>NC_041731.1:95338529-96038529 GCF_004115215.2 Ornithorhynchus anatinus | reverse complement strand
ATTACAGGTGTCGAAATCTCAATTTACAATACTTAAAAGTCGGCAGCCTACAGGTTAGGTAACGGTTTGACGTTCTTTGTCACTCATGGGTCGGTTCTGCAGTTGTGATTTTGTTTTCCTTCCTCTCTCCTTTTCAGTGTGTGATTTCCCCTTTTAGAATATGTGCCTTTTATCCAGAAAGGAGTCATTTCTAATAGCTGATCTCTCACACTCATTTTCGTGGCGATTGAGAGCATGCGAGCAAACCTGGTTTATGGATTCGATTTAGGACAGTTGACAGATTTTCCGTATTTCTCTAACTCCCAGCGTTACATTTTATTATTTGGGGCCCAAAGTGAACTCGACAAGGTTGCCTCTTCTAAATTTCGCCAAAATACGTTCATTCCTCTTCCCGTAGTTAGCTTAGAGCCCCGCAACAGTTCAGATCGGCTTGTAAGTAAGTACCCGCAAGCCATTTGGATCAAAATAACTCCTGGCTGAGTTGGGGCCAGGCTTGAAGACTCCTCTTTCCGCCCGATTAATACTAATGATTGTGGCAACTTTAAAGCGCTTTCTTTGTGCCGAGCATTGTACTGAGCACTGGGGCAGAGACAAGCTAATCAGTTTGGACACAGTCCCTGTCCCAAACGGGGCTCAGAGTCTAAGCAGGAGGGAGAACAGGTCTTAAGTGAGGCACAGAGGAGTTAAGCAATGTGCCCGAGGTCACAGAGCAGGCAAGTGGCAGAGCCGGGATTAGAACCCAAGACCCCCGTCGCCCAGTCCCTGCCCTTTCCACTAAGCAACACAGCACCCGCCTGGGGGTCAGAAGGATCTGGGTTCTAATGCCGGCTCTGCCACTTGTCTGCCGTGTGACCTCGGGCAAGCCACTTCGTTTCTCTGGGCCCCAGTTACCTCCTCTGTAAAATGGGGATTAAGACTGCGAGCCCCACGTGGGGCGGGGACAGTGTCCAACCTGATTATCCTGCATCTACCCCAGCGCTTAGAACGGCGCTTGACACGTAGTAAGCGCTTGAAAGATGCCGCCGTCGTCATTATCGTTATTAACTCTCAAGCGGGGGGGAAAAAAAAAAACTCTAAAAGAAAACTCTTAACGAAAAAAGCTCTAGAGAAGAAAAAAACCCCAAAAGATAAGAGGACGCAAACAACGTTGGAGAGGGAGAGTGGTGGAAAAAAAAAAGCCACAGGTGTACGCATGTACATGATGGTAAAACTCAATGTATTTTCACTTTGTTTTTGGATAGAATATATAGACACTCACTCTGTAAGGAGAATGGGGTCACAGACACAAAGTATCGTCCCTTCTTCTAGCCCCGGTCTCCCGGGTGGACATTGCTGAGTGACCAGTGGTCTGGAGGAGAATTATTATTCTTATTAATAAGAATAATAATAATATTCATTCATTCAATAGTATTTATTGAGCACTTACTACGTGCAGAGCACTGTACTAAGCGCTTGGAATGGACAACTGGGCAACAGATAGAGACAATCCCTGCCCAACGACGGGCTCACGGTCTAATCGGGGGAGGCAGACGGCAGAGCGAAGCAGAACGAAACAAAAACAAGACAACTTAATCGCAGTAAATAGAATCGAGGGGATGGACACCTCATTGACAAAATAAATAGGGTAATAAAAAATCTCTACAAATGAGCACAGTGCTGAGTGGAAGGGAAGGGAGAGGGAGCAGAGGGAAAAGGGGCTCAGCTGAGGGGAGATGAAGGGGGAGGAGCAGAGGGCGGAGGGGGAACAGAGGGGAAAAGGGAGGAGCTCGGTCTGGGAAGGCCTAAATAATGGTATTTGTTAAGCACTCACTGTGTGCAAAGCGCTGTTCTAAGCGCTGGGGGGCTACGAGGTGATCGGCCCGTTCCACGTGAGGCTCGCAGTCTTAATCCCCATTTTACAGATGAGGTAACTGAGGCCCAGAGAGGTCAAGTGACTTGCCCAAAGTCACACAGCTGACGAGCGGCGGAGCCGGGATAATATAATAATGCTGGTATTCGTTTTGCGCTTACTGTGTACCGAGCGCTCTTCTGAGCGCTGGGAGAGCTACAGGGTTATCAGGTTGGACGCAAGCCCCGTCCCAAGTGGGGCTCACGGTCTCGACCCCCGTTTTACCCGTGAGGTGACGGAGGGACAGGAAAGCGAAACGACCCGCCCAAGGTCACGCAGCGGGCGAGCGGCGGAGCCGGGATCAGAACCCGGGTCCCGCCGGCCCCCAGGCCGGCGATCGATCCGCTACGCCACGCCGTCTCCAGATGCACTTGTCGTTTTGGCAGCGATGATAATGTTGGTATCCGTTAAGCGCCCACTAGGTGCCGAGCACCGTTCTGAGCGCCGGGGTAGAGGCAGGGGGATCAGGTTGTCCCACGTGGGGCTCACGGTCTGCATCCCCATTTTCCAGGTGAGGTGACCGAGGCACCGAGAAGTCACCCAGCCGACAGGCGGCCGAGACCCCGGCGGCGTCGGCGGCAGACGCCCAGGTGCCCTCACCCGCTCCCTAGGCCGTAATTAAAGGCACCGTTCAGACGGGCTCAGTAAGAGACGGGGCGTCTGTCCCACCCTATTGCGAAAATCAAGGGGGAAGACTTAAGCGGCCATCACCTTCCCCTCACGGAGGACAGAGAACCACAACGTTCCGCTTAGGCGAGGCCCGAAAGCCCCAAGAATGGCCCGCGGAGCTCTGAGCGTCAAGCGGCGGACGGGCCCGCAGAGCGAAGGCGGGTTCCCCGGGACCGGCCGGCCTCATTCCGTTTAATTCAGCCGTATTTCTCGGGCGCCTGCCGAACGCTGCGCTAGGCGCTTAGGAGAGCACTGTGCAACAGAAGCAGCGTGGCTCCGTGGAAAGAGCCCGGGCTTGGGAGTCAGAGGTCGCGGGCTCCCATCCCAGCTCCGCCGCCTGTCAGCTGGGTGACTGTGGGCTGGGCACCTCGGCTTCTCTGTGCCTCCGTTCCCTCATCTGTAAAATGGGGATTAATTGACCCTGGATCTACCCCAGCGCTTAGAACAGTGCTCTGCGCGTAGTGAGCGCTTAACAAATACCGACGTTATTATTATTAATATAACAATAAGCAGACACGTTCCCGGCCCGCCGCCCAGAAGGGTGGTGGTCGTAAGCGGCATGGCTCAGTGGAAAGAGCCCGGGCTTTGGAGTCAGAGTTCATGGGTTCGAATCCCGGCTCGGCCGCTTGTCAGCTGGGTGACTGTGGGCGAGTCACTTCACTTCTCTGTGCCTCAGTGACCTCATCTGTAAAATGGGGATGAAGACTGTGAGCCCCACGTGGGACGACCCGATTCCCCCGTGTCTACCCCAGCGCTTGGAACGGTGCTCGGCACATAGTGAGCGCTTAACAAATACCAACGTTATTATTATTATTATAAGCACACGCCTGGGATCCAGAAGGACGTGGGTGCAAGTCCTGCCTCCGCCACTCGTCTGCTGCGGCACTTCAGGCGGGTCGCTTGACTTCTCTGTGCCTCACTTAGCTCATCTGTAAAATGGGGATGGAGACCGTGAGCCCCATGCGGGACAGGGACTGCGTCCAACCCGATTACCTTGTATCCACCCCAGTGCTTAATACAGTGCCTGGCACCTAGTAAGTGCTTCACAAATACCGTAAAAAAAGGTTGATAATTTGCTCTCTGCTTCCCTGAATGGTGTTCTGTTTCTTCCTCCTCACAGGGGTATTTCAGGAGAAGAAATAAAATTACAAGACGAGACCATCAAAGCTTCGGACATCGAAAATGCCGGACTGTCGGGAGGCCAGTGTGAACCTGGTTCCTTTGACACCCTCAGCGGCGGCAGTGATACCGAGCAAGAATTTGTCTCCTCTATTCTACCGGGAAACAGACCGCGTGCAACCGGCTCTGCGGGACGGCTGCCCAGAAAGAGCATCCCGAAAAAGAAACCTGGCCGGAAACCAAATTCCAAAGACCAAGACCGGACCATGGCAGTTGCCACCGAGGAGTTAAATAAGTGTAGATTAGATAGCCAAGAGAAGGACCTTATCAGTGTACAGAAAAAGTCAGCCTTGGTTGCTTCCGGCGATCGTCTCCCAGAAAAACGGAAAACGTCCGAAAGCTCTTTCATTGACTGTGATGGTTCACGGGTAACGATGGTGGGCATAAGCAAACAGGGGGCAGAGCGTTTCAGGAAGAAGTTCGCCAAGTCGAAGACGCCTTTTAGCCCCTCGGTACAGGTGGAGAGCCTGGTCGGGAAAGAAAACCTGCTGGAAGTCCTTAAGAAGACTCTATTGGAGTGGAAGACGGAAGAAACCGTTAGATTTCTGTCTGGCCCCAAGAAGGAAGTTACCTGTTCTCAGTCTCCCCCGTCGGCTACCGAGGATGGGCGAGGAGGCCTGGGTGACCGGGACCCGGATTCGGAACCGGAAGGCCTCAGATCTTCCGTGGCCAAAAAGGAGGGCCACGATAGCCTGAACCAGTCTCTGCCTTTCACGGGCTCGGACACTGCCGTTAGACCCGTGCCGAGCTATGAGAGCCTAAAAGAAGAAACGGAAGCCTTAAACCTTCGCATCAGGGAGTTTTATAGAGGAGAATATGTCGTGACCGAAAAATCCTCAAAAAAACAAGTCAGAGAAGAGGTATGGTGACAAAATGAGCATCACTAGACACCCGTCCTTTGGGGTTTCTTCTGAGCAAACGTTGGAGGGGGAAGGGATTTTTTTTTTTTTTTTAACTTGAAACAGTTCTTCCTAGGTTTCTAGTAAGGTCTATTTAACCAAATCCATGGCCCCAAATTTTATTTCGTCCTATAAATAAGGCTTATTTTTCCACCTCCTGCAAAATTGGGTGTTAGATTAGCACAACAGACTTGAAAAGCCCAATTGTGCCCTTATTGGAAAAACAATATTTAGAATACCGTCCTTAAGGCTGGCCACCAAATTACTTTAATTATATGGCATTTTTAACTGGGGGGGGAAGAAAGATTCTGCTTTGTTTTCACGGGAGCGGTGGCCCAAAACAGTACAATTTTTGCTTTCACCTCCCCTGCCCTTCTCCCCAACCCAAGACGGGGACAGTCAAGTCAGCCGCAAGTTTCGTCTCCTGCCTCATTTGTTCTGGTCCTTGGAAAGGAGTCTCAGAAGAGACTTATTTGAAGGCCCTGTCATTCAGATTTCCGCCGTTTTCTCATTGCTTGGAAAGTAAATTACGCAGTCAGTGGAAAGAAAGTATTACAGTGTCTTGATCATAATAATAATTGCGGTATTTGTCGAACGCGTACTGTGGGCCGAGCACTGTACTAAGTGCTGAGGCAGAAAGGAGATAATCGGGTTGGACCCAGTCCCTGTCCCACATGGGGCAGACGTGGCTTCGAAAACCTGGAGGGAAAGTTGAATTTGTATCATCTCAGTTTCCAGGCCCTCTGAAGGATGTGGGATCCCAGCTCGGCCACTTGTCAGCTGTGTGACTTTGGGCAAGTCACTTCACTTCTCGGTGCCTCAGTCACCTCATCTCTAAAATGGGGATTAAGACTGTGAGCCCCACGTGGGACAACCCGATTCCCCTGTGTCTACCCCGGCGCTTAGAACGGTGATCGGCACATAGTGAGCGCTTAACAAATACCAACATTATTAAATTATTATTAGTTTTTTGGGTGGCCATGAGAAGGGGCTATCCCCACACTCGTATCCACTATATATCTCAAATGAGGGTGAATTGAGAATACTTTCTTTTTAATTTTAACACTATCTCCGTTATTACCTGTGAGCAAATGAGTAGGGTTAGGAATACACATGAGGATTTGGGGAAGGTGGCTTTATTCGGAATTTAGGAAATGACTAAAAATGCACACTGTAAAATCTAACACCCAGCATAGCGTTGGGGCCAAGGGAGGGTTTACTTCCAATATAATGGGTTGGTAATCATAGCTTTTTATTCTCCATTGAGACACTGAAATTTGTTAGGCTTTGGGCCCAGGGGTGGTTTCAATGAATGCTCAGCTCCATGAACTACGTACGTTGGTGCGCTAAATGTTTTTCCGTGCTTTTACGTCAGTAAACCCTATGAAATAGACAAAGCAGCAGTGGTTTAGTGGAAAGAGCCCGGGCTTGGGATTTAGGGATCATGGGTTCTAATCCCGGCCCGGCCCCTTGTCAGCCGTGTGACTCTGGGCAAGTCACTTCTCTGTGCCTCAGTTACCTCGTCTGCAAAATGGAGATTAAGACTGTGAGCCCCACATGGGACAACCCGATGACCTCGTGTCTCCCCCGGCGCTTAAATCGGTGCGTGGCACATAGTAAGCGCTTAATAAATACCACCATTATTATGAATAAATAACTCTTGGGATTATTTATGTTAAGGAAAATATCATTTTATAATCCCTAATGAAATTTCTCCGATCGTCAGTTGTTTAAGAAGACGCAAATCACCTTTGTCCTTACTTTCCAAACTCTGCCGTAGGTCGATCCCACCTTTCCGCTCATCGACTCTCAGGCTCAGAACCAGATCCGGAAACGCATCGTACTTGAAAAGTTGAGAAAAGTGTAAGTATGCAGTCATCTCTTTACCCACAGCGGTTCATAGCCTTGAAATGAGACTTGAAAACTCTTCACGTCGTTGATTTTGACTGAACGGTATCATCATTGCATTTAAGCAGTCTGTCAAGTGATTTCCAAGCTTGTCCTCTCTTCTTGCACCTTTTTGCTCTCACATATGAGACTTCTCTTTCCGAGCCTCGGAAGAAAAAATGAATCTTAAATGGGAGTGGAAAAACTAGGCTGCTGAGACCGCCACAGTTTGAAAAGTGTAGCTGGTCAAACTTCATATTAAACTAAAAGGAGTCAGGTCTAGTGGTACGGTGAATCGGTCATATAGCTTTCTGGGTTGATTCCGATCATTTCTGGAGTTTACAGACGTGCTCAACCTTATACGACTGGAGAAGCAGCTTGGCTCAGGGGAAAGAGCCCGATCTTGGGAGTCAGGGGTCACGGGTTCGAATCCCGGCTCGGCCCCTTGTCAGCTGTGTGACTGTGGGCAAGTCACTTCACTTCTCCGTGCCTCAGTTACCTCATCTGGAAAATGGGGATTAACCGTGAGCCTCGAGTGGGACAACCCGATTACCCTGTATCCACCCCAGCGCTTAGAACAGTGCTCGGCACATAGTAAGCGCTCAACGAATACCAACGTTATTATTACAACTAAACGGACTGACGACCATTCAGACGTGCTCACGGACTCCCATGTGCTCCCAACACGACCTTAGGGAAATGACTCCGAAAGATGAGGAAGTTTGGGGCGAGGGAAACGGGGGTGGTGAGTAGTCCGGGAGGGAGAGCGTTTCCGAGGGTTGAGTCTTTGGCAGAGGAAATCTGGAAGAAAGGTATCTGGGTGAGGAAGGAGAAGATCGAATCCGGGGAGCTCGGAAGCTCCAGAGGCAAGACAGATGGGCCGGAAGGGTACATCCCCGAGGCCTAGCTTCTCAGGCGGAGCTGCTTTGCAAATCCTCTCTCCTCCAGTGCAAATGGTTTTTGGCGGCGGCCACCGTGATGGAATTCTCTATATTCAGACGAAACCAAGAATGCTATTTATTGAGCGCTCACTGCGTACAAGAGCACTGTTCTAAATGCTTGGGAGAGCACAGCACCACAGAATTAGCGGACACGTTCCCCGCCCGTAATGAGTTTACGGTCTGGGGGGGGACACAGACATGAAGATGAATGAATAAGCAGAAAGCGGAAAGGCAGGCAGGCCCTGAAAGGGCCAGAGAGCGGGAGGGGGGACACGAGGGATTGGATAGCTCACAAACTGGTTAACCAAACTGTGAATAATGATGATTGCGGAATTTGTACCCTGTGCCAAGCACTGTCCCGAGCACTGGGGTAGTTACAGTATTTGCCCTTGCGCTTGGATCTGCGTAAAGCAAAAACGTACCGGGTTTCTTTCCTCTTCTTTTCTCTTTTTGCTATTTAAGCGCTTACTGTGTGTCAGGCACGGTGCCAAGCCCTGGAGTAGATACCAGTTAACTTGGTTGGACGCAGTCCATGTCCCGCATGAGCTCACGGTCTTAATCCCCATTTTACAGATGAGGTAACCGGGACGCAGGGAATTGAAGCGACTTGCCTACGGTCACACAGCAGACGAGTGGTGGAGGTGGGATTGGAACCCGGGTCCTTTAGACTCCTAGGCCCATGCCCTATCCATTAGGCCACACTGCTTCTCATCCCCGAGTGGCATTTCCCGAGCATCGTACGAGACGTCGGAAGAGTACGGTACGATTGAGTCGGTGGACGAGATCCCTGCGCACCAGAAACTTACAGACTGGACGGGGAGACAGACGTTAAAATAAATTAGGGATAGGTTCGTAAGTGCCGTGAGGGTGGGCTGACCCGAGTGCTTAGGAGATGCAGAATGGGTAGGGAGTGGGGAAATTGAGGAAGGCCTTGGAGGAGATGTGATTTCAGAAGGATTTTGAAGGCGGGGAGGGTGGTGGAATGTCAGATTTAAAAAAGGAGAAGCGGTTCCAAGCCAGAGGGAGGCCGTAGGCCACGGGTTTGGTGGTGAGGTAGAAAAGGTCGAGATACGACGAGTAGGTCGGCGTTGGAGGAGTGAAATTTGCGGTCTGGTTTGTAGTAGGAAATCAGCGAGGTGAGATGGGATGGGGCACAGATGACTGAGCGCTTCCAAGCTGACCGTACGAAGTTTCCGTTTGATGCCGAGGTGGATGGGCAACCGTTGGAGGTTTTTTAAGGAGTGAGGGGTTGGGAAATGAATGGTTTTGTAGAAAAATGACCCGGGCAGCAGGGCCAAGTGTGGACTGAAGGGAGGTGGGAAAGAATGGAGGGAGTCAGTGAGGAGGCAGGTGAAGCACTCAGAGCGGGACGTGATAACTGCTTGGATCGGCGTGGTAGCGGGTTGGTGGAGAGGAGATGGCAGATTTTACCGATGTTGTCAAGGCGGAAATGACAGCGTCCGGTGACAGATTGGGCGTGTGGATTGAATGAGAGATGAGTCAAGGACAAGCCAAGGAGGAAGGTAATGCTGCCTACGGTGACGGGAAAGTCACGGGGAGGGAAGGGTTCACGTGGCAAGGTGAGGGGTTCTGTTTTGGAGACGTTAAGTTTGAGGTGTTAAGTTGATACGTTATGGTGATCTGTTGAGTTGGGCGGGGCACGAGGATGATGACGAAGATGATGATTCATTCATTCAGTAGTATTTATTGAGCGCTTACTATTGCAGAGCACTGTACTAAGTGCTTGGAATGGACAAATCGGCGACAGGTAGAGACAGTCCCTGCCCTGATGATGATGATATTTGATAAGTGGCTCAGTGGAAAGAGCCCGGGCTTGGGAGTCAGAGGTGACGGGTTTGAATTCCGGCTCTGCCGCTTGTCAGCTGGGTGACTGTGGGCGAGTCACTTCACTTCTCAGTGCCCCAGTTCCCTCATCTGTAAAATAGGGATGAAGACTGTGAGCCTCACGTGGGACAACTGATTACCCCGTATCTCCCCCAGCGCTTAGAACGGTGCTCTGCACATAGTAAGCGCTTAACAAATACCAACGTTATCATTATTATCATTCTCCAGTTTTTATCAAATAATTCGAGTCCCAGAAATGGGATCATTTTAACTCTTTCATCTGAGTCTTATGAATGAAAGTATTTGGTTTACGACAGGTTCCGTAAACCTAAAATAGTGTGTCAGCGAATAGATGTTTAGTTTTATGTTTTGTACGCGTTGTGGAGTGATGTGTATTTTATGGGTAAGATGGTGTTTATTATGGAATTCCTCAAAAATGGAATGGGTTACAAATTACCTTTATAGAGAGAAAAATTACATTATTTAACTTGAAGACATATTGACCGAAAATGTACGTACCCTATTTATTCACATAATTACCCAGCTTTTTTACATAATTTTTGTGTCATTAAAAAAAGGAGGCGGGACGGTTGCAATGAAATTAGGGCAGCAACAAGAGGGGGGAGAAAAAAAGAGTAGGAAAAGGGCAGAGGAAAATTAGGAAGAAGGAAGAGGAAGATAAGAGAGCGGCGTGGCCTAGTGGCTAGAGCACGGGCCTGGGAATAAGAAGGACCTGGGTTCTAATCCCGGTTCCATCACTCTTGTTTACTCATTCAATTGTATTTATTGAGCACTTTCTCTGTACAGTGCTTTGCACTAAGCACTTTGGAGAGTGCAATATAACAGAAAACATTCCCTGCCCACAATAAACTGTCTGCTGTTGTGACCTTGGGCAAGTCACCGCACTTCTCTTTGCCTCAGTTCCCTCATCTGTAAAATGGGGATTAAGATTGTGAGCCCCACATGGGACAGGGACTGTGTCCCACCTGATTATCTTGTATCTACCATAGCGCTTAGATAAGTGCCTGGCACATAATAAGTGCTCGTACCGGAAGCACCGGAGGCAGCATGGTGTAGTGGATAGAGCGCGGGCCTGGGAGTCAGAAGGTCATGGGTTCTAATCCCGGCTCTGCCACCTGTCTGCTTTGTAGCCTTGGGCAAGTCACTTAACTTCTCTGGGCCTCAGTTATCTGTAAAATGGAGATTAAGACTGGGGACAGGGACTGGGTCCAGCCTGATTATGTTGCACCTACCCCAGCACTTAGGACAGTGCTTGACACATAGTAACTTGGGGGAGGCAGCGTGGCTCAGTGGAAAGAGCCTGGGCTTCGGAGTCAGAGGTCATGGGTTCGACTCCCAGCTCTGCCGCTTGTCAGCTGTGTGACTGTGGGCAGGTCACTTCACTTCTCTGTGCCTCAGTTACCTCATCTGTAAAATGGGGATTAACTGTGAGCCTCACGTGGGATGACCTGATTACCCTGTATCTCCCCCAGTGCTTAGAACAGTGCTCTGCACATGGTAAGCGCTTAACAAATACCAACATTATTGTTAACTTCCATCATTTATGTATTTTTTAAACAAATAACCATTTTAAAAAAAAAGAGGCCCTTGAATATAGCCAATACCATCATTTATATTTTTTTTTATACAAATAACCATTAAAAAAAAAAAGAGGCCCTCGAGTCTAGCCACTCAATAGGCACCCAACACTCAATACAGTGCCCACAGTAAGCGTTTAATAAATACTTTTACTTTTCTCCTCCTCCTACCCTGGCACGTGCCTGACAAAATGAAGAAACATCCCACTCCTGGACATGAGCTAAGCTCTGCTGCTTTGTGCATTCTTACCTTTCTCCTTTCCCGGCATGCAGGACTTTCTCACTGGTTACGGGCAGGGACCGTCTGTATCTGTTACCGATTTGTCCATTCCAAGCGCTTAGTACAGTGCCCTGCACATAGTAAGCGCTCAATAAATACTATTGAATGAATGAATGATTCGGTGAGTCCCGGCTGCAGGAGGAGAGGTTCCGGGTGGTAGGACTGTTTACGGAGTGTCCATTTGGTTCGGTGCTTGGAAAGACCAGATAAAGAAGAGCCACGTTCCTTGCCCACAGGGGGTTTTCACTGTCATGGGGGAGACAGATATAAAAACGCAGAAGGCAAAAGGATTGTGGGCAGTTGCGTAAAGATACATACAAGGGTACTGAGGGTGAGTAGAAAGAAATTCATAATCGCTCGAGTCGGCTAGTAGATTTCTGCTCGGCGGAGGCTTGTTGGAGGAGGGGGGATGCTCAGCTGTGCTTTGAATGTAGGGAGAGGTGGGTTCTTTCAGATTTAGAGAAGCAGCGCGGCTTAGTGGATAGAGCACGGGAGTCAGAAAGACCTGGGTTCCAATCCTGGCTCTGCCTCATGTCTTCTGGGTGATCTTGGGCAAGTTACTCGACTTCTCTAGGCCCCAGTTATCTCGTCTATAAAATGGGGATTAATAATGATAACGTCGGTATTTGTTAAGCGCTTGCCATGTGCGGAGCACTGTTCTAACGCTGGGGTAGATACAGAGTAATCAGGTTGTCCCAGGTGAGGCTCACAGTGTTAATCCCCATTTTAGAGATGAGGGAACTGAGGCCCAGAGAAGTTAAGTGACTTGCCTACAGTCACACAGAGTGTTAACCCCACGTGGGACAGGGACTGTATTCAACCTGATTAACTTGTATCTACGCCAGCGCTTAGAATAGGGCTTAGTAACAGTACCATTATTATTATTATTATTACTTGAAAGTAGCCGAGCTGGGGGCTAGAGCTGAAAACTCAAGCTGCTGTAGCTCTAAGATCTGGGTCTTAAAAGGCAGCCAGCAAAAGTGGCAAGAAGGAAATAAAAGGTAGAGAGCAGGAAACAGTGAGCCCTCTTTGGCAAACCGATCTAGAACTATCGTAATATCTTCGGGGCACAACTGCTTCAACGTGTCCCGGTGGATAGAGCCTGGGCCCGGAAGTCAGAAGGACCTGGGTTCCGATCCCGGCTCCGCCACCTGCCTGCGGTGTGGCCTTAGGCAAGTCACTTAGCTACCCTGAGACTCAGTGACCTCATCTGTAAAATGGGGGTTAAGACTGTGAACACCGTGTGGGACATGGACTGGGTCTAGTCTGATTAACCTGTACATACCCAGTGCTTAATACAGTGCCTGGCTCAGGGTAAGCGCTCAGCAAATGCCATTAAAAAAAGAAAGTAATGGCTTAGTGACTCCGTGAGGGAGGAGAATCCTGGAAGTCAGGAGGACCCGGGTTCCAATTCCGCCTCCGCCACTTGTCTGCTCTGTGACCTTGGGAAAGTGGCTTCACTGCTCTGTGCCTCAGTTCCCTCATCTCCAAGATGGGGATTGAGACTGTGAGACTTAGGTGGGACGGGGACTGTGTCCAACCTGATTAGCTGGTATCTACCCCCAGGGCTTAGTACAGTGCCTGACGCATAGTAAGCGCTTAACGAATGCCATTAAAAGAAAAAGTAATGGCTTAGTGACTCTATGAGTGAGCAGGATCCTATGCCTTGAGCCTGGGACTGAAGAAGCCAGAGGGACTGACTCTGGAAAGTCCCTTAAGTGGGGTGGAAGGAGAGGGGCTACCTGGGCTACCCGGAAGAGGCACCAGGGTGCCGGCAGGCTGTTTCGGCTTGCGGGGAGGAAGGAAGAAGCTGACGCTAGAAGCTCCTCCACTCCCCGCTGATCGGTGAAGTTAGTAAAAAAAAAAAAAAAAACAAAAACCCTGACCACTGACAGATAAGCAGTGCTGCTTTTTCCTTTTTTTATAATTTTATTTTTCATGCTATTTGTTAGATACCACGCTTACTATGGGCCTGGCACTGTTCTAAGCGCTGGGTCCAGATCCAAGCTACTCAGGTCGGACGCTGCGTCCCGCATGGACTCACAGTATTATTAATCCCCAGGTTAAAGATGTGGTAACTGAGGCGCAGAGTCGCCCACTGCCGTACAACAGAAAAGCGGCAGAGCGAGGATTCGAACCCTGGTTCTTTTGATTCCCAGGCCAAGCTGCTCTCGAGCCGTACGGGTGACTGCCCAAACTCTATTCATTTTCATGCCGTTCCCCTCAGTTACATGAAACCCAAAACTGAGTTTCGGTGAGTTACTACATACTAAGTAACGAGGCTCTGGGTTAATTGGAAGCCATTTTCAGTGTGCACGGGAAAGAACTGTAGAGCGTTTCGATAGTATTGACTGACTTTAAAGCACTTTTAAAGCAATTGCCCTCTCCTACCTCCCTCACCTCGCTGCTCTCCTACTGCGGCCCAGCCAACCTACTCACTCTACCTGGATCCCATCTATCTCGCCTCCAACCTCCCGCCCACGTCCTCCCTCTGGCCTGGAACGTCCTCCCCCTTCGTATCTGACAGACGATTTTTCTCTTCCCACCTTCGAGGCCTTATCGGAGGCCCATCTCCTCCAAGAGGCCTTCCCTGACTGAGCCCTCATTTCCTCTTCTCCCACTCTCTTCTGCGTCGCCCTGATTTGCTCCCTTTATTCACCCCTCCCTCAGCCCCGCGGCACTTACGTACCTACCTGTAATTCATTTATTCCTATTAATGTCTGTCTCCCCCTCTAGACTGTAAGCTCATTGTGGGCGAGGGTTGTGTCTACTTACTCTGTTATGTTGTACTCTCCCAAGCGCTTAGTGCAGCGCTCTGCCCACAGTAAGCACACAATAAATAAAGAGAAGCAGCGTGGCTCAGTGGAAAGAACACGGGCTTGGGAGTCGGAGGTCATGGGTTCAAATCCCGGCTCGGCCGCTTGTCAGCTGGGTGACGTGGGGCAAGTCACTTCACTTCTCTGGGCCTCAGTTCCCTCATCTGTAAAATGGGGGTGAAGCCCGTGAGCCCCACGTGGGACGACCTGATCACCTTCTCTCCGCCCCCCCCGCGGTGCTTAGAATAGTGCTTCGCACCTAGTAAGCGCTTAACAGATACCATCATCATCATCAATAAATATGGTTGATTGATTGATAAACATATATCATTGGGGCAGAAATCATATAGAAAAGGTGTCTTCCATTTTTTCAATTTAAAATAAAGTAATAAATTTTCCTGTTACTTGTTTTCAGGTTGCCAGGAATTCTGGGTCCTCTCCAAATCACATTAGGAGATGTTTACACCGAACTAAAGAGTCTCGTACGAACTTTCAGGTGAGTCCCAGATATGCTCAAGAGAGTTCTTTATTTTATTGCCATTAAATAGAGGTGCAAAGATATTTAAATTCTATAAGCTACTGAACTTTGCAGAGTCTAAGATCAATTTTAGATACCTTTTTCTACAGAAACGTAGGGGATATTACCTTTTAGACTTTCAGAAAAGGTGGCCTACATTTTTCTCCGCATCATAGAGAAAATAGGCTAAGTCTTGTTGGCAGGGTGTGCTCTGAAAGACAGAACAACATACACAAAGAAATTAGGTTGTGGGGAGGGAGGAGGACTAAAATAATTTTTATGGGCAGTGACTCATTTTGATGTACGGTGAATTCGTGAAGCACATTACTGCCAGAGTTTCAAAGCACTTCATTTCATTTTCCCTCACAACATCCTGGCAGGTAGCGGGTGTATCTCCATTTAACTGATCTGGAAACTTGAAGCATACAGAAAATCGTGACATGTTTGGTATCACACTGTTAATCAGGCTCCGAGAAACAAGAACCCACATCTCCTGACTTTGAACTTCATGGGTTTTCCCCCTCGAGTATCTTGCCTCTTTCTCTTATTAAACTTATCTTCTGCTGTGCTCGAAAACGGGTATCACATGGAGACAGATGGGAATATTCATTTTGGCCCATCAACCAATGATTTTTATTGAGCGCTCCATTTGCAGAGCACTGTACTCTTGGAACAGTTAAATACAACGTATAGACACGTTCCCTGCTTTCAAGGAGCTTACAGTCTGGCGGGGAGTTAGAGTATAAGCAGTGTGGCCAACTGGGTAGAGCACGGGCCTAGGAATCAGGAGGACCTGGATTCTAATCCCGGCTCCACCACTTTGTCTGCTGTGTGAGTTTGGGCCCGTCGTTAACCTCTGGTCCAGTTTAACTTCTCTGTGCCTCAGTTACCTCGTCCAAAATATGGGGATTAAAACTGTGAGTCCCGTGTGGGCCGTAGACTGTGTCCAACCTGATTTGCTTGCAATTATAATAATCACGTTGGTATTTGTTAAGCGCTTACTACGTGCAGAGCACTGTTCTAAGCGCTGGGGGAGATCCGGGGGAATCGGGTCGTCCCACGTGAGGCTCCCAGTCTTCATCCCCATTTTACGGATGTGGGAACTGAGGCACAGAGAAGTGAAGTGACTTGCCCACAGTCACACAGCTGCCAAGTGGCAGAGCCGGGATTAGAAGCCATGACCTCTGACTCCCAAGCCCGGGCTCTTTCCACTGAGATGCACAGCTTCTCCGATTCTTCTTGTATCTACCCCAGCGCCTAGTACAGTGCCCGGAAGGTAGTAAGCGCTCAGCGAATACCATTAAATAAATGATAAAAAGTCTACTCTGGGGCTGGGGGCAGAGTGACTAGCGAAACGCTTAATGGGTAATAATAATAATAGTAATGGCATTTGTTAAGTGCATACTGTGTGCCAAGCACTGTTCTAAGCGCTGGGGAGGATCCAAGGTGATCAGGTTGTCCCACGTGGGGCTCACAGTCTTCGTGCCCATTTGACAGATGAGGTAACTGAGGCCCAGAGAAGTGAAGTGACTTGCCCAAAGCTGACAAGCGGCAGAGCCGGGATTCGAACCCATGTCCTCTGACCCCCAGGCTGTGCTCTTTCCGCCGAGCCATGCTGCTGGGCTACAGACCTCTATGCATAAACTACTGTTATGTTCCAGTAGAGTCAAGGAGGGACGGGGGATTCGTGACTCAGCTTTACCGACGGAATAAACCACGATATTCAGTATCAGAGAAAGAAAGCATTTAGCATACAGAGAGCAACATCAAGCGCAACGGGTATCATAAAGAAAAACACCGAAACGCAACAGACCCTGCTTCCGTTGAGACTCCAACCCGGGGGCGATGAGATCTCTGGCACTATTTAAGCCTTCCAACCCAGGGACATTGCGGATTTCCCATCACGGGATGTCAGTCCCTTTCGGTGTCCGGTTCCTTAACGGGCCGGACCGGCACGGGCGTCCCGCAGCCAAGAGGTCCCCCGGACCCGGGCTCCCCTTCGGAGGACAACGAGTAGCCAAGTACGGACCGAGAAGAAGGTCTCTCCTGCCCGGCCTGCCTCGGTTGTCCTTTCGGATACCGGCGAGCAGCAGCGACGGGCGTTTCCCCCGGCCCTTTTAGACTATACTTGGTGACCGTTAAATCGGGCTTCTTCAGCCTAATTATCTTAATCTGCCATTTACGGTTCCTCTGTGATCCGTTCCTGAAAGGTGTCTCGCCTGGGGCCCTTCTGTCTGGTTGTTCGGGATCACCGGAACCCATATGCTGAAGGGCATTAAATTTAACAAGTTGTTAACCTAAGGTGAACCCCACACTCTTCAACTTCACAGAAGGGAGGGCCAGTAGGATGGGGAAATGAGAGGTCAGGGAAGGCTTCTTGTGGGGATTTATGATTTGATTGGATAAATGAACGAATGAAGTAGGACTTTCAATATCAGAGAGAACGGTGACGATGATAATAATATTTGTTAAGCGCTTTCTACGTGCCAAGCACTGTTCTAAGCGCTGGTGGGGGATGCAAGGTAATCAGGTTGTCCCACGCAGGGCTCACCGTCTTAATCCCCATTTTACAGATGAGGGAACTGAGGCCCAGTGAAGTGACTTGCCCAAAGTCACACAGCTGACACGTCGCGGAGGCGGGATTAGAACCCATGACCTCTGACTCCCAAGCCCGGGCTCTTTCCATTGAGCCACGCTGCTTCTCTCCCTCACGTCCGAAGCAGGAGGGAGGATGTGAGCAAGGGGTGGATGGCGAGAGAGCCGAGAGCGAAGCAGCGTGGCCTAGTGGGTGTAGCACGGGCCCGGAAGTCGGAAGGACCTGGGTTCTAATCCCGGCGCTACCGCCCGTCTGCTTTGTGACCTTGGGCAAGTGCACGTCTCTGGGCCTCAGTTACCTCATCTGTAAAATGGGGATTAAGACCGAGCCCCATGTGGGGCAGGGACCGGGGCCAACCTGATCTACCCCAGTGCTTAGAACGGTAAGTAAGTAAGCACTTAACGAATACCATAATTATAATGATTAAGTTGGTGTTAGAAGAGAAAAGTGTGCGGGACTGGGATGTAGAGGGAGATGAACGAGGCTAGGTAGGAAGGGGAGAGGCGATCGAGTGCTTTAAAACCGATGGTAAGGACTCTCTGCCTGGGAGGATGGATGGGCGACCGTTGGAGGTTTGTGTGGAGTGGGGAGACGTGCACAAAACAATTTTGCGGGAAAAGCAGAGTGAAGTCTGGCCTGGAGTGGGGAGAGGCAGGAGGCGGGGAGGTCAGCGAGAAGGCCGATGGAGTAGTCAAGGCGGGAAATGACAAGGGCTTGGACCGGTGTGGAAATAGTTTAGATAGAGAAAGCGCAGATTCTAGGGCTGTGCCGAAGGTAGAACTGACGGGATTTGGTGACCGACTGATTATGCAGGTTGAATGAGAGGGAGGAGTCAAGGATCACGCCTAAGTTAAAGGCTCGCAAGACAGGGAGGATGGTGGTGGTGTCTAAAGCGATGGGAAAGTCTGGGGACGGACAGGGTTTGGGTGGGAAATTGAGGTGTTCTGTTTCGGACATGGTAGCTTCGAGGTGTTGGCGGGGCATCCGAATAGAGAAGGTAGGAGGAAATGCGAGACTGCAGAGCAGGAGAGGGGTCAGGATGAAGAACGCAGTGGCTGGCACATAGTAAGCACTTCACAAATACCCTCCCCCCCAGAAAAAAGCAGCTGTGCTCGTCCTATTCCTGTCAGAGCCAGATGGCTTGGGCTGCTTCCGAATCTCTTCCCAGGGTCAGAAAACAGTGCCAAGCTTCCCTTCTGTTCCCACCAGCCCAGCCTTGTCTTATGCCGTCGAGTCGTCCTCGACCCACAGCGACGCCACGTTCACATCTCTCCCAGATCGCCCCAGCTCCATCTGCAGTCGTTCTGGTAGTGGATCCGTAGAGTTTTCTCGATAAGAATCCAGAAGTGGTTTACCTTCGCCTCCTTCCACCCAGTGAACTTGAGTCTTCGCCCTTGATTCTCTCCCGTGCCGCTGCTGCCCAGCACGGGCGAGTTTTGACACGGAGCAGATTGTCTTCCACTGGCGGGCCACTGCCCAGGCTAGGAATGGAATGGATAGGCCTCTCCCTGACTCTCCCTCCTGTAGTGGAGACTGGTGGAGTACTGGGAAGCACTGGGAACTTTTCAGGTGTGACTCTGAGAGGGGACCAGCCCAGTAGTCAGAAGTATATATAATAGTACTTGTTAAGCGCTTAATATGTGCCAAGCGGCGTTCTGAGTGCTGGGTCAGATACAAGTTAATCAGGTTGGACCCAGTCCCTGTCCTCTGTGGGGCTCAGTCTTCATCCCCATTTTACAGATGAGGTCACTGAGTCTCAGAGAAGTGAAGTTCATTCATTTCATTCCTTCAGTAGTATTTATTGAGCGCTTACTACGTGCAGAGCACTGTACGAAGCCCTTGGAATGTACAGTTCGGCAACCGATAGAGACAATCCCTGCCCGGTAACGGGCTCACAGTCTCAACGGGGGAGACGGACAGCAAAGCAAAACAGAACAAAACAAGACAACATCATCAAGATAAATAGAATCATGGAGATATACACATCATTAACAAAATAAATAGGGTAATAAATAATATATACAAGTATGCAAATATGCCCAGAGCTGAGAGGAGGGGAAAGGGGAAGAGCAGAGGACGGGAGGGGGGAATGAGGAGGGGAGGAGGAGCAGAGAGAAAGGGAGGGCTCAGTCCGGGAAGGCCTCCTGGAGGAGGTGAGGTCTCAGGAGGTCTTTGAAGAGGGGAAGAGAGTTAGTTTGGCGGAGGTGAGGAGGGAGGGCGTTCCGGGTCAGAGGTAGGACGTGGACCAGGGGTCGACCGCGGGACGGGTGAGAAGGAGGCCCAGTGAGGAGGTGAGCGGCGGCAGAGGAGCGGAGTGTGCGGGCTGGGCTATAGAAAGAGAGAAGGGAGGTGAGGTAGGAGGAGGAAAGATGACGGAGAGCTCTGAAGCCAAGAGTGAGAAGTGACTCGCCCAAGGTCACACAGCAGACGTGCGGCAGAGCCGGGATTAGAGCCCAGGTCTCTCTGACTCCCAGGCCCGTGCTCTATTATTCGTTCATTCAGTTTTATCTATTAAGCGCTTATTGTGTGCAGAGCACTGTACTAAGCGCTTGAGAAAGTACAGTACAGCGATCAACAGTGCCCACAACAAGCTGATAGTCTGGGGCTGGAGGGGGAGAAGACAGACATCAATACAAATAAACAGACATCAATACAAATAAATAAAATTATAGATATATACATAAGGGATCTGGGGCTGGGAAGGTGGGGAAGAGCAAAAGGAGCGAGCCAGGTCGATGAAGGAGGGAGTGGGCGATGAGGAAAAGCGGGGGTTAGTCTGGGAAGGCCTCTTGGAGGAGATGCGCCTTCAATAAGGCTTTGAAGGCGAGGAGAGGAATTGTCTGGCGGATTTGAGGAGGGAGGGCGTCCCAGGCCAGAGGCGGGACGTGGGCCATCGGTCGGTGCCGAGACGGGCGAGATCGAGGCAAGGTGAGAAGGTTAGCCCCGGAGGAGCGAAGGCCACGCTGCTTCACGCTGAGTGAGTTGGTGAATTGGAGATAGAACTAGCTCTGCTGCTTCGTGGATGGATTTTGTATTTGAAACCGAGAATTTTTGAAAGGCTCTGGCGGGGAAGAAAACACTTGGCCATAACAGGGGATGGACCTGAGGGATGGCAAAGGAGCAGGTGGTGAATCACACCGATTTTCAGCTCCATTGACGTCTTAAAGGAACGCTTGCAAATCAGCCTTTTGCAGACAACGTTTTATCCAATCCCCCACCACTCCTGAGACTCTCTAAAGACACCTCCGGAGAGTCCTTAGAATAGCCCGAGTTCTTCCCAGTAATGTAAGCTTCTGTTAAGAAAAGCTAAGGTGCCATCTAAGGCACCTGCTCAAAGAGCAAGAGAACACTAAGCCATTTAGCCCGGTCTTGCCTTACGCCGTCGAGTCGTTTCCGACCCGCCGCGACTCCGCGGACGCTTCTCTCCCAGAACGCCCCGTTCTCCAACTGCAGTCATTGTGGCAGTGGATCCGTAGAGTTTCCTTGGTAAAAATCTGGAAGTGGTTTACCGTCGCCTCCTTCCGCGCGGTAAACTCGAATCTCCGCCCTCAATTCTCTCCCGTGATGGGTGACTTTTGACTTGTATTTGATGGCCTGCCACTCGCTAGCCACTGTCCAGGCTTGGAATGGAACGGACCAGGCCTCTGCTTGACCCTGCCTCCCGTAGTCGAGACTGGTAGAGGACTGGAAACTCTCCAGCTGCGACTCTGCGAGGGGAAAGTAAGCACCGGGGTGTATGCCATAGAAGTCAAAGCTGTAGTTCCTTCCCTTGAGGAGCTTACAGTCTAACAGTTATAGGGAAGCAGCTTGGCCTAGTGATTAAAGCACAGACCGGGGAGCCAGAGGACCTGGATTCTAATCCCAGCTCCACCTCATACCTGCTGTGGGACCTTGGGAAAGTCACTTCACTGCTATGTGCCTCAACTTCCTCCACGGCAAAATGGGGATTCAATACCTGTTTTCCCTCCTACTTAGACTGTGAACCCCGTGCGGGACAGGTTCTCTGTCCAACTTGCTTAACTCGTGTCCACCCCCTTGTCTAGAATAGCGCTGGAGACGTAGTAAGCGCTTAAAAAAATACCATAAAAAAGGAGTCTTTTCCTCCAATCCCTGAAAGGTTTTTAAAAATCCTTTCCAGTTGGGTTGCAAACTATTTCTGTTGATTTAAGACTTTTCATCTTAAGGTATAATTAGTCATTTTTGGGAGACAGAAGGGCCTGGGTTCTAATGCCAACTGCGCCACTTGTCTGCTTTGTGACCTCGGACAAGTCACTTACCTGCTCTGTTCCTCAGTTACCTCACCTGTAAAATGGAGCTTAAGACGGTGAGCCCCACGTGGGACAGGGACTGTGTCCAACCGGATTACCTTGTGTCTACCCCAGGGCTTAGAACAGTGCCTGACACAAAGTGAGCGCTTAACGAATGCCATTCGAAGAGAAAAGAAACAACTTGCTATTTAGAAGAGCTGTTCTCTTCTGAAACTCTGGTTTTCACACCACAGCTCGTTCTTGAAAGTGACTACCCCTTTTCACCTTTAAAATGATCATCTGCCGGTTTCCAGTTTATCAGCATTTGTAAAAATGGGTCGGCTGCCTGGTTGAAAATGTAGCGTTACCCGAAGTCCAGCGTATGGGGCCAGTCGGGGTGTTCATACAACGGCACTGGTTGCGTAGTCTTGCCGGGCTTATCCCCTCCGGAGACATTTAGATCTGTTTTCGGACGGTGCCTTCCAGTTGATACCTTTCGCAAATAACATGTTGATGACAGGGACTGGTGTTGTGACCTCACCGATCAATATTTCCACCGTGGAAGAGCGAATCGACCGGATCCTTCTGTTTGGGTAGAGGAGTGTCACCTACAGGAGCAGCGAATCGATACATGAACGTGACACCGCTCTCTTTGCTATTCGAAGGAGCTCTCCCCCGTGTATCGGGTCTGCGTGTTAATCTGTGCTGCCCACGGGGGACTGGAAACTCTCTCAAGTTGAAATGTCATAAATCCGAACCCGTTCTCTCATAGGATACGGGGGATCGGTTCCTGAACTAAGACCGCATCCCCCGTTTCCCGAAACTGCGCAGAAATATAATAATAATAATAATGTTGGTATTTGTTAAGCGCTTACTATGTGCCGAGCACTGTTCTAAGCGCTGGGGTAGACACAGGGGAATCGGGTTGTCCCACGTGGGGCTCCCAGTCTTCATCCCCATTTTACAGATGAGGGAACTGAGGCACAGAGAAGTTAAGTGACTTGCCCACAGTCACACAGCTGACAAGTGGCAGAGCTGGGATTCGAACTCATGAGCCCTGACTCCAAAGCCCGTGCTCTTTCCACTGAGCCACGCTGCTTCTCTATGTCTTCAGTCGATTCCTTTTATGCTTGTTTTGAGCTTTCCGGGCCCTCAGAGCAGCACACGGCAACCACTCGTCCCTCACCGAACACTATTCCTAATGATAATTGTAGTATTTGTTAAGCGTTTACTACGGGCCAAGCAGTGTACTAAGCGCTGGGGGAGATGCAAGGTGTTTGGGTAGGATGCAGTCACTGTCCCAGTCGGGGTTCAAGTATGAGGGAGAACAGGTATTGAATCCCCATTTTACAAATGAGGTAACTGAGGCCCAGAGAAGTGAAGGGACTTGCCCCGGGTCACACAGGAGGCAAGTGGCGGAGCTGAGATTAGAACCCAGGTCCTCTGACTCCCAGGGCCGTGCTCTTTCCGTTAGGCCATGCTGTTTCTCTAATAGCACTTTTGTGGATGACAGGATTTGAACCTCCGTGAGGGACCCCCAGTAGAGCTGTAGTTCGTCACCTTAACCACTTGACCTCGACAACTTCTTCCAATGCTACTAAGCGGCGCGGCTCAGTGGAAAGAGCCCGGGCTCGGGAGTCAGAGGTCATGGGTTCGACTCCCGGCTCCGCCGCTTGTCAGCTGTGTGACTGGGGGCGAGTCACTTCACTTCTCTGGGCCTCAGTGACCTCATCTGTCAAATGGGGATGAAGACTGTGAGTCCCACGTGGGACAACCTGATCACCTCGTATACTCCCCCCCCCCCCCCCCAGCGCTTAGAACAGTGATTTGCGCATAGTAAGCGCTCACCAGATGCCATCATTATTAGTAGTAGTAGCAGGAGAAGCACACAGTAAGCACTTGTTGGACGAGATGGAGGTAAAGCAGTGCGGAGCCCGGGCTTGGGAGTCAGATGTCATGGGTTCGAATCCCAGCTCCGCCACTTGTCAGCTGTGTGACCGTGGGCAAGTCACTAAACTTCTCTGTGCCTCAGTTACCTCATCTGGAAAATGGGGATGAAGACTGCGAGCCTCCCGTGGGACAACCTGATTACCCTGGATCTCCCCCAGCGCTTAGAACAGTGTTCTGCACATAGTAAGCGCTTAGCAAATACCAACATTATTATTATTATTATAGAGCGTGGGCCTGGGAATCTGAAGGACATGGGTTCTGTCTCAGTTTTGCTACTTTTCTGCTCTGTGACCTTGGACAAGTCACTTAATTTCTCTGGGGCTCGGTTGCCCCATCTGGAAAATGAAGATTAAGACTATGAATCCCCATGTGGGACAGGGACCGCGTTCAACCTGATTAACCTGTACCTACCCCGGGGCTTAGAATAGTGGTTGGCACACAGTAAGAGCTTAGTAAGTCCCGCAATAATTATTGTTATCATTATTTTGAGGAGGGAGTTGAACGTGGGGAGAGTTGGGGATCTGCCAGATCTGGGGAGAGAGGGAGTTTCCAGATGGAAGACCAGAGTGAGCGAAGGGATAATAATAATAATAATGCTGGTATTTGTTAAGCGCTTACTATGTGCAGAGCACTGTTCTAAGCGCTGGGGTAGATACAGGGTAATCAGGTTGTCCCACGTGAGGCTCCCGGTCTTCATCCCCATTTTCCAGATGAGGTAACTGAGGCCCAGAGAAGTGAAGTGACTTGCCCACGGTCACCCAGCTGAGAAGTGGCGGAGCCGGGATTCGAACCCATGACCCCTGACTCCCAAGCCCGGGCTCTTTCCACTGAGCCACGCTGGAACGAGGTTCAGATGGAAGATTGGCTCGAGAGGAATGACGAGAGCGGGTCGGGGAATAGCAAGTGATGAGAACAGTTAGGTAAGGTGGAGCAGGCCGGTGGACAGCCCCACAGCTGCTTGGGAGAAATTTTTGTTTGATGAGGAGAGACACAGGAAGCCAGTGGGAGGTTTTGAGGAGAGATGTGGACCGAGCGATGCCTCAGAAAGATTCTCCGTGTAGAAGTGTACAAGGGCCAGAGGGGACAGATCATTTCATTTCTCTTTGCCCCAGTTTCCTCATCTGTAAAATGGGGATTAATATCATGAGCCCCGTGGGGAACAGGGACTGTGTCCAGTCTGATTAGATTGTATCTACTCCAGTGCCTAGTACAGTGCCTGGTACATAGTAAGCGCTTAACAAATACCATTAAAAAAACCCCAGATCTTGTAGTGGGTTAGTAATAGTAATAATAATGTTGGTATTTGTTAAGCGCTTACTATGTGCAGAGCACTGTTCTAAGCGCTGAGGTAGATACAGGGGGTGATCAGGCTGTCCCACGTGAGGCTCACCGTTTTCATCCCCATTTTACAGATGAGGTCACTGAGGCTCAGAGAAGTGAAGTGACTCGCCCACAGTCACCCAGCTGACAGGCGGCAGAGCCGGGATTCGAACCCATGACCTCTGGCTCCCAAGCCCGGGCTCTTTCCACTGAGCCAGCAGTTTAGGTGGAGATGAAGGAGCAGTTTCAGGAGATACTGTGGAGGAAGAACCGTAGGATTTGGCAGTAGGTTGAATGTGTGTGAGTTAGACTTATTATTATTATTATCATTATTATTATTTTTATTATGGTATTTGTTAAGTGCTTACTATGGGGAAGCAGCATGGCTCAGTGGAAAGAGCGCGGGTTTAGGAGTCAGAGGTCACGGGTTCTAATCCCGGCTCCGCCACCTGGCAGCTGTGTGTCTTTGGGCAAGTCACATAACTTCTCGGTGCCTCAGTTACCTCATCTGTAAAATGGGGGTGAAGACTGTGAGCCCCACGCGGGACAACCTGATGACCCTGTATCCACCCCAGCGCTTAGAACAGCGCTCGGCACATAGTAAGCGCTTAACCAACACCAGTATTATTATTATGTGCCAAGCGCCGTTGCAAGTACCAAAGACAGTACGGGGTCCAGGATGGCACCGAGTCTGTGGGCTTTTAAGAACAGGGAGGGGGGGGGGTGGTGTCGAGTTAAATGGAAGAGACTTTATGGAAAAAATTGAAACTATATGGTGTGATCTCCCTAAAATCTCCCTTTGTCCTCTCCAGTCCTTCCCTTCTCCTCCCCCTTCCTTGATTTTCCCAACTTTCCTAGCAGCATCTCAAGGGCGGATCTCCCTCCTCCTCTCAGAGTTCACCCTGTAACCCTGGGCCTCGACCCCATCCGAAACAGAGCTCCTTATCTTTCCACCCAAACCCTGTCCTCCCCCGGACTTTCCCGTCACTGTAGATAATAATAATGTTGGTACTTGTTAAAGCGCTTACTATGCGCAGAGCACTGTTCTAAGCGCTGATATACAGGGTAATCAGGTTGCCCCACATGAGGCTCACAGTCTTAATCCCCATTTTACAGATGAGGTAACTGAGGCACAGAGAAGTGAAGTGACTTGCCCACAGTCACACAGCTGCCAAGTGGTGGAGCCGGGATTCGAACCCATGACCTCTGACTCCCAAGCCCGTGCTCTTTCCACTGAGCCATGCTGCTTCTCTGGCACCCCCATCCATCCCGTCTCACGTGCACGTAACTTTGGCATCGTCCTTGACTCCTCTCTCTCATTCAACCCACGTATTCAATCCGTCGCCCGATCCTGTCGGTCCCACCCTCATTCATTCGTTCAATAGTATTTATTGAGCGCTTACTATGTGCAGAGCACTGCACTAGGCGCTTGGAATGTACAAATCGGCAACAGATAGAGACGGTCCCCGCCCTTTGACAGGCTTACATGTTGCCGACCCCGAACTGTCCATTCCAGGTGCTTAGTACAGTGCTCTGCACATAGTAAGCACTCAGTAAATACGATTGAGTGAATAAATCCCCTCCAGACCCACAGCACTTAGGTCCAGATCTGTCATTTTATTTATATTGACGTCTGTCTCCCCCCACCCCAGACCGTCAGCTCGTTCTTGGGCAGCCGTTGTGTCTATTTAATTGTTACGTTGTGTTGTAGTGTATATTTTTATCCCCCTATTTATTTTGTTAATGAGGTGTCCATCCCCTTGACTCTATTTATCGTGATGATGTTGTCTTGTTTTTGTCCGTCCGTCTCCCCCGATTAGACCGTGAGCCCGTCATTGGGCAGGGATGGTCTCTATCTGTTGCCGAATTGTACATGCCAAGAGCTTAGTACAGTGCTCTGCACGTAGTAAGCGCTCAACAAATACAATTGAATGAATGAATGACCCCTCACCCATGTGCTACTTCTGGCCTGGAACTGCCCCCCCACTTCATATCTGACAGACCATCAATCTCTCCACCTTCAAAACCTTCTTCAAATCCCATCTCCTCCGAGAGGCCTTCCCCGACTAAACCCTCATTTTCTCTACTCCCGCTCCCTTCCGAGTCACCCCTGCACCTGATTTTGCACTTTTATTCGCCCCACCCTCAACCCCATAGCATTCATATACGTAACCGTAATTTATTTATTTATACTCATGTCTGTTTCCCCCTATGGACTCTAAGCTTCTTGTGGGCAAGAAACATGTTTACCAACTCTATAAATATTCTCCCAAACAATTAGTTCAACGCTCCACACACGGTAAATGCTCAAGGCTCCTTCAATAAACGTCTCATTTTTCTTCCAGGTTAACAAATAAGAATATCATTCATAAGCCCGCCGAATGGACACTAATCGCTATCGTGTTGATGTCTTCGTAAGTATGCATTCAGATTTTAATTTCTCAGCAATCTCACAGTATCTGTGTCACATGCCCTGCCTGGATTTTTGAAGATTTGTCAGCATAAACAAAAACGTTCAACCTCTGACTCTGTGGATGTTCTTGGGAAAGTCATCCCCCTCTTCCAATTACATCAGTTTTCCATATGCGTACAAGGTGGAAAGGAACTGATTGTAAAGCGATCTAAGAATCTTAAATAATGGCCTATGAGAATTCTACTTTGTATTTTTTGAGACGCTTTTTTGAGGGCCTTAGGGTATTTTACAAAGACTAGCCCATTTTTTCCTCACGGCGCCTCTGTGAAATGGGAGGTATCGAAGTATCACGCCTTTTTTACTTGTAGAAAAACTCAAGATAAAACCGAGTCCTTTTTATTTACGTCCCGGCCTCTAAGGAAAAATAGAAGCCATCAAATTCATTGATTGAATAGTATTTATTGAGCGCTTACTATGTGCAGAGCACTGTACTAAGCGCTTGGAATGTCCAAATCGGTAACAGATAGAGGCAGTCCCTGCCCTTTGACGGGCTTACGGTCGAATACATCTAAGCGTGTAGTTCAGTGTTCTGCGCACAGTAAGCACTGAATAAATGCCATTGATTGATTTCAGAAGCTCATATTAACCCGCCTAAGAAGATTTTGTTTGTCAGATTCCGGCCAACCATCGACTATCTTTTTTTAAAAAAAAATTTCCAAATTAGTGTGCGATTTTAAAATCGGATGAAGGCAAAAGAAATGAGCTGCACCGGCTGCCCAGAGAGAACCGTGCTTCAGAAGGCCTCATAAAACATTTAATGCCCACCCACCTTTTAAGAAATCACCGGCGGTTTTTCACAGGGTTGGGCTGAGTCCTTTTGGTAGGTTTAAAGCCATCAGGCGGGATTAGTGTGTTCTTCAGCCTGAATTGCGAGATCGCGAATGTCTTATTGCAGGGACCGTTTAATACCACATTACCGCTGCTGCTTTTGAGTTTGCTGGGTCACCGGAACCTGTAGGACACAGAAGTACTTTAGCAGATATCGACAGGTCACCGAGGGTTGTGGACCGGCCTCCCAGCATGCTCAATTTCGCTTTCTGCTTTCTTTGATATTACCTCAGATTGACACATTGTAGTGGCTTTCCCATCCCAAAGAAGGTTACACCAGTAGGCATTAGAGCAGGCTTCAGCGATCTTTGCGTCTGTGGCCCTCAAACAGATACCGCTCAAATGATTCATTAAATCAGAACATAGAAAGTAACTTTACTTGAATGCCTCTGTATAAATTTTTTATTAACCCTAAGAACAAATCTTTTGTCCTTTTTTTTTTTTTTTTAACGTTTCGGCCTTCCAGTCGAGTTGGTAGTCTGGTGTAACGGATCTTATTAATTTTTCAGAAAGTTCTTTACATTTTCGAAAATTGTGAGTGTGTCATTCACTGGCCAGATGTCTCGGTGACTTCCCTCGCCGGTTGAGAGATCCTAAATCGCAATTATGATTGTTTTTTCTGCAATTAATTACATTAAAGGAGTGAGGCGGGAGCGTTTATTGCTGCCAAACCGGAGAGACCGAGAGCAAGATTCTCACTAGTCTTGCCTTCTCAGCTAGTGAACTCGGCTATTAATGTTTATAAGGTTTGCCAGTAATGGAAATGATGTTGAATCAATTGCCATGTCGATCCCCAAAAGTATCTTGGTGCTGAAACTCAATGCAATAGAATTTAGTGAAGAGAAAAAGAAAAAAGCCAGACAGGAGGTCAGTTTATTTGGGGTTCCTGAAAAAACAAAATCATAGTATCTTCCAGATTTTAACAGGATTCTGGGAAGTGGCATCATTTCCCCTAAACGTACGTTTCCCCAAGCACTGTACTAAGCGCTGGGGTGGATAGGAGGTCATCAGGTTGTACCACGTGGGGCTCGCGGTCTTAATCCCCATTTTACCGATGAGGTAACTGAGGCACAGAGGAAGGGAAGTGACTTGCCCAAGGTCACACAGCAGACAAGTGGTGGAGCTGGGATCAGAACCCACGGCCTCCGACTCCCAAGCCCGGGCTGTTTCCACTAAGCCACGCTGCTTTTTGTACTCTCCCAAGCGCTTAGTACAGTGCTCTGCACATAGTAAGCACTCAATAATAATAGTAATAATTAAACGCCTAGAACAGTGTTTGGCACATAGAAAGCACTTAACAAATACCATCATCATCATTATTTGTTAAGCGTTTACTCTGTGCTGGGCCGTGTACTAAGCACTGAGGTAGATCATTCATTCATTCATTCAATAGTATTTATTGAGCGCTTACTATGTGCAGAGCACTGTACTAAGCGCTTGGGATGAACAAGTCGGCAACAGATAGAGACAGTCCCTGCCGTTTGACGGGCTTACGGTCTAATCGGGGGAGACGGACAGACGAGAACAATGGCACTAAACAGCGTCAAGGGGAAGAACATCTCATAAAAACAGTGGCAACTGCTCAGTGGGAAGAGCCCGGGCTTGGGAGTCAGAGGTCACGGGTTCGAATCCCGGCTCTGCCGCTTGTCAGCTGGGTGACTGTGGGCAAGTCGCTTCACTTCCCTGGGCCTCAGTTACCTCAACTGTGAAATGGGGATTAAGAGCGCGAGTCCCATGCGGGACAGGGACTGCGTCCAACCTAACTTGTATCTATCCCAGAGCTTGTGGAAAGATACATTCCCTGCCCACAGTGAACTAAGCGCTTATTATGTGCCGGGCACTGTGCTGAGCACTGGGGTAGATACAGGATCATAAGGGTGGACATCGTCCGTGCCCTACGTGGGTCTCACAGCCTTAACCCCTCCGTTTTATTTCAAGTGCCCTCCCAGGATGATTTCAGAGGGGAGCTTAAAAACCAGGAGAGCAACTTCAGATTTAATGGATGATTTTGGACGGAAGCCTAAAACCCGAACGGTAGAAAAGTAGAATATTGCGAAATCGGGGATCGGGACGGGTGTTTCCCGAGGCTTGTTCGGTGGTGAAATAAAAGGGACGAACGTGTTGGTCGTACGGTACGGTATTTGTAGGAAGGAACGAAGGGTGATAGCCAGGCTAATCCGACGCGGAAATCTCCCGTCCTCCGTCTATACCCCTGGTACCCGCTAATGGAAGGCTTTCAAGACGTCCTCGCGAAATACGTCTGGTTTCATTTTATTTATCTGAACTGGCTAGCGCCAGTGTTCATTTCACGTGCAGAGCCCACGCAGTGTGTGTGTTTCCCCCTAAAAGCTTGAGAGCATTTCCCGATGTTCGGGGAGTAGCGTGTAAACCCTAGGCGCCGGTATTTAAACCAACTCAGCATGCCCGGGATCATTAAAGGAAAGCAGACGCAGTCACTTTAGGTAAATGTCGTACGGAGAATCATTCCCCGAGAGCCGCTGGACAGGAACGCGAGGAGCTGGCGGTGGCCGTCGTCCTTAATCAGCCGAGCGTGGGTATTTACTGGGCGCTTACTATCTTAGCCGTGGTATCTGTTAAACAATTAGTATGGGCACGGGCCCGGGGAGTCAGAAGGTCACGGGTTCTAATCCCGGCTCCGCCCCCCGTCTGCTGTGCGGCCTTGGGAAAGTCACTTCACTTTTCAGAAGCAGCGTGGCTCAGTGGAAAGAGCCCGGGCTTGGGAGTCAGAGGTCATGGGTTCGAATCGCGGCTCCGCCGCTGGCCGGCTCCGTGACTTTGGGCAAGTCACTTCACTTCTCCGTGCCTCAGTTCCCTCATCTGTAAAATGGGGATTAAAACCGTGAGCCCCACGGGGGACAAGCTGATCACCTTGTATCCCCCGGCGCTCAGAACAGTGCTCTGCACATAGTAAGCGCTTAACGAATACCAGCATTTATTTATTTATTTTTTATTATGCTAAGCACTGGGGTGAACACAAGCCGATCGGGTTGGACACAGTCCATGTCCCACATGGGGCTCGCGGTCTTAATCCCCGTTTTACGGATGAGGGCACCGAGGCGCAGACGAGTGAAGCGACTCGCTCGAGTTCACCCGGCAGACGCGTGGCGGAGCCGGGATTAGAACCCAGTGCGGAGCACTGTTCTGAACGCTCGGGAGAGTACGGTGCAGCAGAATTAACAGACACCCTCCCAGCCCCATAATGAGCTTACAGCTCCTTAAAGTTTTAGATGCTGGCCAAGTCCCATAAGAAAGGTTCAGGGAAATACAAGATTACGCTAGCGAGGAGGAACGGCTCGATTCAGAGAAATTTGGATTTGACGTAAAAAATATTCCACGTTTTCCTTTACCTGTGGGCAGTGTTGACCCCTTTCCAAATTGGGCCCTGCCTCCTAATTGGCAAGGTGGAACACTTGGATTTTGTTTTCAATTTTTCCTGTCTCTAAGCAGTAGCGTGATGTTTATGAGCCAGTGCGATCTGCTGATGACGGTCGGTTTTCGTACTTAGTGATGGCTCGTACGCTTGGCCGTTTGAGGGGTATTTAATTTGTAGGGCTTGGAATCACTATTAATAAGTGTGATCTGGCCGTGGAATGAGCTTTTCTTTTGAGTTTGAGTCCACAGGCTAAGGGCTTTGGTATTAGCGGTTTAGTAGTGTCACGTGGTTTTTTTTAATGCAGTCTGTTAATCGGTCAATCGGTCGTTTTTATTAAGCGCTTACTGTGTGCAGAGCACCGGAGGAAGCGCTTGGGAGAGAGCAGTGTAACAGAGTTGGGAGACCCATTCCCTGCCCGCAATGAGCTAAGCACCTACTGTGTGCCATGCACTGTACTGAGCACTGAGGTAGATACAAGGTAACTGGGTTGGACACAGTCCCTGTCCCACATGGGGCTCACAGTTACAGATAAGGTGACTGGGACACAGAGAAGTGACGTGATTTGCCCAAGGTCACACGGCAAAGTGGCAGAGCTGGGTTTAGAAGCAGCGTGGCTCAGTGGAAAGAGCCCGGGCTTGGGAGTCAGAGGTCATGGGTTCGAATCCCGGCTCCGCCGCCTGTCAGCTGTGTGACTTGGGGCAAATCACTTCACTTCTCTGGGCCTCAGTTACCTCATCCGTAAAAAGGGGGTGAACACTGTGAGCCCCACGTGGGACAACCTGATCACCTTGTATCCCCCCCCCCAGTGCGTAGAACAGTGCTTTGCGCATAGTAAGCGCTTAACAAATTATTATTTAGAACAGAGGCCCTCTGAATCGCAGGCCCATGCTCCGCCACCCGTCAGCCGTGTGACTTCGGGCAAGTCACTTGACTTCTCTGTGCCTCAGTTCCCTCATCTGTAAAATGGGGATGAAGACTGTGAGCCCCACCAGGGACAACCTGATAACCTTGTATCCCCCCCAGCGCTTAGAACAGTGCTTGGCACATAGTAAGCACTGTACAAATACCATTATTATTATTACTTTCCACTAGGCCACACTGTTTCTCACATATCTTAGCGTGCTCAGCGCTCTGAGTTATATTGGCCAAAAAGGAAGTATATTAATTCAGAAAAATGAGTAAACGTGTTGCAGAGAAGATTGCATTAATGCATTTTAGTAGCTTCCTGAAGTGGTTTCTGAACACTGCACTGACCATCAATCGTATTTATTGAGCTCTTACTGTGTGCAGAGCACTGAACTAAGCGCTTGGGAGAGTAAAATACTACAGAGTTGGTGGACTCGTTCCCTGCCCATGCCGAGCCTGATTAAGGACGAGAGTTTTATACTCCAGGTGTAATTGATTTGTGCAACTGTTTTGTAGAATATAGCTTTATCAGTCCAAAGTTTAAAAGCAGTTATTTATTGCGGTTTTAAAGGAGATTTTGAATTTATTTTTGTGCACATAAAGCAGAATATTTCTGGTGCTAGTGATCTAGAATTCTGCATTAATACGCAGTTTATCCTATGTAATAGTAATAATGGTGGTATTTGTTAAGTGCTTACTACGTGCAAAGCGCTGTTCTGAGCTGAGAAGCAGCGTGGCTCAGTGGAAAGAGCACGGGCTTTGGAGTCAGGGCTCGTGAGTTCGAATCCCAGCTCTGCCACTTGTCGGCTGTGTGACTGTGGGCAAGTCACTTAACTTCTCTGGGCCTCAGTTCCCTCATCTGTAAAATGGGGATGAAGACTGTGAGCCCCACGTGGGACAACCTGATTCCCCTATGTCTACCCCAGCGCTTAGAACGGTGCTCGGCACATAGTAAGCGCTTAACAAATACCAACATTATTAGCTGAGGTAGATACAGGGTCATCAGGTCGTCCCACGTGAGGCTCACTCTTCATCCCCATTTTGCAGATGAGGTAACTGAGGCCCAGGGAAGTGAAGTGACTTGCCCACAGTCACACAGCTGACAAGTGGCAGAGCTGGGATTCGAACCCATGACCTCTGACTCCCAAGCCTGTGCTCTTTCAACCGAGCCACGCTACCCTTTGGTAGTTTTGTAAGCATGAACTATAATATAGGCCCATGAGGGTTTATCAGTCGAGGTAAAAGAATTTTAGACGGGAGCAGTTGTGAAGAAAAGATTGACGTGCTTTCCTCAGTCTCCTCTATATGTAGAAAGTTATTTTCAACAGTCACGAATGAGGTTTTCAAAGCACTTCAGGTCCTCCCTTTCAACAAACCTCATTAGAGTCTGTCATCACAAAATGAGCTCAAAAGGACTTCATTCGTTCATTCGATCGTATCTGTTGAGCACTTACCGTGTGCAGAGCACTGTACTAAACGCTTGGGACAGTGCAGTATAACAATAAACAGACACATTCCCTGCCCACCACGAGCTTACAGTCTAGAGGTGGGGAGACAGACACTAATAGAGATAACTAAATTGCAGATCTGTACTTAATAATAATAACGGTGGTGTTTGTTAATCGTTTACTATGTGCCAAGCACTGTTCTAAGTACCGGGGTAGATACAAGGTAATCAGATTGTCCCACGTGGGGCTGGCTCGGTGGAAAAGAGCCCGGGCTTAGGAGTCAGAGGTCATGGGTTCTAATCCCAGATCTGCCACTTGTCAGCTGTGTGTGGGCAAGTCACTTCACTGCTCTGTGCCTCAGTGACCTCATCTGTAAAATGGGGATTAACTGTGAGCCTCGCGTGGGACAACCCGATTACCCTGGATCTACCCCAGCGCTTAGAACAGTGCTCGGCACGTAGTAAGCGCTTAACAGATACCAACATTATTATTATTATAATTATTAATCCCGGTTCCGCCACCTGTCAGCTGTGTAACTTTGGGCAAGTCACTTGACTTCTCTGTGCCTCAGTTCCCTCATCTGTGAAATGGGGATTAAGACTGTGAGCCCCACGTGGGACAACCTGATCACCTTATATCCCCCCAGATACTATGCGCTTTAGTAAGCGCTTAACCAATACCAATATTATTATTATTATTATTAATCCCCATTGTACAGATGAGGTAACCGAGGCGTACGTACATGTTGTATTGACTGTATATATCTTCATCACCCTGTTTATTTTGTTTAATGAGATGTGCATCACCCTGATTCTATTTATTTGCCATTTTTTTTTATGAGCTGTTCTTCCCCTCGACTCTATTTATCGCCACTGTTCTCGTCCGCCCGTCTCCCCCGATTAGACCGTGAGCCCGTCAGAGGGCAGGGACCGTCTCTACCTGTTGCCGACTTGTCCATTCCAAGCGCTTAGTACGGTGCTCTGCACATAGTAGGCGCTCAATAAATACTATTGAATGAATGAATGAATGTTGCGGGGCTGGGACTAGGGGGGATGAACAAAGGAAGCAAGTCAGGGTGACGCAGAAGGGAGTGGGAGAGGAGGAAAGGGGGGGCTCGCTTCATTTGCAATTAGAAATATCAATGAAAAGCATCCCCCGCTTCCTTATTGGTAGGCAATCCCAACACTTTGAAGGCAAACATCCCCAAGGCACTAGCCACCTGTTAGACGAAAAACCCTCGAGTTTATTTGGGTATCGCAGTCTTTTATAACGAAAGCTTTCATTTTTATCTCAGTAAGCTCTTCCAAGATAATGTTCCCGAAAGGCGTCCTTTAAAGCCGCGAAACAGAGCCGGAGAAGACAGAGCTCTGCGAAAGGCGTATCTGCACATCAACCCCTTTTAAGTGGTGGTCTTATCAATAGATGGGTGAGATTCCCGCTGGAGCCTGCACCGCCTCCAGCCGGGATTCGGGTTTTCCACGTAAGAATAGTTTTTTCTCGAAGGACTAGTTTCGAGGCGAGTCCCACGGGAGCGTAAACGTTTATGAAACAATAATTGTGGTACTCGTTAAGCCGGGCACTGTAGTAAGAGCCGGGGTGGATACAAGCAAATCGGGTTGGACGCGGTCTCGGTCGCACGTGGGGCTCACGGTCTCAATCCCCGTTTTACGGATGAGGTAACTGAGGCCCAGAGAAGTGAAGCGACATATTCTAGGTCACGCAGCAGGCAAGTGGCCGAGCCGGGATTAGAACCCACGACCCTCTGACTCCCCGGCCCGTGCTCTATCCACCACGCCATAATAATGTCGGTATTTGTTAAGCGCTTACTCTGTGCAGAGCGCCGTTGTAAGCGCTGGGGTAGACACAGGGGAATCAGGTTGTCCCACGTGGGGCTCCCAGTTAATCCCCATTTTCCAGATGAGGTACCCGAGGCCCAGAGAAGTGAAGTGACTTGCCCACAGTCACACAGCTGACGAGTGGCAGAGCTGGGATTCGAACTCATGACCTCTGACTCCAAAGCCCATGCTCTTCCCACTGAGCCAAGCTGCTCGCCATGCTGCTTCACCCATGCGGAACAGGGATTCTGGCACCCTGCCTCAAAACACTGAGTCCTTTGACTAGCCCAGCTCAGATGAGCTTCACGTATAGCACTCCTCTGATGCTAACCTTCTCACGGAACCTCGACGTCGTGTATCTCATTCATCCAGTCATATTTATTGAGTGCCTACTGGGTGCAGAACACTGTACTGAGCCTTTGGGAGAGTGCAATAGGACAGCAAGCAGACACATTCCCTGCCCACGGCGAGTTTACAGTCTAGGGCCTCGCCGCCGACCCCTCGCCCACGTCCTCCCTCTGGCCTGGAATGCCCTCCCTCCTCAAATTCATCCGTTCATTCATTCATTCAGTAGTATTTATTGAGCGCTTACTATGTGCAGAGCACTGTACTAAGCACTTGGAATGGACAATTTAGCAACAGAGAGAGACAATCCCCGCCCAACGACGGGCTCACAGTCTAATCCGACAGTTACTCTCCCCCCGGCTTCAAAGCCTTATTGGAGACATATCTCCTTCCCTGACTTAAACCCTCCTTTCCTCTTCTCTCACTCCCTACTGCATCACCCTGACTCGCTCCCTTTCTTCTTCCCCTCTCCCAGCCCCACAGCACTTTTATGCATATCTTAGCGCTTAGTACAGTGCTCTGCGCACAGTATGTGCTCAATAAATACATACAATTGAATGAATATCTGTAATTGATTTATATAAATTAATGTCTGTCTCCCCCTCTAAACTGTAAACTTGCTGTGGGTAATAATAATGTTGGTATTTGTTAAGCGCTTACTATGTGCAGAGCACCGTTCTGAGCACTGGGGTAGATACAGGGTCATCAGGTTGTCCCACGTGAGGCTCCCAGTCTTCATCCCCATTTTGCAGATGAGGTAACTGAGGCCCAGAGAAATGAAGTGACTTGCCCACAGTCACACAGCTGACAAGTGACAGACCTGAGATTCGAACCCATGACCTCTGGCTCCCCAGCCCGTAACGAGAGCTTACTGTGTGCGTCAAATTGGAGAAGCAGCGTGGCTTAGTGGCTAGAGCACGGGCCTGGGAGTCAGGAGGACCTGGGTTCTAATTCCAGCTCCGCCACCCGTCTGCGGTGTAACCTTGGGCAAGTCACTTAACTTCTCTGGGCCTCAGTTCCGTCTTTTGCTGTGGAGCCTTCGCGACACCATGGACACATCTCTCCCAGAACGCCCCATCTCCATCCGCAGTCGCTCTGGTAGCGGATCCGTGGAGTTTTCTTGGGAAAAATCTGGAAGTGGTTTACCGTCGCCTCCTTCCACACGGTTAACTCGAGTCTCTCTCCTCCCTCGACTCTCTCCCGTGCCGCGGCTGCCCGGCACGGGTGAGTTTTGACTTGTCGCGGACGGCCTGCCGCTCGCTAGCCGCTGGCCGAGCTAGGAATGGAACGGACAGGCCTCTGCTTGCCTCTCCCTCCCGTAGTCGTGACTGGTAGAGGACTGGAAACTCTCCAGGTGCCACCCTGAGAGGGGTGAGGTTGAGGTACAGTGAGTAATCCGGTGCTACAGGAGTGAAAAGTGCAAACCTGGTCGTAGTCGCGTAGGAAATCAGTGAGGCAAGGCAGGAAGGAGAGGGTTGATTGAGCGCTTTAAAGTTGATGGCAAAGGAGTTTCTGGTTGATGCGGAGGTGGATGGGCAACCACCGAATGTTCCAGAGGAGTTTGGAGATGTGGACTGAACTTTTTTTTTTTAGAAAAACGATCCGGGCGCAGAGTGGAGTGTGGATTGTGAGCTCGTTGTGGGCAGGGAATGTCACTGTTTATTGTCGGGTCGTTCTCGCCCAAGCGCTTAGCGCAGTGCTCTGCGCACATCAAGCGCTCAATAAACACGACTGAATGAGTGAATGATTGGAGACGGGGGCGGTCAGCGAGGAGGCCAGTGAAGTAGTCAAGGCGAGAGGGGATAAGTGCTTGGATCAGCGTAGTGACAGTTTGGATGAAGAGGAAAGGGCGGATTTTAGCGATGTTTCAAAGGTAATACAAACGAGATTTGGTGACACGGAATACGTGGGTTGAATGAGATGAGCCGAAGATAATGCCAAGGACTTATGGGGCAGAGTTACCTCATCTGGAAAATGGGGATGAAGACTGTGAGCCTCAAGTGGGACAACCTGATTACCCTGTATCTCTCCCAGTGCTTAGAACAGTGCTCTGCACATAGGAAGCGCTTAACAAATACCAACATTATTATATAATAATGATAATTGGACTTTCTGTGAATAACCTATTATATGCACTGCTCTGAGCGCCGGGGTAGATACGCTACAATCAGATCAGATTCAGTCTTTGTCCTGTGAAGGATTCACAGTCTAAGGGGGAGGGATCATTTTTCTACAGGACCATTTGGTCTGTGTTTCCCCACTCCTCGAGAACCTCCAGTGGTTGCCCACCCGCTAACTCTCTTCCCCTCTTCAAAGCCCTACTTAGAGCTCACCTCCTCCAGGAGGCCTTCCCACACTGAGCTTCCCCTTTTCCCTCTGCTGCCTCTCTGCCCCCCTTTCACCTCCCCTCAGCTAAGCCCCCTTTTTCCCCCTCTTTCCCTCTGCTCCTCCCCCTCTCCCTTCCCCTCCCCTCAGCACTGTGCTCATTTGTTTAGATTTTTATTCCCCTATTTATTTTGTTAATGAGGTGTCCATCCCCTTGATTCTATTTATTACTATTAAGTTGTCTTGTTTTTGTCCGTCTGTCTCCCCCAGTTAGACTGTAAAGCCCGTCAGTGGGCAGGGCCTGTCTCTATCGGTTGCCGAGTTGTCCGTTCCAAGCACTTAATACAGTGCTGTGCACATAGTAAGCGCTCAATAAACGCTATTGAATGAACAATAGCGTTGTCTACAGTGATGGGGAGGGCAGGTTCAGTTCTGGGATATGTACGTAAGTGCCGTGGGGCATAGGTCGATGTAGTAAAATGTTCAAGTCAGCCAGACGTATTTTTTGAAAACTTACTCTGTGCAGAGCATTGTACTCAGTGCTTGGGAGAGTGCAATATATAAGGTGCAGTATAAGGGTGATGTGGGGCTGGGGCGGGGAAAGATTCAAAATGCCCTAAAGGGTACAAACCCAGGTGCCTAGGTGACCCAAAAGGGAAGGCAAATAGTTGGGGAAATGAGGAGTTAGAGAAAGCTTCTTGGAGGAGGTGTGACTTTAGTAAGGCTTGGAGGATGGAGAGAGTGGTGGTCTGTTTGTTGCCAGTATCGGTATTGAGTGGGGCCATGGTTCCTCATGACGTCAGCACTATGACATGGGTTAGCGTAGGAAGGCCTGGAAAAATTTAATACAGGTCAAACATTCGCAGAAGTCTATTGTTCATCTGTATTATTTATAAAAACCTCCCTAGCTATGAGCAGAATCTTGGAGAGGATTTCAGCTTGGTAACTTGTCATTTATACTTTTCCAATTTTACCCCGGGGATCGGTTTTATTCAACGATTGGAAAATTTTCATATTGGTCACAACATCTTGATGTTCCATCTAAAAACTGAATTCGGATGATCTAGGATTTTTTTTTTTCTACTTCCTTTTGTGTGATGAAAGATTTTTTCGAATAATGTTTCCATTGATTCAACATCTTTGAAGTAAGTAATCTGCCCCAGTGTTATCTGTATGGCAGCAGCTGACGGTCAGTAAAGAAAAGGCCTCATTAGCAGAGAACAATACACCCTGCTAAGGAGAGTGTTCTTTGCTGGAAGGATGTCATCGATCAATTAATGGATGGTATTTATTGAGCACTTCTGTGCAGGGCACTGTACTAAGCCCTTGGGAGAGTACAGTACAACAGAATCGGTGGACACGTTCCTTGCCCGTAACGAGTTATGACTTTGGAGAGGGGAAGAGGGAAAATGATAAAAATGATAGATGATTATTGTGCAGTCAAAACTTATTCAGTGACCTGACTCTAGTCTCTGCGTTGAAAGATTTCAGTCTTTATCATTTCAGATCCCGAGTGTACTTTAAAGTCATTTTCTAGTTGTTTTTGCTGCTTTAGAGCCCACAGAGTCAGTTCTGTAGCAACCTGCAATTTATATCTTGTGTTCTTTTTGCAATATAATAGTGGCTATTGAGTTTTGGGATTGAAGCATGCATCAAATTGACTCGTATATGTATTGAAAGCAAGACCTTAATGTTTATGGTTTTAACCAAAAGCTATTTGTCTTCACGAAGGTGTATGTATGCTCACAGTTGAGCCCCTGGGGTTCATTAATTTTTACTCAGGCTACAGTGCTAAACAGTTTGTGCCACGTACGTAGATATAAAAATGGAAGAGACGCTTTCCTTTCATTCATCATCAGTACTGTTTAGCTAGAGAAATATGAGAACTGGAGTTCTATTTTTTTTCCAAATTCATTCCATATATGATATGTGCTGATGGCAGTGGGGCTTTTCCACGGTCGAATAGCCCACACCAGCAAATAATGTTGAAAATATGATGGGATTCTTACCAGTAATTATCCTGGTATTCGTTAAGCACTTACTAGTACTGAGCACTGGGGTAAATACAAGCTAAGCAGGTTGGACACAGTCTCCGTCTCGCTTGGGGTTCGCATCGAGGAGAATGAACAGAGTCCACTGTAAAACCGGTTACGCCAGCATTAAAGGAGAACCCAGAGGTTATGTCCTACCCATAATAATAATAGTAATAATAATGATAACTGTGGTATTTGTTCAGTGCTTACTATGTGCAAGGCACTGTACTAGGCACAGGGGTGGATAATTGGGTTGGACACAGTCCCTGTCCCACGTGGGGCTCACAGTCTTAATCCCCATTTTACAGATGAGGTAACTGAGGCCCAGAGGAGTGAAGTGATTTGCCCAAGGGCACATAGCAGACAAGTGGCAGAGCCGGGTTTAGAACTCATGACCTTCTGACTCCCTGGCCTATATAGCTCTGAAGACACCTGCCATTTTCATAACTGTTGCTCTTGGGAAGAGCAGAGAATTCTTCTGGATCTTCTTCAAGATGATTTTAACTCAAAAAATTGATGGCACAAAGAAGTCAATCGATCAGTGATATGTACTGAGCGCTTCCTGGGTGCAGAGCCCTGTCCTAAGCACTTGGGAGAGTACAGTACATCAGAGTTAAGTTCCCTGCCCGCAACGAGCTAACAGTCTTAGAAGGGGAGAGGATTAAGATTAATATTTAGGATTACTTTTCTCTCCTATTTGTTCTTTAATTGTTTTTCTAGATCAATAGACAGATGATTAGTTATAGGACAGTTTAAACCATGTGTGAAGATGACTTGTCAGCTGTGTGACTGTGGGCAAGTCACTTAACTTCTCTGTGCCTCAGTTACCTCATCTGTAAAATGGAGATTAAGACTGTGAGCCCCAAGTGGGACAACCTGATTCCCCTGTGTCTACCCCAGTGCTTAGAACAGTGCTCTGCACCTAGTAAGCGCTTAACAAATACCAACATTATTATTATTATGACATTATTTTTGACTTACTTCCCCATTTCCATCTAATGATAATGGAGATATATTCTGGAGATATATTTAAATGCTGGTACATACCATTTGTCTATAAGTTCGCTGATCCTAATAGGGGGCATTTATCAAATATTGATGCACCCTAATGGAAAATCTGCACCCAAGAGGCAATCTCTTGCTTTTAACAAGGTTTTTGATGCATTTTTTGAGCTGCTTTGGAAAACCTGAATCTGAGTTGTAAATAGAAGATATTTAAAAACTAGATTTAGCCCTAACATGAACTCATTTATGGAGTAAGGATACCTCAGTATGTCCCGCTATCAGATGTGTCCTTATAATAATAATGTTGGTATTTGTTAAGTGCTTAGTATGTGCGGAGCGCGGTTCTAAGCACTGGGGCAGATACAGGGTAATCAGGTTGTCCCACGTGAGGCTCACAGTTAATCCCCATTTTACAGATGAGGGAACTGAGGCCCAGAGAAGGGAAGTGACTTGCCCACGGTCACACAGCTGACGAGTGGCAGAGCCGGGATTCGTACCCATGACCTCTGACTCCCAAGGCCGGGCTCTTTCCACTGAGCCAGGCTGTTTCTCTATAGGCAGGGACTGTGCCTACCAGCTCTACTGTACTGTACTCTCCCAAATGCTCTGCATACAGTAAGCGCTCAGTAAGTACGATTGACTGACTGATTGGTAAATTCATTTGACGCGTATCTGCGTCAAGCTGTTTCTGGTAGCATTAGAAAACTCAATTTAAATTGAGTTTTCGGAGCTTTCGATTTCTGAACACCATGCCCGATTCTGGCTTTTCCTACTGGTATTTCACTGCTGCTGGGAGACAGGGAGATATGGAATTCCACTTCTGCTGCCTGAAGCTTTAGAGACAATTGGTAGAAACCAATTTTTCTTTTACCCTATATTAGTGTTACTGTAAATAATTTCAGTGCACCACAGGTTCATCCCTACCCCACGACTAAAGGTGAGAACTCCTAATTGGAGGTGGTTGTTATGGGACAGGAATCGCAGCTAAACGTCCCGCCGGACTGCTCTTCAAACAGCTGCAGTTCCAATATCGTGAAATCCCATGAGAGTGAACTCATCGGAACAAATCTTGACGACAAGGAGGGGTTATGACCTCAAAAAAACCTTCCGTAGAAATCATTTCCGAGTCCTTAAATCTGAACGAGTTGACAAAGAGTAAATATATTTCATTCAATCGTATATGACGAGCAATTACCGTGTGCAGAGCACTGTACCGAGCGCTTGGGAGAGAACAATGCACTTAAATCTTAGTATCTGTCAACATGTATGAAGGAGATTTTAGGCCTCCCCCAGTTGCGTAATCAGAGGTGTAAATAATGAAGCCTTTGGACGCCTAGGTAGTAGTAGCAATCCTCTTTTGTATTCATGGGCTTAAAGCAAAAATTCTAAATTTGCTTTCCTAAATTAGATTATAAAAATAAAAGCCAAGTCCAGCAAAAGCCCATGGTCACACAGCACCTGGAATTTGAATTCTAAATCCCCACTGGTGTGCTTCCTCCCAAATAGTTACGTTTCTCTTGGACGCATGAAGAAACTTCAACGTTTGACTCCAGGGTACTCTCCGAGGCAGATTTTCTGCTGAGCCTGTTATTTCTTGATACATAAAATGTGATGTTGCAATACAATTCTCCCTTTGCCTTCAAATTGATTTTTTTTCCTAAAGTGCTAGGTTAAATTCAAATTCTAACTCTTTACAATATTAAGAAACATCCTGTCTGGACTCCCTGCACCGTTTTACGTTCACATCGCTGTGTTTACGTTTGACAGTATCTGGTGTCAGATATGGGCTGAAGAGCTGAGATATCCTATGGGCTGAAGAGTTGAGTTGTTTCTAATTTGGGGCTATGCTGTCATCTGATTTTTTTTTTTTTTAATAGCCAGTTTAAGCTCCATTTCAAAAAGTAAAAATAAAAGAACTTGCTCTGCTCCGCTTTTTCTCGTCACATCCCAGTCCACCATCTTCAGAGGAATGCTGAGCAGCCTGGTGGGCAGAGGCTAGTGAGCCCAGAGGTCAGAGAGCCATGGGACCGTGAGGCAACTTCAAGCCTCCCCCCCGTTCCTCCTTCCCCCCTCCCCCCGGTATTTCCGGTCTCCAATAGCCCAGCAACTAAATCTTGTATACCACGCGATGGTGCAAAACACTAGGCCAACCACAAAAAAAAAAAAAGCCAAACCCTAAAAACAACACTTTGCCCTTGAAGAATGAAACCTCTTCTCCTCAAATCTAATTTAGTAACTTGTTTCACCTTTTGAAACCTGGCGTCAGAAGCAGCTTAGGGAACATCTGAATATTTAATAGAACCGTTTCTTAAACGTGCCCTGTTAATTGGATCTGGCCAGAAGACGCTCTGGGAGAAGCTTGATTTTCTTTTTTAGAGAGAATGTAAACTGAGTGACGCTGGCAGTCAACAACTCCTCCATGCCGAGAATAGAAACACCGTAGATGCGATCCTGGCCGAAGGATCGGCGTTGCTCATTATTTGCTTCGTTCTCTGCAGAAGCTCTCTTTAGGAAAAATCGATCCTCTTCTATGCCAGAAAATACAGTTGCAAAGCAGATGACACTGGTTTGCAGATGCTCCAAGTTTTAAGGTAGCGCGACTGACTGATGCATAACAGCTTACGTTGACTTCCTTCTGTTAAAATGTTGGACCGTTTTCTTAGCGGGCTGCACAGTTTTCATGTCATTAAAAATTTAATATCGTCTCCCTAAATCCTAGGGCTTACAGCAGGCAGCGTACTGCGACCTTTTGTCGTGTTGACTTGTTAGGGGCCATGTTGAACTCTTCTAGTAACATTTGTGTTGATTCATTTGAAAAGTGAAGAAGCTGAGGCTTGCTTTGTTCCTTGAATATCAAAGTGGAAGCAGATGAGAATATTTTGGGGACTAGAGAAATATCAGGTTTTACTCGATGGGTTTCACTTCGTGCTTTGCACTGGCAGAGCTTAAGGCAATTTTTTCAGGACCCTATGAAAAATGGTCTTGGACGTCCTGCACTTAAAAGGAATCTTTTATGGAAGATAGAGCCCTGCCCGGGTACGGTCGGTGTATTTAGTCGGTCTCGAAACTGGAAGCTCACTGTGGGCAGGGAGCTTGTCTACCAACTCTGTTGTATTGTCTTCTCCCAAGCGTTTAGTACAGTGCCCTGCACCCAGTAAGGGCTCAATAAATACCACTGATTGACTGACTGTAGGGTGGGCAAAAGAGTAAATCTTTCCACATCGAGACACACCATGTCTCCCTTTTCCCTTTCCCTCTCCCACACCAGATTTTAGAACCTTTGGGCAGGGGCTTATTGTTATAGCGTACTTTCCGGAGTGCTTAATACAGTGCTTTGCACACAGTAAGCGCTTAATAAATACGATTGAATGAATGAATGAATGAATGAATGGGTGGAAGAACATACAATAGTGATTAGGGCCCTGCTGGGTAAGCACAGTTGTTTCAAAGCCATATGCAGGTTGGAAAAGGTTTTTGGTTTTTAATTGGTATTTGTGAAGCGCTTTCTATGTGCCAGACCTTGCACTACACGCTGCGGTCGATACAGGCTAATTGTGTTGGATACAGTTCATGTCCCCGAAGGAGCTCACAGTCTTAATCCCCATTTTATAGATGAGGGATTGATAGTATCTGATGCCCGATCGTATGGGCTGAAGAGTTGGGGTTGTAATTTGTAATTTGGGGTTATGCTGTCATCTCATCATTTATTTTTTAATTAACCAGTGTAAGCTAAAAAAAAAGAACGCGCTCTGCTCTTCTTTTTCTCTCCACATCCCAACCCACCACAGTCACAGGACTCATCCAAGCAGACAGTAATAATAATAATCATAATTATTAGTATGGTGCTTGTTAAGCGCTTACTATGTGCCAAACACGGTTCTAACCCCATTTTTTACAGATGATCTTTAGTCAGGTTGGACGCAGTCCCTGTCCCACATGGGGATCCTACTCTTAATCCCCGTTTCTTATAGATGATTGAACTGAGGCACAGAGAAGTGAAGTGACTTGCCCAAAGTCTCACAGCTGCCAAGTGGCAGAGCTGGGATTAGAACTCAGGTCCCCTGACTCCCAAGCCCGGGCTCCTGCTTATGCCTCTCTAGACTGGAAGCTCCTTTTGGGCAAGGAATGAATTTGCTAATTCTGTTATGGTGTACTCTCCCAAGCGCTTAGTACAGTGTTCTGCACATTGTAAGCTCTCAATAAATAGTGGATTGATTGACCGGTTGGGTGGGGCTGGTGGTTTTTCAATCAATCATATATTATGAGGACTTACTGTCACGCTCTAAGATGGTTTATCTAGTCATTAGACTCCTGTGACTCCATCTGTAAATCAGTCAATCAATCAGTGGTATTTATTGAGCACTTGCTATGTGCAGAGCGCTTAGGAGATCAGCAGACACGTCCCCTTCCCATAACAAGAAGTTTAATTCTTCCCATTTGTCTAAGAGAGAAGTAGCAAACACCGGTGAACCCCTCACTTTTCACAGAGCATTTAAAATCTTGAATTTTCATTCATTCACTCAGTAGTATTTATTGAGCGCTTACTACGTGCAGAGCACTGTACTAAGCGCTTGGAATGGACAAATCGGTAACAGAGACAGTCCCTGCCCTTTGACGGGTTTACAGTCTGATTGGGGGAGACGGACAGACAAGAACAATAGCAATAAATAGAAATAAATAGAATAAGGGGATTAAGAGTTCTGTAAAACTCTGAATTATAATTTTTTATGCTTTCAAGAAAATTTTCTGGGAGAGGAAATCACAGCGGTTTCTCATGCTTAAGACTGAGTAACGGAGATTCCTCCCATTGAGAGCAGATGGAGAAGAGGACTGGAATTTATAAGGGGAAGACGAGTAGCCATTCGGTCAGGCTCAGAAGCTGCTTCCTTGCCTGACTAGGAAGCTGTAAAACAATGTGGGCGTCTCAATGTTTTGGGGTTTTGGGGTTTTTTTTAATAGTACTTGTTAAGCGCTTTCTATGTACGAGATACTGTACTAAGTGCTGTAGTAGATACGAGATCATCCGTCCCTGCCCCTGTCCCACATAGGCTCACGGTCTGTATCGGAGAAGGGAGCATTTATTCCCCGTTTTTATAGATGAGGTAACCGAGGCACAGAGAAGTTAAGTAACTTGCCCAAGGTCACATAGCAGAGAGGTGGTGGAACGCAGATTAGAACCCAGGTCCTCTGACTCCCAGGCCCTGGCCCTTTCCACTAGGCCACGCTGCTTCTCACCGGCCCCTGCGGCTTCTCTGGTCCTTATTGGTGCTTACTTTGCCTGTCTAATATTCTACTCTGTGCAGAGCAGTGTTCTAAGCCCTGGGGGAGATACAGGATCATCAGGTTGTCCCACGTGAGGCTCACAGTCTTATTCCCCATTTTCCAGATGAGGTCACTGAGGCCCAGAGAAGGTAAGGGACCTGCCCACATTCACACAGCCGGCAAGTGGCAGAGCTGGGATTCGAACCCAGGACCTCTGACTCCCAAGCCCGGGCTCTTTCCACTGAGCCACGCCGCTTCTCCAAGTGACTTGCCCAAGGCCACACAGCAGACAAGTGGCAGAACTGGGGGATTAGAACCCACGACCTTCTGACTCCCAGGCCCGTGCTCTGGCCACTACACGAAGGTGGGGAGAGTGGTGGTCCGACTTTAAGCTCGTCGTGGGCGGGTAACGTGTCAGTTTATTGCAGTACTGTACTCTCCCAAGCGCTTAGTACAGTGCTCCGCACACAGTAAGCGCTCAATAAATACGACTGAATGAATGTGGAGGGGGAGGGAATTCCAGGCCAGAGGGAGGACAGGGGCAAAGGGTCAGTGGGGAGAGAGGCGAGATCAAAGTACGGTGCGTAATTTGCAGCGGAGACGCTAAGCGGGGGAACTGGGTTGTGGTAAGAAGTCAAGTAGGTGCGGCGTTGAGGGGAAGGAATTTCCGTCGGATACAGAGGTGGGTGGGCAACCGCCGGAGGTTCTTGAGTAGGGAGATGTGGACTGAGCGTTTTTCAGAAAAATAATCCAGGCAGCAGCGGAGCGAGGTAAGGACCGGGATGTGGAGAGGCAGGAGGCAGAAAGACCAGTGAGCAAAGAGGCTGGTGGAAGCTCTTTGTGGACAGGAGACGTGTCTTCAAACTCTGTTGCACTGTACTCTCGCAAGGGCTTAGTACAGTGCTCTGCAGTCATTCGTTCTCTCAGGCGTATTTATTGAACGCTTACTATGTGCGAAGCAGTGAACTGAGCACTTGGGAGAGTGCAGTAGAGCAGCAGACACATTCCTGCCCACAGCGAGCTCACAGTCTAGAGGGGGAGACAGACATTAATAATATAAAGAAATGAATAAAGAGATAAATTACTGGTAATTACAGATATATACATATTCATTCATTCAGTAGTATTTATTGAGCGCTTACTATGTGCAGAGCACTGGACTAAGCGCTTGGAATGGACAATTTGGCAACAGAAAGAAACAATCCCTGCCCAATAATAATAATAATAATAATAATGTTGGTATTTGTTAAGCGCTTACTACGTGCAGGGCACCGTTCTAAGCGCTGGGGTGGATACAGGGTATTCAGGTCGTGAGGCTCACAGTCAATCCCCATTTTACAGATGAGGTAACTGAGGCACAGAGAAGTTAAGTGACTTGCCCAGCGCCACACAGCTGACAAGTGATCACAGTCTATTCGGGGGAGACAGACGGGCGAAAACAAGACAACGTAATCACGATAAATAGAATCAAGGGAGTGTAAATAGGGTAATAAAAATATATACATATGTTCTGCGGGGATTGGGGGGGGGGGGGCGGGGAGGGTGAATGAAGGAGCAAGCAAATAATACTGCAGGCAGTAAGCACTCAGTAAGTACGATCGAGCGATCGATGAGGTAGTCGGGGCAGGACGAGTGCTGGGATGAGTAGAGCGGCCGTTGGGATGGAGAGCAGAGGGATGAATTTTAGCCCCGCTGTGAAGGTGGAACCGACGGGATTTGGTGACAGATTGAATATGTGGGTTGAATGAGAGAGATGAGAGGAAGACAGTGCCAAGGTTTGGGACTTGGGAGGATAGCGGTGTCGTCCACAGTGGTGGGAAAGGCAAGGGGATGATGGTATCGGTTAAGCGCTTACTGTGTGCCGATCACTCTTCTGAGCGCTGGGGCAGGTACAGGGGAATCAGGTTGTCCCACGTGGGGCTCCCGGTCGTCACCCCCATTTTAATAATAATAATAATAATGTTGGTATGCGTTAAGCGCTTACTATGTGCAGAGCACCGTTCTAAGCGCTGGGGGAGATACCGGGTAGTCGAGTTGTCCCACAGGAGGCTCCCAGTCTTCATCCCCATTTTACAGATGAGGGACCTGAGGCCCAGAGAAGTGAAGTGACCTGCCCACAGTCACACAGCTGATAATGCTGGTATTTGTTAAGCGCTTACTGCGTGCAGAGCACTGTTCTAAGCGCTGGGGTAGATACAGGGCAATCGGGTTGTCCCACGTGAGGCTCACGGTCTTCGTCCCCATTTTCCAGATGAGGGAACTGAGGCACAGAGAGGTTAAGTGACTTGCCCACTTTCACGCAGCTAGCAAGTGGCAGAGCTGGGATTCAAACCCGTGACCTCTGACTCCCAAGCCCGGGCTCGTTCCACTGAGCCACGCTGCGGCACCTACCATGTGCTAGGCGCTGTACTAAGCACTGGGATAGATGCTAGCTAGTCAGATTGGACACAGTCCACGTCCCACGTGGGGCTCACCGTCTTAGTCTCTGTTTTACAGAGGAGGTAACTGAGGCCCAGAGAAGTGCCCCAGGTCACACAGCAGGCAGAACCCGGGTTTAGAACTCAGGACCAGCTTGGCGTGTGGATAGAACACGGACCTGGGAGTCAGAAGGTCGTGGGTTCTAATCCCGGCACCTTCGCCGGTCTGCTGTGTGACCTTGGGCGAGTCACTTCACTGGGCGTCAGTTACCTCATCTCAAAATGAGGATTGAGACTGGGAGCCCCACGTGGGACAGGGACTGGGTCCAACCCAATTTGCTTGTATCCACCCCAGTGCTTAGTACAGTGCCTGGCACGTAGTAAGCTCTTAACAAATACCGTAGCTATTAGTTGTGATTCCCAGGCCCATGCTCTGTCCCCTGGGCCACCCTGTTTGATTACTCCCCTGTTGGCATGCTTCGCTCCGGTCAACAGGAATTGGAGAAGCAGCTTGGCTTTATGGAAAGAGCACGGGCTTGGGAGTCAGAGGACGTGAGTTCTAATCCCGGCCCCGCCACTTGTCTGCTGTGTGACTTTGGGCAAGCCACTTCACTTCTCTGGGCCTCAGTTACCTCATTTTTAAAATGGGGATAAAGACTATGAGCCCCACGTGGGGCAGACTGATTACCTTGTATCTACCCCAGTGCTTTTTTGAACAGTGCCGTATAGTAAGTATACAAGTATATAAGTATGCATATATATATATAAGTATATATATGTAAGTATATAAGTATATATAAGTATATAAGTAAGCGCTTAACAAATACCATAATAATAATTATTATTATTAACACTTCACCCACCTCCCGTCAGTCAGTAAATCAGTGGTCATTCTTGAGGGCTTACTGTGTGCAAAGCATTGTGCTCAACAACCTTGCCCTCCTTACCCCCGGGGCATGGAACTCTCTCTCCTTCATGCCTGCCAGGCCTAGTCCTCCCCCACTTCAAATCCCTCTGAAAATCCCACCTCCCGCCACAAACCTTCCCCAGTTAGGTTTCGGGACGCCAATCCACCAGCTGACTCTTGCACGTAACATGTACATATAGAATCCTGGTGCAGATAACTAGAACACGGACCTGGGAGTCAGACGCCCCGGGTTCTAATCCCGGCTCCGCCACTTAGGTGCTGGGTGACATTGGCCAGGTTACTTCGCCTCTCTGGGCCTCAGTGCCCTCATCTGTAAAATGGGGATTAAGACCGTGAGCCCTATTTGGGACAGGGACTGCGTGCAACCCGATTAGCTTGGATCTACCCCGGCGCTCGACGCACAGGAAGCCCTGAATAAACGCTGGCAGTAACAACGGGGATGATAATTTAAAAAACCGTCAGCGCCAAGAGCATCTCCGTGAACGAGGGTCTCAGAAAGCAGCCTCCTCTTTGGGTGAGTTTTGGAGGAGGGGACAGGAAGTTTCAAAAGCCACACGAACTTCTGTACCTACCAGGGGATAGAAATGGTTGGGTTCACTGAGAGTTCTGCCGAAGGGAAACCTATTCTGCTGACTCTCGTAGTCAAGAGAGGAAAGTGCAAAGATTGTTTCAAGATAGAGTGAGGCTCAAAAAACCTGACAAACATCCCGCCTTTAAAAATGAGTTGAGACAGAGGTGATAGGGAAGAGAAGTGGGGGCTTCATCAGAAGTATTTAGTACAGTAGTGTTTAAATAACAATAATAACTGGGGGAATTTGTGAAGGACTCGCTATGGGCCAAGCACTGTACTAAGCGCCGGGGTAGATGTAAGATCATCAGGACCCATGTGGGGATCACGGTCTAAGGAGGAGAGTGTGTGGGTAAGCGCAACTGTAAGCTCGTCTCTAGATGAAGCAGCGTGGCTCAGTGGAAAGAGCCCGGGCTTGGGAGTCAGAGGTCATGAGTCCGAATCCCAGCTCTGCCACTTGTCAGCTGGGTGACTGTGGGCGAGTCACTTGACTTCTCTGGGCCTCAGTTCCCCCATCTGGAAAATGGGGATTAACTGGGAGCCTCCCGTGGGACAACCCGATGACCCTGTATCTCCCCCAGCGCTTAGAACGGGGCTCTGCACATAGAAAGCGCTTAACAAATACCAACTGTAAGCTCGTTGTGGGCAGGGAATATGTGTTTATCGTTGTACTCTCCCAAGCGTTTAGTACAGCGCTTTGCACACTGTAAGTGCTCAGTGAATACGGTGGAATCATTGAATGAATAATAACGTTGGTGTTTGTTAAGCGCTTACTATGTGCAGAGCACTGTTCTAAGCGCTGGGGGAGATACGGGGTCATCAGGTTGTCCCACGTGAGGCTCACAGTCTTCAAATAAATGGTGGTATTTGTTAAGCGCTTACTATGTGCAAAGCACCGTTCTAAGCGCCGGGGGACACGAGGTGGTCGGGTTGTCCCACGTGGGGCTCACAGTTTTAATCCCCATTTTCCAGATGAGGGAACTGAGGCACAGAGAAGTGAAGTGACTTGTCCAAGGTCACACAGGAATTTAATCTCCATTTGGCAGATGAGGAGGGCCCAGAGAAGTGAAGTCACTTGCCCAAGGCCCCACAGAAGACAAGTGACGGAGCCGGGATTAGAACCCAGGTCCTCTGACTCCCAGGCCGGGGCTTTATCCACTGGGCCACACTGCTTCTCAGGTCAGGGGGACGACAACCGTAGTCCGATCAGCCGGCCTAGAGTCGGAGATCCGCCGGAGAGGAACCTCCTCTGATGAGGAGGGCGGCGTTAATTTGGCCCGGGGGGTGGAACGAAGTGACCTCTCCTGGGATTTTTGCCTCTCTCACCCAGGAAAACTGAAAAGGAAATGCACTCTTTCCGTTGGGGCCGTGGAGGGAACTTGCGGATATATCTTCGGTTGAAACTGTTTAGACTGTAAGCGTTGTGGACCGAGAAGCAGCGTGGCTCAGTGGAAAGAGCGCGGGCTTTGGAGTCAGAGGTCATGGGTTCGAATCCCGGCTCGGCCACTTGTCAGCTGTGTGACTTTGGGCAAGTCACTTCACTTCTCGGTGCCTCAGTTCCCTCATCTGTAAAATGGGGATGAAGACTGTGAGCCCCACGTGGGACGACCTGATTCCCCTGCGTCTACCCCAGCGCTGAGAACGGTGCTCGGCACATAGTGAGCGCTCTCTCAAGAACGTGAGAAGCAGCGGGGCCTAACGGTTAGAACCCGGGCCCGAGAGTCAGAAGGGCCTGCGTTCTAATCCCGGCCCCACCGCTCGTCTGCTGTGTGACCTCGGGCAAGTCACTTCGCTTCTCTAGGCCCCGGTTTCCCCGCCTGCCAAACGGAGAGTCAGTTATTCATTCGATCGTGTTTATCGGGCCCTTACCGGGCGCCAAGCGTTGTACGAAGCACTCGGGAGAGGACGGTACACTTGATTTTTCTGTGCCTCGGTTATTTCATCTGTAAAATAGGGATGAGGACTGCGAGTCTAATGTGAGATACGGATCGTGTCCAAACCGATTAGCTTGTTTTCGGTTCAGTTCGATCGTATGTACTGAGCACTTACTGTGTGCCGGGTATTGTACTAAACGCCTGGGAGAGTGCAGTACAACAATAAACAGATACAATCCCTGCCCACAATCCACCCCGGTACTACTGACACGTAGTAAGCGTTCGACAAATAGCATTAAAAATATGAGTGATGTTTTTACATGTACCTCTTGCTTACCCAGCTGAAGGGGGGAATAATAACAATTATGGTATTTGTTAAGGGTTTTCTATGTGCCGGGCGCCGTATTAAGCGCTGGGGCGGATACGTGGTCATGGGTTCGAATCCCGGCTCTGCCGCTTGTCAGCTGTGTGACTGTGGGCAAGTCACTTCACTTCTCGGTGCCTCAGTGACCTCATCTGTAAAATGGGGATTAACTTTGAGCCTCACGTGGGACAACCTGATTCCCCTGTGTCTACCCCAGCGCTTACAGCAGCGCTCTGCACATAGTAAGCGCTTAACAAATACCGACACTATTATTATTATTATTATAATACAAGCATATCAGATTGGACACAGTCAATGTCCCACGTGGGTCTCAATCCCCATTTTACAGATGAGGTAACGAGGCCCAGAGAAGCGAAGTGACTTTCCCAAGGCCGCACAGAAGACTCGTGGCGGAGGCAGGATTAGAACCCAAGACCACCTGACTCCCAGGCCCGTGCTCTATCCACTACACTGAGCTCGGCCAATCCAGACTTCCATTTTAGGGGAATTCAGCACTTAAAATCCCAGATTTCGCTTTTGTCCTCCTGGTGATATTATAGGTTTTCAGCTTCTGAGCGACCCTTGACCTGGCCTTCTGTATAGCTTTCCCTCTTGAGACGCAATAATTATGGTATTTATTATATTGTACTCTCCCCAGCACTAAGTCTGTCCGTCTCCCCCGATCAGACCGTAAGCCCGTCAAACGGCAGGGACCGTCTCTATCTGTTGCCGACTTGTTCATCCCAAGCGCTTAGTACAGTGCTCTGCACATAGTAAGCGCTCAATAAATACTATTGAATGAATGAAAGTACAGTCCTTTGCACACAGTAAGTGCTCAATAAGTAAGATTATTTATAATAAGAATTGTTAATTGTTAATTGTTATGTGCCAGGTACTGTACTAAGCGCTTCAGCCTAACAGCAGGGCAGGAAGAGGAGAGAAGGAAGAGGGAAACTACCCTGGTCCTGCAGCAGGAAGAGCCCTGACTGATAATATTAAAATGGTATTTGTCAAGCGCTTACTATCCCGGCTCTGCCACTTGTCAGCTGTGTGACTGTGGGCAAGTCACTTCACTTCTCTGTCCTCAGTTCCCTCATCTGTAAAATGGGGATGAAGACCGGGAGCCTCACGTGGGACAACCTGATGACCCCGTATCCACCCCAGCGCTTAGAACGGTGCTCTGCACAGAGTAAGCGCTGAACGAATACCAACATTGTTATGTATGTACCAGGCACTGTACTAAGCGCCGGGGCAGATGCAAAGTAATCGGGTTGGACACAGTCCCTGCCCCACGTGGGCTTCACACTCTCAATCCCCATTTTCCAGATGAGGGAACTGAGGCCCAGAGAAGTGAAGTGACTTGCCCAAGGCCACACAGCAGGCACATGGTGGAGCCGGAATTAGAACCCAGGTCCTTCTGACTCCCAGGCCCGGGGTCTATCCACTGTCCTGCTTCTCTTAATTTGGAGGTGTGGGGCCCGATCCTGCCAGTCAAAGAGTGGGCGTCCTCGTGCCCTCGGACCTCCACGGACGATGACCGAGCCGGGAGGAGAGGGGGGACGATGACCCAGGAGATCTTGGCAGCTGCCACATTAGACTGTAATGATGCTGGTATTTGTTAAGCGCTTACTATGTGCAGAGCACCGTTCTAAGCGCTGAGGGAGATACAGGGTAATCAAGTCGTCCCACGTGAGGGTCACAGTTAATCCCCATTTTACAGATGAGGGAACTGAGGCTCAGAGAAGTGAAGTGACTCGCCCACTGTCCCACGGCTGACAAGTGGCGGAGCCGGGATTTGAACCCATGACCTCTGACTCCCAAGCTCGGGCTCTTTCCACTGAGCCACGCTGCTTCCCTGTTAGCTTGTCGAGGGCAGGGAATGGGTCTGTTTATAGCAATAATCGTAGCTATGCCATTTGTTAAACGCTCACTCTACCCCAAGCACTGTTCTAAGCACTGAGGTGGATATAGGGTAATCAGGTTGTCCCATGGGAGCTCACAGGCTTAATCCCCATTTTACCGAAGAGGGAACTGAGACACAGAGAAGTTAAGTGGCTTGCCCAAGGTCACATTCATTCGTTCATTCGATAGTATTTATTGAGCGCTTACTATGTGCAGAGCACTGTACTAAGCGCTTGGAATGGACAATTTGGCGACCGAGAGAGACCATCCCTGCCCACTGATGGGCTCACAGTCTAATCCGGGGAGACGGACGGACAAAAACAAGGCAACCTAATCACGATAAATAGAATCATGGGGGTGGACACCTCACTGATAAAATAAATAGGGTGATAAAAATATATCCAGATGAGCACAGTGCTGAGCGGAGGGGAAGGGAGAGGGGGAGGAGCAGAGGGAAAGGGGGGAAAGGGGGCTTAGCTGAGGGGAGGTGAAGGGGGAGCAGAGAGGGAGCAGAGGGAAAAGGGGAAGCTCAGTCTGGGAAGGCCTCCTGGAGGAGGTGAGCTCTCAGTAGGGCTTCGAAGAGGGGAAGAGAGTCAGTTTGGCAGAGGTGAGGAAGGAGGGCGTTACGGGACGGCGGGAGGACGCGGCCCGGGGGTCGACGGCGGGACGGGCGAGACCGGGGGACGGCGAGGAGGCGGGCGGCGGAGGAGCGGAGCGTGCGGGGTGGGCGGCGGAAAGAGAGGAGGGAGGAGAGGTAGGAGGGGGCGAGGGGACGGAGAGCCTCGAAGCCCAGAGTGAGGAGTTTTTGTTTCGTGCGGAGGTCGACGGGCGACCACCGGAGGTGTTTCAGAAGGGGAGTGACAGGCCCAGAGCGTTTCTGCGGGAAGATGAGCCGGGCAGCGGAGTGAAGAATAGACCGGAGCGGGGAGAGACAGGAGGAAGGGAGGTCAGAGAGGAAGCTGACATGATAATCCAGTCGGGATATTATGAGAGCTTGTACCAGTAAGATAGGAAAGGGCGGATCTTGGCGATATTGTAAGGGTGAGACCAGCAGGCATGCTGCGCACACAGTAAGCGCTCAGAAAATACGATCGACTGCTTCCACACCAGCGGTTCAGCCAGTCAGTCAATCAGCCACATTTATCGAGCACTTACCGATGATGACGAGGGGATTTGTTAAGCGCTTATGAGATGTCAGGCACTGTGCTAAACACTAGTAGCTAGAGCAGGGCTCTGGGAGTCGGAAGGACGTGGGTTCTAGTCCCAGCCCCGCCACTTGCCTGCTGTGTGGCCTTAGCCAAGTCCCTTCACCTTGCTGGTCCTCAATTCCCTCATTTGTAAAATGGGGATTAAGATCGGTAGGCCCATGGTGGGACATGGACTGTATTCGTTCAATCGTATCTATTGAGCGCTTACTGTGTGCAGAGCACTGTGCTAAGCGCTTATCCACCCCGGCACTTGGTACAGTGCCCGGCACAGGGTAAGCGTCTAACAGATACCATCTGAAAAAACAAAAAGGCACTGAGGTAGGTACAAGTTAATAATAATGATGGTTTTTGTTCAGCGCTTACCGGACCCAGTCCCTGTCCCACATGGTGGTCACAGTAAGATCACACAGATGACTCGGTGCCGATTCAGATCAGTTCAGTCGTATTTACTGAGCGCTTACTGTGTGCAGAGCACTGTACTGAGAGCTTGGAAGAGTCTAATGCAACAATAAACGGACACATTCCCTGCCCACAATGAGCTTCCAGTCTAGAGACGAGCTTCCAGCCTGTTCTAAGCGCTTAGGAGCGTCATGGGGGCTCCCTTTCTCCGGATCCTCCATCCCCGATTCCCCTTCGGCCGGCCTGGCCAGAATTCCCTCCCCCGGCCACTGAATCAGTCCACCCCAGCGCTTAGTTCAGTGCCTGGCACTTAGTAAGTGCTGAACAAATACCGTACTTAGTATTATTGAGAAGCAGCGTGGCTTAGTGGCTACAGCCTGGGCCTGGGAGCCGGAAGGTCATGGGTTCTCATCCCGGCTCCGCCACGTCTGCTGAGTGACCTTGGGCAAGGCGCTTCACGCCTCTGGGCCTCGGTTACCTCATCTGTAGAATGGGGATGAAGAACGTGAGCCCCATGTGGGACTGATTAACTCGTATCTACCCCAGCACTTTGTACAGTGCCTGGTACATAATAAACGTTTAACAAGTACCATAATTATTATTATTATTACTATACCGCTGGCAGCGCGAGGGCACAGTGGAGATGAGGAATCCCTACAATGACAGAGGGGCAGGGAACTATACTTTAGACCGTAAATCCTTTAGACCATAAGCTCACTGCGGGCAGGGAAGGTGTCTGTTTATTGTTGAACTGAACTCTCCCAAGCGCTTAGTATAGTGCTGTGCACACAGTGCGCAATAGATCTGACTGAACCAGACCCTAGACTGTAAGTCCTAAACTCTAAGCTCACTGTGGGCAAGGAATGTATTTGTTAATTGTATCATTCTCTCCCAAGCGCTTAGTAATAATAATGTTGGTATTTGTTAAGCGCTTACTATGTGCAGAGCACCGTTCTAAGCGCTGGGGGAGATACAGGGGAATCAGGTCGTCCCACGTGAGGCTCACAGTTAATCCCCATTTTCCAGATGAGGGAACTGAGGCCCAGAGAAGTGAAGTGACTTGCCCACAGTCACACAGCTGACAAGCGGCAGAGCCGGGATTCGAACCCATGAACTCTGACTCCCAGGCCCGGGCTCTTTCCACTGAGCCACGCTGCTTAGTACAGTGCTCTGCACTCAGTAAATACAGTTGCACTAGACTGTAGACTGCAAGCTCATTCAGTCTTACTGGGCAGGGAATGTGCCTGTTTATTGTTGTATTGTACTCTCCCAAGCAGGTAGTCCAGTGCTCTGCACGCAAAAGCGCTCAGTAATAATAATAATGATGATGGTACTTGTTAAGCACTTACTATGTGCCAAGCACTGTTCTAAGCATCCGGGGTAGGTTCAAGTTAATCAGGTTGGACACAGTCCCTGTTCCACGCTGGGCTCGCACTGGTAATCTCCATTTTACTGATGAGGGAGCTGAAGCCCAGAGAAGTGAAGCAGCGTGGCTCAGTGGAAAGAGCCCGGGCTTGGGAGTCAGAGGTCATGGGTTCGAATCCCGGCTCCACCGCTTGTCAGCTGGATGACTTTGGGAAGGTCACTTCACTTCTCTGGGCCTCAGTTCCCGCATCTGTAAAGTGGGGATGAAGACTGTGAGCCCCACATGCGACAACCTGATCACCTTATATCTCCCCAGTGCTTAGACAGTGCTTTGCACATAGTAAGTGCTTAACAAATGATAACATCATTAAAGTGACTTGCCCAGGATCACACAGCAGACACGTGGCAGAGCTGGGATTTGAACCCAGGTCCTTCCGACTCTCAAGTCCATGCTCTAGCCACTAAACTTTCATTCATTCATTCAGTCGTATTTCTTGAGCGCTTACTGTGTGCGGGGCACTGTGCTAAGCGCTTGGAACGTACAATTTGGCAACAGATAGAGACGATCTTTGCCCAACAACAGACTCTCAGTCTAAAAGGGGGAGACAGCAAAAAAGAACAAGTAGAGCACACTGGTTCTCTAATAAATACGACTGACTGAGTGAATTAGCTTGGTGGGGGGTGTTGCTCAAATGACATTTGTGAAGCAGAAGCATTAGAGAAGCGGCTTGGCCCAGTGGAAACAACGTGGGCCTTGGAAGACCAGAGGAGGACCAGAGTTCTAATCGCGACTCTGCCGATTGCTTGCTGCGTGACAGTGGGCAAGTCACTTCACTCCTCTGTGCCTCCGTTTCCTCGACTGCAAAATCGAGATTCGATACCTGTTCTCCCTCCTACTTAGACCGCGAGCCCCGTGCGGGACAGGGACCTAATTAACTGGTACCTTCCACGGTGCTTAGACCGGTGTCTGACGCACAGTAAGCGCTTAACAAATACCATGGGGGAGAAAAAAAAGAAAGCTCTGAAATCCCGGACCATAAAGACATAGGTGTTGTAAATCGTCACAGTGCTCATATTAGAAATTAAAAATCTCCTTTGTCATTCTCCTTTCATTCCTATAGTTTAAAACTTTGCTTACTCCCATGTAGTGATTCCTATTAACCAGATGTCGTTTGATAACTCAGTAACAACAAATCTAGGGCTCCAGTCCTAGCCTGGCTTTGACTTTCACTTGCTCTTTTGATGTGCAACATATGTGGAACAGTCGGCTTAATACGGTCTTATCGTCGAGATGCAGTTTGACACTCGGCTTTTTAATTTTTTTTTATTTAATTTCCGCTCACCATATGGTAAGGGGTATGCAAAGTGGCTGTCATGGTTTTTTTTTTAATTTTAAAAAAATCATGTTTTGAATGGATCAGTGGCATTTATTGAGCGCTCGCTGTGTGCAGAGCCGCGTACTAAGCGCTTGGGAGACTGCAATATAATAATATGGACCCCCCTCGCAGCCGAGAGGAAGTTTTCAGCGATGAACTTTCATGCTCCGGTTACCTTCCTGCTTTCTTTCTGTATTTGTGCCTTTCCTGGTAATAGTGTTCAGACTGGGGGTTTTTTGTTTTTTTCTTAAAAATGATTATCCTCCAGCTTTTCTGTGCTAAGTCGTCATTTCAACGGCGCCGGTGGAAATTTTCGACCGGTGCGTTTTTAGTGTGAATTTAGAAGGAAGTGAGTTGACATGCAAAGCGTCGGCTGAGCCGGTGACCTCGGAGCCTGTCAGGAGACTCCCGGGCAAATCAGGAGGCAGGTCCAGGGAGCCTGTCCGTCGCGTGACTTCAGTCCTTCCCCCCCTTCATCCCTAAAACAGGGATTGAGAACGGGAATCCCTTGTGGGATAGGGATTGTGTCCATACCGATTAGCTGGGATCTCCCCCCAGCGCTTATAACGGCGCTTCACTCGGTCGATAGAGCACGGGCCTGGGAGTCAGAAGGTCCTGAGTTGATGACGATGATGGTATTGGTTAAGCGCTTACTATGTGCCCAGCACTGTTCTAAGCACCGGGGGAGGTACAAGGAAATCAGGTTGGCCCACATGGGGCTCACAGTCTTAATCCCCATTTTACAGATGTGGGAAATGAGGCCCAGAGATGTTAAATGGCTGGCCCAAAGTAATAATAATAATAATAATAATGTTGGTATTTGTTAAGCACTTACTATGTGCGGAGCACCGTTCTGAGCACTGGGTTAGATACAGGGTAATCAGGTTGTCCCACGTGAGGCTCACAGTCGTCATCCCCATTTTACGGATGAGGTCACTGAGGCACAGAGAAGTGAAGTGACTTGCCCACAGTCACATAACTGACAAGTGGCAGGGCCGGGATTTGAACCCATGACCTCTGACTCCCAAGCCCGGGCTCTTTCCACTGAGCCACGCTGCTTCTCACACAGCTGATGAGCGGCGGAGCCGGCATTAGAACCCACGTCCTCTGCCTCCCGAGCCCGGGTTCTTTCCACTAAACCGCGCTGCTTGTCAGGTTCAAATCCTGGCTCCGCCACTTGTCTGCTGCGTGGCCTTGCGCAAGTTACTTAATGTCCCTGGGCTTCAGTTACTTCATCTGTAAAATGGGGATGAAGACTGTGAACCCCATGTGGGACAGGGATTGTGTCCCACCAGATGAGCATGTATTTATCCAGATCTTAGGAGGGTGTCTGGCACATAGTAAGTGCCTAACACATTCCATTAAAAATAAAAAAAAATAATAGTAATATTGCTGAATTGTTACAGCAGATGCTAGTAGCGAATGTGTTGTGCTCTCCCAAGCGCTTAGTACAGTGCCCTGCACACACCAGATCCTCAATAAATACGATTGATTGGGTTCATTCATTCAACAGTGTTTATTGAGCGCTTACTATGTGCAGAGCACTGTACTAAGCGCTTGGAATGGGTTGAGCGCTTGCTAGGGGTCAACGACTGTTCAAACCCCTGGGGTAGATACAAGTTAATCAGGTTGGACACGGTTCCTGTCTCGCGAGGGGCTCACACTCTAAGAGAACAGATAGCGAATCCCCATTTTGTAGACGAGGAAACCGAGGCACAGGGACGTTAAACGACTAGCCCGGGTCACGCAGCAGTCAAGTGGCGGAGCCGGGATTGGAACCCAGGACCTTCCGACTCCCAGGGCCACGATCTTTCCACTGGGCCCCGCTGCTCCCCACGGAGCCGCACTGCCTACTTTGGCTACAAGATGGATTTGGATAGGGCCATTAAGGAGTCTGCAAAAGTTTTTCAACCGATGTTAGATTTGCCCTCTGCAGACTCAGCCAAGACTGCAGTGTGTAGGAGCGGTCTTAAAGCGCTCGGCGACTTGTATCAAAACCGAAACTACCCAGTTCATTTGGATTTCTAGTTTCATATATTTTGATGGTTTCTGAAGCGCTCTTATATTAGTGACACTGTGCTATTTACACATCCCGGGTTCTTCAGAATTTATAAATTCGTCTACGCGTATAAAACGGCGCAGGGGAAGAGGGAGGGTTTCCATTACCCTCATCCTTGCCATCTGGCTCACCGCCACGGCGGATTGACCGAAGAGGCGCGTGCCCCACGGCGTCTTCCGAACCAGTAAAAGCACGGCCTTTTAGCCGTTTAGTTCCCCAGTCACGAGCGGTCGTCGGGCGTAGGGGATAGAGCGCGAGCCTAGGAGTCAGAAGGTCATGGGTTCTAATCCCGGCTCCGCCACTTTCATTCATTCATTCATTCAATAGTATTTATTGAGCGCTTACTATGTGCAGAGCGCTGTACTGAGCGCTTGGAATGGACAAATCGGTAACACTTTCCTTGCTGTGTGACTTTGGGCAAGTCGCTTCGCTCCTCTGGGCCTCTGTCACCTCATCTGGAAAATGGGGATGGAGACTGGGAGCCCCACGTGGGACAAAGGACTGTATCCAACTCGATTTGCTTGTATCCAGATCGGTGCCTGGCACTTAGTAAGCGCTTAACAAATACCGTCCTTCTCGTAAGTCACAGTTACAAGCGCTCAGTACGTGCTCTGCGCACAGCAAGTGCTCAATAAATATGACTGAATTGAATGAAAGTGGTAGCCAACAGCAGGGGCACTATGGAAAAGAAGAAATCTCCTCCTTGTTGTGTTTGGCTTTTCCTCCCGGAGGGGGATGTAAAAAAAAAAAAAGACAATTTAACCCTGGACCTTCCTGGAGCTTATTGGGCAGTCATTTCCCATTCTGATTGTGGTATTTGTTAAGCGCTTACTATGTGCCAGGTACCGTACTAAGCAATGGGGTAGATACAAGGTAATCAGGTTGTCCCACGTGGGGCTCACACTCTTAATCCCCATTTTACAGAGGAGGAAACCGAGGCCCAGAGAAGTGAAATGACATACCCGAGGTCTCCCAACGGACAAGTGGTGGAGCTGGGATTCATTCATTCATTCAATAGTATCTATTGCGCGCTTACTCTGTGCAGAGCACTGTACTGAGCGCTTGGAATGGACAATTCGGCAGCAGATAGAGACGATCCCTGCCCATTGACGGGCTTGAGAACCCTGGTCCTCTGACTCCCAGACCCGGGCTCTTTCCCAAGGCCTCCCTGCTTCCCCATTTGAACTCCTCTGCTGCAGGAGAGCTAAACAGAAGAGAACTTCTCCTCCACTGAACCGGCTTGATCTTTGCGGCGGTAAGAACTGAAAGAGAACCACTAAATGTTGTCTTCTGCCGTCGAGTCGTTTCCGACCCGTAGCGACACCGGGAGCTCATCCCTCCCAGAACCCGTGTGGTAGTATAGCCATGGAGTTTTCTCGGTGCAGATATGGAAGTGATTTACCGTTGCCTCCTTCCGCGTAGTAAATTTGAGTGTCCGCCCTCCACTCTCTCCCCTGCCGCTGCTGCCCAGCACGGTTGAGTGTTGACGTGTAGCGGATGGCCCGCCGCTCGCTAGCCTACTGGCCAAGCAGGGACTGAATTGGACATTTGTTGCCATCGTTCTCGTCCGCCCGTCTCCCCCGATCAGACCGCGAGCCCGTCAAACGGCAGGGGCCGTCTCTATCTGTTGCCGACTTGTTCATTCCAAGCGCTTAGTACGGTGCTCTGCACGTAGTAAGCGCTCAATCAATGCTATTGAATGAATGAATGAATGAATGGACAGGCCTCCGCTTGACTCTCCCTCCGTAGTCAAGACCGGTAGAGGACTGGGAACTCTCCAGGTGCGACCCTGAGAGGGGCCTATTAAATCCGCTGGGGGCAAAAGTTGGGAGTGGGTGCGGGTGTGTATATGTGCTGGGGAGGGATGGGAGTTGTGGAGGTAGAGATTGTGTAGGCATGTGTGGCGTTGATGTGCGTTGCGGGGTTGGGAGGGATGGATGGGTGTGGGTAGGCGAGCCGCCAGTAGGGAAGGACACGGTATCTGATCTGTGAGTAGGTGTACGTGGGCGATACAGTCAGACAGCAACGTCTCTACAGTCAGGGACCCAAGCAGTTAGACGGTGGCGCTGTTTGAGAGCGGGAGCCGTACCTTATTTTTTTTTTAATGGTATTTAAGTGCTTACTGTGGGCTTAGGTACTGTATACAAGCTCATCAGGTTGGACACGGTCCATGTCCCACACGGGGCTCACCGTCTTCATCCCCATTTTACAGATGAGGGAACTGAGGCCCGGAGAAGTGAAGCGACTGGCCCGGGGGGTCCCACAGCGGACAAGGGACAGGGCCGGGATTAGAACCCAGGTCCTTCTGACTCCCAGGACTGTGCTCTGTCCACTAGGCCACGTTGCTTCTCCCCGTACGTATGTATACACACGCTTTTAAGGAAACCCGTTCTCCACACGCATGGGCATATACGTTGTTATCCGTAGAGGTGCTTTTTGCGTTCACAGATGGTGTTACAAGGAGACTGTGAATAGATTCTATCTGCATATAGGCTGAGGTGGCCAAGTCCAACCCTCCTTTCTCCCTTGCTTGCACATAAAGATCGACCTTTCCTGTGCTGACAGATTTGCTTCCTGTAATGGCCGGCCCTAACCCTGCCTCTCCGTCTCGCTCTTTTAGCCTTCTCAGAAACCTCCGTTCCCAGAATATTATCCCATTTCTAATTGCCACAGACCAAGCCGGGTTGTTTACCGCTCCCGTTGTCTGACCGCTTTCCCCATCACCGGAGGTTCTACTCTTTCTTTTGGGAAGCAGCATGGCCTAGTGGATGGGCCATGGGCCTGAGAGGCAGAAAGACCTGGGTTTTAATTCCAGCTCCGCAGCTCGTCGGCCGTGTGACCTTGGGAAGGTCGCTTCACTTCTCTGGGCCTCAGTTCCCTCATCTGTAAAATGGGGGTGAAGACTCTGAGCCCCAAGTGGGACAGGGACTGGGTCCAACCTGATTAGCTTGTATCTAAACCAGGTGCTTAGTACAGTGCCTGGCACTTAGTGAGCGCACAACAAATGCCATAAAAATATTTTTTAAATGTTCTTCCTAGCCACCTATGACTTTCCTTTACGAGAAGCGGCATGGCTCAGTGGAAAGAGCACGGGCTTGGGAGTCAGAAGTCGTGGGTTCTAATTCCGCCTCCGCCACTTGTCTGCTGTGTGACTTTGGACAAGTCATTTAACTTCTCTGGGCCTCAGTTACCTCATGTGTAAAATGAGGATTAAGACTGCGAGCCCCACGTGGGACCACCTGATTATCTTGTATCTCCCCCAGCGCTTAGAACAGTGCTTGGCACATAGTAAACGCTTAACAAATACCATCATCCTCATTATTATTATTATTATTATTATTCCCTAGGGGCACTTCAATCCAGCTTCCCCAGAAAGCAGCTGTTTAGGTGTCCTGCTGAAGTACCTGGGCCATCTAGTAAGGAGGTGATTATAAACCTCAGCTCCGTGAGGGCCGAGGATATCATCATCTCTAGGTCATAAGCCCAAATCTCTACCACCTGTCCTTTGGGAGGGCATTTTATGGTATCTGTTAAGCGCTTACTATGTGTCAAACATCATTCTAAACCCTGGGGCAGGCACAGTTCCTGTCCCTCATGGGGCTCAAAGTCTAAGTAGGAGGCATCCCCATTTTAGAGAGGTGGTAACTGAGGTACAGAGACGTGAAATGACTGGCCCAGAGTCACACAGCAGACAAGTGGCGGAGCCGGGACTAGAACCCAGGTCCTTCTGACTCCCAGGCCTGTGTTCTGTTCGCTAGGCCATGCTCCTTCTCTGCTGTCTGTTCTTTGCTGCCGCGCTTGAGGAGGAACGGATGCATAAGCCAGGGTCGATCCAGGTTTCCAATTCACGGGGAATCTCTTCCAACCCACAAGGCTGTGACTCTCACTGAAAATCCTTGAGACAGTCTTCCAGGAACTGCTGCATATCGGTGTTTGTGCTCTTGAGGTACACACAGAAGAAGGCCATGAATCACTTTGAGTCAGCAAGATACGATGGGTTTTCAATAAGCTTAAAAAGAAAAAAGAAAAAAAAAAAAAAAAAGGAAACGTACCGCCTACACCCAGGAAGTCTAACACAAAATCAACGATCTTCATTAGCAACAGAGAAATTAATTCTGTAACCAGATTTTGCTACCTAGGCAGTTCTCTGTCGAACTTTGCTTGGATAGGCAAAGTAGAGCGCTACCAAGAAGCATGGCTCCGGGGTGATTGACAACTTTTGGAGCATGGAGGAGCATCAGTAATAACAATAATAATCATGATGGTATCCGTTAAGCGCTTACTGTGTGCCAAGCCCTGTCCTAAGCGCTTGGAAGCTTTGTCCAAAGTGAAAGCCTGTACGTTTACGGTGGGGTCCAGCCTCAAGGCTGTGAGACACGAACCTTTCTCAGAAGGCAGCCCAGCTTCACGAAGGCTTCCCACAGCGTCACTCACGAGAGATCCTTGTCTTCACGGACGCACAGTGGGTAGTCTTTGGTTACTGCGGTCAGGGAAGGTCTCTGCTAACTCCGTCGTATCGTACTCTCCCAAGTGCTCAGTACACACTGTGTACTCTATGCACAGTAAGTGCACGGTCAATTCCATTGATCGCTTGATCATTCGGAGCTCTTCAGCTACGTAATAATGAGTCGCACCAAGGACCAGGAAAACGCGGTAGGTTCACAGCACCGAGGCAGCGTTCGTTGACATTTCCCCCTCTAGACTCTAAGCTCGTTGTGGGCGGGGAATGTGGCTACCGACTCTGTGAGGTTGAACTCTCCCTTAGTACGGTGCTCTGTGCAGGGTAAGTGCTCAATAAATACGATCGAGTGACAGTAGCAGGATATGCGAACAGCTACTCAATTGAACTGAAGTCAGGCACGCTCAAGCAGGGAGGTCAGAATAATAATAATAATAATAATGTTGGTATTTGTTAAGCGCTTACTATGTGCAGAGCACTGTTCTAAGCGCAGGGGTGGATACAGGGTAATCAGATCGTCCCACATGAGGCTCACGGTTAATCCCCATTTTACAGATGAGGTAACTGAGGCACAGAGAAGTGAAGTGACTCGCCCACAGTCACACAGCTGACGAGTGGCAGAGCCGGGATTTGAACCCATGACCTCTGACTCCCAAGCCCGGGCTCTTTCCACTAAGCCACGCTGCTTCATGTACGTAATAACGTAATCAGCATAATAATGTTACGGCTCTGGTGAAGGACCATCTCGACTGATGTACAGTTACAGACTCTAAGCTCATTTTTTTTCTTGGTATCTGTTAAGTGCTTACCATGTGCCAGGTACTTTATTAAGCGCTGGGGTAGATACAAGCTAATCAGATTGGACACAGTCCATATCCAGTTTTTATTCTCATATTGCAGATGAGGTAACTGAGGCACAGAGAAGTTGAGTGACTTGCCCGAGGTCACACAGCAGACCAGCGGCAGGGTCGGAATTAGAACCCAGATCCCTCCGACTCACAGGCCCGTGCCCTACCCACGAGGCCACGTTGCTTCTCTTTATAATAATAATAATGGAATTTGTTAAGCACTTACTATGTGCCAAGCACTGTTCTAAGCACTGGGGGAGATACAAGGTCATGAGTATTAGTCAGTATTAATCCCCATTTTACAGATGAGGTAACTGAGGCACAGAGAAGTTAAATGACTTGCCCAAGGTCACAAGTGGCGGAGCCAGAATTAGCACCCACATCCTCTGACTCCCAAGCCCGTGCTCTTTCCGCTAAGCCACGCTGCATCTCTTTACGGGCGGGGGCCGTGTGTGCCGTCTCCGTTATATCGTATTTTTCCCCAAGCGCTTAGTACGGTGCTCTGCATACGGCAAAAGCTCAATAAATATCAGTGACGGAGTGATAGGTGGTGGATTCTTGGGAGATGACACCACCAGGCAGAAAGCCAGCAAGCAGCAGCAGGCAGAAATTCCTTACCATTGGCTTTGAAGCGGTCCATCCCCTTGCCCCCTCCTACCTGAGAAGCAGCGTGGCTCAGTGGAAAGAGCACGGGCTTTGGAGTCAGAGGTCATGGGTTCGAATTCCGGCTCGGCCACTTGTCAGCTGTGTGACTTTGGGCAAGTCACTTCACTTCTCGGTGCCTCGGTTCCCTCATCTGTAAAATGGGGATTGAGACTGTGAGCCCCACGTGGGACAGCTTGATTCCCCTGTGTCTACCCCGGCGCTTAGAACGGTGCTCGGCACATAGTGAGCGCTTAACAAATACCAACATCATTATTATTATTATTATTACCTCACCTCGCTACTCTCCTACTACAGCCCAGCCCGCACACTTGGCTCCTCTAATGCCAACCTGCTCATCGTACTTCGATCCCGTCTATCTCGCTGTCGACCTCTTGGCCCCGTCCCGCCTCCTGGAATGCCCTTCCTCTTTGTATCCGACGGACAGTGGAAGGCCCGTCTCCTCCTCCACGAGGCCTTTCCTGACTAAGCCCTCCTTTCCTCTTCTCCCACTCCCTTCTGCATCGCCCTGACTTGCTCCCTTTTTTTAATCGCCCCCCCGCAAGCCCCGCAGCACTTATGTACATATCTGGAATTTTATTTATTTATATTATTTATATTAACGTCTCTCCACCCCTCTAGGCCGTATGCTTGTCGTGGGCAGAGAATGTGTTATATCGTCATATTGTACTCTCCCACGCACATAGTACAGTGCTCCGTAAGAGTAAGCACTCAATAAATATGATTGACTGACTGATGGTTAAAAGATTGCCGTTGTTGAGCAGAGACTTTGAAAAAATTGGGGTACCAAGAGGCAATTTCTAAATCAGTGGCTGGTCCTGCAAATGGCAAAAATCACAGTCCCATAAGCTCTTGTCTTCACATACGCACAATGAGTAATCTTTGGTTATTGCGGTCAGGGAACGTGTCTGCCAACTACCCTAGTGCTTAGCACGGTGAGCGCACAATAAATACCACTGATTGATTGATCATTCAGATCTTTTCAGCTACGTAATAATAATAACTGTGGTATTTGTTAAGCACTTACTCTGTGCCAGGCACTGTTCTAAGCACCGGAGTGGATGCAAGATAATCAGGTTGGACACAGTCCCTGTCCTTCCTAGGGCTCAAAGCCTTAATCCTCATTTTATAGATGAGGGAACTGAGGCCCAGAGAATAACAATAATCGTAATTGTGGTGTTTGTTAAGCACTTATGACTGTGACTTATAATAAGGATGGTACTTGTTAAGCCTTTACTGTGTGCCAAGCACTGTACTAAGCGCTGGGGTGGACCACAAACAAATCGGGTTGGACACAGTCCCTGTCTCAAAGGGACTCACAGTCTCAATCCCCATTTTACCGATGAGGGAACTGAGGCCCAGAGAAGTAAAGTGACTTGCCCAAGGTCACACAGCAGGCAAGTGGCGGAGCTGGGATTAGAACCCAGGTCTTTTTAACTCCCAGGCCCATGCTCTCTGAACCAGCGATTGGATCTTCTTGATTTATCTTTGTAAATGGGTGGCTAAATTTAAAACAGTGCTTGGCACATAGAAATGCTTTACGAGTAACCACTGTTACCACAAAAATGTATAAGTAATATATACCTGAACAGGCAAACATACCTGCACACACATACACCCAAAAACACGCTTAACAAGCGAGCCCGTTGTTGGGCCGAGATTGTCTCTATTTCTTGCTGAATTGTACTTTCTAAGCGCTCAGTACGGTGCTTTGCACGCAGTAAGCGCTCAATAAATACGACTGAATGAATGAAACAGACTACCAGCTGGGGGATACGAATAGGGACCCAGTCCCAAACCACATCACCCACAAATACAATATATGCGAATACCGGGACAAGACCCAGACCGGGAGAAAAACGGGGAAAAACAGATAAAGGGAGAGATAATTTATTTATAAGCTACAGTGACAAGTTTCCGAGGTTCTCCATATGTAAACTCAGCAGAGGTTACACATTTTACCAAGTAATAGGCACCAAAAAGTGGAGGTCAGAGAGAAGCAGCAAGGCCTAGTGGAAAGAACATGGGCCCGGGAGTCAGAAGGACCCGGGTTCTACTCCCAGCTTCACAATTCATCAGCTATGGGACGTTGGACAAGTGACTTAGCATCCCTGAGGCTCAGTTACCTCGTCTTTAAAATGGGGATTAAGACCGTGAGTCCCATTTGGGACATGGACCGTGCCCAAACTGACTAGCTTAACCCTAGCATTTAAATGCACATAGTAAGCATTTTAACAGATATTAGACATTTTTAATGAGGCCAACTGTGTAAGAAGAGGTTAGTTTTAAAGTGATGGATCATCATTTCCCCCCCTTTTTTTCTTTTAATCAGCCATTTTTCAGTTAAATAGCCCAAGGGAACACTGAAAAAAGGCCCTGCTTAAAAGGAAGTGGTGGACAATGGACTGTTTTTCTGGGGTAACGTTTCTCAGTATCATTTCGGGGCTCCTAGGCGTCGACAGTCAGGAAATCCTGCTCCTCACGCCAATGGATTCCTATCACCCTTATCATCTTTGATGGTTCGATGAAGACTTCTCCAGATCTTTTGATGCTGATATTCCTGTCTCCTGAAAAACACCCAGACCTCATTAGTCTGTGATCTCTCTTTATCAGTATTTCCTCTTGTCTACCAACCACTTGCCATCTCCACATTAGAGGACTTCTGGTTTTCTAAAGCAAGTTCAAAACGCTGCAACAGTCTCTACCTCATCTGTTATCAAACATTGGCTTTAGGGTCAGTGGTGGGGATCGATAAGTGCTCATCGTGATCTGAAGTGGTAGCATTGGGGAATAGCCCTAGAGGAAACTTTTGATCATAAGCCTTCTTAAATTCAAGCATTCATTCAGTCGTATTTATGGAGCACTTACTGTGCGCAGAGCACTGTACTAAGCGCTTGGGAGAGTACACTATAACAATAAACAGACACATTCCCTGCCTACAACGAGGGTACAGTCTAGAGCTCTTAACCAACGCCCCCCCCCCCCAAAAAAGCCTTAAAATTATCAGGGCTTTAAAATCTTTTTCTTTGGAGAGGAATCTAGTGCTTGTGTTTACCACAGAACTTGGAGACGGACTGCTCTTTAAGGCCACCACTAAACTTTACCGCTGTGAGAATTTTTTTTTGTACCTTTTAACGTGAAAGTGCTGCTATAATAAGTGGTTAAAATAAGTTCTCGGGCCCGGGCCCCACTGTCTTAAGATGGCTGACCTCAGTCCTCCTCTCTCAACTCCACTGGGCCATTCCTCTGCCCCCAATTTCCTAAGATGAAAAGCACAATGGAGGTGCTGGGACAGCGGAGGCCCAGGGAACCCCCAGACCAGAGCTGGAAGTCTGGAACCAGAGAAGCAGAGTGGCTTAGTGGATAGAACTCGGGCCTGGGCGTCAGAAGGACCGGGGTCGATTAGACCGTAAGCCCGTCAAACGGCAGGGACTGTCTCTATCTGTTGCCGACTTGTTCATCCCAAGCGCCTAGTACAGTGCTCTGCACATAGTAAGCGCTCAATAAATACTATTGAATTGAATGAATGATTCTCATCCCAGTTCTGCTGCTTGTCTGCTGTGTGACCTTGGACAAGTCACTTCACTTCTCTGTGCCTCAGTTACCTCATCTGTAAAAGGGGGATTGAGACTGTGAGCCCCATGTGGGACAGAGACTGTGTCCAACTCGATTTGCTCGTATACACCCCAGTATTTATTACAGTGCTTGGCACATAATAAGTGCTTAACAAATACCATTATCATTATTATTATTATTAACCCCCATTTTACAGATGAGGGAACTGAGGCCCAGAGAAGTGAAGTGACTTGCCCAGAGTCACAAAACAGACACGGTGAATCCGGGATTAGAACCCAGATCCTTCTCACTCTCAAGCCCTTGCTCTATCCACTAAGCCATGCCACTTCTTTAAGCGCCTTCTATGTGCCAGGAACCGTACTAAGCGCTGGAGTAGATACAAGACGAACAGGTTGGACACTGTGCCTTTCCCACCTGGGGCTCACAGTCTTAACCCCCGTTTTACAAATTGGGTAACTGAGGCACAGAGAAGTTGAGGACTTGCCCAAGGTAGCAAAGCCGACAAATGGCGTAGCTGGGATTAAAACCCAGGCTTTCTGATTCCCAGGCCCGTGCTCTTGCCACTCCTTCTCGGTTAAGTCATTCTCATCAGTACAGTGAAAAAGAATTTTACCTAATCACCTACATTTCTGTATTTTCTAAAAGTCTGAACTACGTTGTAATAGTGTGCCGGGCAAATGCTACCTTGGCCTCATCTCAGTTATTCCCCAGAATGCAGGAGCAGGAGACGAATTAGCCATGTTAACGTTTAAATCTCCCCAGGGCAAAAATACCATGCTACTGTGGCTCTAAGGAATGCCTACCGGGACTCCTGTGCCTTCCCTATCTATTTCTCACCAAAGTCCTTAACTTCGGGGAAGATAAAGACCCCTGAAACAAATGGAGAAAAAAGATTTCTTAGGCTCAACCTGGGAGGCTTCCAGCTTGCTTGATCTAAGATTGGTGAAAGACTCAGATGGGGAAACAGATCTTACACTTTCAAGAGTTTTATCATCTGGGACCAAGACAGAAGCCAGAGGCATTTTCTCGGGGCATCCCAGCAATGCTGTGCCCGAAAGACAAAAATCTAATTCTGCACCTATACTTTTGTCTTCAAATCTGAGTCATTCCTATTAAATGGGCCTGCAAGCTCCTCGCGGGTAGGGATTGTGTCTAACTGTACTCGCCTAAGCGCTTGATGCAGTGCTCCGCACTCGGAAATTGATTGCTGTTTGACACATGGGAAGTGACTACGGGGAGCTGCCCGCATGCAGATTTTGCAGCCGAATTTGTTCAGATTGATTCCCAGGGACCATGCTTCTTCCACTAGGTCACCCTGCTTCATCCGTAAGCCAACCGTGGGCAGGGAATGTGTCTTATATCGTTGTTTATACTCTCCCAAGTGCTTAGTATTGTGTCCAGCGCACAGTAAGCGCTCAATAAATACAGCCGATTGATCGACGGAAATTGACCTCTATGCCTACTTGACCATTCCATGACAAAAGTGGGATGGCGGCCATTGAGCACTTAATACGACTGTCAAATGTTTAAATCTTCTTTATGTAGCCGTTCGGTGTGTCATTTCACTTTCCATTCGGATCTGGACCCGTATCATGCTAAGTACCTTTCTGAACCTGACATGGTCGCACTTGGCAGTTGGACCGATTCCTCTTCATCTCCACTCAGCTCTTCACCCCAGAGTCATCAAGAGCACTGTGGAAATAAGTTCAGAGAAGGGTCAAAATCAGAATTCCAGAGTGCCACAGCTGACTTCCTCTTCAATTATTTGTTACCAACTTTGTTCTTTATGGGCAAGGGGTCCGGGGGTGACTGCAGAGGGGAAAAAACAAGAGACCCAAGGCAAACCCACTTTGCCTGTTCCAGATTTACTTATGAAGAATTGCTTTGCTCCGATTGCTCACCCTCCTTATTGATTCGCAGCCTCTACGAGTTATTTTATTCATATTTGATGTGCCCGCTGGCGACGGGGAAAGTTAAATAAATCATTTGGAAGGTCTCGGCGGGAGGCATGTCAGTATTTGGTGAAACCTCGGGTCAAGGAAGGGAGGAAATTTACTATATAAAAGCTTTTCAGAGATGTGATTTGTATAAATCTTCAAATGGGTTCTGCTGTACTCAGTGGAGGATACATTTTCTTGTGGGTTATGTGTTTGTTTATTTGTTTTTAGGGCATTTGTTAAGTGCTTACTATGGGTCAGGCACTGAGCTAAGCGCTGGGGTAGTCAGGTTGAACACAGTCCGTGTCCCACATGGGGTTCACAGTCTTAATCCCCTTTTCGCAGAAGAGGGAACTGAATAAGGTACAGAGAAAGTAAGGTCACACAGCAGAGGTGGCAGAGTGGGGACTAAAATATGGGTCCTTCTGACTCCCAGGCCCATACTCTACCCACTAGGCCACGCTGCTTTTGGTTCCTCTTTCTATCAGTCAGTGGTATTTATTGAGCACTTACTGTGTGCAGAGCTGTGTTCTAAGTGGTTGGGAGAGTACAATACAACAAAAGTTGGTAGACATGTTCCCAAATTTTGCAAAGAATTAGACATAGTTCCCTTCAAGAGGTGTGGCTATTTTGGGAAAGAATGCCAAACGGTTATCAGTGACTTATGCTTTGACAATATTCAAATCCTCTCCAGAAATTCTTACTACTAGAACAGTAATAATAATAATAATGGTATTTAATAATAATGATGGTATCTGTTAAGCGCTTACTATGTGCAAAGCACTGTTCTGTGCTTTATTGTGTTCTACTGCACTGTGATCAGGTTGTCCCACATGGGGCTCACAGTCTTAATCCCCATTTTACAGATGAGGTCACTGAGGCACAGAGAAGTTAAGTGACTTGCCCAAAGTCACGCAGCTGACAAGCGGCGGAGCCGGGATTTGAACCCATGACCTCTGACTCCCAAGCCCGGGCTCTTTTCACCGAGCCACACTGCTTCTCCATGTCATGATCACCCCCCAATGACTAAATTTTGTCTAGCTCGCTTCTCCCTGGCCTCTGTCCTTTTGGGAGTTAAAGTTTAATTCTCACCATAACAGGAGGGTAGCAAGGCAGATTGGCTAATAATAATAATAATAATGATTATGGTGTTTTTTTTAAGCACTTACTGTGTGCCAGGCACTGTACTAACTGCTGGGGTGGATGCAAGCAAATTGGGTTGGTCACAGTCCCTGTCCTATACGGGGTACACAGTCTTATTCCCCATTTTCCAGATGCGGTAACTGAGGCCCAGAGAAGTTAAGTGACTTGCCCAAGGCCACACAGCAGACAAGTGGCAGACCCGGGATTTGAACCCCTGACCTTTTGATTCCCGGGCTCGTCCGTGCTCCATCCACTATGCCATGCTCTGAAGTCGTTACTGGGAAATGAATGTGTCTAACAAGTCTGGTGTATTATACTCTCCCAAGCAGTCAGTACAGTGCTCTGCACATAGTAAACACCTTCCCAGACTAAGCCCCCCTTTTCCTCTGCTCCCCCTTCCCCTCCCCATCTTCCCAACTCTCTCCCTTTGCTCTACCCCCTTTCCGGCCCCACAGCACTTGTGTGTATATATACATATTTGTAATTGTAATTCTATTTATTTTTATTAATAATATGTATATATCTATAATTCTGTTTATAATGAAGCTACTGATGCCTGTTTACTTGTTTTGATATCTGTCTCCCCTAGACTTTAAGTAAGGGATTGTCTCAATTTGTTGCTGAGTTGTACTTCCCAGTCACTTAGTACACTGCTCTGCCCACAATAAGCGCTCAGTAAATAATGTTGGTATTTGTTAAGCGCTTACTATGTGCAGAGCACTGTTCTAAGCGCCGGGGTAGATACGGGGTCATCAGGTTGTCCCACGTGAGGCTCACAGTTAATCCCCATTTTACAGATGAGGTAACTGAGGCCCAGAGAAGTGAAGTGACTTGCCCACGGTCACACAGCTGACAAATGGGAGAGCTGGGATTCAAACTCATGACCTCTGACTCCAAAGCCCGTGCTCTTTCCACTGAGCCACGCTGCTTCTCGTAAATACGATTGATTGAATGAATTGGCTCTATTTGTTGCTGAATTGTGTACTTCCCAAGTGCTTAGTACAGTGCTCTGCACACAGTAAGCGCTCAATAAATACGATTGAGTGAATGAATGAATGCGTTTGATGATGATGATGATGATGATGTCATTCTCTTTTCCCCGTTCAGGCTCAGACTGGCCCTTCAGAACCCTTCAGTAGACTGTAACTTCCTTGAAGACAGGAATTGTGTCTTCCATCTCTATTGTATTTTACTCTCCCAAGCACTCAGTACAGTGCTCTGCACTCAGTAAGCCCTCAAATGTCATCGAGTGATAGGACTTGGCCAGTATTTCACTAAGCAGATCCCACCCTGAGAGGGAATAGTGAAGCGGCGTGGCCTAGTGGATAGAACCCGGGTCTGGGAAGGACGCGGGTTCTGATTCCAGCTCTGCCACTCATCTGCCGTGTCATCTTGGGCAAGTCACTTCACTTGTCTGGGCCTCAGTTCCCTCATCTGTAAAACGGGGATTAAGACTGTAAGTCCTATGTGGGACAGGGACTGTGTCCAACCCGATTATCTTGTATCTACCCCAGCTCTTTCCCTCTTAGGGTCCCACCTGGGGAGTTTCCAGTCCCCTACCAGTCTCGGCTACGAGAGGGAGAGTCAAGCAGAGGCCTGTCCATTCCATTCCTAGCCCGGGCAGTGGCTAGCGAGCAGCAGGCCATCGGCTACAAGTCAAAACTCACCCGCGCTGGGCAGCAGCGGCACGGGCGAGAGTCGAGGGCGGAGTCTCAAGTTTACTACATGAAAGGAGGCAATGGTCAATCGCTTCTGTATTTTTACCAAGAAAATTTTATGGATCCACTACCAGAACGATTGCAGGTGGAGGTGGGGCGTTCTGAGAGAGATGTGTCCATGACGTCGCTACGGGTCAAAGACGACTCGATGGCATAAGACAAGACCCCAGGGTTTAGAACGGGACCTGGCACGTGAGCACTTAATACTACTGTTATTATTATTAACCGAGGTTCCCAAGTCCCAACCCAGCACTGCTTTACATTCTATTCTGCTCAAGGTCTAACTGCAAAATTTCGTGTTTGTGTGTGTACGTTTCAGCATGCCCCAGATTATCCAGTCTGAGGAAAAAAATCAGAAAAATGCAATATATACCCAGTTCATAAACACATTACTTAGAGAGCTTCATCTCACTAATGAAGACCTTGGAAGTTTAACCCAGATATTTAAAACTGTTGGACAAAAAGGTAAGTTGTCTTTTTCCCTCACCGCCTCTTAAATGCTTGACTTTTCTATTTGACATTTTTGAAATCTTAGAGAAGCAGTATGGTCTACTGGAGAGGGCACTGGCCTAGGAGTCAGACAGACCTGGGTTCTGATCCTGCTCTGTCAATGGCTTCCAGGGTGACCCTGGGCAAGTCACTTAACTTCTCTGTGCCTCAGCTGTAAAAGGGCAGGAGCGTGGGGGGATACGTGTTCTCCCTTGTTCTTAGATTGTGAACCCCATGCGGGACGGGGACCTTGTGTGACCTAATTAATTTGTACCTACCCCAGTGAACAGTGTTTGACACATAGTAAGCGCTTAACAAATACCATAAAAGAGAGTCCAGTGCCCTTTCCCTAGGTCTAGGGATCAGAAGCCTCTCTCCCACATCCTGCCTCTGGCCTCCCTCCCTCCTCATATCCGACAGACAATTACTCTCCCTTCCTTCAGAGCCTTATTGAAGGCCCATTTCCTCCAGGAGACCTTCCCTGACTAAGCCCTCTTTTCCTTTTCTTCAACCCCATTCTGCATCACCTTGACTTGCCCCCCTTTTTTTAATCCCCCCCATCCCAGTCCCACAGCACTTCTATACATATAATAATAATTTTGGTATTTCTTAAGCGCTTACTACGTGCAGAGCACTGTTCTAAGCGCTGGGGTAGATACAGGGTAATCAGGTTGTCCCACGTGAGGCTCAGTCTTAATCCCCATTTTACAGATGACGTCACTGAGGCACAGAGAAGCGGAGTGACTTGCCCAAAGTCACACAGCTGACGGGTGGCAGAGGCAGGATGAGAACCGACGACCTCTGACTCCCAAACCCATGCTCTTTCCACTAAGCCACGCTGCTTTTCTTGCCTGCTGGGTGACCTCGGGCAAGCCACTTCGCTTCTCAAGGCCTCAATTCCTCAACTTGAAAATGGTAAATAAATATCTGTTCTCCATCCTACTTTGACTGTGAGCCCCATGGGGGACAGGGACTGTGTCCGACCTGATTGACCTGTATCTGCCCCAGTGCTTACAACAGTACTTAACCTACAGTAAGCCCTTAAATGTAATAAAAAATAATAATACGAAGAAAAATTGCCACCTGCTTGGCCCTCTCTTCCACCTGCAACTCCTGCTTCAATAGAGAGAAATGGATAACTATAGGTAGGCCTCAAAAACCACTGGCCTGAATTTGATTGTGTTTGATGGAAGACACATCATGGAAAACATCTTGTCATCTGAGAAAAATTTTTAAGTTAATGTTCGGGTATATATTCCCTAACAGTAAGTTTGTAGGATTACTATTCGACCTGTCTTTTTTTGCCCGCAGATGTCAGTCCATGTAGAGGTAACAGAAGACCGTCTTCAGCTCTTTCTCAACAGCTGCATTAACGTCTAAGGGAAAACTGCAATTATTGTTGTTGTTTTTTATTTTTATAGTCGAGCCACTCCAGTAAGCGCCCAGTGAGAGATTGGCTGCTACTTATTCTCTCCTGATGATGGAATCCAAATGACTGGGCTTCCTCCGGCTACCAAATCAATGGATTGAGGATTTGGAAGAGTGACAGACTCTTGTCCTGTCATAGCCGCTCTAATCTTCATTTCACTCTTTTCTGGATCAATTAGGGCTGCTGTGCCGTTGAACTCAGAAAAGTAGCAATAAAGCAATCCAAAATAAAAGCCTAAGACTGGTCATTTATCGCGAGGAAGTCTTCTGTCGACGGAATTTTCAAGGACTGTGATTTCTAGCTTTCGATTCCTTTTTCCTAGTGGGTCTTAGCCATCGTGCAAAGCGCAGGAAGATCCTGGGAACAACTCCACCGTGAATTTGGGACGCAGCAGTTGTCCCAAGAACAGAATGATAGGTGCTCTCAGGACGCCCTGTTGAGCTCTGAAAACTGGGATCCCCGAATCGGAGGGACTGATCCAGCTGGAAAGGAACAGTGTGGTCTAGTGGATAGAGCGCGGACCTGGGAGTCAGAAGGACCTGGGTTCTAATTCCAGCTCTACCGATTGTCTGCTTGGGCAGAACTTGGGCGGGTTCCTTCACTTCTCTGTGCCTCAGTTGCTTCATCTGTAAAATTAATTTAGCCATATTTATTGAGCGCTTACTGTGTGCAGAGCACTGTACTAAGCACTTGGGAGAGTACAATACAACAATAACAGACACATTCCCTGCCCACGAGGAGTTTACAGTGCAGAGGAGATGGCTGAGTGGAAATTATATCTGGGAGCCCCCTGTGAGATAGGGACTGTGTCCAACTCGATTTGCTTGTATCCACTCCAGCGCTTAGTACAGTGCTGGCACATAATAAGCGCTTAACAAATGACAATTATTATAGGACTACTGCAGCCTCACCTCCACTCAGAGCCCACCCCTCTTCTTCCCCTTCTTTCTACCCCCATTTTTTTTATGGTACTTGTTAAGCACTTACTTGGCGCCAGGCACGGTTCTAAGCACTGGGGTAGGTACAGCATCATCGGGTTGGACGTGGGTCATGTCCCACATGGGGCTTAGCTCATCTGTAAAATGGGGATTAACGTGGTAATTGAGGCACAGAGAAGCTAAGTGACTTGCCCAAGGTCACACAGCAGACAAATGGTAGATCCAGAATTAGAACCCAGGTCCTTCTGACTCCCAGGCCTGTGGTATTTCCACGAGGCCACACTACATCATTCCCCTCCATTCTCTCTACTGCTTTGCCGGGTCCATCAACAAATACTATTTCTGTGCAGAACACTGTGCTAAGTCAATCGTATTTATTAAGTGCTTACTGTGAGCAGAGCACTTGGGAGAATACAGTGTAACAATATAACAGACACATGCCCTGTTCACAAGTGCTTGGGAGACTATAATGAAGGTAGTAATAATAATAATGATTATGGTATCGAATCCGGCTCTGCTGCTTGTCAGCTGTGTGACTTTGGGTAAGTCACTTAACTTGTCTGTGCCTCAGTTACCTCATCTGTAAAATGGGGATTAAGACTGTGAGCCTCACGTGGGACAACCTGATTATTATTATGATCCCAGGCACTGTACTAAGCACTGGAGTAGATACAAGATTGGACACAATCCCTGTCCCACATGGGGCTCACAGTCTTTATCCCCAATTTATAGATGATGTAACTGAGGCACAGAGAAGTTAAGTGACTTGCCCAAAGTCACACAGCTGACAGGTGGCAGAGCCGGGATTAGAACCCAAGACTTCTGACTCCTAAGCCCGTGCTCTTCCTGCTAAGCCAAGCTAATAAGGGAAACTCTTGCAGAGGAGTTGGAATTTCAGAAAAATTCTGAAAATGGGACAGCTGAAGTCTGTCGATTTGAAAAGTAAGGGAATTTCAAACAGCAAAGAGAGCACAAGTTCACCTCCAATTGAAGAAACATCCATCATTGGTCATATTTATTGAGTGCTTACTATGTGCAGGGCACTGTACTAAGCACTTGGGAGAGTACAATCTAATAGAGTTGGTAGATGTGTCCCCTGCCCACAATGATCTTACAGGCTAAGAAGGGAAGAAAGACATTAATATGAATAAATTATGGCTATGTACTTTCATTCATTCAATCATATTTATTGAGCACTTATTATGTGCAGAGCACTGTACTAAGTGCTTGGAATGGACAATTCGGCCACAGAGAGAGACAATCCCTGACCAAAGACAGGCTCACAGTCTAAACGGGGGAGACAGACAGCAAAGCCAAAGAGAACAAAACAGAAACAAGACATCTTGTACTTGCCTGGTGCGTGACCTTGGGCGTGTCACTTCACTTCTGTGTGCCTCAATTCCCTCAGCTGTAAAATGGGGTTAAGACTGTGAGCCCTATGTGGGACATGGACTGTGTCCAACCTGTTGCTAACTACTCCAGTGCTTAGAACAGTGCCTGGCACATATTAAGCGCTTAACAAGTACCATTTAAAAAGAAAAAGTGCTGTGGGATTGAGGGAGGGATGAATAAAAGGGAGCAAGTGCAAGGGTGACCCAGAAGGGAGTAGAAAATGTGGGTTGTATCTGATCATTGCAACCTTGACCCTCTTCACACGCTCCCTTCCAACACCTCGACTGAGAAATCCCGCTTGCCACCTGCATGGGCCGGGTCCACTGGGCCAAGGAGAAGAGCCTCTCTCAGCCTCCTCCTCCCCTCTTCCCCTCAAGAGCCCAACGAAGCATCCGCCATTTGCAGCCTCGTCTCTCCTGCGCGCTCTGGGCCTCCCTCACCGTGACCGGGGGAACCGCCTTCCCTCCCCCTCCATCCAGGGCCATCGTCAGGCCCCCTCCGCACCGTCGAGGGGACCCTCGTCCCCTCCATCCCGTCCTTCTGTCCACCTCCCCGGTGGGAATGAGAACGGCACCGACGGTCCCGAGGCCTCGTAGGACCTGGGGGGAAGCTGGAGGCCGCACAGCCGTTGCTGCGGACTCTGAAGCGCGAGGAGAAATTCTGCTCCTGATACACGGCGTCCTCCTGACTTGTTTTGCAAAACATGTTTTGCATATTTGGCCCTGTCTTTTATACAGTTTTAACAGGTTAGTGTTCATCACTTCCCAAGTGTCAGTATCATAATTTCCAGTCCTCTCCTTTTCTCCACCCCAAAACCTATATTCATAGATGGTGAGCCTCTCACGGGACAGGGCATGTGTCTAATTCCCACCTGTATATTCTTTCCCCGAGTATACACAGTAAGCGCTTAATAATTGCTAATGCTACCACATAAGAGGCTCGCAGCGCGGCTCAGTGGAAAGAGCCTGGGCTTGGGAGTCAGAGGTCATGGGTTCGAATCCAGCCACTTGTCAGCTGTGTGACTGTGGGCAAGTCACTTAACTTCTCTGGGCCTCAGTTACCTCATCTGTAAAATGGGGATTAACTGTGAGCCCCACGTGGGACAACCTGATTACCTTGTATCTACCCCAGCGCTTAGAACAGTGCTCTGCACATAGTAAGTGCTTAACAAATACCAACATTATTATTATCATTATTATTCTCCTACTACAGCACAGCCCGAACATTTCACTCCTCTATTTCCACTTTGCTCACTCTGCCATGATCTTATCTATCTCACCATCACGATCAGCTTTCTTGCTGACTTCCCTGCCTCCTGCTTCTCCCCACTCCAGTCCATACATCCCTCTGCTGCCGGAATCATTCTTTCATTCATTCATTCAATAGTATTCATTGAGCGCTTACTATGTGCAGAGCACTGTACTTAGCGCTTGGAATGTACAAGTCGGCAACAGATAGAGACAGTCCCTGCCCTTTGACGGGCTTACGGTCTAAAGGGGGGAGACGGGCAGACGAGAACAATGGGAATAAATAGAGTAGAAGGGAAGAACATCTCATACAAACAGTGGTCAATAAATAGAATCAGGGTGATGCACATCTCATTAAACAAAATAAATAGGGTGATGAAGATATATACAGTTGAGCGGACGAGTACAGTGCTGAGGGGGTGGGACGGGAAAAAGGGAGGAGGAGAGGGAAAGCGGGGAGAAGAGGGTTTAGCTGTGGAGAGGTGAAGGGAGGGGTAGAGGGAGCAGAGGGAGAAAGGGGGAAGCTCAGTCTTCTACAAAAACATTCAGGCCACGTTTCCCCACTCCTCAAGAACCTCCAGGGGTTGCCCATCCACCTCTGCATCAGACAGAAACTCCTCCTCGTCGGCTTTAAAACAGTCAATCACCTTGTCCCCCTCCTACCACACCTTGCTACTCTCCTACTATAACCCAGCCCACACACTTGGCTCCTCTGATGCTAATTTTCTCACTCTACCTCGATCTCGTCTATCTCACTGCCGACCTCTTTTCCAAGTCCTCCCTCTGGCCTGGATCTCCGTCCCTCTCCTTATATGCCAGATCACCACTCTCCCCACCTTCAAAGCCTTATTAAAGTCACATCTCCTCCGAGAGGCCTTCCCCGATTAAAGCTTCTTTTCCCTTACTCCCTCCTGTGTCGTCCATAAACTTGGATCGGTACCCCTTGAATATCTGGTATTCACCCCTCCATCAGCCCCACAGCACTTACGTAAATAAGTGCTTGATTCTATTTATTCTCGATTCTTGATTCTATTTATTGCTATTGTTCTTGTCCGTCTCCCCCGATTAGACCGTAAGCCCGTCAAAGGGCAGGGACTGTCTCTATCTGTTACAGATTTGTACATTCCAAGCGCTTAGTACAGTGCTCTGCACATAGTAAGCGCTCAATAAATACTGTTGAATGCAAATACTATTGAACTAAATTATTTATATTAGTGTCTGTCTCCCCTTCTAGACTGTCTGCTCACTGTGGGCAGGGAACTTGTTACCAACTTTATTTGTATTGTACTCTCTCAAGTGCTTAGTACAGTGCGAACTTGTTACCAACTTATTGTATTGTACTCTCCCAAGTGCTTAGTACAGTGCTCTGCACATGGTAAATTGCTCAGTAAATGCCACTGATTGGTGAGTGAGGGAGAGAGAATGAGTAAGCTTGAGAGGAACTAAGAAGCAGCGTGGCTCAGTGGAAAGAGCCCGGGCTTGGGAGCCAGAGGTCATGGGTTTGAACCCCGGCTCTGCCACTCGTCAGCTGTGTGACCATGGGCAGTTCACTTACCTTCTCTGTGCCTCAGTTACCTCATCTGTAAAATGGGGATTAACTGTCAGCCTCAAGTGGGACAACCTGATTACCCTTATCTATCCCAGTGCTTAGAACAGTGCCCTGTACATAGTAAGCGCTTAACAAATACCAACATTATTATTATTATTAAGTTGGGCTGTAATGAGAGAAGAGAGCATGAGGCTGGGAGTCAGAAGGACCCGTGTTTTAATCTAGATCTGCCACTTGTTTGCTGTGAGGTCTTGGGCAAGTCACTTCACTTCCCTCTGTCTCAGTTACTTCATCTGTAAAGTGGGGAATAAAACTGGGAGCCCCATGTGAGATAGGAACTGTCCAACCTGATAAGCTTGTATCTACCCCAGCGCTTAGTACAGTGTCTGGCACATAGTAAGCACTTATTAATAATAATCAGATTTGTTAAGTGCTTACTATGTGCCAGGCCCTGTACTAAGCGTTGGGGTGGATACAAGCAAATTGGGTTGGACACCGTCCCTGTCCCACGTGGCGCTCCCAGTCTCAATCCCCATTTTACCGATGAGGTAACTGAGGCCCAGAGAAGTGAAGTGACTTACCCAAGGTCACACAGCAGACATGTGGAGGAACAGGGATTAGAACTCATGACCTTCTGACTCCCAGGTCCGTGCTCTATCCACTATGCCACACTACTTAACAAATACCATTTAGAAAAAAAATAAAAGAGTGGTTACGTAGGAGGGTGAGAGCTGATTGCCATAGAGTCATGGCTAAGGAGTTTCTGCTTGATGTCAAGAAGAGACAACCGGTGAAAGTTGTTGAGGAATGAGGAGATGTGCGGAATGAAGTACTAAAAAAGTAATCCTGGCAGGTGAGTGAGGCATCTTTTGGAGATGGGAGAGATTGGAGGCAAGGAGGTCAGTTTAGGAGGCGGATGAACTAATCAGAAGACACTTGGTAGTTGTTTGGATGGAGACATGGGGGGGATCCTGAAACACTGTGTGGAGGAAAAAAAGCAGGACTTGATGACAATATAAGGAATGAGAAAGAGAGGAAGGAATCAAGTATATTGTCTTGGCTGTCTTCAGAGAGGGGACAGATGGTGGAGGAATGAGAAAGGTAAGGAAAGGAGAGCAAAATGGAGAGTTGTTCTGGACAAATTCAATTTGACGGGCCAATGGGACCTCTGTGTAGAGGTGTTCTGGACCCAGGAGGAATGCAAGATTGCAAAGAAACAGAGGTCAAGGCTAAAGAGATAGAGTTGAGAAGTGGTAGTTGCAGCCATGGAAAGAGGTGTATATATTATTTATTACCCTATCTGTTTTGTTAATAAGGTGTATCTCTCCTTGATTCTATTTATCTTGATGACGTTGTCTTGTTTTGTTTCGTTCTGTTTTGCTTTGCTGTCTGTGAGCCCGTCACTGGGCAGGGATTGTCTCTATCTGTGTCCCAATTGTCCATTCCAAGCGCTTAGTACAGTGCTCTGCACCTAGTAAGCGCTCAATAAATACTATTGAGTGAATGAATGAGCTCCCCAAAGAGTGAGAGTGTAAAGCGAGATAAAGCGAGACGAGGACTCAGAAATGAGCCTTAAGAGATACATAGTGAAGGGGTGGGAGGGTGGTGAGAGGGCCTGAGGAGGATCAACCAGAGAAATAAGAGGAGAATCAAGACAGTGCTTGACACATAGTAAGCACTTGAATACTATTTAAAAAAGAGAACTCTGTCAGTAAAAGTAAAATTAAATAGTTTTTCTAGAAGGGGGTGGTCCTCAGTATTAAAGACAACTGATGAATCGAGGAGGATTAGGACAGAGAAGGGGCATTTAGAATTGGCGAAAAAGCAAAAACCCATCAGTGGTGACTTTATAGAGAGTTGTCTCAGTTAAGTAAAGAAGGGAAATGGAGGAGGTGAAGTGGAGACATTGGGTAAGTACAGCCCGGTCAAGGAGTTTGGACAGAATGAAGGAGGGAACTGTGGGACAATAACTGGAAACATAATCATTATTATTATTATTATTATTAATAAATATGATCGAGTGACTGACTGACTTTAATCAGTGCAAGACAGAGGTGAGGAAAAAAGAAAAAAAAAATCAAGATTTTTCAAAATTGTTATATTCCGAGAATCCAGGAGGGGGCCACAAACATGTTGAAGCAGGCTACAGAAGCTACTAGCCAACTTGCACAGTTTCTGTCTGTTAAGGCCTGGGCTGCTTCTCTTTCAGTAGTATTTATTGAGCGCTTACTATGTGCAGAGCACTGTACTTCTGTCTGTTAAGGCCTGGGCTGCTTCTCTTTCATTCAACAGTATTTATTGAGCGCTTACTAGGTGCAGAGCACTATACTAAGCGCTTGGACTGGACAGTTTGGCAACAGATAGAGACAATCCCTGCCCAGTGACGGGCTCGCAGTCTAATCGGGGGAGACAGACAAAAACAAGACAACATAATCACGATAGACAAGACAAAATATTCTCTTCTTACCACAGATAATTCTCACCTGCTACCTCACCTCCCTGAGCTCCCTGATTCATCTACGGCTGTGTCAGCCACCTGCATCTCCACCTTCAGGTCCCTTCTCCCCATCTTTCTGGTCGGGTAGAGTAATTTGGGGATTCAAGCGTGTTGGTGGTAACTGCTTGGCAGACCAGTCAATCACACCAGAGAAGCAGAAGACACTTCCCTGTCCACAAGGAGCTTACATTCACAGGGAAACAGGCCCAGAAGCATCATATATTGTCATATTTACTCTCTCCAGTGCTTAGTACAGTGCTCTGCACTCAGTGCTCAGTAAATACGATTGAAATACGCACGTAGTCACAAGTGCTAAGGATGGGCAAAATTGCAAGAGGCAGCTGAGGAAGGGTTGATAAGAATCAGGAGGAAGAGGGCAGTGCCATGTGAGAAAGTGGTGGTGTTTTTTTAATGGCACTTGTTAAGCGCTTACTATGTGCCAGGCACTGGGAGAGCATGGGCTTGGGAGTCAGAGGTCCTGCGTTCTAATCCCGACTCCACCACTTGTCAGCTGTGAGACTTTGGACAAGACACTTAAGTTCTCTGTGCCTCAGTTACCTCAACTGTAAAATGGGGATGAAGACTGTGAGCCCCACGTGGACACTCTGAAAACCTTGTATCTATCATAGCGCTTAGAACAGTGCTTGGCACATAGTAAGCACTTAACAAATACCATTATCATTATTGTTATATAGGGTAATTAGTTTGGACACAGTCCCTGTCCCAAATGGGGTTCACACTCTTAATCCCCATTTTACAGATCTGGTAACTGAAACAAAGAGAAGTGAAGTGACTTGCCCAAAGTCACCCGGCAGACGAGTGGCAGAGCCGGAATTAGAACCCAGGTCCTTCAGACTCCCAGACCCGTGCTGTAGCCACTAGGCCACGCTGCTTCCTGTCCAAAAAGGAAATGAGGCAGAAAGGGAAATGACCACGTGTACACAGCCTGGCCAGCCTTGTAAATATAAAGTGGCCTCGAGCTGATGCAGCTATAACATATTCAAAATGGAACTCCTCGTCTTCCCACCCAAACCCTGGCCATCCCCTCACTTTTCCCATCCCCGTCACCAGCACTACCATCCTCCCTTTTAAAAAAAATGCTATTTCTTACATGCTTACTATAGGCCAGGCAATGTTCGAAGCACTGGAGTAGATACGAGATAATCAGGTCGGATACAGTCCGTGTCCCACATGGGGTTCACAGTCTTTATCCTCATTTTACAGTAACAGGTTTAGAGAAGTTAAATGACTTGCCCCAGGTCACGGAGCAGAGAAGTGGCGGAGCGGGGATTAGAACCCAGGTCCTCCGACTCCAGGCCCGTTCTCTTTCCATTAGTCCACACTGCTTCTCCCTGTCCCACAGGCCAGTAACCTTGGTGTTAACTCGACTTATCTCTCTCATTCAAACCACATATTCAATCTGTCACCAAATCCTGTCGGTTCTGTCTTCGCTACATCCCTAAAATCTGCCCTTTCCTCTCCAACCAAACTGCTGTCATGTTAATCCAAGCATTTTTCCTACCCCACCTTGATTAGAGAAGCAGTGTAGCTCAGTGGAAAGAGCCCGGGCTTGGGAATCAGAGGTTATGGGTTCAAATCCCGGTTCTGCCAGTTGTCAGCTGGGTGACTGTGGGCAAGTCACTTCATTTCTCTGTGCCTCAGTTACCTCATCTGTAAAATGAGGATGAAGACTGTGAGCCTCACGTGGAGCAACAGTGCTCTGCACATAGTAAGCGCTTAACAAATACCAACATTATTATTACTGCCTCAGCCTACTTGCTGATCTCCCTGCCTTCTGTCTCTCCCCACTCCTGTCCATACTTCACTCTGCTGCCTGGATCATTTTTCTAAAAAAAAAAAATCACCCAATCCACGTTTCCCCACTCCTCAAGAGCCTCCATTGGTTGTCCATCCACCTCTGCATCAAACAGAAACTCCTCACCATCGACTTTAAAGCATTGAATCACCTTATCCAAACTCTTCATACCTTACTGATTTCCTGCTACAACCAAGCACGCTCACTTCGCTCTAACACCGACCTACTCACTGTACCTCAATCTCATCTAATTTTGCCATCAATCTCTCGCCCATGTCCTGCTTCTGCCCTGAAACTCCCTCCCCCTTCATATCTGACGGACCATCAATCTCCCCACCTTCAAAGCTGAATTAAAATCACACCTCCTCCAAGAGGCCTTCCCCAACTACGCCCTCATTTCCTCTACTCCCTCGCCCGTCTGCATCATCCTTACACTTGGATTTGCGCTCTATTTTCGCCCCCTCGTCAGCCCCACAGCATTTATGTACATAACCATAATCTATTTATATTAACGTCTGTTTCCCCTTATAAACTGTAAGCTCCTTATGGGCAAGAAACATTTCTACCAACTCTGTTATACTGACCCGTTTCCCCGAGCGCTTAGTACAGTGCTCTGAATGAAGTAAGGGCTCCATAAATATAACTGGTCGAGGGAAACATTATTTGGGTAAGTGTCGGCCACTTTAATTCTGTTTCTGTTCTCTCTTTCTTTCTCTCTCTCACACCCATTTTGGACCACAGCTCTCTCTCTCTCTCTAGAAGCTCTATCCATTAATATTATATCTACAAGAAAAAAAGAATGTCTAGTTCTCCAATTTCCTTTCCTTCTACTTAATAACACATATTAGGTTGCTAACAATGTTTTTTAGTGCTCTTGAAGGTTGGAGCCACCTATAACTAGAAATGTGGGTCATCCCCCAAAATCAGTTTTCTATGCCTAGTAGTAATAGGAATAATGATATTCATTAAACCGCGTGGCTTAGTGGAAAGAGCCCGGGCTTGTGAGTCAGGGGTCGTGGGTTCTAATGCCGCCTCCGCTAGCTGTCCGCTGTGTGCTGCTTGTGTCTGCTGCCACTCGCTTGGGCAAGTCACTTAACTTCTCTGTTACCTCATCTGTAAAATGGGGATTAAAAGTGTGAGCCCCACGTGGGACATCCTGATTACCCTTGTCTCTACCCCAGTGCTTAGAACAGTGCTTGGCACATAGTAAGCGCTTAACAAATACCACAATTATTATTATTAAGCCCTTACCATGTGCACAGCCCTGTACTAAGTGCTGGGAAAGAATACACAGTTGGAAATTAGACAGGATCCCTAGAGAATGGTAGCCATATAGCTATATTGTGTATATATCTATGATTCTATTTATTTTGATGGTATTGTTGTCTGACTACTTGTTTTGCTATCTGTCTCCCCCTTTTAGACTGTGAGCCCATTGTTGGACAGGGATTGTGTCTATCTGTTACTGAATTGTCCATTCCGAGCGCTTAGTGCAGTGCTCTGTGCACATTAAGGGCTCAATAAATATGATTGAAAGAATAGCAAAAATGCAGGAAGTAGGGCAAGGACCATGTTGTTTACTTCTCTTTTCAATATCCAAGGACCCATTACAGTTCCCTGCAGGAATCTGGGGTTCAGTCAAAGCTGATGAAGGTGATAGTGGTAGATAAGACTCAGAGGAGTCTTATCAGAGAAGCAGTGTGGCCAAATGGAAAGAGCGCAGGCTTGGGAGTCAGAGGACCTGGTTTCTAATCCCAGCTCCTCTACTTGTCTGCTGTGTGACCTTGGGCAAGTCACTTCACCTCTCTGGGCCTCACTTACCTCATCTGTAAAATGGGGATTAAACACCCGTTCTCCCTCCTTCTTAGACTGTGAGCCCCATATGGGACAGAGAATGTGTCCTAACTAATAAGAATAATAGTGGTATTCGTTAAGCACTTCCTATGTGCCGGGCACTGTACTAAGCACTGCGGTAGATACAAGCAAATTGGGTTGAACACAGTCCTTGCCCCTCATAGGGCTCACAGTCTTAATCCTCATTTTACAGATGAGGTCACTGAGGCCCAGAGAAGTGAAGTGATTTGCCCAAGGTCACACAGCAGACAAGTAGAGGCGCTGGGATTAGAACCCAGATCTTTCCGACTCCCAGGCCTGTGCTCCACCCACTAGACCACACTGCTTCCCCAGCTAGGATGTATCTGACTCAGAGTTTAAAAACAATGCTTGGCACATAGTAAGTGCTTTCAAATATCATTTTTTAAAAAGAGATAAGAGGCAGTTTGAGCAAATCTGTAATGTGGGATAGGGACTGTGTTCAACCCGATTAGGTTAGAACAGCCAGCCAGGTCTTTCTTACTTCTCCAACCTCATTTAATTTTCCTACAGATGCTTGTTTGTTTGGTTTTTTTTAAAAAAAAAACAACTTAGCTATTTAAGGACCAAAGAGAGGGGACACCAAATGTGGCCGGGGACTGTAAACTTAATATGGGCAGGGACCGTGTCTGCTAATTCTGTCGTATTGTACACTTCCAAGCACTCAGTACGGTGCTCTGCACATAATAAGTGCTCAGTATTCATTCATTCAATTGTATTTACTGAGTTGCTTACTCTGTGCAAAGCACTGTACTAAGCACCTGGGCGAGTACAATGTAACAAAAGACACATTCCCTGCCCACAACGAGTTCACAGTCTAGAGGGAGAGACAGACATTAATATACATAAATAAATTACAGATATATCATAATAATAATAATGGTATTTGTTAAGCGCTTACTATGTGCCAAGCACTGTGTATACATATGTGCTATAGGGATAGGAAGGAGAATGAATGAAGGGAGCAATTTAGAGCAAGGAAATCAATAAAATGCCATTGACTGACTGACTGTTCTGGGTGCTAAGGGGTAATATCGTGAATCTTTGCAAAGATGGAACTAAGTCATGATTTTGAGAGTAATTTGCAGAAAGTTAGAACTGGTCATCAAGCAGCAAGACCTCATTTCCTCTCTCCCTTGCACTTGGATTTGCACCCTTTATTCACCCCTCCCTCAACCCCACAGCTGTTATGTACGTATCCGTAATGTATTTTTTTACATTAATGTCTGTTTCCCCTTAAAGACCATAAGCTCCTTGTGGGCAGGGAACTTATCTACCAACTCTGTTGTATTGTACTCTCCCAAGTACCTAGTACCGTGCTCTGCACATGGTAAGCACTCAATAAATGATTGATTGCAAGCCCGTTGTGGGCATGAAATGTGTCTATTATATTGTTATATTGTACTCCTGCAACTGCTTAGTACAGTGCCCTGCACACGGTAAGCTCTCAATAAACACGACTGCCTGATTGATGGATTGAAACGTCAACATCAAGGTGGACGGCAAAGACCTACACAACATAGGAGGGAATTTAATGGAAAACTATGACTTCATTCAGCCAAAAGTCATCTTGGGAAATTTTCACTCCATATTTGCTAAGTACTAATTGAAAACTACCACCAACTGTCCTTCCTCAAATCAGGCCACTACAGTCTCCACTCTCCTGCATACGTAATAAATTTGTACGATGGATAAATTAGATTCAGCCAAATCAGACTCCAGATTTGAAGAAAAAAGTCAGGCCACTGCTGAGCCAGTGAAGCAGCATCCTGGCTCTGCCACTTGTCAGCTGTATGACTTTGGGCGAGTCACTTAATTTATCCGTGCCTCAGTTACCCCATCTGTAAAATAGGGGTTAAGACGGTGAGCCCCACGTGGGACAACCTGATCACCTTGTATCCTCCCCAACGCTTAGAACAGTGCTTTGCACACAGTAAAGTGCTTAACAATTGTCACCATCATCATCATCATGGCATAGCGGGTAGAGCACGGGCCTGGGAGTCAGAAGGTCATGGGTTCTAATCCTAGCTCCGCCCCTTGTCTGCTGCTTGACCTTGGGCTAGTCACTCCGGGCCTCAGTTCCCTCATCTGTAATGTGAGACAGGGACTGTGTTCAACCCGATTAGCTTGTTATCCACCCCAGCGCTTAGTACAGTGCCTACCACATAGTAAATGCTTAACAAACACCACTATTATCATTTTTAATTCAGTGAGGTTACGCCGCCGCAGGCCGTTAGAAAAGATGTCAGCCCCCCTTTCCTCTCTGGCCCTTGAGCCACCGGGCTGTAAAAACATCCCAACCAGCCCTTCAGCTCTGGGCGGGCCGGGGGGGCTACTTAATCAGCACCCAGGACTTTACACAACCGTGTGGGGAGACAACTGTGTCAACGGCCATTCTGAGGAGGAGCCGAGCCACAAGTCTGGGCGAGTGAGGAAATCTCCTCCTTCCCAACGCCGTACCCGTCACCACCGACCCCGGGCCCTCCACCCACCGAGGCGGTGTTGCACACAGGGGCTTCCCTGAGCAACACTCTCTCTACTTTCTGAAACCCGAAGTGCTTATTGACATTTTAATCACAAGAATACTAACTGTGATACTTGTTCAACACCTACTCTGTGCCACATACTGTACTAAGCGCAGGGGGAGATATGAGATGATCGGCTCCCACGTGGGGCTCAAGGTCTAAGTAGGAGGGAGAACATGGATTGACTCCCCATTTTGCAGATGAAGGAAATGAGGCACAGAGAATGTCTGCCTCCCTCTCTCTAGACTGTAAGCTTTTCGCAGGCAGGGAACGTGTCTGTTACATTGTTATATTGTATTCTCCATTGTTATTATTAATGGTATTTGTTAAGCACTTACTCTGTGCCAAGCACTGTTCTAAGCAGTGGGGTAGATACAAGGTAATCAGATTGTCCCACGTGGGGCTCACAGACTTAATCCTCCATTTTACAGGTGAGGGAACTGAGACACAGAGAAGTGAAGTCACTTGCCTAAAGTATATGAGAAGCAGCGTGGCTCAGTGGAAAGAACACTTGCTTGGGAGTCAGGGGTCATGGGTTGGAATGCCGCCTCCGCCGCTCGTCAGCTGTGTGACTGTGGGCAAGTCACTTCACTGCGCCTCAGTTACCTCATCTGTAAAATGGGGATTAAGACTGTGAGCCTCATGAGGGACAATCTGATTACCCTGTATCCGCCCCAGCGCTTAGAACAGTGCTCTGCACATAGTAAGCGCTTAACAAATACCAACATTATTCATAGAGCTGATGTGTGGTGGATCCGGGATTAGAACCCATGACTTCTGATTCCCAAGCCCGCGCTCTTTCCACTAAGTCACACAGTGCTCTGCACATAGTAAAGGCTCATAAATATGATCAGCTGACTAGAAGGCCCAAATCTCCTTCCATCAGTTGAGATGCCCACTCACTTGAGCAGGACAATTATCCCTTCCTTTAGGCTTTTTGGGAAACAGGCACATCCCAGAAAACCTAAAGTTAGAGCAATGAATACAACTATGGTATTTATGAAGCCCTTACTATGTGCCAGACACGGTACTACACACTGGGGTAGATAAAAGATCATCGGATCCCACCTGGGACTCAGTCTAAGTAAGAGAAGCAGCACAACTTAATGGATAGGGCATGGGCTGGAACTCAGAAGGACCTGGGTTCTAATCCTACTCCACTACATTTCTGCTTTGGGCAAGTCATTTTGCTTGTGCCTACCCCAGCGCTTAGTACAGTGCCTGGCATATAATAAGTGCTTAATAAATACCATTATAATTATTATTATTTCACTTCTCTGGGCCTCCGTTACCTCATCTGTAAAATGAGGATTAAGAGTGCGATGATGATATAATAATAATAATAATAATAATACTGGTATTTGTTAAGCACTTACTATGTGCAGAGCACTGTTCTAAGTGCTGGGGGAGATACAGGGAAATCAGGTTGTTCCACATGAGGCTCACAGTCTCAATTCCCATGTTACAGATGAGGTCACTGAGGCATCGAGAAGTGAATAATAATAATGTTGGTATTTGTTAAGCGCTTACTATGTGCAGAGCACTGTTCTAAGCCCTGGGGGAGATACAGGGTCATCAGGTTGTTCCATGTGAGGCTCACAGTTAATCCCCATTTTACAGATGAGGTAACTGAGGCACAGAGAAGTGAAGTCACTCACCCACAGTCACACAGCTGACAAGTGGCAGAGTCGGGATTCAAACCCGTGACCCCTGACTCCTAAGCCCAGGCTCTTTCTACTGAACCACGCTGCTCAGTGGGACGGGGACTTTGTCTAGCCTGATTAACTTGTATTTACCCCAGTGTTTAGCATATAATAAGCTCTTAACAAGTACCATCATTATTATTATCATCATTATTACTAGGAGGGCAAACAGATATTGAATCCCATTTTGCAGATGAGGGAACTGAGGCCCAGAGAAGTGAAGTGGCTTGTCCAAGGTCACAGCAGATAAGTGGCGGATTAGAAGCCATGTGTTCTGGCTCCCAGGCTCGTGCTCTTTGCGCTAGGCCACACTGCTGAAGAGACCACACAATTTAGGAACAGTCCCGCCCAAGTCAGGGCACTGCCAAAAAGCTAGGGAACGTGCACAAATACAGCAGCCATCATGAACAGCTGCATAAAAGCAAAACTGAGAGAGAAACCTCCATGAGAGATTAGGCCTGTGTTAAATTGAGAGTAAATTCTCCAACAGGGGTTTGCGGGAAAGAAGTTACCTCTCCCGGTAATAAGAATAATTTGAGTATTTGTTAAGCGCTTACTATGTGCAGAGCACTGTTCTAAGCGCTGGGGTAGATACAGGGTAATCAGGTTGTCCCACGGGAGGCTCACAGTTAATCCCCATTTTCCAGATGAGGGAACTGAGGCACAGAGAAGTGAAGTGACTTGCAGTAGAGAGTGTAAGTGCCGTCGAGGAGAATTGACTCCAGGGTGCTCAGTTCAGGGGAATAGACCAAGAAGCAGAGTTGGAGAAACCAAGAATTTCTGCAGACAATCCAACTACAGTCTCACACTTTCATTTTGTGTTCATTTAGAAAAGCGGAGGATTTGGTGGCTTCACTGACAAGAGCACGGCGGCAGGTGGGAGGAAATATACTGAGCTTTCTTCAGGGATGCCAGAAAATGCAGCTATTTTTACCAGGGGACATGGAAGCAGAGTGGCCTAGTAGAAAGAGCATGGGCCTGGGTGTCAGAGAACCTGAATTCTAATCCCAGCTCCTCCACTTGTCTGCGGTGTCACAAGTCACTTAAATGCTCTGTGCCTCAGTTTACCTCATTGGTAAAATGGGGATTTTATCCAATCTGATTAACTTTTATCTACCTCTGTGCTTAGTACAGTCCCTGGCGCATAGTAAGAGCTTAACAGAGAGAGAAAGAGGGAGAGAAAGAGGGTAAGAGGACGAGAAAGAGGGCAAGAAATAGAGAGAGGGAAAGAGAGAGGGAAGAGAGAAGGGGAAAAAAGGGTGAAGGGGAAGAGGGGGGGAAAGGGGGGGAAAGAGAGGGGGGAAGAGAGAGGGGAAAGGGGGGGAAGAGAAGGGGGGAAAGAGAAGGGGGAAAGAGAAGGGGGGAAAGAGAAGGGGGGAAAGAGAAGGGGGGAAAGAGAAGGGGGGAAAGAGAAGGGGGAAAGAGAAGGGGGAAAGAGAAGGGGGGAAAGAGAAGGGGGGAAAAGAGAAGGGGGAAGGGGGAAGAGGGGGAAAAGGGGGGAAGAGAGGGGGGAAAAGGGGGGAAGAGAGGGGGAAAGAGGGGGGGAAAGAGAGGGGGGAAAGAGAGGGGGGAAAGAGAGGGGGGAAAGAGAGGGGGAAAGAGAGGGGGGAAAGAGAGGGGGGAAAGAGAGGGGGGAAAGAGAGGGGGGAAGAGAGGGGGGAAAGAGAGGGGGAAAGAGAGGGGGGAAAGAGAGGGGGGATAGAGAGGGGGGATAGAGAGGGGGGATAGAGAGGGGGGATAGAGAGGGGGAATAGAGAGGGGAAAGGGAGAGGGGGAAAGGGAGAGGGGAAAGGGAGAGGGGAAAGGGAGAGGGGAAAGGGAGAGGGGAAAGGGAGAGGGGAAAGGGAGAGGGGAAAGGGAGAGGGGAAAGGGAGAGGGGAAAGGAGAGGGGAAAGGGAGAGGGGAAAGGGAGAGGGGAAAGGGAGAGGGGAAGGGAGAGGGGAAAGAGAGAGGGGAAAGAGAGAGGGGAAAGAGAGAGGGGAAAGAGAGAGGGGAAAGAGAGAGGGGGAAAGAGAGAGGGGAAAGAGAGAGGGGAAAGAGAGAGGGGAAGAGAGAGGGGAAGAAGGGGGGAAGAAGGGGGAAGAAAGGGGGAAAGAAGGGGGAAAGAAGGGGGGAAGAAAGGGGGGAAGGGGGAGGATGGGGGAAGAGAGGGAGGGAAAGAGGGAGGGAAGGGGGGAAGAGAGGAGGAAAGGAGGGAGAAAGAAAGCCGGGGTGAAGAGAGAGAGAAAGGGAGGGAGAAATGGAGAGAGAATGTCCACTCAGCCAGAAGCCTCCATCCTCTCCTTCTCCCCATCAAGGCACAGCTCACGGCCTCTACGAGCCCCCAGGAAGACTGCAGCAGCTGAGGTAGTGGTACGGTAAGAGAAGCAGCATGGTCTAGTGGCAAGAGCCCGGGCTTGGGAATTAAAGGCTGTGGGTTCTAATCCCAATTCTGCCACTTGTCTGCTGTGTGACCTGGGGCAAGTCACTTAATTTCTCCGCTTCAGTTCCCTCATTTGTAAAATGGGAATTGGGACTGTGAGCCCCATGTGGGAGAACCTGATTACCTTGTATTTACCTCAGCGCTTTGAACAGTGCTTTGCACATAGTAAGCACTTAAATACTATCATTATTATTATTAGTGTTGGGCCTTGGAGTCTGAGCCACAGGGTAACTGAAATTCTGTTTTTCTAGCCTCAGCACCCTTCTCATTTTTGTCTTTATCCTCAGTGTTCTTTTACTGTTACAGTTTCACAGCTCCTCGTGTGGTTGCCCCTCATCTTCTCTCCCTTCTTGATATTGTTAGATTGCGAGGGTAAGGGGTCCTATCTAATTCCCATCTCTGCTGTCTTTCCCCAGCGCTTAGTACAGTGCTCTGCCCACAGTAACAGGGAAGGAATTCCTTTCAGGGAGAAAGGGGAAACAGTGAAGGGGGAAGACAGACAGGAGAGGCTCCAGCAAGACAATTTGAAGGTTAGCATGGAAGAAGCCAAGAAGGCAGACTGGGATATGATGGGGAAGGGGAGAGGATAATGAGGCGGGAGAAAGCTCATGAAGGGCCTCCAAGCCGATAGTAATTTGGGGTTTCATGGAATTAAAAACGGGTTGCCATGTCAGTTTTTGAGGAGGGGCAGATGTTCTAAATGATGTTTTTAAAACACTAATTCATGCGGTATGTATGGAACAGAAAGAGATGCTGGAAGCTGGGAGATGAGTAAGGAGCCTGTTTCATTAATGCATCCAGAAAGTGAAGAGGTCCTGACCCAGAATCATAAGAGAGGAGGGGAAGGAGGATCTGGAAAGTATTAAAGGAAGAACTAGCAGGATTCAGGAAGGAATTAATGGTTGACTATATGGGACAGTGAGTTCAGTGCTCTGTACACAGTAAGCACTGAGTTCCACTGATTGATTCTTCAGTCTTCCAGAAAACCTGCTTCCCCATGAATCAGCCATCAATCATATCCCAGCCCCGAAGCACTTATGTACATATCTGTAATTTTATTTATCCCTTTGCTTTTATGTACAAAGCACACTTATGTATGTATCCTCCTATCTCGGCTGATGCAGTAATGGATTACTGCATCAGCCTCTTTTCTGACCTCCCAACCTCCTGCCTCTCCCCACTTCAGTCCATACTTCACTCCGCTCACCGGATCATCTTCCTACAGAAATGTTCAGGGCATGTCACCCCCCTCTGCAAAAATCTCCAGGGGTTGTCTATCAACCTCCGTATCAAACAAAAACTCCTCATTATTGGCTTCAGAGCTCTCCATCCCCTGGCCCCCTCCTACCTCACCTCCCTTCTCTCCTTCTCCAGAGCCCAGCCCACACACACAGCTCCTCAGGTGCTAACCTTCTCACTTTGCCTCCATCTCACCTGTCTTGCAGCCGACCCCTGGCCCACGTCCTACCTCTGGCTTAGAACGTCCTGCCTCCTCACATCCACCGAACAATCACTCTTGCCCCCTTCGAAGCTCTACTGAAGGTGCACCTCCTCCAAGAGGCCTTCCCAGACTAAGTCCCCCTTTTCCTCAGTTCCCTCTCCCTTCCACGTCACCTCGACTCGCTCCCTTTGCTCTTCCCCCCTTCCTGCCCCACAGCACTTATGTACATATCTATAATGTTACTTAGATTGATGCCTGTTGACTTGTTTTGATGTCTACCTCCCTCCCCACTCCCCCAAACTGTAAGCATATTGTGAGCAGGGATTGTCTCTCTTTTTTGCTGAATTGTACTTTCCAAGCACTTAGTACAGTGCTCTGCACACAGTAAGTGCTCAATAAACACAACTGAATAATGAATCTATAATTTTATTTATTTGCACTGATGTCTGTCTCCCCAATTGTGAGCTACTGTGGGCAGGGAATGTCTCTGTTTCCTGTGGCATTGTACTTTTCCAAATACTTAGTACAGTGCTCTGCACACAGTAAGCGCTCAATAAATGCCATTGAATGAATGAACCTGTTAAGGTACTGCCACATTTTGACCATCTTTAGCCAGGATATGTGCTTTCACAAGGGAAAATTCTCCTGCCTGCTAGACGTACATACCTGGAAAGATAAAATCAGGTGGGAAACCCGATGGGGACATTCAACTGGCCTTAGGCAGTGGCCCTGGAAACTAGTAATAATAATAATAGTGTTATTTTGTAAGCATTTACTATGTACCAGGCATTGTACTAAGCGTTGGGGTGGATAGAAACACATTGGGTTGGACACAGTTCCTGTCCCACATAGAGCTCATAGTCTTAATCTCCATTTTATAGATAAGCAGCGTGGCTCCGTGGAAAGAGCCCGGGCTTGGGAGTCAGAGGTCATGGGTTCGAATCCCGACTCTGCCCCTTGTCAGCTGTGTGACTGTGGGCAAGTCACTTCCCTTCTCTGTGCCTCAGTTCCCTCATCTGTAAAATGGGGGTAAAGACTATGAGCCCCACGTGGGACAACCTCATTCCCCTGTATCTACCCCAGCGCTTAGAACAGTGCTCTGCATGTAGTAAACACTTAACAAATACCAATATTAGTATTATTATAAGGTAACAGGTACAGAGAAGTGAAGAGACTTGCCCAGGGTCACATAGCAGACAAGTGGTGGGATTAGAACCCAGGTCCTTCTGACTCCCAGGCCCGTGCTCTAACAAGATCACTAAGAGCAGCCAAGGGGACCAGGCTCCAATCTATGGTATTTATTAAGCGCCTACTTTGTGCGGAGCACTGTACTAAGTGTTTGGTAGAGAACAATACAGCAGATTTCACAGACATGTTTCCAACCCATGGCAAGGTTACAGCCTGGAGGACGAGTTAAAATATTCTAGAGGTACTAGTAGTTTTGTGCTCTCCCAAACACTTAGGACAGTGCTCTGCACATAGTAAGTGCTCAAATACTATTGATTGTGGTAATACAAGTTGTTTTTGTCATAGTAATAGTAGTACTGAAGAGCAGTGTCGCCTACTGTCAGCTCACTGTGCTATGTGTTATTCATTTATATTAATGTTTGTATCCCCCGTCTAGAGTGTAAGCTACTTGTAGGCAGGGAAAGTGTCTGTTTGTTGTTATATTGTACTCTCCCAAGCGCTTAGTACAGAGCTTTGCACACAGTAAGCACCCAATTAATACAATTGAATGAATGAATTGTGGGCAGGCAATATGTCTACAGTGATCTGCGAACAGTAATTACTCAATAAATAATAATAATGTTGGTATTTGTTAAGCGCTTACTATGTGCCGAGCACTGTTCTAAGCGCTGGGGTAGACATAGGGGAATCAGGTTGTCCCACGTGGGGCTCACAGTCTTAATTCCCATTTTACAGATGAGGGAACTGAGGCACAGAGAAGTTAAGTGACTTGCCCACAGTCACACAGCCGACAAGTGGCAGAGCTGGGATTCGAACTCATGAGCCCTGACTCCAAAGCCCGTGCTCTTTCCACTGAGCCACGCTGCTGACTGGAATGAATATGGGCCTGGAAGTCAGAGGGCCTGGGTTCTAATCCCAGCTCTGCCAACTAACCTCCTACATGACCTTGGCTAAGTCACTTCACTTCTCTGAGCCTCAGTTTCCTCATCTGTAAAATAGGAATTCAATGCCTGTTCTCGCTCCTATTTAAACTGGGAACCCCCATGAGGGACAGGGTCCTTGTCCAGCCTGATTAACATCTATCTACCCCAGAGTTTAGCACAGTGTGACACATCGTCTTGTCTTATGCTATCGAGTCATTTCCAACACATAGAGACGCCACGGACATATCTGTCCCAGAACGCCCACCTCCATCTGCAATCATTCTGGTAGTGGATCCAGAGAGTTTTCTTGGTAAAAATATGGAAGGGGTTCACCGTCTCCTCCTTCCGCGCTGTAAACCTGAGTCTCCGCCCTCGACTCTCTCCCGTGCCACCACTGTCCGGCACAGGTGAGTTTTGAATTGTAGCAGATGCCCTGCCACTGGCTAGCCACTTGGAATGGACAGGCCTCTGCTTGACTCTCCCTCCCATAGCCGAGACTGGTAGAGGACTGGAAACTCTCCAGGTGCCATCCCGAGAGGGGAATGACACAGAGGCAGGGCTTACTACCAAAATAATAGTACTTAAGTGCTTATGGGGTGTATGGCACTGTCCTAAATACAATGGCTCCAGTCTGCAACTGACACTGATTCATTCAATCCTATTTGTTGAGCGCTTACTGTGGGCAGAGCGCTGTACTAAGCACTTGGGACAGTGCAATATGACAATAAACAGTGAGATTCCCTGCCCATAATGAGCTCACAATCTAGATCCCTACTGGGCATTACTGCAGGGAGGAGGCACTGGACCCTGAGTCAGTCAGTCAGTCAGTCATATGGAAAAGTGGAAAGAACATGGGCCTGGGCATTGGAAGGTCATGGGTTCTAATCCGGACTCTGCCACTTGTCTGCTCTGTGGTCTTGGGCAAGTCACTTCACTTCTCTGGGCCTCATCTGTAAAATGGGGATTGAGACTTTGAGCCCCACGTGAGACAGGGACCTTGTCCAACCCCATTCACTAGTATTCATTCATTCAATAGTATTTATTGAGCACTTACTATTCATTCATTCATTCAGTAGTATTTATTGAGCGTTTACTATGTGCAGAGCACTGGACTAAGCACTTGGAATGTACAAATCGGTAACAGATAGAGACAGTCCCTGCCCTTTGACGGGCTTACGGTCTAATCGGGGGAGACGGACAGACAAGAACGATAGCAATAAATAGAATCGAGGGGATGAACATCTCATTAAAACAATAGCAAATAAATAGAATCAAGGTGATGTACATCTCATTAACAAAATAAATAGGGTGATATATCCACTCCAGTGCTTAGTACAGTGTCTGGCACATAGAGCTAAGCTAAACATTACCACAATTATTATTGTTATTTATCGAGCACTTACTATGTGCAGAGCACTGTCCTAAACTCTAAACAGACACAATCCCTGCCCACAATGAGTTTACAGTCTAGAGGGGAAGATGAGCAAGAGGTCGAGATGGGGAAGGGGATAATTCTGCCTCATGAAAAGGGAAAAAGCACAATCAATCTTGCCATGAGGTTTTTAAAAAACTTTATTAGGGGTTTTAAAAAGAGGAAATCTTGGAAATTTAGCACAATGAGTAAGTCTCCTTCCTCTCTAAAACCTTTTCTCTTTCTTCCTCGCCATCATCTCTCCAGGGTGGGCTTTTCCATCTCCAGTGACACTTAGATCTTGGGATGCTAAAACCTGAGCCCAGCCCAAATTTAAGTAACCACTTCACAAGACTTTTGAAGTGTGAAACAATTTTTGCATTCCACTAGTTAATATTCATTCATTCAACCGTATTTATTGAGGGCTTACTGTTTGCGGAGCATTGTACTAAGCGCTTGGGAGAGTACAAAATAACAATAAACAGACACATTCCTTGCCTGGTACTGGTTAAAACACTATGTGCCAAGCACTATACTAAGCGCTGTGATAGATACAAGTTAATCAGGTTAGACTCAGTCCCTGTCCACATGGGGCTCACAGTCTAAGAGGGTGTGGGATTGAATTAGAGAAGCAGCGTGGCTTAATGGCAAGAACATGGGTTTGGGAGTCAGAGGATGTGAATTCTAATCCCAACTCTGTCACTTGTCTGCTGTGTGACTTTGGGCTTCCGCTTCTCAGTTACCTCATCTGGAAAATGGAGACTCAGACCATGAGCCCCACGTGAGACAACCTGATTACACTGTATCTACCCCAGCTCTTAGAACAGTGCTTGGTACAGAGCAACTGCTTAACAAATACCATCATCATTATTATTATCCCCATTTTACAGATGAGGTAACTGAGGTGCAGAGAATTTAAATTACTTGCCCAAGGTCACACAGCAGATGTGTGTCAAGGCTGAGATTAGGATCCAGGACCTCTGACTCCCAGGTCCCTGTTCTTTCTACTAATAATAATAATGTTGGTATTTGTTAAGCACTTATTATGTGCAGAGCACTGTTCTAAGCACTGGGGTAGATACAGGGGAATCAAGTTGTCCCATGTGCGGCTCACAGTTAATCCCCATTTTACAGATGAGGGAACTGAGTCCCAGAGAAGTGAAGTGACTTGCCCACAGTCACACAGCTGACAAGTGGCAGAGCCGGAATTCGAATCCTTGACCTCTGACTCCCAAGCCCGGGCTCCTCCCACTGTGCCACGCTGGAAGGACCACGTGTGTGCTCTACTAGGCCACGCTGCTTCTCTAATCCAAACAAAAAGCAATCATATTCCCTCATTAATAGTAATAATAATAAAGATGGCATTTGTTAAGCGTTTACTAAGTGCCAAGCACTGTTCTAGATGCACCCTATATCATTGTCTTATACCTAGACTGTAAGCTTGTTGTGGGCAGGAAGCGTGTCTAACAACTCTGTTGAAAGTGTACTTTCCCCACAAGTGCTTTGCGTGGTGCTCTGCGAATAGTCAGCACTTAATAAATACCACTGATTGATTGATTGCTAAAGACCAAAAGAGAAGTTTTTAAAAATTCTGTGACTTTTTCCATCAAAGACTCTCAATTCCAAGTTAGATAAAAGTGTGAAAAGTCAACAAAGTGGATCGGTTTCCATTTCACTCCAGATTCAGTTTCAGTTTGTGGTTCTCAGACACTAGATCACAGGCTGTCATGTTCAGGGAATGTTGAAATACTTAAAAGAATGCTGAAAGCCTAAAACTTTATTTTCATTCCCATGAGATAGGGTCTATCTCGCCACCGACCTCTTTCCCACATCCTACCTCTGGCCTGGAACGCCCTCCCTCCTCAGAGCCGACAGACAATTGCTCTCCCCGTGTTCAAAGCCTGACTGAAGGCACACCTCCTCCAAGAGGCCCTCCCTAAATCCTCCTTTCCTCTTCTCTCACACCCTTCTGCGTCACCCTGACTTCCTCCCTTCATTCGGCCCCCCTCCCATCCCCACAGCACTCACGTACATAGCCGTAATTTAATTTATATTAACGTCTGCCTCCCCCTCTAGACTGTAAGCCCATTGTGGGCAGAGAATGTGGCTGTTATATTGTGCTTAATACAGTGCTCTACACCCAGTAAGTGATAACTGAGAATCAATTATGCAGTAAAATAAATCCCAAGTGCTTAATACAGTGCTCTACACACAATAAATGATTGATCCGATAGTTTTAAGCCTCACTACTTAACCATATCTGGCATTGCACTCCTCACTGTGGGCTAGGAACTTGCCTGCCACCTGTTATAATGTACTCTCCCAAGCGCTAAGTACAGTGTTCTGCACAGAGTAAGCGCTCAAATTGATTGGATTGACTAGAAGCAGCATGGCCCAGTGGATAAAGCCTGGCACTGAGAGTCAGAAGGACCTGGGTTCTAATTACAGCTCTGCCACTTGTCTGCTGTGTGACCTTGGGCAAATCACGAAACTTCTCAGTGCCCGCATCTGTATAATGGGAATTAAGACTGTGAGTCTCATGCGGACAGGGACTGTGACTAATCCGATGATCTTGCCTCTGCGATAGATCCCAGCACTTAGTATAGTGCCTGGAACCTAGTAAGTGCTTAACAAATGCATGGCATAGTGGATACACCATGGGCCCGGGAGTCACGGTCATGGGTTCTAATGCGGGTTCCGCCACTTGTCTGTTGTGTGACCTTGGGCAACTCACTTCGCTTCTCTAGGCCTCAGTTATCTCATCTGTCAAATGGAGATTGAGACTGTGAGCCCCGTGTGGGACAATCTCATTACCTTGTAACTCCCCCAGCGCTTAGAACAGTGCTCGGCACATAGTAAGGGCTTAACAAATGCCATTATTATTATTATTATCTACATAGCACTGACAAATAATAACAATCATAATAATTATGGTACTTGTTAAGCACGTACTATGTGTCGAGCACTGTTCTAAGTGCTGCTTCTCTAGAAAATGCTTAACAAATGACATTTGTTAATAAATGTAGCAAGCGCTTAACAAATACCATTAAAAAAAATGTCCCCCCATTGGTCTCTATGCCTCCAGCCTCTCCAGTCTAATCTTTACTCTATTGCTGGAATCACATGCCTCTTCTCCTCAGAAAGTTCCCCTTCAGACTGTAAGCACCTTGTTGGCAGGGGACAAATAACATTGGTACTCGGTAAGCTCTTACTATGTGCCAAACGCTATTCTAGGAGCTACAGTAGATTCAGGGTGATTGAGCTGGACACAGTTTCTGCCCCACATAGGCCTCACTCTCAACACCCATTTTACAGATGAGGTAACTGAGGCCCAGAGAAGAGAAATGACTTGCCCAAGGTCACACAACAGATACGTGGTGGAGCCAAGATTAGAACCCAGTTCCCTCTCTCAGGCCTGTACTCTAATATTATTATTGTCAAGTCGTTTTTGATTCATAGCGACTCCACGGATAAACACTGTACAGAATGTCCTGTCCTCTGCCCTAATCCACAACCTTTCTAACGGTTCTTCCACTATCGTTGTTACGGTCTCTATCCATCTAGCTGCGAGTCTGTCTCTTCCACGTTTTCCCTGGACTTTTTCTAGCATTAGTATCTTCTCCATAGAATTATGTGTCCAAAATATGCTCATCGAATTCGAGTCATTTGGCCTTCCAGAGACCACTTTGGTTTAATTTGCTCCAAAATCAATTTGTTTGTCTTTAGGGCAGTCCGTGGTATTCACAAAAGTAGTAATAATAATAACTGTGGTCTTTGTTAAGTGCTCACTATTTGCCAAGCACTGTATTAAGTGCTGGGGTAGATACAAGCAAGTTGGATTGGAGACAGTCCCTGTCCCACGTTGGGTTCACAGTCTCAATCCCCATTTTACAGATGAGGGAACTGAGGCACAGAGAAATAAAGTGATTTACTCGAGGTCACTCAGCAGAAAAGTGGGAGAACGGGGATTAGATCCCATGGCTTTCTGACTCCCAGGCCTGTGCTCTACCCACTGAGCCACATGCCTACCAACTCTGTTCCATTGTACTCTCCCAGGCGCTTAGGACAGCACTCTGCATGCGCTTCGCTTAATAAATTCCAGTGATTGATCAATTCAGTGGCAACCCATCCCTCTGACCATTGGCTTTAAGATAATTCATCAGCCGTCTTCCTCTTAACTTTTCATTCTCTTCTACTCCATTCAGGAGATAACTTCCATCCACTCCTCCCAACCCTACCTCCCCTTTGTCCACTAGATCACCTCCACCATCTCACACACACCCTTCCTCCTGCCTGAAACTCTCTTCCTGCTTCAAACCCCAGCTCTCACCTCTCCTTCCGGAAATGTTCCCCATTTAATTTTTTCTTATGATTATGGTATTTGTTAAATGCTTGCTATGTGCCAAGCACTGTTCTAAGCACCAGGGTAGATATGAGGTAAGCAGGTTGTCCCACCTGGGGCTCACGGTCTTAATCTCCACTTTACGGTAACTGAGGCACAGAGAAGTTAAGTGGCTTCTTAACTTCAAGGTCACACAGCAGACAAGTGGCAGAGCCGGGATTAGAACCCACGATCTCTGATTCCCAAGCCTGGGTTCTTTCCCCTAAGCCACGCTGCTTGTAAGCACCTTGTGGCCAAAGATCCTGCCTAATACCGTTACTGAATTCTTCTAACATTTTAGTCAAACACTTAGTACAGGGTTCTACACAGAGTAAGTGCTCAATAAATACTACTGACTGATTTTAGCTCTGCACGTATTAGGCCAGTCAATAAACATTATCAAGTGATTGTTTTCCGGGGCCACACCCTCTCTCTTATTATCTCGGCACTTTTCCCCCCATTTTAGCATATTGGCATTCACAACCTCTTGTACTTTTATCAGTGGTATTTACTGAGTGCTTACCACATGCAGAGCACTGTACTAAGCACTTGGGTGAATAAAAGTACAACAAAGTCGATAGACACCTTTCCTGCCTACAACAAGTGTATAGTTTATGGAATAATAATAGTGGTGTTTGTGAAGTGCTTACTACGAGTCAAGCACTGTTGTGAGCGCTGAGGTAGACACAAATTAAATCAGGTCAGACACAACCCCTGTCCCACCTGGGGCTCACCATCTAAACAGGAGAAAGAACAGGTATTGAATTCTCATTTCACAGATGAGGAAACTGAAGCTAAGTGTCTTGGCCAAGGTCTCACAGCAGGCAAGAGATGGAGCCAGGATTAGAACCCAAGTCTTCTGACTCCCAAGCCTGGGGTCTTTCCACTAGGCCCTGTGCCTTCATCATTTTGCAGGGAAGCAGTGTGTCTTAGTGGCTAGAGCCTGGGCCTGGGAGTCAGAAGGATCTGGGTTCTAATCCCAGCTCTGCCACATGTCTGCTGTGTGACCTTGGACAAGTCATTTAGCTTCTCTGGGCCTTGGTTACCTCATCTGTAAAGCGGGGATTAAGAGTGTGAGCCCCATGTTGGACAGGGACTGTGTCCAATCTATTAACTTGTATCTACTCCAGTATTTAGAACAGTGTCGGGCATGTAATAAATGCTTAACAAGTACCATTATAATTACTCATCCCTTCAGTGATATTTATTGAGCGCTCGCCGTGTGCAGAGCACTGTACTAAGCACTTGGGGAAGTACAATACAACAATAAACAGTGACATTCGCTGCCCTCAGAGAGCTCACATTCTAGGGTTGGGGAAGATAGACATCAATACAGATAAATAAAATTACATATATTTACATGAGTGCTTTGGGCCTGGGAGGAGAGGGAAGAGCAAAGGGAGCGAGCCTGGGTGATGCAGAAGGGCGTGGGAGATGAGGGATTGTCTCTATCTGTTGCCGAATTGTATATTCCAAGCGCTTAGTACAGTGCTCTGCACATAGTAAGCGCTCAATACTTTTGAATGAATGAATGAGGAAAAATGGAGCATAGTCTGGGAAGGCCTCTTGGAGGAGATGTGCCTTCAATAAGGCTTTGAAGTGGGGGAGAGTGGTTGTCTGTCAGATTAGAGGAGGGAGGGCGTTCCAGGCCAGAGGCAGGACGTGGGTGAGGGGTCGGCGGTGAGATAGATGAGATTGAGGTAGCGTTAGACTTTTTTGATCACTTTTGCCTCCTGTGTGTAAATTTTACGTTGGTCTTCCCTGTAAGAACGTGAGCTCCTTGCCCTCCCGCTCTCCCCGTGACCCCTGCCACATGACAGAAAAGCTAGGCTACTGATGGTTCAGTTTGATTTAGAGACAATCTCTACCACTGCCTGAAGCCTTGAACTACTTACATTTGATAACTCTCAATTCCTGTAGGACCTCTAAGCCTCAAAATGTAGTTTTCTTTACCGGGCATCCAACATATCCTGTTCAAAAGCTATCTAACCCCCTTATCCTTCTCGATCTCATTTTAGAAATGATTTGAGTTTACCCCCACTCAACCCTCCACTCCCTCCTCTCTCCTTCCCCCTCAATTTAGTATTTTTCCTTGAAAAATTAGGATCAGAGATCAGAGTATTAGGACAGGGTGCCATTACTTTTAAAACATCAGATTTGTAACCCTCCTCAGCCCTTCTGAAAACTCTCGGTCAGAACCGGGGTTGAGGAAAAAAACTGCAACTAGAAAAAAAAAGGCCACTAAGCTTACAACATCTTCAGGAAATTATGCTCTGGCCTAGAACTTGCAAAACACCCCAACCATTGCAGCACCGAAAGCAAAGTTTCAGTCACTTTGGTTTCAAAGGGTTTTGGTTTGCCTAATTAAAGAAAGTGCACATAAGTCTTTTCTGGGTTACCTCCATCACGGCTCTCTTCACCTCGCTGGGCTGCAGGCTCATACTCCGGGAAAGGGGAGAGTATAGATTGGCAAAATGTTTCCCGACGAAAGTCACTTCAGTTATGAAAGTTTGACTGTTGATCTGGGTAGAGCTCTTCACTGCCCATCGGGCCACCAGAAGCGCGATAAGCAGCATGGCCTAGTGGACGAAGCTCGGGCTTGGGAGTCAGAGGACCTGGGTTCCAAACCCAGCTCTGCCATTTGCCTGCTGTGTGACCTTGGGCAAGTCACTTCACTTCTCTGAACCCCAGTTTCCTCAGTGGCAAAATGATTCAATACCTGTTTTTCCGTCTATTTAGGCTGTGAGCCCCATATGGGACAGGGACTGTGTCTCATCTGCTAACTACCCCAGGGCTTAGAACAGTGTTTGACACACAGTCAACACTTAAATACCATTAAAAAAAAGAAATAGTGCCTCAATGGCTTGCCCATCACTTGCCATGTGGAGCTATACCAGTTGTTAGATTGTACTCTCCCAAGCGCTTAGTACAGTGCTTCACACAGAGTAAGTGCTCAATAAATATTATTGAAGCAATCATCCCCTAAGTGCCTATATGTACTCTTCCTGGTAGCATTTACATGTGTATCTCTCATTTCTGTAAGTCTCCCTCTCCAGATTATAAATTCCTTGAGGGCAGGGATCATGTCTACCAACTGGTGTACTCTCCCATGTACTTAGTACAGTGCTTGACACGGTGTACATTCAATAAATAATAATAACTGTGGCATTTGTTAAGCGCTTACTACGTGCCAGGCACTTTACTTAGCGCTGGTGTGGCTACAAACAAATCGGGTTGGATAGATACAGTCCCTCTCCCATATGAGGAGCAGGCTCAATCTCCATTTTACAGATGAGGTCACCGAGGCATAGAGACTTGAAATGACTTGCCCAAGGTCACAAAGCAGTCAGGCGGTGGAACCAGGATTAGAACCCATGACCTTCTGATTTCCAGGCCCATGCTGTGTCCACTATCCCATGCTGATGAATTACTCACCCCCTACGTGCTCACATACTTCAACTGGTAAGACTTACACACATATCTCTGATCTCTAGTTAAACGTTGGTCTCTCTCTCTAAATTATAATCCTTGAGGGCAGAGATCGTGTCCACCTACTACTGTACTCTCCCATGAAGTATTTCATAGAGAAGCATGGTGGCATAGTGGAAAGAGCGTGGGTTTGGGAGACAGAGGACGGGGGTTCAAATTCCGCTCTGCCACTTGCCTGCTGTGTGACCTTGGGCAAGCTACTTCATTCATTCATTCAGCTGTATTTATTGAGTGCTTACTGTGTGCAGAGCACTGTTCTAAGTGCTTGGAATGCACAGTTCGGCAACAGGTAGAGACAATCCCTGCCCAGTGCCTTAGTTAACTCATCTATACAATGGGGATTAAGACTGTGAACCCCACATGGGACAATCTGATTACCCTGTAACTACCCCAGTGCTTAGAACAGTGATCGGCACCTAGTAAACGCTTAACAAATGCCATACACTCAGTAAATACTATGGCCTGGCTTCCATCACAACCTCCCCACAGCACTGGAAGGAAGAGAGAAGTCATAAACACGCACCTGTACTTTGAAAAGCATTTCTTCTACTGCTAAGTAACCAAATACCGAAATGGGACTCTCCCTGAACCCAGGAGCAGGGGGAAAGAGACGGGGGTGAATCAACCTGTCTTGCTGAGCTGAGATTTCCTCCCCGTTTTCCCCCCACCCCCACCCATATCTTTCTGCAGCTGATGGATAATCATAAAGCACTTGCCAGAGGTGAACCGGTTTGAGTCAGTGATAACTTTGGTTTCAAGTCTCAGAGATTTTTCATATGCAGTTGTGGGACTGGAGAGGTGAGCATAAAAAAAAAGTCAGCAAAACACATAGGATGGAAATTATTTGAGATCTCTCCACTCAACCCTCCGCTCCCTCTGACTTCCTTCTCTTTCCTCCCCCAGTTTGTTGGTTTCAAGGAAGTTTCCATGAAAAATTAGGAACAGAGATTGGAGTACTGAGGTAGGCATCCCTGAGATTAGCCTGGGTGCCATTTGGTCTAAAACATTCATTCATATTTATTGAGTGCTCACTGTGTGCAGAGCACTGTACTAAGCACTTGGGAGAGTACGATATAACAGTAGACACATTCCCTGCCCACAACGAGCTTACAGTCTAGAAGGTGGGGAAGATAGCAATACCCATAAATAAGTGACAGATATGAACATAAGTGCTGTGGGGCTGGGAGAGGGGAAGAACAAGGGGAAACACGTCAGGGAAACGCAAAAGGGAGTGAGAGAAGAGGAAAGTCGGAGCGGCTTAGCCTGGGAAGGCCTCTTGGAGGAGATGTGCCTTCACTAAGGCTTTGAAGCAGGGGAGAATCCTCAGATTTGTATCCTCTCCAGACCTTTTGCAAACCCTAGGTCAGAATCAGGGTTAAGGAAAAAACTGCAATGAGAAAAAAAGGTCACTAACCTGACAACATCTTCAAAAATTACACTCTGGCCTAGAGCCAGAATTTAGGTCTCTAAAGTGTAAGCCCACTGTGGACAGGGAAGGAGTATACCACCTTTGTTAGAATGTACTCTCCCAAGGCTCAGTACAGTGCTCTGCACACAGTAAGCACTCAGTAAATACGATTGATTGAGTAAAGTGACCCAAGCACGGAAAGAAAGGGATGTTGGACAAGTGAGAACAAACACCAGTATTCCTTCTCTAAACTATAAACTCCCTGTAGGCAGGGAATGAGTCTACTAACTTTTTTTTAAAATGGTATTTAAGTGGTAACTATGTATCAAGCACTGCTCTAGGCACTGGGGTAGATACGAGTTTTAATCAGAATGGACACAGTCCCTGTGCCGCATGTAGCTCGCAGTTTAAGTAGGAGGGAGTAGGATTGTATACCCATTTTACAGTTGAAAAAAACTGAGGCAAGAGAAGTGAGATGATTTGTCCAAGGTCTCACAGCTGGAAAGCGGTAGAGCCGGAATTAGAACCCAGGTCCTCCGACTCCCAGGCCCATGCTCTTTTCACTAGGCCAGGCTGCTTCTCTAACTCTGTTGTCATGTCTCTCCCAAACTCTTAGTACAGAGCTGTGCACAGAGTAAGCGCTCAATAAATATCACTGATTTAATTATTGAAAGCAACCCCCTATTCTGGGACTGGGGTTTTTCAGGCTCAAGGGCTCACTCTTGGGTGCAAATGGAAACACCACGGAAGGTTAGGTTTAAAATGATCTGCCAGTCAACATCAATACTCTCCCATCTTTTGGGACTAAGAGGTAAGTTTAAACCCCCATGCCTATTCCCAAGAAATTTCTAGTTTGGAAAATTGGCTCCTTTAGAGTTCTGGCCTTGTAAATCCAGAGTTTTACACACACACATACACACACACACACACAACAAAAAATTCCCACTAGTTCATGGAATGTGCTGCTCTTACTGAACTTCTGCTTCGGCGAGGAGGCGCTCAGTTCACTGAAACCCGAGTAGGCGTCGAAGTTCTCCATGTTGTGTTCCCTGCTGCTATTTGCGTTCGACTATAAAATCTCTATATCCTCCTTCTTAGATTGCAGAACGTTGATCTTTCTTTATCAGTTTATTGCTTGGAAATGCTCCACAATAAAAGCAGAGGCAGCGGCAGCAGGTATTGAGCCCCCTCTTGGTGCGGGGCACTGTACTAGATACTTGAGGAAGTGCAGGAAAAAGAAGGGGCAGAAGCGTCACGCTTCTTGCTCTCGAGGACCTTATACTAACAGCCAGGGTGGGGATGGGAGGGAAAGAGGGAGGAGAGGAATGAACACGAGAGTAGAGTTAAAAAGCAGCAGCGTGGCGCAGCGGCTAGAGTATGGACCTGGGAGTCAGAAAGTTATGAGTTTGAATCCCACCCCTGCCGCTTGCCTGCTGTGTGACCTGGGGCAAGTCACTTGACTTCTCTGGGCCTCAGTTACCTCATCTGTAATACGAGGATCGAGACTGTGAGCCCCATGTGCGGCAGGAACTGTGTCCAGTCCGATTTGCTCCTATCAAACCCGGTGCTTAGTACGGTGCCTGGTGCATAGTAAATACTTAAATACCATTATTAATTATTAAATTAAAAAACAGAATATATGTTAACATGAGATTTTCAAATGACAGTGGAAGAAACTGAATGGTGACATCTCCATTTTGCTTCTCAGACTGTGAGCCCCATGAGGGACAGGGACTTTGTCCAATCTGATTACTTTGTATCTCTCTCAGTGCTTGGCACATAATAAGTGCTTAATGCCACAATTAATAATAATAATAATGGTATTTGTTAAACACTTATTAATTAATTAGCTCCAAAATCAATTTGTTTTTTGGGCAGTCCATGGTATTCACAAAAGTAGTAATAATAATAATTATGCTATTTGTTAAGCGCTCACTATGTGCCAAGCACAGTTCTAAGCACTGAGGTAGGTACAAGGTAATCAGGTCGTTCCACGTGGGGCTCACAGTCTTAATTCCCATTTTCCAGATGAGGCAACTGAGGAGCAGAGAAGTTAAGTGACTTGCCCAACACCACACTGCAGACAAATGGCAGAGCCGGGATTAGAACCCACCTACTCTGACTCCGCAAGCTCATGCTCTTATTTCTGTCATTACTCACACCTTCCTCTCCCCTTCACTTTCAGCAATTACTCTCCCCATCTTCAAACCCTACTAAAATCACATCAGTGGCATTTATTGAGCATTTACTATAAGCAGAGCTCTAGGCTAAGGGGTTGGGGGAGTACAACGGAATTAGCAGACACGTTCCCTGCCCACAAGGAGTTTACAAATCACTTCTCCTTCAAGAAACCTTCCCTGACTACTCTCTCATCCCCCTATCCTTTTTCCCCTTCCCTACCGCGCCACCTATACACTTCAGTCCTCTCACTTCCCCAACAGCACTCATAAACAGATCTTAAAACTCCGTTGCTTCCGCCTACTTGTAATTTATTTTCGTGTCCATCTCCTCTGCTAGATTGCAAACTTTTTGGGGGCAGGGGTCATGCCTACTAACTTTACCAAACTCTCCCAAGCACTTAGTACAATTCTCTACACAGGGTAGGCTCCCAAACCCTGTGATTGACAGGGCAGTTTTCTCCAGAGGATTATTGGACATTTGGAATGAGCTGCATCAGAATTGAAGGCTTCTTAGCTCTGAACTTCCTCCCTCAGCCTCTCTGAAACATCCTTCACTCAAGGTCTTCAGAACCACGCCCTCAGGCCAACGGAAAACCGGAGAACCTAAAGAGTCACAGCTACACATAGACACAGTTCTGGCTAAAGTCTAAAAGGGAAAAACATCTGGGCAAGGTATAATAATATTTGTTAAGCACTTATGTGCCGGGCACTGTACTAAGCGCTGGAGTGGATACAAGCAAACTGGCTTGGACATGGTGCCTGCCCCATGTGGGGCTCGCAGTTTCAATCCTCATTTTACAGATGAGGTAAATGAGGCACAGAGAAGTGAAGTGACTCGCCCAAGGTCATACAGCAGACCCATCCAGCCTATCCACCACCAGTAAATGAAGAAAAACTATATCAGCTGGAGTTCTGACAGGAGCCAATCAATTCTCTGAAGTCCTGCAAAGGAAACACCATTTTGCCAAGCCCGGACTCTTTCCACTGAACCACGCTGGAATAATCATATTAATACTACTACTAATAACCATGGAATTTGTTCATTAATTATTATGTGCCAAGCACTCTAAGTGCTGGAGTGGCATGGCTCAGTGGAAAGAGCCCGGGCTTGGGAGTCAGAGGTCATGGGTTCGAATCTCGGCTCTGCCACTTGTCAGCTGTGTGACTGTGGGCAAGTCGTTTAACTTCTCTGTGCCTCAATTATCTCATCTGTAAAATGGGGATTAAGATTGTGAGCCTCACGTGGGACAACCTGATTACCTTGTATCTACCCGAGTGCTTAGAACAGTGCTCCGCACATAATAAGCGCTTAAGAAATACCAACATTATTATTATTATTATTAGCTACTGACAAGTCAATCGTATTTGAGCACTTACTGCATGCAGAGCACCGTACTGAGACTTGGGAGAGTCCAACATAACAGAGTTGGTAGACACGTGGGCTCTTTTAGACTGTGAGACCGTTGTTGGGCAGGGATTGTCTATCCGTTGCCAAATTGTACATTCCAAGCACTCAGTACAGTGCTCTGCACACAGTAAGCACTCAATAAATACAATTCAATGAATGAATGCCTACAAGGAGCTTAAGTGAAGGCGTGGCTGGGTTCTGAAGATAAAGATGCCCGACATAAAAGCAGTTGGTCCCACTTTTATACAGGACAGGGGCCCGACCTGCTGAAGCGTGGCCTGTCCATTATCAAACCAGAAGAACAACTCTGTCCTAATAATAATGATGGCATTTGTTGAGTGCTTACTATGTCCTAAGCACACCTGCTCCCGGGCCAACAGCCATCTACCTCACTAATAATAATTAAAATAGGTATTTGTTAAGCATTTACTATGTACCAGATACTGTACTAAGCAAGGGCTTGGATACAAGCAGATACAGCTGGACACAATCCCTGTCCCACGAGAAGAAATGGCCACGTGGGAGAAGCGAGTGCATGGGACCCCAAGTGCACGGGCCACCTAGAAGGGAGAACAAATAGGGGAAATGAAGGCTTAATTGGTGAAGACCTCGTGGAGGAGATAATAATGATAATAATTATAGCATTTGTTAAGCGCTTACTATGCGACAAACACCGTTCTAAGTGCTGGAGTAGATACAAGGTAATAATCTTGTCCCACATGGGGTTCACAATCTAAATCTTAATCCCCATTTTCCAGATGAGGTAACTGAGGCCCAGAGAAGTGAAGTGACTTGCCCAACATCACACAGCAGATAAGTGGCAGATGCAGATTAATAATAATGTTGGTATTTGTTAAGCGCTTACTATGTGCAGAGCACTGTTCTAAGCGCTGGGGTAGACACAGGGGAATCAGGTTGTCCCACGTGGGGCTCACAGTCTTAATCCCCATTTTACAGATGAGGGAACTGAGGCACAGAGAAGTTAAGTGACTTGCCCACAGTCACACAGCTGACAAGTGGCAGAGCTGGGATTCGAACTCATGAGCCCTGACTCCAAAGCCCGTGCTCTTTCCACTGCGCCACGCCGATTAGAACCCATGACCTTCAGACTCCCAGGCCCGCGCTCTATCCACTACACCGTGCTGCTTTCCACTACTTTTCCTTGCTGCCACACCGGCGTGGGGAGGGAGAGGAGAAGGTGGAGCTGTTGAGAAGGAGGAAGCAGTCATTTGTTCATTCCAGGACAAGCCACACCGACAGGGCTTTCTGAAGTCTCACAACCAACAATCTCTAGCGAACTCCAAAACAGTGGGTGAAACCTCAGGGAGTCACTACTAAAGAACTTCCCTCCCTTAAGAATAACACCATAAACTTGCTGCCCCACACCCACACCAGTAAGCTCTGCCCACAAACACCAAAGCTCATCACCATTTCTCATCACCGCCATCACCCCGCCCCGGGCCCGGCCCTCGAAAGGATGACAGAAGGTCAGCTCTCCCAACATTCCCGACCGCAGCTATCGCTCACCATCCTGCTACCGATCGCCGTCCTTCCGGGCCACCGGGAACTTCTTTAGGAAGTCCACCGTGCAGCAGGGTGCTTCAGACCTTAATAACTGTTGTCTTCATTAGGAGCCTACTATGTGCCTGACGTTGGACTAAGCGCCGAGGTAGATACAAGCTGATCGGGTTGGATGCGGTTCCCATCCCACTGTCTCTATCCGCAGCGTGGCTCAGTGGAAAGAGCCCGGGCTTGGGAGTCAGAGTTCATGGGTTCGAATCCCAGGCTCTGCCACTCGTCAGCCGTGCGACTGTGGGCAAGTCACTTCACTTCTCTGTCCCTCAGTTCCCTCATCTGTAAAATGGGGATTAACTGTGAGCCTCACGTGGGACAACCTGATTACCCTGTATCTACCCCTGCGCTTAGAACAGTGCTCCGCACATAGTAAGCGCTTAACGGATACCAACATTATTTTACAGATGAGGGAACTGAGGCACAGAGGAAGTGAAGTGACCTTGGGCAAGTCACAAAGCAGACAATTGGCAGAGTTGGGATTACAACCCAGATCCCGTGGCTCAGTGGAAAGAGCACGGGCTTTGGAGCCAGAGGCCATGGGTTCGAATCCCAGCTCTGCCACTTGTCATCTGTGTGACTGTAGGCAAGTCACTTCACTTCTCTGTGCCTCAGTTACGTCATCTGTAAAATGGGGATTAAGACTGTGAGCCCCATGTGGGACAACCTGATTCCCCTGTGTCTACCCTAGTGCTTAGAACAGTGCTCTGCACATAGTAAGCGCTTAACAAATACCAACATTATTATCCTTTTGATTCTCAGGCCCTTACTCTATCCAATTCTAAGGGAAGGAAGAGATGCCACTCCCAAATTGTTAAACTTGTCATCAGAGGGGAAAATAATCAATTTCCAACTGGGAAGACTTGCTTTCTACAACTATGAAAGTCTACCTTGTCTCTATCCTTCAAGACTCCGTGCCATCTCAAGAATCTGCCTCAACCCTAGTCGTGATTATTAGGCTTTTTCTTTCTTTAGGCCAAACCATTCTCAGGTGTGTCTGCTTTGTCTTCAGGGTCTCTGGGCCCCAAGTGTTTCTAGTTAGGGTCTCATTAAGGACTCCAGGGTGACTGCCACCTAAATCTCAGTTTAGATCTTTTCTAGCCACAGAGGTTAAGCATGGAAAAAATTACCAGAGGGAATTACTTGGATCATCTGAGGGAGAGAGGATTTTTGGACTGACTTTCCTTGGCAATCACCTCATTGGCCTTCCTCGCTCTCCGGTTACATAGAGCACCTCTGAGAAGTTAGCAGGTTTTACTGCCTCCATTTTAGCCACGGAAAAAGGAGTCAATTAACATTCAAGTCTTTCATCCATCAGTCAATCTTTTGGTGGTATATATTAAGGGGGCTTACTGTGCAGAGAGTTGTACTAAGCGCTTGGGAGGGTACAGTACAACCGAGTTGGAAGACACGTTCCCTGTCCACAAAGAGCTTAGAGTCTAGAGGAGGGGACAGGCGCATGTGTAAATAAATAATTTATAACATATAATTTATAAATATTTACATAAGTGCTGTGGGGTTGAGGGTGGGGTAAATATCAAAAGCCCAAAGGTTAAAGATCCAAGGGCATAGATGACACAGAAAGGAGAGGTAGTCGGGGAAAAGAGGGTTTAATCGAGAGAAGTCATGTCTATCATATCTACAAAGGCAGATGCTTTCAAAGGAAAAGAAATCATTTTTCTTTAGAAATTTCCATCTTTGACCCGAGTTTGCTGTGGCCCAATCATTCATTCATTTGTTCAGTCATACTTATTGAGTGCTTACTGTGTGCAGAGCACTGTTCTAAGCACTTGGAAGAACACAATTCAACAATAAACAGACAAATTCCCTGCCCACAAAAAGCTCAAGTCCAGCCCTCAGTGCTAATAATAATAACCATAATAATTCTGGTATTTATTAAGAGCTTACTATGTGCCAGGCACTGTACTAAGCACTGGGATGGGTACAAGGAAATCAGGTTGGACCCAGTACCTGTCCTGCATATGGCTCACACTCTTAGCCCTCATTTTACAGATGAGGTAAGTGATGCCCAGAGAAGTGAAGTGACTTTCCCAAGGCCACACAGCAGACAAGTTACAGAGCTGGGATTAGAACCCATGACCTTTGGACTTCTGGGCCCGTGCTTTATCCACTACGCACATTAGCTGGGAGAGGAGCAGTAGCAGTATTTACTAAGCAGTTACTATGTACAATACACTGTACCAAGCACTAGAAAATAAAAATAACAATAAAGATAATGATAATTTGGAATTTCTTAAGAGCTTGCTGCTTGCCCACTACTGTACTAAGCACTGGGCAGACAATCCCTGCCCTACATGGGGCTTACAGTCTAAGTAGGAGGGAGAACAGGTACTGAATACCCATTTTATAGATGAGGAAACCGAGGAACCAAAAACCTAGGTGATTCGCCCTAGTGATGGAGTAAGGACGAGAACCCAGGTCCTCGGGCTCTGTACTATTGTACTCTCCCAAGTGTTTAGAACAGTGCTCTGCACACGGTAAGCACTCAATACCACTGATGATCATGATGAGGGATAAAGGGCAGATCTGCACAACAACAGATATTAAATGCAGACGTCAGAAACATTAAGAGGCACTTGAGAATAACAGCAACATGGAGAGCAGCATGGCCTAATGGATAGGGCCCGGGCCTGGGAGTCAGAAGGCCACGGGTTCTAATCCCTGCTCCGCTGCATGTCTGCTGTGTGACCTTGGCTAAGTCACTTGACTTCTCTGGGCCTCGGTTACCTCATCTGTAAAATGGGGATTGAGACTGTGACCCTCACTTGAGTCGGGGATTGTGTCCAACCTGATTTGCTTGTAACAGTGCTTGGCACATAGTAAGCATTTAACAAATACCGCAATTATTATTATTATTATTATTGGGAGAGCACAATAGAACAATGTAATAGACACATTCCCTGTCCACAGCAAACTTAGAGTCTAGAAGGGGAGACCTATGTGAATGTAAATAAATAAATTATGGATATGTACCTAAGTGTCGTGGGGATGGGAGAGTGAAAAAAGGGAGCAAGTCAGGGGAGTGGAAGAAAAGGGAGTGGAAGAAAAGGAAAAGAGGGCTTTTTCAGGGAAGGCCTCTTGGAGGAGATGTAGCTTCAATAAGGCTTTGAAGTGGGGGAGAGTCACTGTCTGTTGGATATGAGGAGGGAGGGCGTCCCAGGCCAGAGGCAGGACGTGGGCCAGAGGTCGGTGGCGAGATGGACGAGATTGAGGTACATTGAGAAGGTGAGCGTTAGAGGAGCGAAGCGTGCGGTCTGGCTTGTAGTAGAAAAGCAGCGAGGTGAGGTAGAAGGGGGCAAGCTGATGGAGTGCTCTAAAGCCTAGGGTAAGGAGTTTCTATTTGATGCTGAGGTGAATGGGCAATCACTGGAGGTTTTTGAGAAGTGGGAAAACATGGCTTGATTGTTTTTGTGGAAAAAATGAGTCAGGCAGCAGAGTGAAGTGAGTTCTAAGCGCTGGGGTAGTTGCAAGGTAAGCAGGTGGGTTATAGTCCCTGACTCACATAGGGCTCACAGTCTTCGTCCACACTTTACAGATGAGGGAACTGAGGCCCAGAGAAGTGAAGTGACTCGCCCAAGGTCACACAGCAGATATGCGGCAGACCTGGGATTAGAACCCAGGTCCTTCTGATCCCCAGGCATATGCTCTTTCCACAAGGCCAGGCTGTTGTCGCTATATTTGTTAAATGCTTACTATGTGCCAGGCACAGTACTAAGCAATGGGGTAGATACAAGGTAACCAGGTTGGACACAGTCCCTGTCCTACATGGGGCTCACAGTCTTCATCCCCATTTTACAGATGAGGTAACTGAAGCACAGAGCAGTGAAGCGACTGGTCCAAGATCACACAGCAGACAAGTGGCGGAAGCAGGATTAGATCCCAGATCCTTCTGACTCCCAAGCCTGTGCTCTAATAGCGTGGCTCAGTGACATGAGCCCGGGCTTGGGAGTCAGATCATGGGTTCTAATCCCGGCTCCACCACCTGTCAGCTGTGTGACCTGGGGCAAATCACTTAACTTCTCTGTGCCTCAGTTCCCTCATCTGTAAAATGGGGATTAATAATGTTGGTATTTGTGAAGCGCTTACTATGTGCCGAGCACTGTTCTAAGCGCTGGGGAAGATACAGGGTAATCAGGTTGTCCCACGTGAGGCTCACAGTTAATCCCCATTTTACAGATGAGGTAACTGAGGCACAGAGAAGTTAAGTGACTTGCCCACAGTCACACAGCTGACAAGTGGGATTAAGACTATGAGCCTCACACGGGACAATTTGATCACCTTATATCACCCCCAGCGCTTAGAACAGTGCTTTGCACATAGTAAGTGCTTAACAAATACCATCATTATTATTATTATTAATCTCCTAGGCCACAGTGCTTCTATAGGTGAGAAGCAGTAGGTGAGTCAGAACCAGAACTCATACAGTTCTATGTTTACTATTCCCTATTGATAGCTGAGCACGTCAAACATTCTATAAATGTCTCAAACGACACGGCCATTATCCTATAAATACTGACATAGAAGCTTCTGCCAGTCATTTAAGAAAGCTCTTCTCCCCTGCAAATCCCACTGTAATCGGAAAAAGAAGACTTCCGTTTGGGGTGAAGAGATGGAGGGTATCCCCTCTACCCCTAGCAGAGCCCAGGGTTAACTCAAATCAGGTTTTATAAAAGAATCCAGGGTGTTTTTTCAACATGATGGTAGTATCTGGGGATTTCTCACAATGCAAATGAACTCACTTTGGCAGCCCTAGTGTGTAGTGTAGCCTTATGGAAAGAACATGGGCGTGGGAATCAGAGGACCTGGGTTCTAATCCTGTCTCTGCCTCTTGCCTGTTGTGTGACCTGGGGAAAGTCAGTTCAAGTCTTTGTGCCTCAGTTTCCTCATCTGAAAATTTGGAATAAAAAAATCTCTTCTCCCTCCCGCTCAGACTCGAGCCCCAGGGACTGTGCCCAATCTGATTAGCTTGCACGGAGTACATAGTAAATGCTTAACAAGTAGCACCATTATTATAATTAAGCACACTCTTATTTAGTCATCAATCACATGGGCTATTGAATAACATTTTGACACTGTGGACCAGTCCCTTCTCCTGGAAACATTATCCAACCCTGGCTTTAGCGACACTGTTCTCTCCCGCTTCTCCTCCTATCTCTCTGGCCACTTCTGAGTCTCCTTCACAGGCTTCTCCTCTGCTTCCCAGCTTTGGGAGTCCTTCAAGGATCAGTCTGGCCTCCCTTCCTCCTCTCTCGCCCCGCTCCAGTCTAGTCTTCACTCCGCTGCCCAGCTCATCTTCCTGCAGAAACGATCTGGGCCTGTCACTCCCCTTCTTAAACAACTCCAGTGGTTGCCTATCGACCTCCGCTCCAAACAAAAACTCCTCACTCTAGGCTTCGAGACTCTACGTCACCTTGCCCCTTCCTACCTCTCCTCCCTTCTCTCTTTCTACCGCCCACCCCGCACACTCCGCTCCTCCGCCGCCCACCTCCTCGCCGTCCCTCGGTCTCACCCATCCCGCCGTCGACCCCCGGGCCACGTCCTCCCGCGGTCCCGGAACGCCCTCCCTCCTCATCTCCGCCAAACTGATTCTCTTCCCCTCTTCAAAACCCTTCTTAAAACTCATCTTCACCAAGAGGCCAACTCACCTCCACCAAGAGGCCTTCCCAGACTGAGCTCCTCTTCTCCCTCTACTCCCTCTACCACCCTCCCTTCACCTCTCTGCAGCTTAACCCTCTTTTCCCCCATCTCCCTCTGCTCCTCCCCCTCTCCCTTCCCATCCCCTCGGGACTGTACTCGTCCACTCGACTGTATATATCTTCATTACCCTATTTATTTTGTTAATGAAATGTACATCGCCTCGATTCTATTTAGTTGCCATTGTTTTTACGAGATGTTCTTCCTCTCGACTCTATTCACTGCCATCGTTCTCGTCTGTCCGTCTCCCCCGATTAGACCGTAAGCCCGTCAAACGGCAGGGACCGTCTCTATCTGTAGCCCACTTGTTCATTCCAAGGGCTTAGTACAGTGCTCTGCACATAGTAAGCGCTCAATAAATACTATTGAATGAATGAATGAATTCTGGGTCCCCTTCTATTCTCCATCTACACCCACTCCCTTGGAGAATTCATTCACTCCCTCAGCTTCAACTACCCTCTCTACAAGGATGATTCCCAAATCCACCTCTCCAGCCCCAACTTCTCACCTTCTCTGCAGTCTCATGTTTCCTTCAGCCCTCAGGACATTTCTACTTGGATGTCCCATCAACACCTCCAACTTAACATGTCCATCTTCCCACCCAAACCCTGTCCTCCCCGTGACTTTACACATCACTGGAGATGGCAGCACCATCCTCCCCGTCTCACGAGCCCATGACCTTGGCGTTATCTTCGACTCTCTCGTTCAATCCACACATTCAACCTGTCATTCAATCCTGTAGGTTCTACCTTCCTCTCCATCCAAACTGCGACCACACCGATACAAGGACTCATCATTTTATCATTTTCTACCTCGTCAATTGAATCTGCCTCCCTGCATCTTTTCCCACTCCGAATCCAGTCCATAAATACTTCACTCTGCTGCTCGGATCATTTTTTTTAAGAGCAGTTCAGTCGGTATCTCCTCACTCCTCAAAAACCTCCAATAGAGGTTTTACGTCAGTGCATCAATGCATCAAACTCCTCACCATCAGCTTTAAGGCACTCAATCAGCTCTCTCCTTTCTACCTTACCTTGCTGATTTCAATCATTCCATCGATCAGTCAACCAAACAATGGTATTTATTGAATGCTTACCATGGGCAGAGCACTGTACTATACATTTGGAAGAGTACAATGCAACATAACGAACTTACAGCCTAGGGAGAAGCCAGACATTAATGGAAATGAATAACTTATGACATATAATGTAAAGATAAGTACATAAGTGTTGTGGGGTAGGGGGTGGGGCAAATAACAAATATCCAAAGGTCACAGATCCAAGGACATAGACAATGCGGAAGGGAGGGTGAACTGGGGAAAAAAGGGCCCTTAATCAGGGAAGGCCTCTTGGAGGAGATGTGACCTTAACAGTGTTTTGAAGGTGGAGAGAGTGGAGAGGGAGGGATTTTCTAGTATAATTCAGGCCGCACACTTCACTCCTTTAATGCTAATTCTATCTCTGTGCCTTGATCTCCTCTGTCTTACCGCCAACCTCTTGCCCATATCCTCTCTTGGGTCTGGAACACCCTCCCACTTCATATCCACCACTCTCCCCACCTTCAAACCCTCCTAAAATCACATCTCCTCCAAGAGGTCTTCCGTGTCTAAGCCGTCATTTCCCCTACCTGCCTTTTCATACATTCAATAGTATTTATTGAGCGCTTACTATGTGCAGAGCACTGTACTAAGCGCTTAGAATGTACAAATCAGCAACAGATAGAGACAGTGCCTGCTGTTTCACGGGCTTACAGTCTAATCGGGGGAGACAGGCAGACAAGAACAATGGCAATAAATAGAGTCGAGGGGAAGAACATCTCATAAAAACAGTGGCAAATAAATAGAATCAGGATGATGTTCATTTCATTAACAAAATAAACAAAATAAATAGGGTGATGAAGATATATACAGTTGTGTTACCTACGCACACGTATCTGTACCCTTTAAGCACCTTGACTGCCCCAGCCACACGGCATTAATAGTAATGATGGTATTTGTTAAGTGCTTACTATGCACCAGGAACTATTCTAAGCGCTGAGGTAGATACAATCAAATCGAGTTGGACACAGTCGCTGTCCCATCTGGGGCTCACAGTCTCAAGCCCCATTTTACAGATGAGGTAACTGAGGCATAGAGAAGTGAAGTGACTTGTCCGAAGTCACACAGCAGACAAGTGGCAGAGCCAGGATTAGAACCCATGACCTTCTGACTCCCAGGCCCATGCTCTTTCCACTAGGCCACGCTGTACATGTCCTTATACTCTGCTATTTCCCCTCTCTGTAATATATTTTCTTGTCTGTCTCCCCCCGCAGACTAAATCCTCCTTGAGGGAAGAGTTCATGTCTACCAACTCTATTCAATTGTAATAATAATAATTTTGGGACTTGTTAAGCACATACTATGTGCCAAGCACTGATCTCAGCACTGGAGCAGATACAAGTTAAAACAGGTTGGACACAGTCTCTGTCTCTCTCCCAAGTGCTTAGTACAGTGCTTTGTACACAGTAAGCACTCAATAAATACCACTGTTTGATTGATGGCAATCACAATAGGGCAAGATCTACAGAAACCCACCCAGGGTAGGTTCAGAGGTGCTGGATGTGAGGTCGACCTCATAGGGATAGAGGAGCTGCAGGGAAGTAATGTAACAATAATATTTATTAAGCAGTCAAGCATATTTATTGAGCACTTATTGTGTGCAGAGCACTGTGCTAAGCACTTGGAAGAATGCAGTATATCAATAAACAGACATATTTCCTGCCCACAACGAGTTTACAGTCTAGAATCAAAGTAGTGAGACCCAACCAGTTTCCAGCACGTTTCTCCGGTGCACAGATTTTCCCTACAGGCAGCCCTCAAACATAATTGACACTCGAAATCCCCATCAGAAGTCAAAGAGTTGTGCATCAGAACCAATTTTCTCAGAGGAACAATGTTATAAATGGGGGATCGGTTCAGATACCCTGTGTTTACCGCGATTACGCAGAATTGGGTGCTCCATCAATTACGGATGAGTAACAGCAATTCCCCTCTCAGGGTGGCACTTGGAGAGTTTCCAGTATTTCACCAGTCTTGACTAAGGGAGGGAGAGTCAGGCAGAGGCCTGTCCATTCCATTCCTAGCTTGGCCAGTGGCTAGCGAGTGGCAGGCCATCGGCTACAAGTCAAAACTCACCTGTGCTGGGCGGCAGCGGCATGGGAGAGCGTTGAGGGCGGAGACTCAAGTTGACTGCACAGAAGGAGGCAATGGTAAACCACTTGCGTGTTTTTCCCAAGAAAACTCTATGGATATATCACCAGAACAATTGCCGATGGAGATGGGGCCTTCTGGGAGAGATGTGTCCATGGCGTCGCTATGGGTTGGAGACGACTCGACAGCATAAGAGGAAAACAGCAATTACTCTTTGGATAGCACTGGGCTTCAAGATAATCCTGACACAGTGCCCATCCCATAAATCTAAGGGGGAAGGAGGACAGACATTTCACCCTCTCTTTTACAGATATGCTACTCTGCGCACAGTAAGCGCTCAATAAATACAATAGATTGAAGTGTTCGAGGGGTGAGCAGAACTCAGATCTCGCAACTATGTGAAAACTTTGTTCTTTCAACTAGGCCTAGGGGAGCAGTGTGGCTTAGTGGAAAGAACATGGGCATGGGAGTCAGAGGACCTGGGTTCTAATCCCGGCTCTGCTAGTTGCCTGCCATGTGACCTTGGGCAGATCACTTAACTTCTCTGTGCCCCAGTTTCCTCACCTGTAAAATAGGGATTTAACACCCATTCTCCCTCCTACTTAGTCAGTGAGCCTCATTCGCACCAGGGACTGTGTACAGCTTGATTAACTTCTATCTACCCCTGTATTTAGAACAGTGCTGGATACCTAGAAGGCACTTAATAAATATAATAACAATAACAGTGATAATAATAATAATAATAATGATGATAATAATAGGCCACAGTTCTTCTCAAGATCTGTAAGGTCTATTGAGAGTTTAGTGATGTTCCCTGCACACATTTCCTGTGTGCTGTTCTACAAAAGTAATATCTGCGGTGTTGTGTGTTGGTCTGAAGCCACATTGTGACTGAGTAGTACATAGCTACCTATATTCTTGAGCATTCTGCCCAGAAGGCTTAATAATAATAATAGCATTAATAATAATAATAAAGGTAATGGTATTTGTTAAGTACTTACTATGTGCCAGGTACTGTACTAAGAGCTGGGGTGGATTCAAGTTAATTGGATTCGATACAATTAATTGGATTCGATACAATCCCAGTCCCATATGGGGCTCACAGTCTTAATCTCCATTCTACATATGAGGGAACCGAGGCCAGAGAAGTGAAGTGACTTGCCCAAGGTCACACAGAAGACAAGTGGTGGGGGCAGGATTAGAACCCATGACCTACTGACTCCCAGGCTTCTGAGAGGATCTTGCCAGCAATGGAAGTAATGGGGCCTAGTGGATAGAACACGAGTCTGGGAATCAGAGGGGCCTCATTCATTCATTCAATTCATTCAATCGTATTTATTGAGCTCTTACCTTATGGGCAGAAAGCTGTACTAAGCGCTTGGGAGAGTACAGTATAACAATAAACGGACACATTTCTGGCCCACAGTGAGTTTACAGTCTAGAGGGGGAGGCAGACATTAATAAAAATAAATACATAAAATGACAGATCTGTACATAAAGACTGTGGGGCTGGAAGGGAGGGGATGAATAAAGGGAGCCTGTCAGGGTGAAGCAGAAGGGAGTGGGAGAAGAGGAAATGAGGGCTTAGTCAGGGAAAACCACTTGGAGGAGATGTTCCTTCATTAAAGCTTTGAAGTAGGAGAGAGGGTAATTGTCCATTGGATATGGGCGAGCGTTCCAGGCCAGAGGCAGGACCTGGGCGAGGGTTTGGCAGCGAGATAGACAAGAGAGAAACACAGCAGAAAAGTGGCAAATCCAGAATTAGAACCCAGATCCTCTGATTCTCAGGCCTGGTATTTACTGAGCCCCTCGTGCTGTATGACCTTAGTCTGGTCACTGAACTTATCTGTGCCACAGCTTCCTCATCTGTAAACTGAGGATAAGAAAAAAAACAGCTATCATGTGGTAAAGCTCTTTGTCCAGACTGATTACCTTGTATCCAACTGAGCACTTAACACAGTACTCGGCACTTAGTAGGTGATAAATAATGCCACCGTGCTTATAATATTATCTTTAAATAATAGGTTATAAATTATTTATTTCTATTAATGTTTGCCTCCCCCTCTAGCTTGTAAGCTTGCTTTGGGCAGTAAATGTGTCAGCTAATTTTCTCCCAAACGCTTAGTACAGAGCTCTTCACCTAATAAGCTCTCAACAAATACCATCGATTGATTTATTAAAATTACTATAATGATTGAGTACCTACTGGTAAATATCTTTCAAGTACCCTGGTGTTGTGCACCCATTTTCAAGTTTTGGAGTGCCTGCATTTTTTAAGAGTGAAAACTTCTTTACGAAGGCGGAAATCAGGACTCACCCTCTGATCCTAAAGAGAAAAGATGAAACTCTGAGGTCATCTTGAGGTGTTAACTTCCTCCTTTTCTATTGTTTATGATGAGAGACTCCATCAACTTCCTCCTCGATTTAGATCTGTGGCATCAGGGTGAACTCACCGCCCATGTGAATTCTCTCCACGTGATGGTGAGAGAAAATCATTTTTCCCACCCCACCGACCCCAAGCCTTCCCCCCTCCATTACAGCTGGCATGCTAACAGTGAAACAATTCCTCTGCCTCTCCCAAGAGTGGCGTGAGGAGTCCGTGAGGAGCAGAGAGGCCTAGTGGAAAGAGCCTGGGAGTCAGAGGACCTGGGTTCTAATCCTGGCTCCCCCCTTTTCTGCTTTGTGACCTTGAGCAAGTCACTTCTCCTCTCTTGGCCTCAGTTCCTTCATTTGTAAAATGGGGATTCAATACCTGTTGTCCTTCTTACTTAGATTCTGAGCTCCATGTAGGATCTGATTATCTTGTATCTACCCCAGCACTTAGTATAGCATTTGGCATAGAGGAAGCGCTCAACAAATACCACAGTTAATATCCAAAAAACTATCCAGTTCCTTTCAGAACAGCTGGAACTATGACACTAGGAGGCTCCCGGGCCCGAATGTAGAGACACCGTTCCCAGCTCACCCGCAGCTGAACTTCACCATCATCTACCATTGCATAGTGGTTAAAGGAAGAGCCTGGAAGTCCAAAGGTCATGGGTTGTTCTAATCCCAGCTCCGCCACTTGTTTGCTGTGTGACCTTGGGCAAGTCACTTCACTTCTCTGGGCCTCAGTTCCCTCATCTGGAAATGGGGATTGAGACCTTGAGCCCCATGTGGGATAGGGTCTGTGTCCACACTAACTTGGATCTTACCCCAAAGCTTAGAACAGTGCTTGGCACATAGTAAGCACTTAACAAGTACCTGAGCTATTGTTATTATTATCCATTATTGGACTCTCTTAAGCGCTTAGTAAAGTGATCTGTACATAGTAAGCTCTCAGTAAATACAATTGATTGCTTGATTGATTGATGCATTATTAACAATTGCCAAGTGCCCTCGAGGGTGGAGACCTGTCCTTACTTCCCATGAATCTTGACCAGAAATAATGTCCTTACCTGACACCCTCTATATTGTAAGCTTGCTGTGGCCAGGGAACATGTCTACCAAACTCTATTATATTCTACTCTCCCAAGCTCTTAGTAAATGCTCTAAATAGGATGAACTAGGATGAGAACTAGGATGGAGTAGTAATCTTCAGAATTGGCCAGAAGGAGGTCAGTGGTGACCTGAAAGAGGGCTGCTTCAATGGAGTGGAGAGGGCAGAAACCAGATGGTGGTCAAGGAGAGAATCGAAGGAGAAGAAGTGGAAGTGATGAGTGTCAACAAGGAGTTTGGAGAAGAGTGATAGGAAGCTGATGGGTCAATAACTGGAGGGAGCCGTGGGGTCAAAGGAGGGGTTTTTCAGGATCGGGGGTCCATAGGTAGGCTTAAAAGCAGCAGGGAAAGAACCACTGGAAAGTGAATGGCTGCAAATGGCAGTCTCTGGGGGAAGAAGAAGGGAGGGGGGAATTGCTTTAAAGCCTGAGAAGTAAAGGTGGAAGGGGTAGAATTTGAGAGGAGGCAGGAGATTTCTTGAGTTACTGCTGAGACGGATAGGAAAGTCTAGGAGGGAACTGGAGGACGAAGGGACTTCAGAAAAGTAAGGGAGATTTTAGGGAGGCCATGCGTAATGGTTTCAAATTTATCGTTGAAATTCATGGCCTGGTCTTTAGGGGCAAGAGATATGTGTGTGGGGGGAGAGAGGCAGGGGATTTGAGGTATGACTTAAAACTCTGAAACAGCTGTTGTGGGCATGGGAGTCAATAGTGATGGAGAAATATGGTTGCTGGGGGGAGGAGAGGGCAGAATTATGAGAAGCAGCATGGCTTAGTGGATAAAGCACGGGCCTGAGAGTCAAAAGGTCATAGGTTCTAATCCTGGCTCTGCCACTTGTCTGTTGAATGACCTTAGGCAAGTCACTTCCCTGTGCTTCAGTTACCTCATCTGTGAAATGGGGGATTGAGTCGGTAAGTCCCTCATGGGACAGAGACTGTGTCCAACCCAATTTGCTCATATCCACCCCAGGACTCAGTATAATGTCCGGCACATAGTAAGCGCTTAACAAGTACCACAGTTATTACTATTAAAGCAAGCGAGGATGAATTGTAGATGGATGAGGTTTGCCCAGACTCTAGATTTCTGCCAGCTGAGTTGATGGTGTGAGATCAGGGTAGGAACAGAGATGTGAGGAAACTGAGTTTAACTGAGAGGGCGGTGTTGAGGGTGCGGACTTGTGTGTCGAGAGAAGGTAGGTTGAGTATGAAAACCAGGTGGGGTTGAGAAGCAGATGGGGTTTAGAACCAGACAATGACTTTAGAAAACTGGAAAGGGTCACAAAATTGGAGGTATCAATGTGGGTACAGGATAGAAGGCGAAGGGGATAGAGGGGGGAAGGGGAGTATGGGAGAGAAGACAGGTTTGGAGGTTGTGATTGGCGAGTGAGATTTCAGAGTTGTATAGTGAGTAGAGCTGAGGAGATCGAGTGAGAGGTCAAGATGATGTGTGGGTGAGGTGGGGTGAAATAGGAGGGCGGTGGGGTTGAAGAGTGAGAGTAAGCAGGGCAGAGGAAAGGTCATCGGGAGCGTTCACATGGATGTTGAAGTTCCCGAGGATCAGTGTAGGGATGAAAAAAGAGAGAAGGAAAGTGAGAAAAGCATCTAGATCATTCAGAAAGTTGGAGATGGGGTCTCAGGGATGGTAAATAACAGTTACGAGTAATTAGAGTGGATGGTAGATTAGGTTGGTGTGGGATTCAAAGGAAAGGAGAAGGATGGGAGGAGAGGATTGTAATAATACTAATAATAGTGTTGGTATTTAAGTGCTTACTATGTGCAGAGGACTGTTCTAAGCGCTGGGGTAGATACAAGATCATCAAGGTGTCCCACGTGAGGCTCACAGTCTTAATCCCCATTTTACAGATGAGGTAACTGAGGCACAGAGAGGTTAAGTGACTAGCCCACAGTCACATAGCTGACAAGTGGCAGAACAAAAGCAGCATTAGGATAGGTGAGAAGAGGCCATCTCCTCCCCCTCAGGGATTTTCTCAGGGAGAAAATGAGGCCCCCTCAGGAGAAAGCCACAGGGAAGACAATGTCATCTGGGGAAAGCCAAGTTTTAGGAATTCATTCATTTATTCATTCATTCATCCATCCATCCATCCATCCATCCATCCAATCGTATTTTCTGACTGCTTACTATGTGCAGAATACCGTAATAATAATGATGGTATTTGTTAAGCGCTTACTTTGTGCCAGGTATTGTACTAAGCGCTGGGGTGGATACAAGCAAATTGGGTTGGACACAGTTCCTTGTCCCACGTGGGCCTCACAGTCTCAGTCCCCATTGTACATAAGAGATAACTGAGGCGGAGAGAAAGGAAGTGATTTGCCCAAGGTTGCACAGCAGACAAGTGGCGGAGCCGGAATTAGAACCCATGACCTTCTGACTACTCCATGCTGCTTCCAATGCTCTATCCATTACACCATGCTGTACTGAGCTCTTGGGAGAGCAACAATAAACAGGCACATTCCCTGCCTACAGTGAGCTTACAGTCTAGAAGGGGAGGAGATAAAGAGGAGCCATGACCTGGTCAAGAACAGGCCATGGATGAAGGGAAGATTTCCTAAAATGGAATGGAGGTTCCACAGGTCACACTTAGCTGAGTCTGGATAGGGAGGCAAGGGGAAGGGATGACGTGAGGGGTAGGGAGGGGAGGGATGAGAGTGATCTGAGAGGGTCCAGCATGGGGGGAAGGGGAGAAGCAGCATGGTGTAGTGGCTAGAACACGGGCCTGGGAATCATAAGGTCATGGGTTCTAATCCCTGTTCCACCACTGGTCTGCTGTGTGTGACCTTGGGCAAGTCATTTTGCTTCTCTAGGCCTCAGTTACTTCATCTGTAAAATGGGGGTGGAGACTCTGAGCCCAACATGGGACAGGGATTGTGTCCAACCCTATTTGGTTGTATCCACCCCAGCGCTTAGTAGAGTGCCTGGCACATAATAAATGCTAAGCAAATGCCATCATCATTATTATTATAAGGCGGGGGTTGCTGGGAGAGAAAGGCAGGGATAGGACGACCAAGAGGGTGGAACCAAGAGAAGAAAGTGCAAAGCTGCAACAGCCAACCTGAAGACCAACGCAGGTCCCTCAAACTCCCCAGAGGGATTGGTAGAAGGTGATCAAGCAAGTCTTCGGCGGCTTAGTCGATGTACAGAATCCTGTGCTTCCTTTCACCACGGTTCATTCCAACGCTCAGATCTTCCAGGGACCCTTTCTTCTGGTACTGTCCCAGGCCCCGGGTATGCCTGGGGTGGGTGGGTGACAGACAATCAGTCAATCAGTCATATTTACTGAGCGCTTGTGTGCAGAGCACCGTACTAAGTGCTTGGGAGAGTACGATGCAGCGATAGACATATTCCCCTCCCACAATGAGCTTACAGTCCCGAGCCCCTGGTGTGTGAAGATCTATTTTCTTCTCTGAAACAAAAAACACAGCGGGCTAGCAATCTTCCCACCAGGCTTAGCCACTTTGGGGAACTGTCAGGAATTCACATTGCACTTCTGACCCTGAAGCCTCTTGCTTTAGCCTCGAACAAATCCCAGTCACTCCTCCGTTCAGTTTCCTCTTTGGTAGGAAAAAAGATGACAACGGTCCTAACTTTTCCCATAAAACCCATCTAGGGATTTTCTTAAAGATTAAAAGTTAAAAAACTGAAATCTTTTTTTTTTTTTAATCAGATCTTCCTGGGTTCCAGCTAAGGCAGGAAATCCCCTGGATGCCAGGTTACTGGGCAGTGAGTCCTGGGAGAAAATATTTTAGAGATCAGTGAGATTGTATGCTCCTTTAGGGCAGGGATCAACCAACTCTACTGTAGCAACAAGGCCCAGTGGAAGGAGCATAGGTGTGGGAGTCAGTGGTCCTGGGTTCTAATCCCGATTCTGCCACTTGCCTGCAATGTGACCTTGACCTTAACTTCTTTGTGCCTCAGTTTCCTCATCTGCAAACTGGGGATAAAGACAATCTCCTCCCTCCCTTTTAGAATGTGAGCCCCATGTGGAGCAGGGACTGTGCCTGACTTGATGATCTTGTACCCACTCCAGCACTTAGTACAGTCCTTGGTCCGCAATAAATGCTTAACAGAGACCACATTTATTATGATTGTACTCTCCTAAGTGCTTAGTACAGTGATCTGCACACAGTAGGCACTTAATACCCACCTCCAACTTCTTTAACCATTTTGACCCCTTTCTCTCCTTCCTTCTCTCTTTTTCCACGCCCACTTCAACAGCCACATGGATGTACCCAGTGACTCTTCTGCCGCCCATCTCCTATCACTCCTTGACTCCACCAATCTCCTGCTCCACCCCACCTCGCCCGCTCACCAACTTGGTCACACCCTCGATTTCATCAACTCTAACCGCTTCACAACCTCCACCCTCACCAACTCTTAAATTCCTCTCTCTGACCACAACCTTCTCACCTGCCTCCTCTCTCACACACACACTCCCCATAAATCTGTATTACTCCCCCACAGAGACCTCCGCTCTCTCGACCCCATCCATCTCTCTCAGCGCATCACACCCCACTTAGCCTCCCTACCCACTCTACCCACTCTTGATGACCAAATAGATGCTCTCAACTCCACCCTCTTTACTCAGCTCAACTAGCTGGCTCCCCATCTCTTCATCGCTCTCACACCACTAACCCACAGCCCTGGATCACCTCCACTGCCCGCCTCCTTCGCTCTTATGTTCTTACCGCTGAACGCTGCTGGTGGAAATCTAAACGCCAGGCTGACCTTGTCCACTTTAAGTTTATCCTTTCTTGCCTTAACTCTGCCCTCTCCTCTTCCAGGCAAAACTATTTCTTTTCCTTTTTTGACACCCATGCCCATCACCCTCCTCAGCTGTTCTGGACATTTAATTCCCTCCTCAGGTCCTCTGTTTCTCCCCCTCCTCCATTCCTCACCCCCAACGATCTTGCCTCTTACTTCATTAGGAAACTTAACACCATCAGGTCTGAGATCCCCAAAGTCTCCCCTCCTCCTCCATCCACCACCACCCCAACCCTCGCTTCAGCTCAGTGTGTGGGCAGGGAATGTATCCATCAACTCTGCTATATTGTCCTCTCCCAATCACTTAGTACAGTGCTCTGCCCAGAGTAAGTGCTCAATAAATACCACTGATGATGATGATGACTTCTTCAACAGTTTCATCAGTTAACAGAGAACGACAAGACGGAACTGACGATGAAGGCAAGAATACCAGGAACCCCTATTGCCTTCTCATTACAAACCCTTGGACCCCTGCCTCAGTTACCTCAACTGTAAAATGGGGATGAAGATTGTGAGCCCCGCGGGGGGCAACCTAAAGCCTTTGTATCTACCCCAGTTCTTAGAACAATGCTTGGCACGTAGTAAGTGCTTAACAAATACTATAATTTTTATTATTATTAACACTCTTTTAGCAGATGGGACTGGGAGAAAAGCAGCACGGTCTAGTGGTCAGAGCACAGACCTGGGAATCAGAAGGTCATGAGTTCTAATCCTGGTACGCCACTTGTCTGCTGTGTGACCTTGGGCCAGTCACTTAATTTCTCTGTGCCGCAGTTACCTCATCTGTAAAATGGGGATTACGATTGTGAGCCCCATGTGGGAAATGGACTATGTTGAACCTGATTACCTGTATCTACCCCAGTGTTTAGAACAGTGCTTGGCACATAGTAGGCACTTATCAAATACCATAAAAGAAAAAAAAAGATCTCAGCAGTGAACAGGCTCTACACATTTTACGAGGCCTCTATGGGTCCCCTTTACTGCCAGTCTTCCTGGCTTAGTGGAAAGAACCCGGGCTTGGGAGTCAGAGGTCGTGGGTTCAAATCCCAGCTAGCTGTGTGACTTTGGGCAAGTCACTTCACTTCTCTGGGCCTCAGTTACCTCATCTGTAAAGTGGGGATTACGACTGTGAGCCCCACGTGAGACAACCTGATGACTTTGTATCTCCCCCAGCGCTTAGAACAGTGCTTAATAAATTCCAACATTATTATTATATCGTTCTTTATGCCCTTCACTCCATAGAAACATCCCTCTCGAGGGTCACCAATGATCTCCTTCTTGCCAAATCCAACGGCCTCTACTCCATCCCAATCCTCCTCAACCTCCAGGTGGTCTTTGCCACTTTGGACCACCCCCTTCTCCTGAAAATGTCTTCACTGACCATGTCCTTTCCTGCTTCTCCTCTTATCTCTCTGGCCGCTCATTTTCAGTCTCTTTCGTGGGTTCATCCATTCATTCAATCAATCGTATTTATTGAGCGCTTACTGCTTAGAGTCCTTGGAAAATACAATTCAGCAATAAAGAGGGACAATCCCTGCCCACAACAGGCTTACATTCTCTAGAAGGGGGGAGACAGACACCAAAACAAGTAAACAGGCATCAATAGCATTAATACAAATAAATATAATTATAGATATGTACACATCATTAATAAAGAGAATTATAGCTAGGTACATATATACACAAGTGCTGTAGGGTGGGTAGGGGGTAGAGCATTGGGAGGGAGTCAGGGCGATGGGGAGGGGAGAAGGAGCAGAGGAAAAAGGGGGCTTAGTCTGGGAAGGCGTTTACTGTGTTCTTATCCCAGCTTCCCCATTTACCTGCTGTGTGACCTTGGGCTAGTCATTTTACTTCTCTGTGCCTCAGTTACCTCATCTATAAAATGGGGATCAAGACTGTGAGCCTCATGTGGGACAGGGACTGTGTCCAACTCGATTTGCTTGTATCCCCCCGCCCAGCGCTTAATACAGTGCCTGGCACTTAGAAAGTGCTTAACAAATACCATAATTATTATCATTCTTGTTATAGACTGCAGAGGTAATATCAGCAAAATACTGCCCAATGAGGAATAGGTTGGTTCTTCTAAAACAGATCAGGATAGTAAGGCAGATTGGGAACAGTCAGTGCAACAGCTCGGCACATTCCAAGATTTATGAGGGCAGAGTGTGGAAGGGACTGTCTATCACACACTAGTCTTCCCAGTGACCCATCATCTGTGGGTACACTTTGTTCTCTGTATGAGCTGGGGTCTAGAACCTACAGACCAACTGTATTACTGTTCCTTTTAGAAATATAAGAGCATGAAAAATGACATCCTAACATTATGGATTAGAATAAGAAATCAAACATGAGAAAAAAATCGATCAATCAGTCAGTGGTATTGATCGAGTGCTTACTGGGTGCAGAGTCCAGAACTAAATGCTACGGAAAGTACCGCCTAATAGAGTTGGTAAACATGCTCCCTGCCCAAAAAGAGCCTACAGTCTACAGGGAGAGACAGATAATTACATAAATTATAGAGAGGAACAGTAGCAGAGTGAAAAAGGAACACCTCCCAGGGCATATTCATGACTACAAAGTATCTTTTTGTGGGTGTTTTTTCCTGGTACTTATTAAGTGCTTAGTATGTGCCAGGCACTGAACTAAATGGACACTGATCATGCCCCACATGGGGCTCACAGTCTTCATCCCCATTTCACAGGTGAGGGAACTGCCAAGAATCTATTGTATTGTACTCTCCCAAGCGCTTAGTACAGTGCTCCAAACCCAATAAGTGCTCAATACCTTTGATTGATCGAATCACATTTGAGAGGGAGAATTGGCCATTCTTTACCATGGGCCTCATTCTTATCTTCTCGGCACTCATATATGCTGTTGATATTGTTCTCTCTCAAGGGCTTAATACAGTGCTCTGCACATAGTAAGCGCTCAATAAATACTATTGATCGATTAATCCAAGACGCTAAGATTGGGTCTACACTAGCATGGTGTAGTGGATAGAGCATGGGCCTTAGAGTCAGAAGGTCATGGGTTCTAATCCCAGCTCTGCTACTCGTCTGCTGTGTGATGTTAGGCAAGTCACTTCACTTCTCTGTGCCTCAGTTACCTCTTCTTTAAAATGGGGATTGAGACTGTGAGCCCCATGTGGGACAGGGACTGTGTCTAACCCAATTATCTTTTATCTAATAATAATGTTGGTATTTGTTAAGCGCTTACTATGTGCAGAGCACTGTTCTAAGCACTGGAGTAGATACAGGGTCATCAGGTTGTCCCACGTGAGGCTCACAGTCTTAATCCCATTTTACAGATGAGGGAACTGAGGCACCGAGAAGTGAAGTGACTTGCCCACAGTCACACAGCTGACAAGTGGAAGAGCTGGGATTCGAACCTATGCCCTGTGACTCCCAAGCCCGGGCTCTTTCCACTGAACCACGCTGCTACCCCGGTGCTTAGAACAGTGTTCGGCACATAGTAAACACTTAACAAATACCACAATTATTATTATTACTTTTGGATTTCTGAAGTTCTATGTAGACCGCAAATGGAAGTTATTCATCAGCTAACATGAAATGCAGCCAGAATGTGTTATTCGTATTTAGAAAGTGAATTATGTTTCCTTAGACATTTGTGTGACATGTCTGAATAACACCATAATAATCTGCTTCGTGTTTTTAAACTCGTTTCCAAATGGTGGCCAGTAAGATTTGCTCGGCAAGAAACCTGGCCTCGGAGTCTCTGGGAACGCCTCACTCCCTCCCAAATGAACACACAAACACACACCCCGTTCCAACTTCCTTCATCGAAAAAGAGATGAGCTCAGCACCAGTCAAGCGAGTGCTCTGTGATATGGAGCCTCCCCGGATACATACCTATAAAATACACATTATAAATGATTTATTTATATTAATCTCTCTCTCCCCCTCTAGATTGTCATGGGCAGGGAATGTGTCTACCAATCCTGCTGTAGTGTACCAGCTGAACCAAGCCCATAGTACAGTGCTGTGCAAACTGTAAGCGCTCAATAAATACGATTGTTGATGATGATGATGACACATTTCTGTGGGGGCCCTCCTCCCCAGGAACTGGTGAAATCAAGGCAGGGCTGTATCCCCTGAAAACCTGGCCTGGGGATCCTCTGGATTCACTTCAGATCATTCTTCTGAAGCTGAGATTGACTTTCTGTGACGTGTGCTTTCTGGAGCATCTGGAGGGCTGATCATGCCCTTGTGTCGCATTAATAAAAATAATAATAATAATTGTGATATTTGTTAAATCTTTCTATGCGCCAGACACCACACTAAGCATTGGAGTATATACAAGGTAATTGAGTCAGGCACAATCGCTGTCCCACATAAATTTTAATTCCCATTTTACAGATGAGGTAACTGAGGCCCAGAGAAGTGAATAACTTGCCCAAGTTCACACAGCAGACAAGTGTTAGAGCCAGGATTAGAAAGCAGGTCCTTCTGATTCCCAGGACTTTATCCACTAGGCCACTCTTTAAGCCCTTTGTAACTCCCCATATTGTCTGGCAGAGTGCTCTGTGCCCATTGGGTGTTTTTTTGTGTTTAGTTTTTTGGGGTTTTTTAATAGTATTTGTTAAGTGCTTACTCTGTGTCAGGCACCGTACTAAGTGCTGGGGTAGATATAAGATGAGGTACCAGGCACAGAAAAATTAGGCGACTTTGCCTAACGTCACCCAGCAGAAAAGTGATGGAGCCGGGGTTTGAACCCCGGCCCTTCTCACTCCCAGACTTGCCTGTCCACCAAGCCATACTGCTTCTCTTGGGTGTCTAATAAATGTGAAGCCCTGCCAACTTAGTACCTTCCCTAGAAGGTGGGTAGGATGCCTTCAGAGGGCATCACAGAAATTATGGCTCCACTGAAAAAATGTCTGTAAGCCACCTCCTGAAATAAATGTATTTCAGTCCCAGAAACTAAACGACGGCAAAGTCTCACCAAATCTTTTATAAATGGTGTTCACTCGGGTCAGCGGCAAAGAATCTAGCCATCCCGTGAAAAGATCCAAAGCTATTTGCAAATAGACCTTAGAAATCCTCACCTCATGACTGCAAATATGGATCATCTCCTTTCACTTGGGTCCAAAATCCTCAGATCCTCGCGTTTTAAATCATGCCTTTTTGTTCGGTTCTGCTGACGTGAGCCTTCAAATCAGGCTGACATAATAAAACGATATAGTAGTTATTGGGTAAAAAGGATAGATAGCAAATAAAATTATCTCTGCAGCCAAATCAGCCACTCTCACAGTTGGCAGCTAAACCATGACTCATCTGAGGCATTTTATGACAGCCATATGCTGAGCACGTCTAAATTGCTCCATTTCAAAAAATACGATAACATTTCCTAATCAGGATTTGCCACTAAACAGGATTTCCATACATAATTCAGTTTACCAAACCCTGCCCTCTTTCAACGGAGAAAAGTCCACTTGGGGCGTGAAAGGATTTTTGAGAATCGAAATTCAGATTGAATGGGCCACATTCAGTGTGACTTCCAGCTTCCATTAAAAGGCCAGTGACATTTTGGGCAGCTGGTTTAAACCGATGCCACCGACTCTGCTCATGATAATCTTTGGTACGGGAAAATCTTTGGCACAGGAAGTAAAATTACTAATGGGGAGATTCCTATCTGAAAACAACTCCTCCCTCCATTGGATAGATTGCTGCTGTTTGTGTTCGATGATGACGTTGCAGATAATGGAATTAATGTGTGAGCAAGTTTGACTGAAAAGACTGATTTAGGTTTGAGCCCCTTAAGGGACAGGGACTGTATCTAATTCCCACCTCTGTAGTCTCTCCCAGTGTTTAGGACAGTGTCCCGCACACAGTAAATGCTTAATAAATACTATTACCACTAAGAGTAATAGCCATCATAATTGTGATACTTATTAAGCACTTACTATGTGCCAAGTACTGTACTAAGCTCTGTCCCACATGAGGCTCGCAGTCTTAGTGGGAGGGAGAATAGGTGTTTAATAGCCATTTTACAGATGAGGAAACTGAGGCACAGGGCAATGGGAAGCAGAGTGGACTAGTGGGAAGCAACATCTCTCTAGACTGTAAACCAGAGAAGTAGCGTGGCCTAGTGGATAGAGCACAGCCCTGGGAGTCAGAAGAACCTGGGTTCTAATCTAATCCAAGCTCTTAGTACAGTGCTCTGCACATAGTAAGCGCTCAATAAATACTATTGAATAATCTCAACCACTTGCCTACTGTGTGATCTTGGGCAAGTCGCTTCACTTTCCTGGGCCTCAGTTCCCTCATCTATAAAATGGGGATTAAAAGTATGAACTCCATGTGGGACAGGGTCTGTATTCAACCTGACAAACTTGTAACTGTCCCAGGGCTTAGAATAATGCTTGGCACATAGTATGTGCTTATGCAGAACCATTATTATTATTAATAATAATCTCATTTGGGTCGGTAATGTGTCTAACCAACCTGCTGTATTATACTTTCCCAAGCACTTAGTACAGTGTTTTAAATACAGTAAGTGCTCATTAAATACCACTGATGGATTGACTGACCGATGGCCTAATGGAAAAGAGCACAGACCTTAGGGTCGGAGGACCTGGGTTTTATTCCTGGCTCTGTCACTTGTCTCTTGTGTAACCTTGGGCAAGTCACTTACCTTTCCTCTTCCTCAGTTACCTCATCTGTATAACGGGGCTTAAGTTCTACTCCCTCCTACTTAGTCTGTGAGCCCCTTGTGGGGAGGGACCATGTCATTCATTCATTCGATCATATTTATCGAGCGCTTACCGCGTGCAGAGCACTGTATTGAGCGCTTGAGAGAGTACTCTATAACAATAAACAGACACATTCCCTGGCCACCACGAGCTTACAGTCTAACGCACTATCTCGTATCTACCCAGTGGTCTTTCCACTAGGCCATGCTGCTTTTCAATGTAAAACATAGGCTAGAGTCACTGTTCGGGGAGTCAATCAGTAGCTCTGCCCTTTGGCCAAATTATACCTTTGCCCTACTCTAAACCTCCCTCCAGAGACATCTGGGGGGTGTCCCCGTTCCCTGGAACCCCACCCACAAAAACAGTCAATCCATTCTCCAAATAAACCACCCCCAGCCTGCCGGGCAGAGGCAAGAGAGTGAGTTGGCTACCTGTCATCTCAGCTCTCGGGTCACGTCTTTAACTCTCCAAGCCGGATTTAATGTGTACAGTTACCTCCTTGAGACCTCTCGTCTGCCTGCTTCAACTGAAGAGGTGTCCTTGTCAAAATCACACTACGACATCAAGAAGTGTCTTTACCACACAAATCAAAGAAACCCCAGACGCAAAGGCGCAGGCAGAGTGAGAAGCAGAGCAGCTTTTCCAGAGATGACTCACCATCTGATTCTCTATCTCGCTAGCCACCGGCCACCAGGCACTTAGAGAAACGGAATATTCCTTCCCTCTGACAGGCTGTTCTGGGGCAGAGGTCTCCGGGGCTGACAGGAATGGCTGACAGGATAGCCGTTGCTGAGGGAGCTTCGCTTTCGTCTTGGAGGGACAAAGAACTTTTTGGAGGGGCAGAAGAGACTGTAAGGTCCATGTGGGCAGGGAATGTGTCCGTTTGTTGTTGGATTGTATTCTCCCAAGCAATTAGAAGAGTGTTTTGCACACAGTAATCGCTCAACAAATACGATAGAATGCTTTGTTGCCTAACTGTACTTTCCAAGCGCATAGTGTGGTGCTCTGTACCCAATAAGCGCTCAATAAATACGATTGAATGAATGAATGAAGGTGAGGACTAAATTACCAGATGTGCGAGAAGGAATAGTTGGACTTAATAATGGAATACAAATGGGTCGAGTAGGTCTTACGGGTATTTTCCAAGATCCCTCCTTTTATGCTCCGCATAGTTGAGGGCATTTTGAAAAATGTAGACTGAGCCTATGTAGGTCAAGTCAAGGCTAAAGCATTTATCTAATGAATTTGACTGAGCATTAAACAATCTCAATGATCTGAGGTAAAAAAAAAAAAAAACAAGCTATCCCATTTGCCTGAATAACAGAGGGTTTTTTTCCCCTAAAGTATTGACACTGTGGCTTTCTTTAAATGGTATTTATTGAGCGCTTACTGCGTGTCAAACGCTGTTCTAAGCACTGGGTAGGTACAAGTTAATTTGGTAAGAGAGAGAGAGAGCAGGTATCCCCATTTTACATTTGAGGAAACTGAGGTAGAGAAGTTCAGTGACTTGACCAAGGTCACAGAGCAGGCAAGTGGCAGAGCTGGGATTAGAACTCAGGTCCTTCTGACTCCCAGACCCAGGTTGACTCCATTAGGCCCTGCTGCTTTATTATGCCACAGGATTTAAGATAAGAAAGTTTGCTTCCCCTCCCTAAGACATGGCTCAAAAAGGCAACCCACACGTTAGGCCTCAGGGCTTTCATTCTGCCTCTTCCTGTGACTAAGTGACAGTAGGAAGGTCACCGAAGTTTTCTTTGCTGCATTTCCTTAGCTGGGAGGCACAGAGCTCCTACACAAGCTACCGTGTTTCCTAGTAACCCTGAGCTCGGGCCAAAATGTATCTGCTCTAAGTTGCTGTCAATCAATAAATCATATTGTTTGAGCACTTACTGTGATCAGTGCACTGGGGGAATGCAACAGAGTTGTTTAGTGTGTTTTTTTTAAACACTTACTTTGTGCCAGGCACTGCACTAAGCAACTGGGTAGATACAAGTTAATGAAATTGGACACAGTTCATGTCCCACATGGGACTCACAAATCTTAATCCCTATTTTACTGATGAGGGAAGTGAGGCCCAGAGAAGCAAAGGGACTTGCCCAAAGTCACTCAGCAGGCAAGTGACATTAGAGAAGCAGCGTGGCTCAGTGGAAAGAGCCCGGGCTTAGGAGTCAGAGGTCAGGAGTTCGAATCCCATTCTGCCACTTGTCAGCTGTGTGACTGTGGGCAAGTCATTTCACTTCTCTGTGCCTCAGTTATCTCATCTGTAAAATGGGGATTAACTGTGAGCCTCACGTGGGAGAACCTCATTACCCTGTGTATCTACCCCAGCACTTAGAACAGTGCTCTGCACAAAGTAAGCACTTAACAAATACCTACATTATTATTATTATTATTATTATTATTAAGTGGCAGAGCCGGGATTAGAACCCAGGTCTTTCTGACTTCCAGGCCCGTGCTCTAGCCACTAGGCTCTGCTGCTTCTCATGAGAGTTGGTAGACATATTCCCTGCCCTCGGGGAGCTTCCAGCCTAGAAAGAGCTTCCAATCTTGCTGGTCCCCAAGCCTGCCTTCTCCATCCCCCGGAAGCCACAAACTGATATCTGTGCTCAGCTCGTGGCTTAGTGGATAGAGCACAGACCTGGGAGTCAGAAGATACTAGGTTCTATTCCCAGCTCCGTCACATGTCTGCTGTGTGACTTTGAGCAAGTCGTTTCAATTCTCTGGGCCTCAGTAGCCTCATCTGTAAAATGGGGATTAAGACTGTGAGTCCCATGTGGGACAGGGATTGGGTCCAGTCTGCTTAACTTGTAACTACCCCGGTGCTTAGAATGGTGCTTGGCACATAGTAAATGCTTAACAAGTACCAGAATTATTATTATTATCCTCTAATGCTGGGGTCGCATTCTTGCAGAATATAGCAGAAAGAAAATGTCATGTTGTGATTCCTTCTCTTCCTGGATCCAGCATGGCCCATATCCCAGAGAGCAACGTGGAGGAGTGGCTAGAGCCCGGGCCTGGGAGTCAGAAGATCATGGGTTCTAATTCCAGCTCCCTCACTTGTCTTCTGGGTGACCTCGGGCAAGTCACTTCACTTCTCTGGGCCTCAATTCCCTCATCTGTGAAATGGGGATTGAGAGGGTGAGCCCCATATGGGACAGGGACTGTGTCCAACCCGATTTGTTTGAATCCACCCCAGACACTGGTACATAGAAAGCACTTAACAAACACCACAACTCTACCCCTTACTCGGTGGCAGTGCTGGGGAGGGGAAGTGGGACGGAGCCATGCCGCCTAATGGAAAAAACCCAGGCTTGGGAGTCAGAAGAGCTGGGTTCTAATCCCAGCTCTGCCAACCGCCTGCTGTGTTAGCTCATCTCTGTGCCTCAGTTCCCTCATCTAAAAAATGGGGATTTAATCCCCCTTCTCCCTCCTGCTTAAACTGAGAGCTTTACCTCTCACAGCCTGATCAACTTGTATCTACCCCAGCACTTAGAACAGTGCTTGATACGTAGTGAGCACGTAACAAATAGAAAAATAATGATAATAATAATAATAACTCAGTTTCCTCATCTGCAAAATGGGGATATAACTTCTCTGAACTGCGAACGGTGAAACCCATGCGGGACAGGAACTGTGTCTGACCTAATTAACTTATACTTTCTCCAGAGCTTAGATATGTGTTTGACACAACATAATAATAATGGTATTTATTAAGTGCTTACTATGTGCCAAGCACTGTTCTAAGCACTGGAGTAGATACCAGGTAAGCAGGTTGGACACAGTCCCTGTCCCACATGGGGCTCAAAGGTTTAATCCCCATTTTACGGATGAGGTAAATGAAGCACAGAGAAGTGAAGTGACTTGCCCAAGGTCACACAGCAGACAAGTGACAGAGCCGGGATCAGAACCCACATCTTCTGTCTCCCAGGCTCGTTCTTTTTCCACTAGACCATTCAGTTTTTTAGCACTCTTAGTAAGTGCTTATTCAATACCATAAAATAAAATAAAAATGGTGGACAGGGGCTTTGGTTAGAAGCAATTCACTCCCCTCTCTTGGGCCAGGCCCCAGTTTTCCGGGGTTCCAGGGCTCCTACCACCACCTGCCTCTACTCTTGAGAGGAGTGGGCTCCCTTAGATCCCCCACTGATTGGGCTCGGGAGCTTGCATGGATGCGTGTTGGGGAAGACGGGCAGAAGAGTGGAAATAATAATAATAGTAATAATTATAGTATTTGTTAAGCACTTATTATGTGCCAGACATTGTACTATGGGCAAGTCACTTAACTTCTCTGTGCCTCAGTTACCTCATCTGTAAAATGGGGATTACCTGTGAGCCTCACGTGGGACAACCTGATTACCCTGTATCTACCCCAGCTCTTAGAACAGTGCTCTGCACATAGTAAGTGTTTAACGAATACCAACATTATTATTATTATTATTATTATTAAGCTCTGGGACGGATGCAAGCAACTCGGGTTGCCCACGTGGGGCTCACAGCCTCAATTCCCCCTTTTACAGATGAGGTAATCGAGGCCCAGAGAAGTGAAGTGACTTGCCTGAGGTGACACAGCAGACAAGTGGCAGAGTCGGGATTAGAACCCATGACCTTTTGACTCCCAGGCCCATGCTCTTCTAGGTGAGGTGGGGGAGGTTATGTTTTGAGGTGGGGGTGGCGGGCAGCAGTGCCTCACAGTCAATTTTAGTTGGGGGTGGGAGGGCAAGGTCAGAACCAGTGGTAAGGTCTCACAGAAAGGTCCCTGGGGGTAGCTCTTTCTAAGCGACTGCCCCTCTTGCCCCACCCTAATTCCATCCCTCCACGTGGAGCTGTTTATCAGGAATAAAATCCTTGGGAAACATTGCTAGATAATTCAAAATAATCGCATTTGCTAAGAGCTTATAATGTGCCAAGACCCATGCGAAGCGTTGGGGTAAATAATATTTGTTAAGTGCTTACTATGTGTCAAGCACTAAGTGCTGGAGTAGATAGAAGCTAATCAGGTCGGATCCAGTCCCTGTCCCATATCGTGCTCACGGTGTTAATCCCCATTTTACAGGTGAGGGAACTGAAGCCCAGAGAAGTGAAGCGACTTGCCTGAGGTCGCAAAGCAGGCATGCGCTTAGTACAGTCCTCTGCACATAGTATGGGCTCAATAAATACCACTGAATGAATGAAAGAGGCAGAACTGGGATTGGAACCCAAGTCCTTCTGACTTTCAGGCCTGTGCTCGATCCACAGGAAGATAATCGGGTCGGATTCAGTCCCTGTCCCACGCGGGCTTCACAGTCCAAGTAGGAGGGAGACCAGTATTGAATCCCCCCACCACATCACAGATGAGGGAACTGAGGCATAGCAAAATTAAATGACTTGCCCAAGTCACACAGCAGGCAAATGACAAGCCTGAGATTAGAACCCAAGTCCTTCTGGCTCTCAGGCCTGTGCTCATTTCACAAGACCATACCGCCTCTCAACATGGGAAATATGAAAAGTTATTCTCAGGATAAACGTGCAAAGTATTAATGCAGTAGAAGTTGACTTCATGCTTTACCCTTAGAGTAATCATATATCCACTCTGGTTGTCAAAGTACTTGCTCATCAAGGTTTTCCCCAGTTAAATGCAAAATGATTCAGATCTTAGGGAAATTCCACTGAGCAATATGGCAATATATAAAAAACAACAACAATAATAAAGATGATAATAACCGTGGTATTTGTTATGCCTTTACTTTGTGCCAAGCACTGTACTGAGAACTAGGGTAGATACAAGATAATCAGGTCCCTTCCAGGGCTCACAGTTTAAGTAGGAGGGAGAAGAGATGTAAAATTCCCACTTTGTTGGTGAGAGAACCGAGGTACAGAGGAGCGAAGTGACTTGCTCAAGGTCACACACAGCAGGTACATGGTGGAGCCAGAATTAGAACCTAGATCCTCTGATTCCCCAAGCCCCCAACATCCCCAACGCACACCACACGTGAAATCCTGAATAGCAATCAATTAACCAATCAATTGTATTTAATGAGCACATACTGTGTGCAGAGCGCTGTACTAAGCACTTGGGAGGGTACAATATAACAGTCGATAGACACATTCCCTGCACACAGCGAGCTTGCAATCTAGAGTGGGAAGCAGACATTTATTAAGAAATTACAGATGCCTACATAAGAGCTGTGGGACTGAGGAAGAGGTGTATAAAGGGTAGAAATTCAAGTGCATGGGTAATAGAGAAGGGAGTGGGAGAAGAGGAAATGAGGGATTAGTCAGGGAAGGCCTCTTGGAGGAGATGTGCATGGAATAAGGCTTTGAAGGTGGGGAGAGTAATCATCTGTCAGATATGGAGTGGGAGGGTGTTCCTGGCCAGAGGCAGGACGCGGGTGATGAGTCGGTGGCGAGATAGACGAGATTGAGATTCATTGGGTAGGTTGGCGTCAGAGGAGCGAAGAGCGAGGGCTGGGTTGTTGTAGGAAAGCGGGGAAGGAAGGAAGGAACGAGGTGATCGAGGGCTTTAAAGCCTATGTATGGTAAGGAGTTTCTGCTGGAAGTGGAGCTGGATGGGCGACCACTCAGGAGAGGGCAAACATGGACCGAACGGTCTTGTAGAAACGTGACCGGGCAGCAGAGTGAAGTGTGGACTGAAGTGGGGAGAGACAGGAGGCAGGTGGGGTCGGAGAAGTGAACTAGGATAAATGCTTAGATTATCGTGGGAGCGGTATGGATGGAGAGGAAAGGGCTGATTTTAGCAGCGTTGTGAAGGTTCAACCTCCAGGATTTGGTGACAGATTGAATTTGAGAGATGAGTCATGGATAACGCCTAGGTTAAAGGCCGGTGAGAAAGGGAGGGGGGTGATGTCTGCATGGATGGGGTGGTCAGGAGGAGGACAGGGTTTGTGAGACAGGGACGGTGGTAGTGTTGTCTACAGTGATGGGGTAGTCAGGGGGAGGACAGGTTTGGGTGTAGCTTGCACACTTCTCTCCCTTCTCTCAGCATTGAAGCCAAGTGACATCTCCTCCAGGAAATCTTCCCACTTTCCTCTCTTTCACCTCTCCTGCCTCCTGCTTTTTGATCATGACTTCCTCCCTGCCTGGGATTTCCCACCTTTTTAAATCCATCAGACCACAGGTCTTCCCATTTCAAAGCCCTCCTGAAACCCCACCTCCTCCAGGAGGCTTTCCCTGATTCACTTTCTTTTCCCCACCAACACTCAAACACCCCCCCACCTTGGCACGACTCAACGCAGAGCCACCTGCAGTCAAGTATCTCTTGTTTTACATACTCTACTTTTTTAGTAATTATGGCATTTATTGTCCCTCTCTCTATTCTCTCTCTCCTTCCAATTAGAGTGATTTGGAGTCAGAAGGACCTGGGTTCTAATCCCAGCTCCACCACTTGTCTGCTGTGTGACCTTGGGCAAATCACCTAACTTCTCCGTGCCTCAGTTCCCTCATCTGTAAAATGGGGATTAAGACCGGAAGCCTCATGTGGGACAGGGACTGTGTCCAACCTGATTAGTTTGTATTTACCCCAGGGCTTAGTACAGTGCCTGGCACATAGTAAGCGCTTAACAAATACCGTAAAAAATATAAATTAGAGTTCATCTCCTAGTTAGGAGGGCAGGAACTGTGTCTTATCTCTATTGCATTCTCCTAAGCACTCATTACAGTATTCGGTAAACAGTAGGTACTCAGTAAATAGTGAGTGGTTCATTTCGTTTTCATTTAAACTTTCCCACTTTTGCAATATTTATCTCCACTTTCAGCTCACAGAAAAAAAAGTGGGAAAAAGGGTCTTACTATAAAACTAAACAATTACACAAAGCTCTCTAGTGCAGAAGTTTCATTCTTGCCCCCTTCAACCTCACCTAGCTTTTCTCCTTCTACAACCCAGACTGCATATTTTGCTCCTCTAGTGCTAACCTCCTCACTGGGCCTCCATCTCCCCGTCTCACCGCCAACCCACGGCCCACGTCCTACCTCAGGCCTGGAACGCCCTCCCTCCTCAAATCCGACAATTACTTTCCCCCCTTCAAAGCCTTAAGTGAAGGCCCATCTCCTCCAAGAGGCCTTCCCAGACTAAGCCCCACTTTTCCTCATCTCCCACTCTCTTCTGTGTCGCCCTGACTTGCTTCCTTTGCTCTTCCCCTCAACCTCCCATCCCCACAGCACTTCTGCATATATCTGTCATTTTCTTTATTTTATTGATGTCAGTCTCCCCCCTTTAGACTGTGAGCTCGTTGTAAGCAGGGAATGTCACTGTTGTCGTATTATACTTTCCCAAGCACTTAGTACAGTGCTCTGCACACGGTAAGCGCTTAATAAATACGATTGCCAGAATGAATGAATTCTTTCAGAATCCTAATTTCAGGAAAACTCAGGTTGTCGTCCTCTCCCTCTGTCCAGCACTGCATACATTCCCACGGTCGTTTCTTCCAATATGGCACGGTGCAGTATCCAGACAGGCGAGTGTTGCCAGGAGACCGTTCCTTAATTCCGCCATCATGTTCTCCCCCAAACTCGGTGTCAAAAGGACACATTCTGGCCCGGTGGAATTTAATACTAAAGTTTTTAATAGATTAATTTAGTTTGAATAATCAGCAGCATACATTAAGTGCTCTACCTAAAACTGGGCTATGTAGACTATTCGATTCTACTTGACTTATTTTAGCCATGGGTAGAATAAGGTAAAATAATGAGGCTGTAACAATTTTCTGCTCAGAGTACATTTGAAATCATTCAATCTCGCCATGGTATTTATCCAGCGCTTAGAACAGTGCTTGGCACATAGTAAGCGCTTAACAAATACCATCGTTATCATTATTATTGTTATTACTGAGCACTTAATCTGTGCAGAGCACTGTTCGAGATGAGTGGGGAGTATAATAGAGTAAGTAGACATACTCTCTTCACAAGAAAGTTCTTTGAACTTAGTAGGTTATGAATATTATTCATTCATTCAATAGTATTTATTGAGCACTTCCTGGGTGCTGAGGACTGTACTAAGCGCTTGGAAAATACAGTTCAGCAACAGAGAGGGACAACCCCTGCTCACAATGGGTTCACAGTCTAGAAGGGGGGAGACAGACATCAAAACAAGTAAACAGGCATCAATATAAATAGAATTATATATACACATCATTAATAAAATAAATAGAACTATAAATGTGTTCATATATGCACACAAGTGTTTTGAGGAGGGGAGGGAAAATCTTAGAGGCAGTTATTCAACTGACTGTACCCAGTGCTCAGAACAGTACTTGACATGTAGAAGCAGCGTGGCTCAGTGGAAAGAGCCCGGGCTTGGGAGTCAGAGGTCGTGGGTTCGAATCCTGCCTCTGCCACTTGTCAGCTGTGTGACTGTGGGCAAGTCGCTTAACTTCTCTGTGCCTCAGTTACCTCATCTGTAAAATGGGGATTAATTGTGAGCCTCAAGTGAGACAACCTGATGACCCTGTATCTCCCCCTGCGCTTAGAACAGTGCTCTGCACATAGTAAGCACTTAACAAATACCAACATTATTAACATTATTAACACTTAATAAATACCATAATCATCATACCCAAGAGGAACACATTCAAGAAGACATGTGAATTGTTTTGCAGTGAATCCTGTGTTCTGGACTGATGATAAATCTAAAAAAAACCAAGGAACTGTAAATGTTTGTGTCAGAGAAACCCTATAAACAACCAGAGATCTTCATTGGCAACGTGGAACTGAATGCTGTCGGTCTAGAGCGGGAAACAGACGTTAATACAAATAAAGAAATTACAGATATGTATAAAAGTACAGCGGGGCTGAGGAAAGGGTGAATAAAGGGGGCCAATCCAAGGGTGAAATCAATGCAGAAGGGAGTGGGAGAAGAGGAAATGAGGGTTTAGTCAGGAAGGCCTCTTGGAGGAGATGTGCCGTCAGTGAGGATTCAAAGGTGGGGAAAGTGACCGTCCTTAGGATATGAAGTTAGAGCGTGTTCCAGGCCAGAGGCAACCAAGGCAACATATGATCAAATGATGAGATGATCGTCATCATTTATGGTATTTACTGAGCACTTACAGTGTGCAGAGCACTAACCGCTTGGGAGAGTACAATACAACACGCAGTCAGTGGTATTTATTGAGTGCTTATTGTGTACAGAGCACTAAGCCCTTGGGAGAGTACAACACTCAATCAATGGTATTTACTGAATGCTCTCTGTGTGCAGAGCACCGTACTAAGCTCTTGGGAGAGGATGAGAGAACAGAGTCTGTAGACACGTTCCCTGTTCACTAAGGAAAATGTCACTATTGACTGCCATATTATACTTTCCCAAGCGCTTCGTACAGTGCTCTGCACACAGCAAGTGCTTAATAAATACGATTGCATGAATGAAGGAATTCTTGCAGAATCAGGAAGGATACAAAATGGGCAGTTGTATGAGGAGCTAAAATGGGGTGGTAAAGGCTGAGGAGACGATGGAAACAACTTCAGGGTGTGAGTCAGTGTCAGAAGCATCGCAGCCTGGCAGCATGGCTCAGTGGAAAGAGCACGGGCTTAGGAGTCAGAGGTCATGGGTTCTAATCCCTGCTCCGCCACTTGTTAGCTGTGTGACTTTGGGCAAGTCCCCTCACTTCTCGGCGCCTCAGTTCCCTCATCTGTAAAATGGGGATGAAGACTGTGAGCCCAATGTGGGACAACCTGATAACCTTGTATCTACCCCAGCGCTTAGAGCAGTGCTGGTCAAAGTAAGCACATAACAAATACCAACATTATTGTTATTATTACTACTACAAATGAAAAAGGAGCAACTAAGTCGTTTCCAGCAAAGCTTTGCTAGAGAAGCAGCATGGAGTAGTGGACAGAGCGCAGGACTGGAAGTCAGAAGGTCATGGGTTCTAAACCCAGCTCGGCCACTTGTCTGCTGCGTGACCTTGGGCAAATCAGTTCACTTCTCCAGGCCTCGGTTACCTCATCCAGAAAATGGGGATTGAGGCTGCGAGTCTTATGTGGGACAGGGACTGTGTCCAACCTGATTTTTGCATCCATTCCTGTGCTTAGTACAGTGCCTGGCACATAGTAAGAACTTAGAAACACCATCATTATTATTCTAGACTGTGAGCCCGTTGTTGGGTAGGGATTGTCTCTGTTGCTGAATTGTACTTTCCTAGCACTTAATACATTGCTCTTTTATTGCTATTGTTCTTGTCTGTCCGTCTCCCCCGATTAGACTGTAAGCCCGTCAAAGGGCAGGGACTGTCTCTATCTGTTGCCGATTTGTACATTCAAGCGCTTAGTACAGTGCTCTGCACATAGTAAGCGCTCAATAAATACTATTGAATGAATGAATGTGTTCAATAAATAAGATTGAATGAATGAATGGACATATTTTGCCATCATATCATAGCACCAGGCTCTGCAATCATAAAGCATGCCAGGCCAACAGGGGAAAATCATCATGTGTGTCAGTTGGACACACACCTGACCGAGAAGCAGCATGGCTTAGTGGAAAGAGAGCAGTGCTGAGAGCCACTCTGCCGCTTGTCTGCTGTGTGATCTTGGGCAAGTCACTTCATTTCTCTGTGCCTCAGTTACCTCATCTGTAAAACGGGGATCAAGACTGCGAGCCCCACGTGGGACAACCTGATTTCCTTGTATCTACCCTGCACTTAGAGCAGTGCTTGGCACTTAGTAAGCGCTTAAGAAAAACCATAATAATAGTAATAGGGATAATTATTATTATTATCATTAACAGATGTCATTTTTTTAAAAAAAGGTGGAGTGATGACTTCACCATTAGTGGAATTATTTTCAGCTAAAAAAGAACACACTCTCTCACCCACACAAACACACACACACTTTCTGCTGTGATGAGTCATCAACATCCTTATAGCTTCTTTCCTAATTGGTTTTAGTAAAGGTGATTCCCTATGTGCTGATAACCGAAGCACCCAGCGATCAGAGGAAGGTGCAGAGCCATTAGAAAAGCACTGTGGCTCTTAGACGGGCTTGGAAGACTGGAAACCATTGACTGTCGAATTGCCAAGCTCATACCTGGGAACCTTTGGCGGTTAGAGCAAACCTCGCCCAGAATCTAAGGATCTGGCACTGATTTCCCACAGTCGTCTTTTACCGGGAAGTCTAATTTTCCTTCTTGTTGGGATTTTGACTCCATATTTGACTAGCTCACGTCTATCGAGTGTCATTTTCCTTATGAGGTAGTGACTGTTCTCGCTGTCACATTCTATTCTAGTATTCCAGGATACAACTATCCATTTCTTCATGTTTGGTAGCTTTTTGTTTTGTTTCGTTACGGCAAGATCAAGGCCGCCAGTTACAATTCTCAGGTGACCTTGGATTGGGGAAGGAGAAAAATGGAATTGGCCCCTTTGATAGATTTCTTCCCTATTTGGAATCAATCAATCAATTGTATTTATCGAGTGCTTACTGTGGGCAGAGTACTGTACTAAATGCTCGGAAGAATACACTATAAAAATATAACAGACACATTCCCTGCCCACTACAAGCTTTTGTGTTTCTAAAGTAGGATGGCTCACGTATCCTGGGTACTATTAGGTTAATAATAATAATGTTGGTATTTGTTAAGCGCTTACTATGTGCAGAGCACTGTTCTAAGCGCTGGGGGAGATACAGGGTCATCAGGTTGTCCCACGTGAGGCTCACAGTCTTCATCCCCATTTTCCAGATAGGATAACTGAGGCACCAAGAAGTTAAGTGACTTGCCCACAGTCACACAGCTGACAAGTGGCAGAGTTGGCATTACTGGTTACTGAGACAGGGTGGCTTGGTGGATAGAATATTGGCCTAGGAGTCAGAAAGGACCTGGGTTCTAATTCTGGCTCCACCACATGTCTGCTGTGTGACTTGGGTAAATCACTTTAACTTCTCTGAGCTTCAGTTACCTCGTTTGTAAAATGGGGATAAGAGTGTGAACTCCATGTGGGACAGGGACCGTGTCCAACCCACTTAACTTTTATCTACCCCAGTTCTTGGCACATTGTAACTGCTTAACAAGTATCATAATTATTATTATTATTATTGTTAAAGAAACTGATTCCTAGGACCTCCTACTTTCCTGGAATTTTTGTTTAGATCACCAGAACTTGCAATTGTGTCATTTTCCAGAAGTGGAAATGAGTCAACCCCACTATCTCACAGCCAAAAATATATGTAATAATAATAATTATGGAACTTGTTCATTCATTCATTCAATCATATTTATTGAGTGGTGACTGTGTGCAGAGCACTGTACTAAGTGCTTGGAAAGTACAATTTGGCAACAGCTAGAGACAATCCCTACCCAACAATGGGATTTGTTAAGTGCTTACTATGTGCCAAGCACTGTTCTAAGCACTGGGGTAGATAACAAGCTAATCAGGTCGGACACAGTCCCTGTCCCACATGGGGCTCCCAGTCTCAATCCCCATTTTCTTGATGAGGTAACTGAGGCACAGTGAAGTGAAGTGATTTGCCCAAGGTCACACAGCAGATGAGTAGCAGAGTCGGGATTAGAACCCACGACCTCTGACTCCCAAGCCCAGGCTCTTGCCACTAGGCCATGCTGCTTCTGTATTTGCACGTAGTCCCACAGGGGTTATATGTAGGGAAGAACAGTATTGGAAAACTTGGTTAATAAAGAAGATGAAAAATATACATCAGGTATCAAGTGAGAGTAAAGAATTATTCATTCATTCATTCATTCAGTAGTATTATTGAGCGCTTACTATGTGCAGAGCACTGTACTAAGCGCTTGGAATGTACAAATCGGTAACAGAGCCAGTCCCTGCCCTTTGACGGGCTTACAGTCTAATCGGGGGAGACGGACAGACAAGAGCAATGGCAATAAATAGAATCGAGGGGAAGAACATATCATTAAAACAATAGCAAATAAATAGAATCGGGGTGATGTACATCTCATTAAACAAAATAAATAGGGTGATGAAGACATCTGAGCGGACGAGTCCAGTGCTGAGGGGATGGGACGGGAGAGGGGGAGGAGCAGAGGGAAAGGGGGGAGAAGAGGGTTTAGCTGCGGAGAGGTGAAGGGGGGGTAGAGGGAGCAGAGGGAAAAGGGGAGCTCAGTCTGGGAAGGCCTCTTGGAGGAGGTGAGCTTTAAGTAGGGTTTTGAAGAGGGGAAGAGAATTAGTCATGGAAAGGGCAAGTGAAGGATGCCTTTTATGAGACCTCCACTTCTCCTCCAGCCAACAGCTGTTGAGAGCCCTCCTCCTTAGTCTGTCAACCCCAAATGGGACAGGGACTGCGTCCGACCTGATTAACTTATGTCTACCTAAGCGCTTAGAACAGTGCTTCACACATAATAAGTGCTTAACTAATGCAACAATTATTATTATTATTAGAAACCCAACTTCAACTTTAGGAGAAGCAGAGTGGCCTAGTAGAAAGAGCACGGGCCTGGGAATCAGAGGACGCGGATTCTAATTCCTGCTCTACCACGTGTCCGCTGTGTGACCTAGAGCGAATCACTTCACTGCTTTGTGCCTCAGTTACCTCATCAGTAAAATGGGGATTAAGACTGGATGCCCTTCATACTACTGTCTACATTGTCTGTCTGCCCCTCTAGACTGTAAGCTCATTGTGGGCAGGGAACATGTCTGCTAATTCTGTTGTATTGTCCTCTCCCAAGCACTTAATACTGTGTCTGCACATAGTAAGTGCTCAATAGATACCACTGATTGATTGATCGATTGATTGAGGCATCTCACTCCCACCCGACGCCCACTGTCAGAATCAAATCCAGAAGTCAATAGTTACAGCGCCATTTTGTTAAATTTCCAAATAATCCCAGTGAGCCAAGAAAACTGACTTGTAGCTGGTGACAACATAAAAAGTGAAATAAATTGAAAAAAAAATTCCTTCATTCTCATTGGCTTTAAGACTTCCCACTAACTTGCTCCACCTTACAAATCAACTCCCATCAGTCTATCGATCAGTGGCATTTACTGAGTGCTTATTGTGTGCAGAGCACTGTACTAAGCACTTGGGAGAGTACAATAGAACAGAGTTGGTAAGCACGTTCCCTGGCCCTTACACAAACTCTCCCTCTTTGTTCCTCCCAAGTCCCCCTTCTTCTAACAGTTCTTCCCTCTCCCCTCTATCACCGCTGACTCCTCTACTCATGCTGTTTCCCAAGTCTGGAACTCCCTGCTCCCACAAATCCTCAAAACCACAGTTTTCTCCTTCTTCAGAGGTCTCCTAAGATCTTACTTACTCCAGGAAGCCTTCCTTGGTTCATTCACAACATCCTCAACTTCATCGACCCAACATCACACTTAACACATCTATTCCATTCCTATCCTCAGTGCATATGTACCTCTGTATATTTTTGTTTGGATATTCAGTTATTTATCCCCTGTGGCCTTGTGGAAAGAGCATGGGTTTGGGAGCCAGAATGCCTTGGTTCTAATCCTGGCTCTGCCACTTGACTTCTCGGATAAGTCACTTAAATTCTCTGTGTCTCAGTTTCCTCATCTGTAGAATGGGGATTCTGTTCTTGCTTCCCTTAAGACTGTGAGCTTCTTGAGGGACAGGCACTGTGCCTGACCCGACTATCTAGTATCTACCCCAGAACTCAATACAGTGAATGGCATCTCATAAACATTTAACAATTATTATTATCATTATTAGCTCTTTCATCCTGAATCATTTGTTTCCTGTTATATCCTTGTCCTTCTTCCTGCTCCTAGTATTGATAAATGATTTTGTCTGTCTGTCCACCCCATGTGATTTTAAACTCCTTGACAGCAGGGATTATTTCTTGATTCATTCATTCAATAGTATTTATTGAGCACTTACTGTGTGCAGATCACTGTACTAAGTGCTTGGGAGAGTACAAGACAACAATAAACAGGCACATTCTCTGCCCATAACGAGCTTACAGTCTAGAGGTGGGGAGATAGATATTAATATGAATAAATAAATAAATGATCTTACAGTCTAGAGGTGGGAAGATAAACATTAATATGAATAAATAAATAAACAAATAAACAAATGAGTTTACAGTCTAGAGGTGGGGAGATAGACATTAATATGAATAAATAAATATGTACTAAGTGCTGTGGGGCTGGGAGGGGGGAAGAACAAAGGAAGCAAGACGAGGTGATGCAGAAGGGAGTGGGAGAAGAGGAAATGGGGGGGGTTAGTCAGGGAAGGCCTCCTGGAGGAGATGTGCCTTCAGTAAGCCTTTGAAGAGGGAGAGAGATGTGGTTCTTTCCCAAATGCTTACTAGAGTGTTAGTGCTCAGGAGGATGTTCAATAGAAACCTCTAATGATGGTATTCGGACTGGAACGACCTCTTCCTCCTGATACTCCAGCCCACCACTATTAAAGCCTTATTAAGGTCACATCTCCTCCAACAGGCCTTCCCCATTTAAGCCTGGTGTAGCAGACAGAGCCCCCTCTAAGAGTCACGGCTGAAGAGTTTCCAGTCCTCTACCAGTCTCACCTACGGGAGGGAGAGTCAAGCAGAGGCCTGTCCGTTCCATTCCTAGCTCGGCCAGTGGCCTTTGAAGGAGGGGAGAGTATTTGTCTGTCGGATTTGAGGCGGGAGGGCGTTTCAGGACAGAGGTAGGATGCAGCGGAGGGGTCAGTGGTGAGATAGACCAGCTCGAGGCATAGTGAGAAGGTTAGAATTAGAGGAGCAAAGTAAGGAGCAAAGTATGTGGGCTGGGCTGTAGTAGGAGAGTAGTGAGGTGAGGCAAGAATTAGGAGGCAAGTTGATGGAGTGCTTTGAAGCCAATGGTGAGGAGTTTTTGTTTGATGCCGAGGTAGATGGGCAACCACTAGAGTTTTCTGAGTAGTGGGGAAACATGTCCTGAAGGTTTATGTAAAAAAATGATCCGGGCAACATAGTGAAGTGTGGACTGGAGTGGGAAGAGAAAGAAGTCAAGGATAACGCCGTGGTTACGGGCTTGTGAGACCGAAAGGATGGTGGTGCCGTCTATAGTGATGGAAATGGCATGGGGAGGACGGGGTTTGGGTGGGAAGATAAGGAGCTCTGTTTTGGATATGCTAAACCTGAGGTGATGGGAGGACATCCAAGTAGAGATGCTAGAGATTGGATGTGAGTGGCTTGCATTTGGAGAAAAAGCGTAGGGGCAGAATTTTATCATTTTTTGCTTCGGTTGCCCACTGCAAATCATCTCTGTGTGACCTTGGGCAAGTCACTTCAGTTTTCTGTGTCTCAGTTCCCTCAACTAAAGAATGGTGCTTCAATACCTGGGCTCCTTCCTACTTAGACTGTGAGCCCCATGTGGGACCGGTTGATCTACCCCACCACTTACTGCAATGGTTGGCACATAGTAAGCACTTAACAAATGCCACAATTAAAATTATTAATCCAGGCTCTACCACGTGTCAGCTGTGTGACCTTGGGCAAGTCACTTCACTTCTCCATGCCTCGGCTCGCTCATCTGTAAAATGCAGATTAAGACTGGGAGCCTTATGTGGGACAGGGACTGTGTCCAACCCGATTATCTTGTATCAACTCCAGAGCTTAGTACAGCACCTGGCACATGGTAAGCGCTTAACTAATACCATAAAGTGAAGTGAACAAGTGAAGTGAAGGAAATGAAGTTAACACCTTGAATGTTAATGAACAATCTGCATAGTTTTGTAATAATAATAATAATGATATTTGTTAAGCATTTACTAGCTCAGAGTGAGTGGCGCTTCTTCAGAATTGGGGAAACAATAAAAGTCTTTTAGAACTAGTCTTTGGAACAGAGAAGCAGCGTGGTCTAGTGACAAGGGCACGGCCCTGGGAGTGAGATGGATCTGGGTTCTAATTCTGACTCCGCCACGCGTCTGCTGTGTGACCTTGGGCAAGTCACTTCACTTCTCTGTACCTCAGTTACCTCCTCTATAAAATGGGGATTAAGACTGTGAGCTCCAGGTAGGACCTGGACTGTGTCCAACCTGATTAGCCTGTACCTCCCCCAGCGCTTGGTACAGTGCCTGGAACATGATAAATGCTTAACAAATATTTTTAAAAAAGAGCAAAGGTTTTGCTTAATCTAGTATTTACCTGAGTAATCTGGGCTCAAAAATACACTTAGGTGACAACTCTCCAGATGTTGCAGGTAAAAGAGTCAAATAAATCTGGAACTTAATATATCTTAGAAGTTCAAATTCATTCAATTGTATTGTACTGAGCACTTACCATGTGCAAAGCACTGTCATTATCCTGGTAATTTGTAAACGTAGTCCCCCGCCATGCCCAGTCAAATCTGGTCAATGAGGGAAAACTACAAGAATGAAAACATAATGCTCCCACTGGCAAACATCCAAACTGCCTTCGGAAATCTATTTGTTTCATGCCTAAATAGGGAAAGCTACCTCACAGGTAAAGATCAACCTTGGCAGTTTGTAGAACAGAATTATCAGATGGGAAACCGTGTTCTTTTCCATGTGCGTGGGAAAATGGGAATGGAAACTGGGAACCGGGGACAAATCAGGATTAAAGCCATTCAGACATTTTCAAGGACTGACACAGAATTGAATTCACTGCCTTTAGTGCTCAATCAATCACATGCATTGAGTGCTTACAGAGTGCAGAACACTACTAAACACAATAATAATAATGGTACTTTTTAAGCACGTTCTATGTGCCAAGCATTGTTCTAAGCACCGGGGTAGATACAAGGTAATCAGGTCAGACACATTCCCTGTCCCACATGGGGGTCTCACAGACTTAATCCCCATTTTACAGAAGAGGAAACTGAGGCCCAGAGAAGTGAAGTGACTTGCCCAAGATCACTCAGCAGACATGAGGCAGAGCTGAGATTAGAACCCACGTCCTCTGACTCCCAGACCCGGGCTCTTTCCACTACGCCGCACTGCTTCTTTACAGGCCAAGCTGCAGCACACTCCTCGTCAGTGCTGTTTATTGAGCATTTACAGTGTGCAGAGCACTGTTGTAAGCGCTTGGGAGAGTCCAATATAACAGAATCGATAGGCATATTCCCTGCCCACAATGAACTGGCCTTCTAGAGTAATGATACTAGGGAATGTGTCTGTTTATTGTTGCATTGTACTCTCCTAAGCGTTCAGTACAACGCTTTACACGCAGTAAGTACTCAATAAATACGATTGAATGAATGAATAATTGAATGAATACTACTACTAATGATCATAACTAGACTACTCTCCACATAGTAAGCTCCCAATAAATACCATCGATCATGATAATAATTGGGGTATTTGTTAGGTACTTTTTAAAAAATGGTATCTGTTTAGCGCTTACTATCTGACAGACACTGTACTAAGCGCTGGGGTAAATTCAAGTTAATCAGGTTGGACACAGTCCCTGTCCCACATAGGGCTCCCAGTCAAATTCCCCATTTTACAGATGAGGTAACTGAGGCACAGAGAAGTGAAGTGACTTGCCCAATATCATATTGCTTACCGTGAGCAGAGAACTGCACTAACCGCTTGGGAGAGTACGATGCTCTAATCCCGGCTCCGCGGCTTGTCTGCTTTGCTCAATAAATACGATTGAATGAATGAGTGAACCCAGGTCCTTCTGACTCCCAGGCCCATGGTCTATCCACCGGGCCCTGCTGCTTCTCGGTACTTACTACATGTCACTCACTGTACTGAGCAATGGGGCTTCTGTTCTTCCATCCAGGTTCATTTTTATTTTCTTTTCAGATTCTGTAGCTCCTCCACTGTTCCTCTGATGCTTTTCAGACCTAATGTCAACTAGTAGAACTGACTTAGAGGTTCTTTTCTCTCTTCCTTTGTCCTCCTCCTAGCTTCAGTTAAACTGCAGCTTCAGCAAAGAAAAGGAAACGGACCAAGTGGCAGTAATTCAATAGTATATATTGAGCGCTTACTAGGTGCAGAGCACTGTACTAAGCACTTGGAATGTACAATTCAGCAACAGATAGAGACAATCCCTGCCCATCGACGGGCTTACAGTCTAGGGAAGACAATAAAAACTTTTACAAAATGTGGGTGAACAAGCAAATTGAGTCACTTTAGTGGTTTGAAGTGAGCCCGTCACAGGGCAGAGATTGTCTCTATCTGTGGCCGAATTGTACGTTCCAAGCGCTCAGTACAGTGCTCTGCACATAGTAAGCGCTCAATAAATACTATTGAATGAATGAATGAAGATTGAAGACACTTTCTTCTTTCCCTCCCTCTCCACACCCTTTGTCTCTATCCAAGGAAAGTGGGGGAAAGCCCACTTTAAATGAGATAGGGGAGGTAGTGAAAAGGTGGAAGTGATTCAATTTAGGGACATCTGATTGCATTTCCATTCCTCCTGGCTTCTACTGGAGAAAGAAATTTAAAAAAAAATCCCTCCACGAGACATGGTAGGGGAAAACCATGGAGCAGATGGCCCTTTCTCCTACTTGTTCAGCCAGCCCTGATTGAAAGTTGATAAATGGCACTTTGTTTAAACCTTCCAATGTTACTGCAATTGAACCGGCAAATATTTACCTTGGGATCCAAGAGACTGAAAATATTTGGTTGGAACCAGATGTGTCGCGTGGACATCCCTGAAACATTAGCTAAAGGAGTGATTTAGGAAAATAAAATGCTGGGTGGGGATGCTTACTTTGCCAAACTGTTTGTTTTATGCTCAGCTCCTGAGAAGTGAACTTGGAGGTTTAAACAATCCTAGGGCTGATCTGAACAGCTGGAATGCACGGGAAGAAAGAGGTTTTGTTTTGGTTTGGGGGTGGGTTTTGTTTTTTTTTTTTGCATAAATCAAAAATGTGGAAATTCACATCTTCCTTATAGGTTATGTTGGTAGTAAAGCAACTGCCCCTAAAACAAACCAATCTGTGTGGAAAATGGTTTCACCTGCTGCAATTTCTGGTCTTCATTTCATTTGCCCAACATAAAACCGAACTGAAATCATCCGACTGCATTTGATAGTTTTCTAAATTTGAATCCATCGGTGACTAATGAAGAAACTGCCGGAGTCTAAAGTGCTCCAGCTAGGCTGTACCAAATTTGCTTCCACCTTTTTTTTTTTCCATGGGTGTGACCCATAATCTGTCTGCCCCATTGATTGGAGCCACAGATAGCGCTCCCTGCCATTCCACAACTATTTGTCACTTTTCTGGGATGTCCGCCTGAAAAAAATTCACATGCTGCTGTGAATTGGGAAGTCGCTACCTCAGGAGGGTCCCTGCTCTGGAAATGACCGTTGTCGCTTTCTTCGCCTGGTTTTGCAAGTCGTTGTGCAATGTTCGCTCAAGAGCGAGGGAACCAAACGAAAAATCAAACATGAGAAGCAAATGCAAGAATTTGCCTCCAGTAAGAATTTGGGGGGTGGGGAGGGGAAGTGCAGTTGGTTTTGATTTGTTTTTATTTTAGGGCCTTAAAAGGAATTGGGTTGTAAAGGGGTTTAATTTGTCGTGGGACAGGCACAGGGGATGAAGTGGTGAGGTGATTGTACATTTTCAGTTTGTAAAGATTTGGAATGTGTGGCAAGTTGTATGGCTATCGATAAAAAGGACCGTAATAATGTCAGGGAGAGAACTCCAAGATCCCAAAGAGCCAGAGATGAAATCTGAAGAAGCAGCATGGCCTAGCGGGAAGAGCAGGCGGCCTGGGAGTCAGAGGGCCTGGGTTCTAATCCCGGATCTGCTCCAAGTCTGCTAGGTGATTTTGGGCAAGTCACTTCACTTCTCTGTGCCTTACTTCCCTCATCTGTAAAATGAGGGTTAAATCCTACTCCCTCCTACCTAAACTAAGAGCCCCACGCAGGACAGGGAGTGTGTTCAACCTGATATCCTTGAATCTACCCCAGTGATTAGTCCAGTGCCTGGCACATAGTAAACGTTTAACAAATATCACAATTTTTATTATGAACAATATGACAGACACATTCCCTGCCCACAACGAGCTCATCATTAGCATGAATAATAATATACTAGCACTTCACAAAAACAACATTAAAACTCATTTCCTCTAGGGTAGATCTCTAATTTAATCTTATGACTACGTTTCCAAATGGCATGGCTGATCCAAGGGGCAAAGTGTAGTCCAAAACTACACTGGACTTAAGTGGTTGACCCAGGACTGTAGACAATTACCAGATTTGTGGGGATATTCACAGGGGTGTGAATAGACGGGTTTTTGGGGGGTTTTGTGGTATTTGTGAAGAACTTACTAGGTGCTAGGCACTGTACTAAGCAGTGGGGCAGATGCAAGAGAAGCAGGTTGGACAGATATCCTCCGTACCATGACAAAATCTCATTCCTCTCAGTGATACAGTGTGTTCTCAACCCACTGAATATTTCTGAAAACGAAACTCCTAAAATGTAAAATATCACACAGCTAGAATTCGATGGTGATAAAGATATTTTTTCAAAGGCTTACTATGTCTCAAGAACTCTGATAGGCACTGGGGTAGATGCAAGATAATTAGATCAGAGACAGTCTGGTTTCCACTCAGAGCTCAAAAATCTAAGTGGTAGTGAGAACCTATTGCTTATCCCTATTTTACAGATAAGGGAACTGAGGCACAGAGAGCTTAGGTGACTTGCCCAAGGTCACCCAGCAGGGAAATGATAGAGCTTGGATTAGAATTTAGACCTCCTGATTCACCAATTGCAGACGCTCTTTCCCCTAAGCCTTGTTTGTGTTTCTGTTTTTTCAAGTTAGAACAAATAACCTATTTAGATCTTGGATACAATAATTCCAAATTTTACAATTCATTCAATCATATTTATTAATCGCTTACTGTGTGCCGAGCACTGTACTAAGCGCTTGGGAAAGAACAATACGACAATAGACAGTGACAATCGCTGCCCACAACGAGCAATAAGTATCTGTTTTCTTCAACGATCTTTTGTAGTAGTAGAAGACATGAAGACCATTCATTCATTCAATAGTATTCATTGAGCGCTTACTATGTGCAGAGCACCGTACTAAGCGCTTGGAATGTACAAATCGGTAACAGATAGAGACAGTCCCTGCCCTTTGACGGGCTTACAGTCTAATCGGTCTAAAAGACTGGTCTAAAAGACCAGTTAATTTATCATTGTTAGCAGGCAGTGCTGTGCAACTGCTTAGTGTTCAGTGTAGTGCTAAGCGCTTAGTGCATGCTAAGCGCTTAGAACAGTAAGCGCTCAATAAATAACATTGAAAAGTAGAAAGAACATTTACCAATCAACAATTCAAGTCATGTTGGATACCTGGCTTCGAAAGAGTAAAAAAATATGTAAATAGTTAATATCAAAAACAGTGCTACACAAAGAACGAAGAATAAAACCCATGAACCACTAAGCGATTTAAGTGGACACCGTAGTCAACAAAAGAGAAGTCTCAGAGGCACCATAATGGGAGCGGAACACTGCCCTGTGACTTCAAGGTAACACTATAATTATAAATTAATGAAGAGAATTATTCATGGTTGCATGATAGCATGACACCAAGCAACAGCCTGCAGCTATGGAAGAAAAGCTCAGGCCAGACGTTAAGGAGTAGTGTTTAAAAGCAGAGGAGCACAAAATGGCCTATAGGTTAGCATAAATTGGTAACTAGCGAGCTCTGGGAAATTTTAAAAGTCGTCCCTCCTTCTAAGACCAGGTTCAAGCCCGACTGCTAGCCGGGATACTGGTGACTGAGGGGGCCATATCACCTCTAGAGATAAAACCAGGTCTGAGGAAAGCGGACCGTCTCGGGGGTAGGGGGTGGAGGGGATACCAAAGAGCACCCCAGGACTCATTAAAATAGAGCAACTGGTCCCGAGATTCTAGGAGTCAAGTCACCTCCCTCCTCTCACAGATAAGATAAGACTTTACTGAGAAGCAGCATGGCAAAGTGGATAGAGGACTGGCTTGGGAGTCAGGAGGTTATGGGTTCTACTCTCGGCTCTGACACTTGTCTGTTGTGTGGCCTTGGACAAGTCACTTCACTTTTCTGAGCCTTAGTTCCCTCATCAGTAAAATGGGGATTGAAGCTGTGAGCCTTATGTGGAACAGGGACTGTGTCTGACCTAATCACCTTGTTACCTATCCCAGTGCCTGAACAAATTCTGAACAAATACCAGAATTATTATCATTATTATTATTATTATTAGTTCCTTAACCAGTGGGCCCCTATTTGAACTTCATTCAGTTGTCTTTACTGAGCACTTACTGTGTGCAGAGAACTGTACTAAGCACTTGTAAGAGTTCAATAAAATAATAAGCAGACACATTCCCTGCTCACAATGAACTTACAGTCTAGAGTGGGAGACAGATTCAGTACCCGCCTCGATGTGCCCCAGCAACCTGGGCACCTCCGGGCTTCATCCTCTAGACTATAAGTCCTTTGTGGGCAGGCAACGTATCTAGTAACTGTTTTCTATTGGGCTCTCCCAAGTGCTTAGTACAGCAATTCATTCAATCGCATTTATTGAGCGCTTACTATGTGCAGAGCACTGTACTAAGTGCTTGGAATGTACAATTTGGCAACAGATAGAGACAATCTCTGCCCAATAATGGGCTCACAGTCTAAAATCTGCACCCAATAAGTGCACAATAAATATAATTCATTTCCATTCATTCCATCATTCATTCATTCAATCGTATTTATTGAGCACTCACTGTGTACCAAGCACTGTACTAAGCACTTGGGAGGATATGATGCAACAATTAGCAGATAATAATAACAATGGCATTTGCTAAGCGCTTACTATGTGCAAAGCACAGTTCTAAGCACTAGGCACTGTTCTAAGCGCTGGATGCATTCCCTGTCCACAGCGAGATTGAGTATGTGCAGATCTGGGCCTTTTTTTTTTCTCTGTGCTATTTGTCAAGCACTTAATATGTGCCAGGCACTGTAATAAGTACTGGACTAGGAACAAGCTAATCAGGTTGGACACAGTCCCTTTCTCACATGGGACTCACAGTATTATTCCTCATTTTAAAGATGAGGTAACTGAGGGCCAGAGAAGTGAAGTGACTTGCCCAAGGTCACACAGCGGTCAAGTGGTGGAGCAGATATTAGAACCCAGGGTCCTTCTGACACCAGGGTCCGTGCTCTACCTACTAGGCCAGGCTGCTTTTTCCTCTTGAAGCAAACTGAGGGGACTGAGGCACTGCTTGGATCTTTAGTGTGCCTCAGTGCAAAAAAAAAAAAGAAGAAAAGAAAAAAGTTAGAAAGCACAGCTCTAGTCTGACTTCTCTATTTTGGCCCTGAAGTAAAAGGATTTTTCAAAACTCCAATACGAGCACAAGCTGGGTGGATGGTATTAATGCGTGACATCGGTTGCGTTATCTTTATCGGTGGTTACAATCAGGAGGGGCGATCTTTCCTGTGATGGTTCAGGGTTGTGATTCCTGTCCTTTGCTTGTTTCTGAGGACGTAGCATTAGTCTCTCTGCTCACTGAGGCCCTGGTGCTTGAAATGCAATTGGAATTCCATCGGGAAGGCAATGTCAGCGCGACGTCTCTCTCACCGCGGGCGAGACATTTACAGAATTGGGGAGAGAGACAGTTTTTAGAACCTGAAGCTAGAAAACCATTGAGAAGGAGGAAGTTTGTCAACTTTGTCTGAATAACCCCAAACCACCCTCAAAACACAAACATAAAGACAGTTTCTCACGGCCCTGAGTGATTTTGTTATTAAAAGAAATGGGTCTATGACTGTTGGATCCACTCACAAAGAATAAAAATTGACAACCACCGTGACTAATAGTGAATTTTGGAGGTCACCGGCACTTATGGGAAGTTGGACTACTTCCATTCACGTCAAATATACTCAAGATCTGTGCGGTCTAGTGGATAGAGCCTGGGCCTGGGAGTCAGAAGGATGCAGGCTCTAATCCCAGCTCGGTCAACTGTCTGCTCTTGACCTTAGACAAGTCACTTCACTTCTCTGTACCTCAGTTACCTCATCTGTCAAATGAGGAATAATCCTGCGAGTCCCTTGTGAGATGGGGTCTGCATCCAATCTGATTAGCTTGTACCTAGCCCAACGTTTAGTATGGTGCCTTGTACATAGTAAGCACTTAATTTATACCATTTAAAAAAATCAACAGAGTATGATTGAGGTGTTTAGTCACACCCCCAGCTACATTCCTAGTAAGAACTGTTCATTTTGAATGCTGAGGTTGATGGAGGGGGTGAGATCTCCTGAGGATGGAGGTGAAAAGGTAGGAGAGGGAGCACCTAGACCCTCACAGCTCTAGTCTGGAACTAATTTTCTAAAGGTATTTGTTAAGCGGTTACTATGTGTCAAGCACTGTTCTAAGTGCTGAGGTAGATACAAGATGATCAAATTGGACACAGTCCCTGTCCCCCCACCTAGTCTAAGTCAGAAGGAGGAGGAATTAACCCTCATTTCACAGATGAGGTAACTGAGGCACAGAGAAGTGAAGTTAACTTGCCCAAGGACACACAGCAGACAAGTGGCAGAGCCGGGATTAGAACCCAGGTCCTCCAACTCCCGGGTCTGTGCTCTCTCCGCTAGACTGTGTTGCTTTCTCACTAGACCACATTGCTTCGCTTGGATGGGATTTCAAGATACATGGCAGCACCAACCGGTTAGCACCACCAGCCTCTATTTCCATCATTCCGGGCATTCACCGGGAAGACCCAGAACCCCCAGAAATTTCCAGATTGTTAGACGATCTTCAAATTCCAGGGGGAGAATCCAAGTCAACATCTCTATGAAGAAACAGAGAGGCTAAGTTCGTGATTTCCTCAAAACCCTGCGTGGGCCCGGGACTAGAAGTTACGTCGGATGGTTCCTAATCTGGTCCTCTCTCCACTACTCCGCTACTTCCTCCCCTTCCTCCTTTCCCCATCCCTGGTGGAAAAGAGTCCAGCAATCAATTAATCAATCAATCAATCACATTTACTGAGCACTTACTGTGTACAAATACAAATACCTTGACTTCTCTATTTGAATGGAATGAAATATCTAGGAACCTTGGAGCTGTCAAACTGGCCCAAACGAGATAGTTCAGAAAGTGAAGACAAAGGAAAAAACCAGTCATCTAAAATGGCAACCAGAAAAAGCCACAAGGAACGCAATGAAACTGAAACCACAGCAATCTTTAAACAGAGAAGTAATAGCTGTTGCTCAAATCTAAACACATCTAAAACTTCACTTCACTTCTCTGTACCTCAGTTATCTCATCTGTAAAATGGGGGTTCAGACTGGGACCCCCCAGGTGGATCAGGGACTGTATTCAACCTGATTTGCCTTTATCCATCCCAGAGTTAGTATAGTGCCTGGCACAGAGTAAAGGCTTAACAAATACCACAATTATTATTATTATTATTATTGTTATCTACACCCCTCTAGACTGTAACCTCACTATGGACAGGGACTGTGTCTGCTAATTCCATGTACTCTCCCATGCGCTTAGTACAATTCTCTGCATATAGTAAGTGCTCAATAAATACGATTGATTGATCAAAAAGCAGGAATGTAGGCCCAGATGATCTGACCTCTTCAACCTTCTGGCACATGATCAGAGACCTTCAACGGAGCCTCCAAAAATCGCAAAGAAATTAGCAAGACCATTCATTCATTTATTCATTCAAACATATTTAGCGCTTACTGTGTGCAGAGCACTGAACTAAGCATTTGGGAGAATACAGTATAACAATAAACAGTCATATTGCCTGCCTACAATGAGCTTACAATCTAGAGGAGAAGACAGACATTAATAGAAATAAATAAATTACAGATATGTACCTAAATGCTGTGGGTCTGGGAGGGGGGATGAATGAATAAAGAGGAGAAGAGGAGAAGAGGGAGAAGAGGAAAGTCAGGGAGGCTTAGTCAGGGAAGGACTCTTGGGGATGTGCCTTGGAGGCTTTGAAGAAGGGGAGAGTAACTGTTGGATGTGAAGACCAGAAAAAACTTCCGGAAAAAATGTACTGGCCTGATCAAAAAAGAGATCAAAAAGAATGAATCTGAAAATGATTGCTCAGTTAGTCTCACACTAAGTACCGGAAAAATAATAAAGGTGACACAAATAAATCATGTTGCAGTCCCAAACCAGGCCAGCATGAATTTACTTAAAAGAAAACCATGCCAGACAAACTTGTAGGTGTTTTTAACAGAATTCAGTAGACATTTGCTTTGCAACCTGATTGGGTCTGGTGTCTCATAAAACTTTACTTACCTGGAGACGCTTTTTCACCCAGATGAAAAAAAGCAGAGAGGTTAAATAAAACATACTAACAGCTGGAACTATGCCCATTTAAAAGAGATGCTTCGCGGGTGCTGCCAAAGACACTTTAAGCTAGGTCTTAGTTAACATTCTTGCTAGAAATTTGTAAATAGTAATGGCAAGGCTCAAGGTGGGAAGCAGCATGGCCTAATGGGAAGAACAGGGGCCTGAGAGTCAGAGGACCTGGGTTCTAATCCCGACTCTGCCACCTGGGCAGGTCCCTAACTTCTCTGGGCCTCAATTACCTCATCGATAAAATGGGGATTGAGACTGTAAGCCCTATGTGAGACAAGGACTGTGTCCAAATTGATTATTTTGTATCTAGCCCTATCTACCTACTAGGTGCTTAACAAATACCTTTAAAAAAGGTTGGAAATGGAGAGGAAGATGGATCCAGGATCCAGGATCTCCTGCAAATGATTTTAGCAGCATGGCCTAGTGGAAAAAGGCTGGGCCTGGGAGTCAGAGAATCTGGGTTCTAATTCCGCTTCTGACAATTAACTTGCTGTGTGACCTCAGGCAAGTCATTTAACTCGTCTGTGCCTCAGTCTTCCTATTGTCCCTCCTGTTTAGGCTGTCCATCAGTCAACTGTATTTATTGAGTGCTTACTGTGTGCAGAGCACTATGCTAAGTACTTGTGAGAGTATCATATAACAATATAAAGGATAATTCCCTGCCCACAGTGAGTTTACAATCTGGAGGGAGAGACAGACATTAATAGAAATAAATAAATTACAGATAGTTACATAAGTGCTCTGGGGCTGGGACAGGGGTGGGGGGATGAATAAAGGGAGCAAGTCAGGGTGACACAGAAGGGAGAGGGAAAAGAGGAAAGGCGGCTTAGTCAAGGAAGGCCTCTTGGAGGAGATGGGCCTTCAATAAGGCTTTGAAGTGGGGGAGAGTAATTGTCGGTTACAGAGAGGGAGGGCGTCCCAGGCCAGAGGCAGGACGTGGGCAAGAGGTCGGTGGAGAGATAGATGAGATTGAGGTACAGTAAGAAGGTTAGCGTTAGAGGAGCGAAGTGTGCGGGCTGGGTCGTAGTAGGAGAGTAGCGAGGTGAGGTACGAGGGGGACAAGGTGATTGAGTGCTTTAAAGCCGATGGTGAGGAGTTTCTGTTTGATGCGGATGTGGGTGGGCAACCACTGGAGGTTCTTGAGGAGTGGGGAAACATGGCCTGAAAGTTTTTGTAGAAAAATCATCCAGAAGGCAGAGTAAACTGTGGACTGGAGTGGGAAGAGACAGGAGGGAGGGAGGTCAGCAAGAAGGCTGATACAGTCATCAAGGCGGAATAGGATAGGACTGTGAGGCCCCATGTGGGACAGAGATGGGGTCCAACCACCCTAATTAACTTGTATCTATCCCGGGGCTTAGAACGGTGTTTGACACAGAGTAAGTGCTTAACAAATACCATTAAAAAAATAAATACAATCAGGCTTCCCAGTGGGTAATTTTTAATTTCCATCACTCAACAAACTCCTAAGGAAATTTGTCATGTAACCTTAATTTAAAGTACAGAGCAGGGGGAAAGTGAGAGTCACCTTTGAAAATGCAAAATAGATGTGGCTGTTGCAGGCACAATCCTAAATATTGCTAAATAGAAAACCATCAGAAATGTATGGCATGAAAATGAGGTGCACAGTAAGTAGGAACGAAAAGTATGATACATTGCTACTAAAGGAGTGATGGGTTATAGATCAGCCTGTCCAAATGAATTAAAGCATTATCAAGTCTTAAATCATTGAACATTGAATTACTGAACATTATCATTATTCAAATATTATCAATTTTCAACTGAATGATCATTGCAAGATCCATTACCTTGTAATGACCCTAGTGCTTAACATATACCATTAAAAAAAAAATATCTGAGCCAAGGCATTAGAACCTGTCTCCAACATAACTCTGGTGAAGAGGCATTAGAAATAATAATAATACTAATAATAAGGATGATAGTATTTCATTCATTCATTCAATCATATTTATTGAGCACTTACTGTGTACAGAACCCCTACTATGTGTTAAGAACTGTAATGATCAATAAGGTTGATACAAGATAATCGGATCCCAAATGAGGCTCACAGTCTAAGTAGGCAGGGAGAACAAGTATAGAATCCCCATTTTGCAGAAGCAGCGTGGCCTAGTGGCAAGAGACCGGGCTTAGGAGTCAGAGGACTTGGGTTCTAATCCTGGCTCTGCGACTTGTCTACTGTGTGACCTTGGGCAAGTCACTTAACTTCTCTGGACCTCAGTTACCTCATCTGTAAAATGGGGATTAAGACTGTGAACCCCACGTAGGACAACCTGATTACCTTGTATCTACCCCAGCACTTAGAACAATGCTTGGCACATAGTAAACACCTAACAAATACTGAGAAGAAGCGTAGCTTAGTGGCAAGAGCATGGGCTTGGGATTCTGGGATTGCTTGCCCATGCTCTTTCCAATTAATTCATGCTGCTTCTCTAATAAATCCCACCTCGCCCAGTTTTGGGGCCTCTCTTCATCAAGATATGTTGGCATTGTTGGAGAGTGATCAAGGAATGACAATAAAAAAATCATTTTAACTGGAGGGAGGATTTGACAGAATTGAAGTGATACCCAGTGAAGCGCCTCCCTCCTCGGCTAAACTGTAAGCTCCTTGAGGGCCGAGATCATGACAAATAGTTGTATTTATTGAGCGCTTACTGTGTAAAGAGAACTGTACTAAGCACTTGAGAGAGTACAATTTAACAATGTAACAGACACATTTCCTGCCCACAGCGAGCTTACAGTCTAGGTTAATAATTCAATGATATTCTTCTGGGGACTTAATAAAGTACTCTGATTGACTGAACCAGTGTTGCAGTGTACAGTATGGTATATAGGAATTAGTTGTGGAAAGTGGAATGGAGAGAAATTAAGGCAGGTTGTAAGAGCCTTTATTAGTTGGTAAGCTCCGTGAAGCTGGAACTTTGTCTTTTATTTCAATTGCATCGAATACAGTGCTTTGAGCCCAGCAGGTGCTCAACAAATGCTATCTATGACAATGATCAAATTCTAAGTACTCAATTCTGCTAGAATGCTTGTTTTCACTATGGATTTCGGTTAAAATATGACAGCAGTATTAGAGAATGTCCTTACATCAGTCTGAATACTCCCTGGTAAGGTATCTAGAGAAATGATTGAGCATACACACACAGTTTCTGACTTGGGATGAGTCCTACAATGTAAGTTTGTCTTAACGTAGGCTTCTTCAGGACTACAGTCCTCACCCAGAAGGTGAAATAGGTGAACTACTTAACAATTTGAGAAGCAGTATGGCCTAGTGGAAAGAGCACAGGTCTGGGAATCAGAAAGACCTGGGTTCTAATCTACTTGTCAGCTGTGTGACTTTGGGCAAGTCACATAATTTCTCTATGCCTCAGTTACCTCATCTGTAAAATGGGGATTAGGACTGTGAGCCTCTTGTGGGACACAGACTGTGTCCAACCTGATTAGCTTATAGCTAACACAGAGCTTAGAACGGTGCCTGGCACATACTAATCGCTTAGCAGATACCACAAAAAGCATTGTGTCCCCTCAGAGCAATACTAGAGAATAGAGGAAGCAATCCTGCATTTACTGCAATACTGCTTTTCTATCTGCTTTCCATTCCAACTTCTGGAATAATTGGAATAACTTCTAGAACTGAAAATAAGAACTTCTTTAGCAAAGGCCGAAACTTATGCAACATTTTGAGCAAAAAAAAAAAAAAAAAAACCACCTTCCCATATCAGATCTTTCTAGCAGAGCCTATGTTGCAACTTATACCAGAGTACATTCTCAAGACTTCATCAACACTTACTAGAAATTAAAGTTACAAATTCTCAAATGAAAAACCCTACAGCCATAGAAAAATCCCAGGGCTTGTCAAATTTGCAATTGGCAAAAATGAAAATGGAAGACATCTTCTACTTATTCAGCAGATGAAATCTACATCTCTCTTGTCACAGCTACAGGAAAGTTCAAGAAGACAAGAAGTAGAAATCGTATGGTGCAAAGCAAAAGTAAACGAAAGCTCTTTAAATACACTACGGCCATAAAACTAAAAATACATACGGCACCTTGCAAAGAGCAAGACCACATTACCATCTAATCACACTTCTTCCTCTGACAAATACAAAAAAAGTTTGAGAACATCAGATCACAAGCTTCACACATATCAATACCACACGAAAGAGAAAAGCCAACATACTATGTCCCTCTGTAAGGATAGAGAAAATTTAAATTTCCAAAGGCCCTGGATTAGTCACCCTCTGGAACTCGCCCATTCAGTAAACATCATAAATAGGGGTGTTTCAAGCATGAGAAATTCAATAATTAAGATTCACGCTACTCTACAAAGAGAGTCAGAATTTATCAAAGAAATCCCAGCTCTGCCACTTGTCTGCTGTGTGACCCTGAGCAAGTCACTTAACTTCTTTTTGTTTCAGTTACCTCAGCTGTAAAATGGGGATGAAGACTGTAAGCCCTATGAGGGACGGGGACTGTATATAACCTGATAAACTTGTATCTACCCCAAAGCTTAGTACAGTGTTTGACAAATAGCACACGCTTAAGAAATACCTTGAAAAAAAAAATCAGAACCACTGAACATTGAAAGGTTCAACCATATATTTTATCAGCAATTCTGTCCAAATATCTTCCCCTCAGAACTTCTTAAGTAATCCACACTGGATTTGATCTGAGACCAAGAAAGGGCACACACATTTCAACAATGGTATTCATTGAGCGCTTACTGTGTGCAGAGCACTGTACTAAGCACTTGGGAGAGTACAATACGACAGAGTTGGTAGAAATGTTCCCTGCTCACAATGAGCATTTCATCATAATAATGATCATTATGATTATTATTGTTGTTATTATGGTATTTGGTATGGTATGCCGACTTGTTCATTCCAAGCGATTAGTACAGTGCTCTGCACATAGTAAGCGCTCAATAAATACTATTGAATGAAATAAATACTATTGAATGAATATTTGATAAGTGTTTACTGTGTGTCAGACACTTTTCTAAGTGCTGGAGCAGATACAAGTTAAGCTGGAACAATCCCTGTGTCTGTTATACTGTCATAGTGTACTCTCCCAAGTGCTTAGTAGAGTGTGCTGAACACAGTTAAGCGCTCAATAAATACGACTTACTGATTGACTACCTCACAGTCTTAGGAGGGAGAATTAGAGTTAGAGGTGCCTATGGTAAAATGGAAAAAGCTTCCAGAGCTTCAACCAAAATTGGCCCTTCTGTGCCACTAGGATTGCAAGAGGATAAGTGAGGGGACAATTCCTTCATCCCGGAATGAAGGGTTCATCTTAGAATCTGGCCACCTGCCGAGTCTCCACCACCCCACCCACCCATTTCACGCTGAAGGTTTCGAGATCACCCCCCGTTCCTAACCTGGTGGAATCAAGATGGTACACCCCTCATGCTCCAGCCGGGAAAACTCATCCATAGCCAAATAGCAGATGTCAGAATTTTCATATCTTCAAATATATTTTAGAATCAGGAGAGGTTCCTGTCTACAACAGGAGGCTCCCCTGTGGGAGAAGGGGAAACTGAAAATAAGCTGTCTACTGTTAGAAGAAGGAGAGAGCCCCACTCCTACCCCTCCAATGTTCAAAATGGGCCCAAGGATTCCCTGCCCCTTCTTAAAGCCTGGACTCATAGCAGGAACAGGTTAGTTTTTGCCTCTGATCCACCTTGAGTTTTTGGTACCAGAGACATTTTTGTGAATAACTGCCGTCCATCACTCCACCTCCTTGAGAGCGATGGCTCCCATAACCCATGAGTCATGCACAGAGACAAGTACTGTTCACCCGCAGGGACACCCACTCATCCCTCCTCTTCCTCCCTAAATCGCCCTTCCTTCCCTTCCTTCCTCTCTCCCTCTTCTTCCTTCCTTTCTTCCCCCTTTACTTCCTTTCTCCCTCCCTCCCTCCCTTTCTCTCTTCCCATCCTTTCTTTTTCTTCCTCCCTCCCTTCTTTCCTTTCTTTCCGCCTCCCTCCCTTCTTCCCTTCCCTCTGACCTTCCTTTCCTCTTTCCTCCCCTTTCCTCCCTTCCTCCCTTCCTCATTCTTTTCCTCCTTTTATCCTTCCCTTTCCTCCTCCCTCCCTCTTTCTCTTCTTCCTTTCCTCCTCCCCCTCCCTTCCTCTCTCCTCCCTTTCTTCCCTCTCTCATTTCATCCTTTCCTTCCTGCATTCTTTCCTTCCTTCCTTCCCTTCCTCCTTCCTCTTTCCCTCCCTTCATTTGTTCCTGCATTCCCTCCTTCCTTCCCTCTTTCCCTCCCACCCTCCCTCTCTGTCTCGCCAGGTACCAACTCTGTATGCTATCAAAGGAGGTCTTGGGCCTCTCCTCATGGGGGTCAGGATTACATTTAGGCTCTAGAAGAAGAAGAAGAAGTAGATGTGGGTCTGGGTTAATTTGGAATAAAACAGGAATGGTAACAGACCCAGGCTACCCAAGGGTAGGGAACATAATCTCCTACCATGATAGGGGCAGCAGCAGGCTTGAGCACCCCAGGGGCAGTGGCTAATAGTGAAGTAGTGTCGCTTAGTGTTTAGAGCACAGGCCTGGAAGTCAGAAGGACCTGGGTTCCAATCCCAGCTCTGCCACTTGTCTGCTGTGTGACCTTGGGTAAGTCAGTTCACTTCTCTAGGCCTCAGTTTCCTCATCTGTGAGCCCCATGTGGCAAGAACTGTGGCCAACCTGGTTAACTTGTATCTATCCCAGTGTTTAGAACAGAGGTTGGCACATATTAAGCACTTAACGAGTACCATAATTATTACTGTTATTATTATTATTATTATAACTAAATTCCAACAGCAACAGTGGAATTTGAAATTCCCACAGCATGAAGGCCGGCCCTGAGCCAGAAGATCTCCACAGACCTGGAAACCATCAAAAGAAGAAGCAGAATGGCTTAGTGGAAAGCGCACGGGCTTGGGAGTCAGGGGTCGTGAGTTCTAATCCTGGCTCCACCACTTGTCAACTGTGTGACTTTGGGCAAGGCTCTTAACTTCTCTGTGCCTCAGTTACCTCATCTGTAAAATGGGGATTAAAACTGTGAGCCCCACGTGGGACAACCTGATGACCTTGTATCTACCCCAGTGATTAGTACAGTGCTTGGCACTTAACAAATGCCATCATCACCATCATCATAAAAAGCTGTAGGGGAGGAAAGATACACCTGGGTCTAAATTGGCTTCTCTGCCTCCCAGTCAAACACAGCAGCTTTAATGAGGACAGAGCCCTGCCAACAGAAATTTAACAAAGAGAAAAGGCAAAAAGTGGAAAAAGAAAGACCAGGTGGGAAATGAGTCAAGGAGGAAATAAAGGATAAGAAGGACAAGAGGAAAATAAAATAGGGCAAGGAAAACGGAGAAACTGAAACAAAAAGGAGAGATGAAAAATGAAACGAGAGACCAGAAGGGAGGAAAAAAAAAGAAGAGGCAGGATGACAGGAAATGCACAGATAAGCAGGACAACAGAACGAGGAAAAGGATGATAGGACACAAGTAATACAAAAGGAAGGGAAAGGAGGAAGCACAAACAGAAATGTTCGGCAGAGGAAGCATCAGAGAAGCAAGAAGCATGGGAGGTAACCCAAGTCAGTCACTCTGTCAGTCATATTTATTGAGTGCTTACTGTGTGCAGAGCATTGTACTAAGCACTTGGGAGTGCACACTATAACAGACATATTCCCTGCCCACAACAAATTTACAGGCTAGAGGGGGAGTCAGACATTGATATAAATTTTAAAAATTACAAATATGTTCATGAGTGCTGTGGGGCTGGGAGGGGGGATGAATAAAGGGAGCGAGTCAAGGCAACATAGAAGGGAGTGGAAGAAGAAAGGAGGGCTTAGTCAAGGAAGATCCCTTTGAGGAGGGGTGCCTTCAATGACGGAAAGAGCACGGGCTTGGGAGTCAGAGGAAGTGAGTTCTAATCCCAGCTCCTCCACTTGTCTGTTGTGTCACCTTGGACAAGCCATTTCATTACTTTGTGCCTCATTTACCTCATCTGTGAAACAGGGATTAAGACTGTGAGCTCCACATGGAACAACCTGATTACTTTCTATCTATCCCAGCGCTTAAAGCAGTGCTTGGCACATAGTAAGCGCTTAACAACTACCATCATCATTATTATTATTATTCAAAAGGGCTTTCAAAGTGGGGAGATTAATTGTATGTCAGATAGGAAGAGGGAGGGCGTTCCAGGCCAGAGGCAGGACGTGGGCGAGAGGTCGGTGGCGAGATAGACGAGAACGAGGTACGGTGAGAAGGTTGGCAGTAAAGGAGTGAAGTGTGTAGGTTGGGTTGAGGTAGGAGAGTAGCGAGGTGAGGTAGGAGAAGGCAAGGACACCAATGTCAAGGGAATCAGACTTATGGTCCATATAGGGCAGAGACTGTCAGCCCTATATGGAACAGAGGCTGTGTTCATCTTGATTAGCTTGTATTTACCCCAGCGCTTACTACAGTACCTGGCATACAGTAAATGCTTAGTGAATTCACCGGAGATGCTAGCCTTCCTTGAATCCATTTTGGTAGTTCCCACTCTCCTATTGTTGGGCAGAGATTGTCTCTATCTGTCGCCGAACTGTACTTTCCAAGCGCTTAGTACAGTGCTATGCACACAGTAAGTGCTCAGTAAATACGATTGAATGAATGAATATTGCTTCCTCCCACCTGTAATTTACTCTAGTGTCTGTTTCCAACCCTAGGCTTTAAGGGTAGGGAACATGTCTACTCATTCTGTTTGTACTCTCCCAAGTGCTTAGTGCATTGCTCTGCACACAGGAGATTTGATCATTACAACTGATTGACTGATTGGCAGGCCCAGATTAGGTAAAAACCATAGCAACTGTGGTATTTGTTAAGCCCTTCTTGCTATTTGCCAGGCACTGTAATAATAATAATAATAATTATGGTATTTGTTAAGCACTTACTATGTGCAGAGCACTGTTCTAAGCGCTGGGGAAATACAGGGTAATCAGATTGTCCCACGTGGGGCTCACATTTTTTAATCCCCGTTTTTACAGATGAGGTCACTGAGGCACAGAGAAGTGAAGTGACTTGCCCAAGGTCACACAGCAGACAAGCGGAGCCGGGATTAGAACCCACGACCTCTGACTCCCAAGCCCGTGCTCTTTCCACTGAGCCACGCTAAGCGCTGGGGTAGCAAATCAGGTTGGACGCGGTCCCCGTCCCACATGGGGCTCACAGTCTTAATCCCCAGTTTCCTCCTCTGAAAAATGGGTATTAAATTCTACTCCCTCCTACTTGGACTGTGAGCCCCATATGGGACAGGGACCAGGTCCAACCGGATTAACTTCTATCTACCCAAGTGCTCAGTACAGTGTTGCCATATAGTAAACGCTTAACAAGTATCATAATTATTAACAGACTTTTCCCTCTAACAACCCTCATGGGTCTACGTATCTAATAATAACTGTGGTATTTGTTAAGCACTTTCTTTGGGCTAGGCACAGCACTAAGTACTGGGGTGGATACAAGCAAATGGGGTCGGATCCAGTCCCCGTCCCTCATGGGGCTCAGTCTTAACCCCCATTTTAGAGATGAGATAACCGAGGTTCGGAGAAGCTGACTCGCCCAAGGCCACACAGCTGACAAGTGATGGAGTCTGAATTGGAAACCAGGTCTTTCTGGCTCCCAGGCCCGTGTCTATCTACTAGGCTAAGCTGCTTCCCTACAGAATCTCTACTTAAAACCTTTGATTCTTTCGGATTACTCAACCTCTGTTATACATAATTCCATATTACCCTCTGGTTGGAGATTTTTTTTTCTTTAATTTGGTTGGAACCATCCATTTTGCAGTTATAATAGATGGCCCCAACTTTTGGTGTTATGTGAGTTGGAATGCAGTGGGTTCTGTCAACCGGTCCACATCCTCTTGTAGACTTTGAATCATGAAACCTCTCAGCCTCCATCTTTCCAGATCAGAGAACGACTCTATCCTAATTCAGAGAATGCTCCATCTCACTGATTATCTTGATAAGCTTTTTAATTTGTTAAGCATTTACTGTGTGCCAGCCACTGTACTAAGTGCTGGAGTAGACAACAGCCAATCTGGTGCCGACTTGTTCATTCCAAGCGCTTAGTACAGTGCTCTGCACATAGTAAGCGCTCAATAAATGCTATTGAATGAATGGTTGGTTGCAGCCCATGTCCCATATGGGGCTCACAGTCTTAATCCCCATTTTACAGATTAGGTAACTGAGGCACAGGGAAATGAAATGACTTGCCCAAGATCACACAGCAGATAAGTGGTGGATCAGGATTAGAACCCAGGACTTTCTGACTCTCAGTCTGCTTAGGCCACTGCTTCTCCTCTCCTCTATTCCTGCTCCAGGAGACACAAACATTTAGTGACCCAAAGTGCATGTAGTGTTCCAGGTGAGAAGCAGCATGGCCTAGTGGTTAGAGCTTGGGCCTGGGAGTCAGAAGGATCTGGGTTGTAATTCCGGCTCTACCACGTGTCTGCTGTGTGACCTTGGGTGAGTCACTTCACTTCTCTGGGCCTCACTTCCCTCATCTGTAAAATGGGGATTAAGGCTGTGAACCCCATGTGGGACAGGGACTGTGTCCAACACAATTATCTTGTTTCTACCCAATTACGTTGTTTCTACCTCAGTGCTTAGAACAGAGCCTGGCACATAGTAAGTGCTTAACAAATACCATCAAAAAAGAAGGGAAGACAAGAGTAGAGGCTTGTGTACATGCTCTAGGCAGAGTAGCAGAGGCATGAAATTTGGTTCATTCATTCTACTGAGCATTTACAGTGTGCGGAGCACTGTACTAAGCACTTGGGAAAGTACAATATAATAATGTTGGTATTTCTTAAGCACTTACTATGTGCAGAGCACTGTTCTAAGCGCTGGGGTAGATACAGGGTAATCAGGTTGTCCCACGTGAGGCTCACAGTTAATCCCCATTTTACAGATGAGGGAACTGAGGCACAGAGAAGTTAAGTGACTTGCCCACAGTCACACAGCTGACAAGTGGCAGAGCCCGGAATTCGAACCCATGACCTCTGACTCCCAAGCCCAAGCTCTTTCCACTGAGCCACGCTGCTTCTCTATACCAATAGAACAGACGCATTCCCTGCCCAAGATGTTCCTTGCCTTCCACTGCCCAGGTCCCTCCAGAGCCTCAACTGACCTGCCATTGCATCATTTGTTTTTCTAGATTCGTAGTCATATAATTGCATGTTAATGCCACACGGAAGCCCCCTTCCCCCCCACAACCCCCGAAGTCCTCCTCTCTCCCGGTTGCTCACTCCGAGACTCAAAATGGAAAAGCCACACCCGTGACTAATGTTTCCATTTGGGAAGCGGACGGAGGGCGACACCATCCCGGTCCAAATGGCGGCCGGGACACTTTGAGGTGACTTGTATTTCTCGAGATGATTGAGAACTTGTCTAAATGTTTCCAAAGGTCCCGAGTTAAACCGTAGTTCTTTCTTTGAAAGGGCAGGTTGGTAATTTTCTGGTTCAGGCAATCTGGAATTAGGTCCCAGAGTGGATATTTTTTGACTTGAATGTTCCTGATTGGTTGTCGGCAAGGCCCAAAATGACTGAAAATTGCCACCTCTCCCCTTCACCTTGTTCTGGGCCTCTCTCTACCTTAACCGTTAAGGGCTGCTTTTGAAGAGTCTACATCTTGACAGTGTACTCTTTGGCCTCTAACACCTCCCTAGTGTTGTGGGCAGGGAACGTGTCTGTTTATTGTTGTAGCGCACTCTCCCAAACGCTCAGTACAGTGCTCTGCACACGGTAATCGTTCAATACATTCTACTGAATGAATGAATGAATGTTCCCTCCGCTCACATTCGATATGCTGAAAATAACATCCTTTTTCACCTCTGTCCAACCGCCTCCCTCCTTCCTCCCCTTCCAGGAAGCCTCCAAGGCAACATATCCCGATGAAAGCCTCAACTTCTCAGCTGCTTTCGACACCGTCGACCACTCCCTTCTCCTGGAAATATTATTTGACCTCGGCTTCACTGACAACGTCCTCTCCTCGTTCTCCTCCTATCTCTCTGGCCACTCAGTCTCTTTCACGGGCTTCTCCTCGGCCTCCTACCCCCTAACCATGGGGCGGTCCCTCCAGGCTCAATTCCGGGTCCCCTTCTACTCAAGGAGGGGGAGGGCAGAGTAGAGTTCATTAGATTTGGCCAGGAGGAACTCAGAGGTGACCTTGGAAAGAGCAGACTCCGAGCACTGAAGAAGGCAGAAACCAGACTGTAGTGGGTGAAGAAAGGAATGGGAGTCGAGGAAGTGGAGGAAGCAAGTGGATACAGCCCATTCAGGGAATATGGGCGGGAATGAGATGGCTGGAGGGTGCGGGAGGGTCCAATATGATGATGATGATGATGATAGCATTTGTTAAGCGCTTACTATATGCCAAGCACTGTTCTAAGCGCTGGGGAGGACAAGTTAATCAGATTGTCCCACATGGGGCTCCCAGTCTTAATCCCCATTTGACAGATGAGGTGACTGAGGCACAGAGAAGTGAAGTGACTTGCCCACAGTCACACAGCTGACAAGTGGCAGAGCCGGGATTAGAACCCATGACCTCTGACTCCCAAGTCTGGGCTCTTTCCACTGAGCCACGCTGCTTCTCAATATGGGCGGAGACCCCAGCATTTTGAAGGCAGAGGGGAGAGGGCCGTTGGAAAGTGAGCTGTTCAAGATGACAGGGAGGAAAGGGAGGTGAGAATGTTTAGTCAGAGGCACAGTTGTTGCGGGGAAGATGGGTGGAAGTGATTTTTTAAAATGAGAAGGTTAGACCTGCAAAACAAAAGCCTCAGTAAGACAGATAAAGGATACTGTTCTCCACCTCCAAGTTAATCAACTGATTAATCAATCAATGGTATTTCATCATAATAGGATACTTATTAAGCGCCTACTACATGCTGAGCACTGTTCTAAGCGTTGGGCTACGTACACGTTGATCAGGTTGGACGCAGTCCCTGTCCCACATGGGGCTCACACTCATTCCCATTTTACAGATGAAGTAACTGAGGCAAAGAGAAGTGAAGTGACTTGCCCAAGATCACACAGCCGACGTGTGGTGGAGCCGGGATTAGAACCCAGTCCTTCTGAATCCCAGGCTCGTGAGCGTTTACTGTGTGCAAAGCACTGCACTAAGCGTTGGGAGAATACAATAGTTACAGAGTTGGTAGACATGTTCCCAAGTCCAGGAGGAAGCGAGCCCTTCTCCCAGAGCTCCTTCTCTATTCTCTAAGTTTGAGTCAAAAATAATTATTATTATTATTATGGTATTTGTTAATAATAATAATAATAATAATAATAATAATAATGGTATGTGTTAAGCACTTAACTATGTTCCAGGCACTGTATTAAGCACGGGGGTGGATATAAGCAGATTAGGTTGGACATAGTCCCTGTCCCACGTGGGGCTCACAGTCTCAATTCCCATTTTACAGATGGGAACTGAGGCCCAGAGAAGTGAAGCGACTTGCCCAAAGCCACACAGCTGACAAGTGGCTGAGCTGGGATTCGAACCCACGATCTCTGACTCCCAAGCCCGTGCTCTTTCCACTAAGCCACGCTGCTTGTTAAGCACTCACTATGTGTCAGGCACTACGCTAAGCGCCGGGGCCGATACAAGCAAATTGGGTTGGACTCGGTCCCTGTCCCATGCGGGGCTCACAGTCCGGCTCCCCATTTTACCGACGAGGTAACTGAGGCACAAAGAAGTGAACTGATTTGCCCAAGGTCACCCTGCAGACCACCGGAGGAGCCAGGATTAGAACCCATGACCTTCTGCCTCCCAGGCATCCACTATGCCATGCTGCTTCTCAAGGCTGGTTGCTATCTGTAGTCTTAATCCTACTCATGGAACAACCAATGGAGAAGCCTAACTTGTCAATCTTCAATCCCCGATTAGACTGTAAGCCCGTCACAGGACAGGGACTGTCTCTGTTACCGATTTGTCCCTTCCAAGCGCTTAGTTCAGTGCTCTGCACATAGTAAGCGCTCAATAAATACTAATGAATGAATGAACAATAAATCGTATTTATTGGGCGCTTACCTTAGAAGCTTATCTTAGAAGCTTAGAAGCTTAGAAGCTGCTTAGAAGCAGCGTGGCGCAGTGGAAAGAGCAAGGGCTTTGGAGTCAGGGCTCATGAGTTCGAATCCCAGCTCTTGCCACTTGTCAGCTGTGTGACTGTGGGCGAGTCACTTCACTTCTCTGGGCCTCAGTTACCTCATCTGTAAAATGGGGATTAACAGTGAGCCTCACGTGGGACGACCTGATTACCCTGTATCTACCCCAGCGCTTAGAACAGTGCTCTGCACGTAGTAAGCGCTTAACAAATACCAACATTATTAGAAGCTATAGTGACCAGCAGGCTGTAGTCTAGAGGAGATAGATATTAAAATAAATTACAGCTGTGTACCTAAGTGCTGTGGGGCTGAGAGTGGGGTGAATACCGAGTGCTTAAAAGAGTACAGATCTAAGTGCAAGGGTGACGCTGTGTCTACCCCAGCGCTTAGAACAGTGCTCTGCACATAGTAAGCGCTTAACAAATACCAACATTATCAGTATTATTATTACCTTGTGTAGACCATGATACCGAACACTCCATCACGATCTAATGGAGATGGTAGACATGTTCCTTGCCCACAAAGAGATTTCAGTTTGGTCTACTACAGTGTTGAAGTACCTGCATCTGTCCTTCTTCCCCTGGGCCCACCCCCCGTTAGGTGCACTGATGCCACTGAGGAGGGGTTCCCCCATTCCACTGCAGGCCCAGCCGCCCTCTCAGGACCATCTTTTCTTCCTCCCCAGACAGAGCAGTCACTTCAACCCTGGGCTGGGCAGGAACCACATCTTTCCATTCCTTACCGTCGCTCTAAAGCGCTCAATCCCCTCGCCCGCTCCTATCTCACCTCGTTACTCTCCTACTACAACCCGGCCTGAACTCTTCGCTCCTCTGACTCTAACCTTCTCACCGCACCTCCGTCTCGGCCATCTCGCCGCCGACCTCTCGCCCACCTCCCAATCCAGGCTTGGAACGCCCTCCCTCTTCATATAATCATAATAATGTTGGTATTTGTTAAGCGCTTACCATGTGCACAGCACTGTTCTAAGCGCTGGGGGAGATACAGGGGAATCGGCTCGTCCCACGTGAGGCTCACAGTTAATCCCCATTTTACAGATGAGGTAACTGAGGCCCAGAGAAGTGAAGTGACTTGCCCACGGTCACACAGCTGACGAGTGGCAGAGCCGGGAATCAAACCCACGACCTCTGACTCCGTAGCCCAGGCTCTTTCCATTGAGCCACGAACGATCCCTCACCCCCCACCTTCAAAACCTTATTCAAAGCATATCTCCTCCCAACATGCTTTCCCCAAATAAACCCTCCCTTCCTCTTCTCCCTCTCCCTTCAGCATAATAATGTTGGTATTTGTTAAGCGCTTATTATGTGCAGAGCACTGTTCTAAGCGCTGGGGGAGGTAATCAGGTTGTTCCACGTGAGGCTCCCAGTCTTCATCCCCATTTTTACCGATGAGGGAACTGAGGCACAGAGAAGTGAAGTGACTTGCCCACAGTCACACAGCTGACAAGTGGCAGAGCCTGAACTCGAACCATGACCTCTGACTCCCAAGCCCGGACTCTTTCCACTGAGCCACGCTGCTCCTGCATCACTCTTTGCACTTAGATTTGCATCTTTAATACACCCCTCCCCCAACCCCATGGCACTTATGTGCATATACATAATTTATCTATTTATAGTACCATCTGTCTCCCCCTCTAGACTGTAAGCTTGTCGTGGGCAGAGAACAGTTCTGTTATATTGCACTCTCCCAAGCATTTAGTACAGTGCTTGGCACAGAGTAAAGCACTCAATAAATGCTATCGATTGACTGCTTGATAGATCTCAACGGTGCCTAAACACTACAAACAATTTGAGCCCCACCACGGGACTGAATCCAGACTGATTATCTTGTATCTACCCCAGTGCTTAAGGCAGTGCTTGGCACTGAGTGCGTAACAAGTACCGTTAAATAATAATAACAATGAATAAGGAACTCTCACGAACAACAAAAGACTGATGGCAATTCGATGAGAAACGATATTAAAAAGGACAAACTTTTCCAACCTCAGAAATCTTACAATTTAGTGGAAGCCCAGCTACGCCTTAGGAAAGTGTCCCTAGGCTGGATTCTATGTGATTACATTCTGAAGGGGAAATTTGAGCTGCATATCAAAGAAAAGGAAATACAGTTGTGAAAAAATCATGGTAAAGGAATGACTGATAAAGTTATTTCCAGTTCTCAAAAAGAGTAACTCAAAAGTTGAAAATATAACAGGGGAGGAGTGTTTTCAATCCATTTTTCAAAAGCAGAATTGAAACTATGCTTCCTAAGATCAAATTTACCAAAAATAAAACATCCTCAATGAAGAAGTGCTCAAAACGACCTTCCTCTTTCTGCTTCTCGTCCACATTTATACCAGCACAGATCAAAAGAGCCTCACAAAATCAGGCTCCTTCCTAGAAACCAGGAAAACAAAATGGCACTGTCTAAGGACGGCTGCAGAACGTTCCCGCCATTTGCCCGGCGTCACATTATCCTCAATGGTTCCAATTATTCATAACCAGAAAGTTGGCCATCGTCGTCGTCATCATCATCATCATCAACGTTATTGAGCACTTACTATGGGCAGAGCACTGTGCTAAGTGCTAGACTGATAGAGCACGGACCTGGGAGTTAGAAGGCCCTGGGTTCTAATCCAGCCTCCTCCACTGTCTGCTGTGGGGCCCTGAGCAAGTCACTTTTCTGTGCTTCAGTTACCTCATCTGTAAAATGGGGAATGAAACCGGGAGCCCCAAGTGGGACACGGACTGTGTCGAAACTGATTTGCTTGATTCCACCCAAGTGCTCAGTACAGTACCTGGGACCTAGGGTAAGCTTAACAAATACCACAATCATTATTATCATTATTATTATTATTATTAGACTGTGGGCTGCAGGTGGGATAGTAACTCTGCCTGATCTGATTATTTTATAGCTACCCCCGTGCTTAGGAGAGTGTAGTCCTTAACACATATCACCATTATTATTAATATCATCATTATTATTTTTTGGATGCTAGGCAGGTAGGCAGAACATCTAAATGCGAGTCTTCTTTTTTTATGGTATTTGCTAAGTGCTTACTATGCGCCGGAACTGTACTTAGGCGCTGGGGTAGATAAAACCTAATCAGATTGGACACAGTCCCTGTCCCACATGGGGCTTACAGTCTTAATCCCCATTTTACAGATGAGGTAACTGAGGGACTGAGAGTGAAATGACTTGCCCAACAGTCCCACAGCAGACAAGTGGCAGAGCTAATAATAATGGCATTTGTTAAGCGCTTATTATGTGCGAGGCACGGTACTAAGCGCTGGGGTAGATACAAGCAGATCGGGTGGGACGCAGTCCCTGTCCCACACGGGGCTCGCAGTCTCAATCCCCATTTTACAGATGAGGTAACTGAGGCACAGGAAAGTAAAATGACTTGCCCAAAGTCACCCAGCAGACAAGTGGCAGAGCTGGGATTAGAACCCATGACCATCTGACTCCCAGGCCCGGGCTCTATCCACTGCTTCCTTACATGACGATCACTCCGGCTGTTGTTGCTGTTGCTGCGGGCACCAGTGCAGGCATTGCGGCAGGGAGTGTGTCTACCAACCCTGTTACAGTGTACTCTCCCCAGTGCTCAGTACAGTGCTCTGCACGCAGTAAGTGCTTAATCAATACGATTGAATGAATGAGCCATAACCCTCTGCATCCCTGCCCTTCCCTTGTGATGTGCATAGCTGGGCTGGTTGAGTCAGTCAATCGTATTTAATGAGCACTTACTGTGTGCAGAGCACTGTACTAAGCGCTTGGGAGAGTCCAATATAACAAGATACAGACACGTTCCCTGCCCACAATGCACTTAAAGTCTAGAGGGGGAGATGGGCAATAATATAAATAAATAAGAGAAGCAGTGTGGCGTTGGGGATAGAGCATTGGCCTGGGAGTCAGAAGGTCATGGGTTCTAATCCCAGCTCTGCCACTTGTCGGCTGTGTGACCTTGGGCAAGTCACTTTACTTCTCTGTGCCTCAGTTACCTTATCTGTAAAAGGGGGATTGAGATTGTGAGCCCCATGTGGGACAGGGACTGTGTCCAACTTGATTATCTTGCATCTACCCCAGTGCCTAGAACAGAGCTTGATACATAGTAAGCGCTTAACAATACCATAATTATCATTAATAATCATCATTGTCATTAATATTTATCATTATTATAATAATAGTGTTTGTTAAGCGCACACTATGTGCCAAGCACTGTGCTATGCGCTAGGATAGATGCAAAGTAATCACGTTGTCCCACGTGGGGTTGACAGTCTTAATCCCCATTTTACAGATGAGGTCACCGAGGCACAGAGAAGTGAAGTGACTTGCCCACAGTCACGCAGCTGATAAGTGGAGGAGCCGGGATTAGAACCCACGACCTCTGACTCCCAAGCCTGGGCTCTTTCCACTGAGCCACACTGCATTTGTAAGGGTCCCAGTGCTTAGAACGGTGCTCTGCGCAAAGTCAGCGCTTAGTCAATACTATTACTACTACTAAGGGTGGCTCAAAGCAGGGGTAGGCCCAGGGTGATCCCAAGCACCCGGGGAGCCGACAAAACCTGCTCTTTGGAAACTGGCCAAGTCGACTGCGTCTCTGTGGCGGGGAGTGGGTAGACCCTCCTCATCGATCCTGAGATAACACAACCACCCCAAATGTGGCATCGGGGACGGGACACGAGCGAAGACAACAAGGGCTTAGAAGTCAGGAGGACGTGGGTTCTAATCCCGGCTCTGCCGCTTGTCCACTGGGTGACCTTGGGGAAGTCATTTCACTTCTCTGGGCCTCAGCTCCTGCAGAATGGGGATTAAGACGGTGAGCACTAGGTGGGACAGGGACCGGGTCCAACCCGATTATCTTGTATAATAACGTTGGTATTTGTTAAGCGCTTACTATGTGCAGAGCACCGTTCTAAGCGCTGGGGTAGACACAGGGGAATCAGCTTGTCCCACGTGGGGCTCACAGTCTTCATCCCCGTTTTACAGATGAGGGAACTGAGGCACAGAGAAGTGAAGTGATTCGCCCACAGTCACACAGCCGACAAGTGGCAGAGGGGGGATTCGAACCCATGACCTCTGACTCCAGAGCCCGTGCTCTTTCCACTGAGCCACGCTGCTTCTTGTATCTACCCCAGTGCTTAGAACAGTGCCTGGCACATAGTAAGTGCTTAACAAATGCCACAGTTATTATCATTATCGTTAACAATACTAATACAGTGAGCCATAAAGCTTTGGCCATATCCTGCGCAGTTTTGAAAACTACTTGGTGTCCTTTCGGAAGAAAGCAATGAATCTATTTTAAAGTAACGTAAGCAGTGATTCTACCGACTCTGCTATATTGTTCATAATGATGGCATTTGTTTAGCGCTTACTATGTGCCAGGCATTCATTCATTCATTCAATCGTATTTATTGAGCATCTACTGGGTGCAGAGCACTGTACTAAGCGGTTGGAAAGTACAATTCAGCAATAGAGGAAATCCCTGCCCACGCAGGGCTTACAGTCTAAAAGGGACTGTTGACTCAATTGACTTGGCCGGCTTACGGTCCACAGGCACTGTACTGAGCGCTGGGGTAGATACAAGATAATCAGGTTGGACACAATCCCTGTCCCACATGAGGCTCACAGTCTTAACCCCCATTTTACAGATGAGGGAACTGAGGCACAGAGAATAATGATGTTGGTATTTGTTAAGCGCTTACTATGTGCCGAGCACTGTTCTAAGCGCTGGAGATGTGACTTTGTCCAAGTCAGCAGACAAGTGGAGAGCCAGGATTAGAACCCAGGTCTTACTGACTCCCAGGCCCGTGCTCTTTCCACTAGGCCTAGCTGCTTGTCTCATGGTACTCTCCCACGACCTCGGCACAGTGCTCTGCATACGGTTGGCGCTCGATAAATACCATTGATTGACTGACTGATGTAGACTAGTATGCTGTTACCACTAAACAAATGCATGCTATTAAGTCCTGCCAAGTGAAAAATCAAGGAATTGATTTAATTTGTTCGGCAGACTCATTTCATTATTTCAACTAACCTGCTAAAGATGTTTTTCATTCATTCGATAGTATTTATTGAGCGCTTACTATGTGCACAGCACTGTACTAAGCGCTTGGAATGTACAAATCGGTAACAGATACAGTCCCTGCCCTTTGATGGGCTTTCAGTCTGTTACAACCCAAGTTTTTGAGGACAACTAACAATTCTAATGCCCACTGTGGGCAGGGATTGTCTCTCTTTATTGCTGAATTGTACTTTCCAAGCGCTTAGTACAGTGCTCTGCACACAGTAAGCGCTCCATAAACACGATCGAATGAATGGATTCTAATCGTTGGCCTGAGGAGGACTATTTTGCTAAAAACAAATATTTTTGATCTCCTAAGGAGCATTTTCTTACTCAAATGCTTCTGGGGGATCTCAAATCAATCGGATGAAATTCGCCTTGGTTTCAGGACCTGCATCCTGAGCAGCCGGAACACTCGATAGGTAATTTAATCATCACCGGTGTGGATGAACACAAACTGAAATTAGCTCCTGAAAGGGTTAGTCTTCCCTGAGATAGCTCTGCCTTTCCACTTTTATGCAGGAGCAGAGCTTCACCAACTGGCTAGCTGGAGGGGTTATTAAAAATTTAGAGAAAGAAACAAAGGTGCGCTCTCATGTCTCCTCTTACCCTTTCTACTGTTACTCCAGCAGACAAAAGGTATAGAAGCTGCTTCATGAATAATGCGTCATGGAATATTCATGATGCATTTTTAATCGAGGCGAGTAATGACATTAAGAAAGATATTTTCAATCTTCAAATTTCACACGGCTGCGGGCTCAGTACTCTGTTTTGATTCTAGACTAGTGAGGTTGCTGTATTTTCTTCAGTGAATTGCTGCCGTGAAATTGAAACCACAACTCTTCATTCGTTGAGCAGGTAGGGAAGGTGGAAAAAAAAACAAACCACCAAGAGCTCTGCTATCTGAATTGGCCAAGGGAATATTTTACAAGGGGGCCATATATACTTCCATCGGTTCTGCCTACCGCCTAACGCGACTGCTCTCTGTATCTGGCCGTGCCCTGGTACTTGGGCGGAATGCACGGGGCCTCTGAAGTGCGAACTAGTGGAAAGAGCATGGGACTGAGTGTGGAGAGCCGGGTGCGAGTCCCAACTCTGCCACTAGCCTTCTGCGTGACCAAGGGCAAGTCATTCAACCTCTCTACGTCTGCTTCCTCACCTGTAAAATGGAGGTAAAATAGATTATGAGCTCCACGTAGGGCAGGGACTGTATTTACTCTCACAAATCCAGTGTTTAACATGAAGGGCTTAATAAACGCTATTGTCAGCAAAACAGAATTGTCTTAATAATAATAATTGTGGCATTTATTAAGGGCTTACTACGTGCCAGGCATTGTACTAAGCACTGGGGTGGATGTGAGCAAATCAGGTTGGATACAATCTCTGTCCCACCTGGAGCTCACAGCGACAATCCCCGCTTTTCAGATGAGGCCCAGGGAAGTGAAATGACTTGGCCAAGGTCACGCAGCAGACAAGCGGCGGAGCCAGGACCTTGACCTTCTGACTCCCAGGGCCCTGCTCGATCCACTCTGCCATGATGCTTCTCATTACTTATATATTAGTGTGACAAAGACGGATGAGGGCAAGCAATGTGTCCTTCCCACTCATTGTTCTAGGAAGTTCCCTGTTCACTAGAGCACGCCTCTGTCTAGATGGATTATTTCACGTAAATCATCTAGACTGGAAGCTCATCGGGGGGAGGAAGCATATCAGTTCTGTTACATTGGACTCTCCCAAGCATTTAGGACAGTGCTCTGCACACAGAAAGCACTCCATAAATACCACTGATCGATAAATACCCCCAAATTACCCCATCCACTTCACTGTGGAAGACAAAAGGAACAATTTAGTGAATGTGAGAATGCTGAAACACCAGTCTATCAAAGTGGAAATACTGAAGCAGCCTATCAAAGCTGAAATACTGAAAGAGCCCATCAAAGCTGAAACGCTGAAACAAACAGCCTATCGAAGTTGAAACTCTGAAACAAAAAGCCTATGAAAATTGACACACTGAAACAAACAGCCTATCGAAGCTGAAAGGCCGAAACAGCCGATCAGACCAGAAGCACGGAAAGAGCCGAATCAGAGCTGAAACACGGAAACAGCCTAGGAGAGCTGTGGACTCCTCCTCTCTGGAGAGTGGCTCTGGGAAGCCTTGACCACCAGGGTTCCCCCGATAGGGACAATCATAGCAATGAACTTCTTATTTTCTGGTCCCCAGGTAGCGCAAATTTGGCCGGGAGGAGGAGAGAAGGGACAGCAGAACTTTCTGCGTCGTTTGGGGAAAGCTAAAATTAGTTATTGGGAATCGGCCCCATGGATCTTCCCCAGGGCAGTGGTTCTGTGGCAAACTCCCCATAGAATAACGTTCCTTTTACAGGATCCCCACCAGAGCCAAGCCCCTCTGCCCACCACCTTCCACCTCATCAAGGTCACCACTGCCAGGAGAATGCAATTAAAGTAAAAGACAAGGTGCTTTAAAGGAGAAACATATATGGTTAGTCAGCACGATCAACCATTTTAAAGCCCATCCGACCCTTTCATCCTTTCTTAAGGCAGTTCACGCTTTGGCGGTCACGATTCCTTAGACTGTGAGCCCCATGGGGGACAGGGACTGTGTCCAATCTGCTTATCTTGTATCTACCCCAGTGCTTGATACAGTGCTTGGCACACAGTAAGTGCTTAACCAATTCCCCGAATATTATTCTCCAGGCCACTGATGGTGGCGAGAGATCTCAGATTTGTGTCCTCTGTGGTGGAAGTAAATAGGACTGAAAATATCCCTCTAATTAATACAGAAAGTAGGAGAATCCAATACTTCCTTACTTCTTTTCATTATCACAGTACTGATATTAAAGCCCAAATGATAGTATAGTAAAAGAAAAAATATTTTTGAAGCATGTAGCATATTCTCAATCTAAGAAAGTGTAATAAGTAGGTGAGCACCTTGGCTTTCCTTAGTTTCTCAATCCCTATATGGACTTTGCAGTTTGTTTTCCCCTTAGACCAATCCGAATTGCTTCGGTGTCTGTCAGTTCCTTCATTCGACCCAAACGCCATCCCTAAAGAAAACACAATCTCTAAGATACTCAATACTTTATTAACTTAGAACATGACTCTAATAAATATGTATCAATAAACATAATACACTCCATAAAGTCTAAATAAAGGCATTTTACAAACGTTGTCCAAATAAAAACACCACATTTTCTCTCTAAGGTCGGTGCAAGAGTGTTTAAGGCAGAATAGATCGATGACACATTCCTGCCAACCTAGAGGTCAAAGAACAGCTTAAGAATAAAAATTTTTTAAAAAACCAAAATGTACAAACAAGTCTTATAAGTAACCTTTTAGCTACTTTCCAGTTACTCGTGACAAAATCGATAGTGCCAAAATGGATGGTTCATCCACCTCCCGGGCATCTCTTCTTCAGCTCTCCGCATCCTGGGGGGGGCGGGGAGGCTGGGGGCCGTGCAGCCACTGATGGACATTTCTAGGGTTTAGGTTTTGCTCTGGTTTGGACTCTCCCTGAGAACTTCTTCGCAGATCTCCCCCTCTTCCAACAGAGAAACTCTCGTCCTCCCTTCCGACGAACCTCTCTCCCTCCCTGACCCGGAACCAGCTCTCGAGGTGCATCCTGGAGTTTGTCAAAGAAGCAATGCCTTGTCGAGGTCAACGTCCAAAATCACACAGCAAACGCACTGAGGGTTGGCTCTCCACCGTGACCCCGAAGGAAAATCGTGCCAACACTGGAAACTCCACAAAGGCAAAATGGACGGTACTTTAATTCGCACTTCCTCAGTAAATGTTACAACACCTCGCGCACCTGCATCTTCCTCTCCCTCCAACCTACGGAGTTTTTTTAAGGGACGGGGGGACAGAGAGGGATGGGCAGGGCTGCACCTGACCCCGCTTGAATCTGTGGTTTCGGGAGTTTAGACTGATCCAGTGTTTCCAAAACGCATCGAGCCCTTCGGTTCGAACTGCAGGCCGAGCTTGAAAAGACTTGCTGCCGTTCCTTCCGGGCAGTCCAGAGGAGGTAACGATAGTGCTAAAGAGTTCCGATCGTCCAGAGAAGCAATGGCGAGTGAAATGGGCTGGCGGGGGAAGAAGGAGATGGAGGGAGGAGAGGGGAGAGCGGAAGGGGAAGGGAGGGAAGGACAGAGAAAGAGAGAGAAAGAGAGAGAGAAGAGAATGACAGATCAAGAGGGGGAGAGAGAAGGAGAGAATAGTGTTGTTGGTGCTTTCCAAAGAGTGGTGGCATTTCACTTCAATCCGTGTTGCGTCTCCCTATGCCTCCTCAGATCCACCTTGCGCTGGAAGCCCTTTCCGCAAAGGTCACAGCCGAAAGGCTTGAAGCCCGTGTGCTTGCGGCTGTGGGTGATGAGGTTGGAGCTCTGGCTGAATGCTTTTCCACAAACCTGGCACTTGTGGGGTTTTTCACCTGCAAAGGGCATGAGGGGTGGAGGGGTGAGAGAAAGGAGGCCATTAGACAAATCGGCACCTTCGGGTCGGCCATCAAGCACAAGTTTGGCCCTGGCTGACTTCGCTAACTAGGAGAAGCAAGGGTGGTCTTTTTTTGTTCTTTTTTCTTTAATTGTATATGTTAGGTGCTTACTCTGAGTCAGGCATGGTACTAAGCACTGGGGTAGATACAAGCTAATAGGGTTGGACACAGTCCCTGCCCCCTAAGGGGCTCACAGTCTGAATCTCCATTTTATAGATGAGGTAACTGAGGCACAGAGAAGTTGTAATAATAATTATGGTTCTGGTTCAGAGCTTACTACGTGACAAGCACTGTTCCAGGCACTGGTGTAGATACAAGTTGGTCAGGTTGGACACAGTCCCTGTCCCACACTGGGCTCATGCTCTTAATCCCCATGTTTTACAGATGAGGTAAATGAGGCATGGAGAAATGAAGTGACTTGCTCAAGGTCACCCAGCAGACAAATGATGGAGCCGAGATTAGAACCCAGATCCTTCTGACTTCCATGCCCATATTCTAGCCACGAGGACACACTGCTTCGGTGGGTCATCTCCCTCAGGGTGTCCTCTGAGTTTCGGGGGACTCTGCAACTCAAGCCATCACCCCTAGTACATTCTGCTGGGAGTGAGAAGCCCATCCTGGGAAGATCATCTCCCACTGAGAAAGAAAACGTTCAACACCAACCCTTAACGACAGGATATGCTTGAAGCCGCGTGCCTCTTAAAAACTGCCTGCCCTCAATGGATCATTTGACCTCTAGTGCCGCAGACAAAATGTGGCCCAGGGTTCAGGAATGCACAAATGTAAAAACGTAGAAAATTATGAGCAGTAAAACCTGTCTCTGACATAGTAGACCGTTAAGGGTAATACAACAGAACTTCATTCATTCAATCATATTTATTAAGCGCTTACTGTGTGCAGAGCACTGTACTCGGCGCTTGGGAAAGTACAATACAACACTAAACTGTGAAACTCCCAGCCCACAATGAGCTCACCGTTTAGAACAGCCCAGAAACCCCATTCACTGAGGTAACTAAATTGCCGAACCTGGGAATGTAATCAAGCAATAATAATTACAACTGTGGCTCTCCACAGAGGCCCTTCAGTGCTGCTTGGTGACGATCAATGGTACTTACTGAGCGCTTACTGTTGGCAGAGCACTATATTAAACGCTTGGGAGAGAGTACAATATAACAGAGTTGGTTAGACACTCTCCCTGTCCACAGCGAGCTCACAATGTAAAAGGGTGTGACAAATGAGAACACGTTGGGAATGTTTCTGCCGTTCACATTCCTCATCCACTGAGGAAGAAATTATAGGCACAGGTGAATATTGGAAGTCTGCTGGCACCCCAGAGGTGTTTCCAGTCCCTACAGGGCAGTCCAAAGCTGGATTCTTTTCCCACCGACTTTTGTGATGGCCAACTATCTGTCTCCTACTCAGGCAGTTCTGATTATTTTAGAAGAGAGTGCTGGTCACAGACCAAGTGCACTGAGGGAGGGAAACTAGCTTATCCTGAACTCTCTTGGCATCATCAGAAAAGTTTCCAAATTTCAGCTGGCCAAGGGGGATCGGATTGACCAGAGCCCATGCCCGGTTTCCACAGTATCAGTCGCTCAGTCTTCTTTCATGCCCTGAAAATTAACCAGAACTCCATTTGGAGCTTGTTAATCTATTAATACTAATTACAGTATTTGTTAAGCACTGACTATGTGCCAAGCCGTGTTCGAAGCACTCGGTTGGACAAAGTTACTGTCTCGGATGGGGCTCACAGTGTAGGGAAGAGGGAGTAGGATTTGATCCCCATTTTACAGATGAGGAAACACTGTAAACACTTGGGGCACAGAGAAGTTGTAACACACAGCAATCAAGCGGCAGAGTCAGGATCAGAACCCAGGTCCTCTGACTTCCAGGCCTGTGTTCTTTCCTCTAGGCCACGCTGGTCCGGAGTTACAATTACAATACTGAACTTAAAATTCAAGTTTGGATCATGAAATTTTGTTTAACGTGGATTTTTTTTTAAGACAGTTGGATTTTTTTCTTCCTTTTTCCCTAACAGGTCACAGAATTTTTCTTAAATTGGGGAAATTTCCACTGTGTTAAATAAATGAGAGAATGAAAAAGTGGGGCTGCTTCCCTCCACCAAGAGCCAGCTCATAAGCAACCAAATGCATAATTTCCCAACATATTCAACCCAACTGGCCATTCTCCTGTTTGTGGGAGTTAGTTCTGGACATTTTGAAACTTTCTACTAGTGCACATTATGACACGCTTCTCTCTAAAGAAACCAAGCCAATAACGTCAGACCAAAGTGATGTAGGCTCACTGTGGGCAGGGATTCCGTCTGCCAATGCAGCTCAACTGTACTCTCCCAAGCGCTTACTTAGTACAATGCCCCGCACATGGTAAGCACTCATTAAAGCACTCACAGAAGCAAGCGTGACTTAGTGAAAAGAGGCCGGGCTTAGTGAAAAGAGGCCGGGCTTAGTGAAAAGAGGCCGGGCTTAGGAATCGGAGGACGTGGGTTCTAATCCCGGCTCCGCCACTTGTCTGCCCTGTAACCTTGGGCAAGTCATTTAACTTCTTTGTGCCTCAGTTACCTCATCTGCAAAATGGGAGTTGAAAGTGTGAGCCCCACGTGGGACAATGTGATTACCTTGTATCTACCCCAGTGCTTAGAACAGTGCTTGGCACATAGCAAGCGCTTAACGAATACCATTATTATTATTATTATTATTATTATTAAATAATATGAATTAATTGACTGATATGAACCGGTGAGGACTGAAATGGTCACAACCCACACTGAAACACCCAATATGCCATTTCACTCTCCAAAATATTTGCTTAATGCCCTAACCAACACCTAGCTTCTCGACAGCAGGTTCCCGAACAAATGGACCTTCCTTTTTTTTTATGGTATTTGTTAAGCGCTTACTATGTTCCAGGCACTGTACTAGGCACTGGGAAACATACAAGTTAATCGGGTTGGGCCCAGTCCCTGTCCCACATGGGGCTTACAGTTTTAATCCCCATTTTTCAGATGAGGAAACTGAGGCCCAGAGAAATGAAAAGACTTGCCCCGAGGTCACAACAGCCGACAAGTGGCGGAGCTGGAATTAGAACCCAGGTCCTTCGGACTCCCGGGCCCGTGCTCTATTCGCTAGGCCACGCTGCTTCCCTTGAACAGGAAATAGCGAAAACGGATTTCCCTCCGTAATCCAATTCCCTGCAGCGGATGGCTTTCCTAGATCCTCGGTGCTCTTCTAACTGGTGAAATTTGAGAAGACCAGACCTTCTCTCCTGTCCATTGTTGACTGGGAGCCTCTGGATTGGAAAAGTGGAGTGGGAGCCATATTACAGTCAGGCAATCTCTGAGCAAATATTTACAGTGAGACTCGGGCTTGAGGGTCTTTGGCTTTGTTTCATCTGCTGGAGCGAGCCGGCGTCTGCTGGCTGTTGTAAAATACCGGCTCCAGAGGCAGAGATGTTCACCTGGAATGACCTGTCGGCTCCAAGGACCCGATTACAGATCGAGGCCACACCAAGCGCTCGCTCCGCAAAGTCAGACTGAGAAAAATGGCTTGTTTCCTAATGAAGCGCTCCTAATTTTGCGAAGCAGTGTGGTCTAGTGGAAAGAGCACAGGCCCGGGAATCACAGGACCTGGGTTCTCATCCCGGCTCTGCCAGTCACCGTCTGTGTGAGTCTGGGTGAGTCACTTAACTTCTCTGTGCCTCGGTTTCCTCATCTGCAAATGGGGATTCAATACCTGTTCTCCCTCTTCCTCAGACTGCGAGCCCCATGAGGGACAGGGATTGTGTCTGACCTGATTATCCTGAATCTACCTCCGGCTTGAGACTCTGACCTGGAACTCTGCCCTCCATATAGGGCAGATTCTCCCCACCTTCAAAGCCTTATTAAAATCACATCTCTTCCAAGAGGCCTTCCCCTCTTTTCCGCAACTATCTCTTCTTTCTGCCTCACCTACGTACTTGGATCTGTATCCTTTGGGCATCTGATAGTCACCTCACCCTCAGCCCCACAGGACTTACGTCCAGATCCATAATTCAGGACGTAATTTATACTCACACCTGTTTCCCCCTCTAGACTGTGAACTTCTTGTGGGCAGGGAAAGTGCCCACTGACTCTGTTGTATTGTAGTCTCCCGGGGCACTGCACACAGTAAGCGCTCAATTCATTCACTCATTCGTATTTACTGAGCACTTACCGTGTTCAGAGCACTGTACTAAGCGCTTGGGAGAGTACAATATAACAATAAACAGACCCATCTCCTGCCCACAACGATCTCAGAGGGGGAGGCAGACATTAATAGTAAACAGATAAATGACAGATCTGTACGTAAGTGCTGTGGGGCTGGGAGGGGGGAATGAATAAAGGGAGCAAGTCAGGGCGACGCAGAAGGGAGTGGGAGAAGAGGAAAGGGGAAGTCAGGGAAGGCCTCTTGGAGGAGATGTGCCTTCGATAAGGCTCTGAAGGGAGGGGAGAGTAATTGCCTCACACACGATAAGCACTCAATAAACACCACTGATTGAATGATTGATTGGTACCCGGTAAGCACTTAACATTTACTATTTTTATTATTATCCGTATTATTCTAATTATTATGAATTGAATCACAAGAATTTGACTTGGAGATGGTTACCCTGACAAGTCATAAATAGCAGCTCTGGCCCGCTGACCTTTTCCACCCCTGAGTGTTGGCAGGATGGGGAGGCGCGGGTGCGGGGGAGGGAAGAGAGGGTCAGAGGAGGGAATCCCCAGGCCAGGCGGAGTCAGGGGGAGCTGAGGGTCTCCCTTCCGGGCCGGAGGTTTACCTGTGTGGATAAAGGTGTGCTTCTTCATGTCCGACTTCTGGTGGAACCTCTTGCCACAGTACTGACACGGGTACGGCCGGGTGTCCGAGTGGATCAGCAGGTGGGTGGACAGCGTGGACGACCTCTTAAAGCTCTTGCCACAGATCTTGCAGTCGAAGCTGCGCTCCTGGAGGGGTGAGGAGGAGGAAGGGAAGGAGGAAGAGGAGGAGGAGGAAGAAGGGGGGGGGGGCAATCAGTGCCTCACAACCCCTTCAACCAGAGCCGGTCTGCCGGACATTCATTCCCACAGAGGCACGTAACCTCCCCGCCTGCTACGACCCGGCTCCCTAAGAGACCGAAATGATGGACCAACCTCTCTCTCGCCCTCATGCCGCCCCTAACCCCGCTGAGCAGAAAATTCTCTCTCCCCCAACCTCATTCTCCTTTGCCCCGACCTCCCTCACTCTTCTTTCCATCCCCCCCCCACCCCGCCCTTTTCCTCTTCCTCTCCACACGCTTTCTACATAAACATTTTTCACTTCGAGTCACACTCTCGCCACCCCGCAATCCACCCCCCACCTATCTCTTTGACACCCACCGGCACGTTCCTCTCCTCCCGCCCCAAAAGATTTTCAAATTTTCAGACTTTCCATCCTTGCCCAATCTCAGTCTGTTAAAAGTTACCGGGGAGGGAGGGGGCGGGGGGGAGTGGGCAAGACTGTACTTTAAACTTTTTCAATTGTACGTTCTTCCTCCCCAGGGCTTCAATATCCTACGCTCTGGATGAAGAGAGGAGGCCAGGAGGGAATTGCTCATAGGCCGATAAGGGGGTTTTTGGGGGGGTTTTTGTTTTTCTAGTTTCAAAGATAACACAGTCAGTAGAGTATAGGAGTGGTGCTAGGGGAGTGTGCCCGTGTGTGTAAGTGTGTGAAACACACACTGCTTAACTACATCTGGTTTCGGAAATTCAGAGTGACTCCCAGGAAAGGGGTAATATTATTTGACCCTCCACTCAACACTTGAATGAACTCACCAGTGCCAACCCCAAAACCAACCACAGCAGTCTTCCCAAGGAGAGAACTGCAGGGGAATAATACTACTAATAACAATAATGATGATTATGGTATCTGTTAAGCGCTTAACTATGTGCCAGGCACTGTACTAAGCGCTGGGGTGGATACAAGCAGATTGGGTTGGACGCAGTCCCTGTCCCACATGGGGCTCACAGTCTCAATCCCCATTTTACAGAACTGAGGCCCAGAGAAGTCGGTCAAAGTCACACAGCTGACAAGCGGCGGAGTGGGGATTAGAACCCATGACCTCTGACTCCCAAGCCCGGGCTCTTTCCACTGAGCCACGCTGCTTCTCTAATAGAGTGACTTGAACCCCATAGGGGGTTTGCTGTGCAAGGTGAGTCTGTCGCCCTGGAAAACAATCTCTCTGGATGCTTTCATCCCCTGAGGGAGAGATGGGGTGCCCTGCTAGTTCCCAGAGCCTCCGGCGTGTCTTTGGGCGAGTCACTTTATGCATCGTTTGCTTTCATCTGCGAAAGATCTGTTCTCCCTCCCTAACAGACAGTGAGCCCCGTGTGGGACAGACACTGACAGCAGAATATCTTGCAGTGTGGCCCGGTGGAAAGAGCCCGGGCGTGGGAATCAGAGGTCATGGGTTCTAATCCCCGCTCCATCACTTGTCAGCTGCGTGATTTTGGGCAAGTCACTTAACTTCTCGGGGCCTCAGTTCCCTCATCTGTAAAATGAGGATTGAGACTGTGAGACCCATATGGGACAACCTCATTACCTGTATTCCCCGCCACCCCCCAGCTCTTAGAACAGTGCTTGGCACTTTGTTATCGCTTAACAAATGCCATCCTCATTATTATTATTATTATTCCCCAGAGCTGAGTAGAGCTGAGCTTACTGTAAACTCATTATAGGCAGGGAAAGTGCCTGCTAATTCTGTTTTATTGTACTCTCCCAAGCACTTAGTACAGTGCTCTGCACATACTAAGCTCTCAAGAAATACCACTGATTAACTGATTATTATTATTATTACTAGCAGAAGCACATTGTGGGCAGGCATCTTGTCCACCAACTCTGGTTGCACTGTACTCTCCCAAGCACTTGGTAGAGTGCTTTGCCCACAGTAAGCGCTCAAAAAATACTTTATTTGTACTATACTATACTAAGTGCTTGGGAGAGTACATTATAACAAATAACTGACACATTCCGTGCCTGCAACGAGGAAGCGCTCGATAAATACGATTGAATGAATCATCACTGTTATTAGTAATAATTCTAACGATAATAATAATGATGATGGTATTGTGGAGATAGCACGGGCCTGAGAGCCAGAAGGTCACGGGTTCTAATCCCAGGTCCGCCCCTCGTCTGCTGTGTGACGTTGGGCAAGTCACTTCACTTCTCTGGGCCTCCATTCCCTCATCAGCAAAAATGGTGATTAAGACTGTGAGCCCCATGTGGAACAGGGACTGTGTCCAACCCGATTTGCTGGTATCCACCCCAGCGCTTAGTACAGTGCCTGACACACAGTAGGCACTTAACAAATACCACAGTTATGATTACACTCTAACAATGAGACTGGGAGCCCATCATGGGGCAGGGATTGTCTCTGTTGCCGAACTGTACATTCCCAGCACTTAGTACAGTGCTCTGCACATAGTAAGGGCTCAATAAATACTACTGAATGAATTAACAGATACGTTCCATGCCCCCAACAAGAAACTGTTCAATAAATACAATTGAATGAATCGTTATTATTATTATTTATTATTATTAGGTTGGCAGGGGGGAGGGGGGCACCACATGGCCTAGTGGATAGAGCCTGGGCCTGGGAGTCAGAAAGTCACGACTTCTAATCCCGGCTCTGCCACTCGTCTGCTGGACGAGTCACTTCACTTCTCTGGGCTTCACCTCCCTCATCTGTAAAATGGGGATTAAGACTGTGAGCCCCACGTGGGACAAGCTGATTAACCTTGTATCTCCCCCCGGCGCTTAGAACAGTGCCTGGCACATAGTCAGCGCTTAACAAATACCATCATTATGATTATTAAGCAGCATGGCGTAGCGGCTAGTAGTGACTCCCCGGGCCAGGGGAGTCAGAAGGCCATGGCTTCTAACCTCCACTCTGCCACTTGTCTGCTGTGTGACCCTAGACAAGTCACTTCTCTGGGCTTCGGTTACCTCATCTGGAAATTGGGGATTAATAATAATAATAATAATAATAATAATGTTGGTATTTGATAAATGCTTACTATGTGCAGAGCACTAATCTAAGCGCTGGGGTAGATACAGAAGCAGCGTGGCTCAGTGGAAAGAGCACGGGCTTTGGAGCTAGAGGTCATGGGTACGAATCCTGGCTCGGCCACTTGTCCAGCTGTGTGACTCTGGGCAAGTCACTTAACTTCTCTGTGCCTCCGTTACCTCCTCTGTAAAATGGGGATGAAGACTGTGAGCCCCAAGTGGGACAACCTGATTTCCCTGTGTCTACCCCAGCGCTTAGAACAGTGCTCGGCACATAGTAAGCGCTTAACAAATACCAGGATTATACAGGGTAATCAGGCTGTCCCACTTGAGGCTCACGGTCTTCATCCCCATTTTACAGATGAGGGAACTGAGGCCCAGTGAAGTGACTTGTCTAGGGTCACACAGCAGACAAGTGGCCGAGCCGGGATTCGAACCCATGACCCCTGACTCCCAAGCCCGGGCTCTTTCCCCTGAGCCGCGCTGCTTCTCAGACTGAGATTAAGACTCAGATTAAGACTGGGAGCCCCATGTGGGACAGCGACTAGATCCAACCTGATGACCGCGTGTCTACCTCAGAGCTCAGAACCGCATCTGGTGCGAAGTCAGAGCTCAACTAATACTATTACTAGGACTAGTAAACGAATAAATAAATAAATAGATGAAATAGATGAAAGACTACATCCTCCACTTCCCTTGGAGCCTGGACTAAACCCTGGAAGTCCGTAGCGGAGGGTCAACTGCCCCCTGCTCTTTTCTCCAGATCGGCTGGTTTCCCCATCTGTGTAGATTAAGACATTCAACGGGAGCGGTATCGATAAAGGGCTTACTATGTGCTGAACATTATGCTGAGCACTGGGGTAGACAGAGATTGGGGATTAGAAGCAAGGCCTAGAGGCAAGAACGCAGATTTGGGAGTCGCAGAAGGTGTGTTCCAAACCCGGCTCCGTCACTCGTCTGTTGTGTGAGCCGTGGGCAGGGATTGTCTCGCTTTACTGTGCTCTCCATTCATTCATTCATTCATTCCATGGTGTTTATTGAGCGCTCACTGTGTGCATAGCACTGTACTAAGCGCTTGGAAAGGACAATTCGGCAACAGATGGAGACCATCCCTCCCCAACAACGGGCTCACGGTCTGAAAGGGGGGCCAACAAAACAGAACAAGCAGCCTGGCGTAGGGGACAGATCACGGGCCGGGGTGTCAGAAGGTCATGGTTTCTAATCCCGGCTCCCCCCCTTGTCTGCTGTGTGACCTCGGGCAAGTCACTTCACTTCTCTGTGCCTCTGTTACCTCATATGCAAAATGGGGATGAAGACTGGAAGCCCTCTGCGGGACCGGGAACTGTGTCCGACTCAATTTGCTTGTATCCACTCCCACGCTTAGTACAGTGCCTGCCCCACAGTAAGCGCTCAACAAATACCATCATCATTATTATCATCATTAAGTAGGACGTGGGTTCTAATCCCGTTTCTTCCACTTGTCTGCTGGGTGCCCTTGGGCAAGTCACTTCACTTCTCTGGGCCTCAGTTCCCTCGTCTTGTAAAATGGAGATTGTGGGCCCCACGTGGGACAACCCGATGACCTTGTATGTCCCCCCAGTGCTTAGTACAGTGCCTGGCACATACTAAGCGCTCAACAAATACCATCATCATTATTATTATTAAGCGGGATGTGGGTTCTAATCTCTCCTCCTCCACTTGTCTGCTGTGGAATCACTTCACTTCTCTGGGACTCAGTCCCCTCATCTTGCAAAATGGGGACTGTGAGCCCCACGTGGGACCACCCGATGACCTTGTACATTCCCCAGCGCTCAGAAAAGTGCTTGGCCCATAGTAAGCGCTCCACAAATACCATCATCATTTATTAGGTAGGACGTGGCAAGTCGCTTCACTTCTCTGGGCCTCAGTTCCCTCATCTTGCAAAATGGGGATTGTGAGTCCCACGCGGGACTAGCCGATGACCTTGCACGTCCCCCAGCGCTTAGTACAGTGCCTGGCCCACAGTAAGCACTGAACAAATACCATCATCACCATTATTATTATTAAATCGGACGTGCCAAGTCACTTCACTTCTCTGAGCCTCAGTTCCCTCATCTTGCAAAATGGGGACTGTGCGCCCCACGTGGGCCAACCCGATGACCTTGTATGTCGCCCAGCGCCTCACTCCACCACTTGTCTGCTGTGTGACCTTGGTCAAGTCACTTCACTTCTCTGGGCCTCAATTCCCTCATCTTGCAAAATGGGGATTGTGAGCCCCACGGGCTCCACCCGATGACCTTGCACGTCCCCCAGCGCTTAGTACAGTGCTTGGCCCATAGTAAGTGCTCAACAAATACCATCATCATTACTATTATCAAGTAGGACGCGGCAAGTCACTTCACTTCTCCGGGCCTCACTTCCCTCGACTTGCAAAATGGAGACCGTGAGCCCCACGGGGGCCAACCCTCTGACCTCGCACGTCCCCCCAGCGCTCAGTACAGCTCTTGGGACTCAACAAATACCAACCTCATTATTATTATTAAGCAGGTCACGGCAAGTCACTTCACTTCTCTGGGCCTCAGTTCCCTCGTCTTGCAAAATCGGGGGCCGTGCAAGGTCATCGGGTTGGCCCACGTGGGGCTCCCAATCCCCATTTTGCAAGACGAGGGAACTGGGCCCACAGGGGCCAACCCTCTGACCTCGCACGTCACCCGAGCGCTCAGTACAGCGCTCGGCACTCAACGAATGCCATCCTCATTATTATTATTAAGCGGGACGCGGCAGGCCACTTCACTTCTCCGGGCCTCACTTCCCTCGCCTTGCAAAATGGAGACCGTGAGCCCCACGGGGGCCAACCCGATGACCTCGCACGTCCCCCAGCGCTCGGAACAGCGCTCGGCACTCAACAAATACCATCACCATTACTATTATTAAGCGGGACGCGGCAGGCCACTTCACTTCTCCGGGCCTCACTTCCCTCGCCTTGCAAAATGGAGACCGTGAGCCCCACGGGGGCCAACCCGATGACCTCGCACGTCCCCCAGCGCTCGGAACAGCGCTTGTCTCTCAATACATACCATCTTCACTATTATTATTAAGTAGGACGCTGCAAGTCACTTCACTTCTACAGGCCTCACTTCCCTCGTCTTGCAAAATGGAGGGGAGGTGCAAGGTGGTCGGTTTGGCCGACGTGGGGGTGCCGATGCCCGTTCTGCCAGACGAGGGGACCGAGCCCGCGGGGGGGGGTCAACCCGGTGACCTCGCACGTCCCCCGGCGCTCGGTGCAGCGCTGGGGACTCACCGCCCCCCATCCTCATCACTAAGCGGGACCTCACCTCTGCAGGCCTCACTTCCCTCGTCTTGCAAAATGGAGGGGAGGTGCAAGGTGGTCGGGTTGGCCGACGTGGGGGTGCCGATGCCCGTTCTGCAAGACGAGGGGACCGAGCCCGCGGGGGGGGGGTCAACCCGGTGACCTCGCACGTCCCCCAGCGCTCGGTGCAGCGCTGGGGACTCACCGCCCCCCATCCTCATCACTAAGCGGGACCTCACCTCTGCAGGCCTCACTTCCCTCGTCTTGCAAAATGGAGGGGAGGTGCAAGGTGGTCGGGTTGGCCGACGTGGGGGTGCCGATGCCCGTTCTGCCAGACGAGGGGACCGAGCCCGCGGGGGGTCAAGCCGGTGACCTCGCAGGTCCCCCAGGGCTCGGTGCAGGGCCGGGCGCTCGGCGGACACCACGCCCTTTGGCATTTCCTCCAGGGGCGGGCGGAGAGGGCGGCGGAGGCTCCTCACCTGCGAATGCACGGCCTTGTGCTGCTCCAGGCTGACGGCGTGTCCGAAGGTCTTCCCGCAGAGGTCGCAGGCGAAGGGCCTGGTGCCGCTGTGCGAGCGGCGCACGTGCACCTCCAGCCCGTGCGGCGTGGAGAAGACCTGCCCGCGGGGGGGGGGGGGGACGGACCCGGGTGTCAGAGGGCGGCGGGGCGAGCGGCCGGCAGGGGGCGCGCCCGAGCCCGGCGCGCAGGCGCACTGCTCACCTTGCCGCACTTGACGCACTTGTAGGAGCCGGGCTCCAGCAGCAGGCGCGTGCACAGCAGGCCGCCGCCCCCCCCCGCCCCCTTGGCGGGCGCGCTCTCGTCGGGCCGCGCGTAGATCCCGGCCGCCGCCGCCGCCGCCGCCGCCGCCGCCGCCGGGGGGCGCTCGTACAGCCCGAAGACGCCCGCGGCACCCGTGCCGGCCGCCGCCGTGGCAGCCGCGGCTTTCGCACCCAGCTCCGGCCCGTAGAGCCCCGGGGGCGTCCCGGCCCGCGGCCCCGGGCCCGGCCGGTAGCTCTGCACCAGGTGCCGCAGCTCGGAGCCCGCCAGCCCGCTCCAGGCGTACGGCTTGAAGGCCAGGAAGGGCTGGACCTCGTCCAGGGAAGGACACGCCGACTTCTCCGAAGCTGCGGGGAGGGACGGGGAGGGGAGGCACCGTGTTACTGAGAAAGCATCACGCCCCTAAACGCGACGACGGCCACGGGAAGGATGCCTCCTCACCTCCTCCGGGAGGCCTTCCCGCACCGAGCCCTCCCTCTGCTCTCCCCACCCGGGCGTATTTGCGGATGTCACTGATGACCCCTCTGTTAATGAGGTGGATACACCTATGGGTCTCCTGCTCGATTCCGATGGGGTTGAGGACACCGTGAGCCCGTCGATCGGTTACCGAACTGCCCAGTCCAGGCGCTTAGTCCAGTGCTCTGCACAGAGTAAGCGCTCAGTAAAGACGATTGAATGAATGATGTCCGTCTGCTCTTCCTCCCTCTCCACTCCCCCTCCTCCCTCCCCCTGCTCCTCCTCCCTTCCCCTCTCCACCGCACTTGGGCATATTTAAAGATATCATTGATGACTCTATGAATGAGGTGGATACATCTATAATTCTATTTATCTATTTTGCTGGGACTGATGCCCGTCTGCTCTTCCTCCCTCTCCACTCCCCCTCCTCCCTCCCCCTGCTCCTCCTCCCTTCCCCTCTCCACCGCACTTGGGCATATTTAAAGATATCATTGATGACTCTATGAATGAGGTGGATACATCTATAATTCTATTTATCTATTTTGCTGGGACTGATGCCCGTCTGCTCTTCCTCCCTCTCCACTCCCCCTCCTCCCTCCCCCTGCTCCTCCTCCCTTCCCCTCTCCACCGCACTTGGGCATATTTAAAGATATCATTGATGACTCTATGAATGAGGTGGATACATCTATGATTCTATTTATCTATTTTGCTGGGACTGATGCCCGTCTGCTCTTCCTCCCTCTCCACTCCCCCTCCTCCCTCCCCCTGCTCCTCCTCCCTTCCCCTCTCCACCGCACTTGGGCATATTTGCAGATATCACTGATGACCCCTCTATGAACGAGGTGGAGACATCTATGATTCTGTTTATCTATTTTGCTGGGAATGATGCCCGTCTGCTCTTCCCCCTACTCCTTCCCTCTGCTCTCCCCGCTTCCCCTCCCCACAGCACGTGTGCATATTTGCAGATATCATTGATGACCCCTCTATTAATGAGGTGGAGACATCTATGATTCTATGATTCTCTTCTCTTGATGGGATTGAGGAGACTGTGACCCCGTCCATCTGTTACCGAATTGCCCATTCCAAGCGCTTAGGACAGTGCTCTGCACATAGTAAGCGCTCAGTAAAGACGATTGAATGAATGATGCCCGTCTGCTCTTCCTCCCTCTCCACTCCCCCTCCACCCTCCCTCTGCTCTCCCCCCTTCCCCTCCCCACAGCACGTGTGCATATTTGCAGATATTTATGACCCCTCTATTAATGAGGTGGATACATCTATGGTTCTGTTTATTTTGATGGGATTGATCAGACTGTGAGCCCGTCAATGGGCAGGGATTGTCTCTGTCTGTTGCCGAATTGCCCATTCCAAGTGCTCTGCACATAGTAAGCGCTCAATAAATACTATTGAATGAATGATGCCCGTCTGCTCTTCCTCCCTCTGCTCCTCCTCCCTTCCCCTCTGCACAGCACGTGTGCATATTTGCAGATATCATTTATGACCCCCTCTATTAATGAGGTGGATACATCTATGATTCTGTTTATCTATTTTGCTGGGATTGATGCCCGTCTGCTCTTCCCCCACTCTTCACTTCCCCCTCCTCCCTCCCTCTGCTCTCCCCCCTTCCCCTCTCCACAGCACTTGCGCATATTTGCAGATATTACTTATGACTCTATGAACGAGGTGGTTACATCTATAATTCTATTTATCTATTTTGCTGGGAATGATGCCCGTCTGCTCTTCCCCCCCCCCCCCACACACACACACCCCTCTGCTCTCCCCCCTTCCCCTTCCCACAGCACGTGTGCAAATTTGCAGATATTATTTATGCCTCCTCTATTAGTGAGGTGGATAGATCTATGATTCTATTTATAATAATCATAATGTTGGTATCTGTTAAGCGCTTACACTGTTCTAAGCGCTGGGGTAGATACAGGGGAATCGGGTTGTCCCACATGAGGCTCACAGTCTTAATCCCCATTTTACAGATGAGGGAGCTGAGGCCCAGAGAAGTGAAGTGATTCGCCCACGGTCACACAGCTGACAAGTGGCAGAGCTGGGATTCGAACCCATGACCTCTGGCTCCCAAGCCCGGGCTCTTTCCACTGAGCCGCGCTGCCTCTCAGATCTATGATTCTATTTAATCTATTTTGCTGGGATTGATGCCCGTCTGCTCTTCGCCCCTCTCCACTCTCCCTATTCCCTCCCTCTGCTCTCCCCCCTTCCCCTCCCCACAGCACTTGGGCATATTTGCAGATATTATTTATGATTCCTCTATTAATGAGGTGGATACATCTATGATTCTATTTATTTTGATGGCATTGATGCCTGTCTGCTCTTCCCCTCCCTACAGCACTTGGGCATATTTGCATATATTATTGATGACTCTATTTTATTAATGATGTGGATCTAGCTAGGATTCTATTTATCCTGATGGTTAAAAAAAAATAGTGGCATTTGTTAAGCGCTTACTATGTGCAAAGCACTGTTCTAAGCGCTGGGGGGGGGGGGATACAAGGTGATCAGGTCGTCCCACGTGGGGCTCACAGTCTTCATCCCCATTTTACAGATGAGGGAACTGAGGCCCAGGGAAGGGAAGTGACTTGCCCAAGGTCACTAAATAAGCACAGTGCAGAGGGGAAGGGAGAAGAGCAGATGGGGGGAAGGGGAGAGGAGGAGGAGCAGAGGGAAAGGGGGGTTACATTCCAATTGTCCATTCCAAGCGCTTAGGACAGTGCTCTGCACATAGTAAGTGTTCAAGAAACACGATTGAATGAATGAATAATAATGAGGGCTCCCACACTGAGCCCTCTTTTTCCCTCTGCTCCTCCTCCCCTCCCCATTCGCCCTTCTCCCTCCCTCTGCTCTTTCCCCTTCCCCTCACCACAGCACTTGTGCATATTTATATATATTATTTATGACTATTTTATTGATAATAATAATAATACCATTTGTTACGCGCTTACTATGTGCCAAGCAATGAGGGACTATGTACCAAGCGCTGAGCCCCACGTGGGACAACCTGATCACCTTGTATGCCCCCCAGCGCTTAGAACAATGCACATATTAAGTGCTTAAGAAATACTATTATTATTATTATTATGTGCTTGCTACGGCTGCTGACTTGCCCACTGTGTGACCCCAGCCAAGTCACTCTACTGCTCTGGGCCTCAGTGACTTCCTCCGTAAAATGGGGGTGGGAGGCTACGAGCCTCACGTGGGCCAAAGGATTGGGTCCAACCCTTTATGATGCTTATGATGATGATGCTATTTGTTACATTTGATACAAGACTGTATCTCCCCCAGCGCTTAGAACAGTGCTCGGCACATAGTAAGTGCTAAATAATAATAATGCGGTATTTGTTAAGCGCTTACTTTGTGCAAAGCACTGTTCTAAGCGCTGGGAGGATACCAGGTGATCGGGTTGTCCCGCATGGGGCTCAGTTTTTAAGCCCCATTTTACAAATGAGGTAACTGAGGCCTAGAGAAGTTAAGTGACTGGCCCAAAGTCACACAGCTGGCCAGCGGGGGAGTCGGAATTCGAACCCACGACCTCCGACTCCCAAGCCCAGGCTCCTTCCACTGAGCCATGCTGCTTCTCTAACAGATACCATCATCATTAACAAATGCCATCCTTATAATTATTATTACAAGGTGATCAGGTTGTCCCACGTGGGGCTCACAGTCACCCACTAAACCACGCTGCTTCTCCCCCCAGCGCTTAGTACAGGGCCTCCCACGTAGTACGCGCTTAACAGATACCACTATTATTATGATAAAGTGGCAAACACTGTTCTAAGCAGTGGGGTAGATACAAAAACCGTTCAAAGCGACAGGGAAGGTACAGGGTCATCAGGTGGCCCCACGCCAGACTACCTGTTTTGTGGTCTGTCTCCCCCATTTAATAATAATAATAATGATGATGATGGTGATGGGATTTGTTAAGCGCTTACTATGTGCCAAGCACTGGACTAAGCGCTAAGAGGGGTACAAGGTAATCAGACTGTCCCACATGGGGCTTGCACTCTTCATCCCCATTTTACAGATGAGGGAACTGAGGCCCAGAAAAGTGAAGTGACTTGCCCCAAGGCCACACAGCAGACGAGGGACGGAGACAAGAGACGGGCCCCGGCTCTACCCCCTATGCCATGTTTTGGTATTGAGAAGGGGCATGGTTTAGTGGAAAGAGGACGGGCTTGGGAGTCAGTGGCCATGGGTTCTAATCCTGACCCTGCCACTTTGCTGTGTGACCTTAGGCAAGCCGATTAAATTCTCGGCGCCTCAGTTGCCTCTTCTGTAAAATGACATGCTTATTACCCTATTTATTTTGTTAATGAGGTGTCCGTCCCCTTGATTCTATTTATCGCGATTAAGTTGTCTTGTTTTTGTCCGTCCGTCTCCCCCGATTAGACTGTGAGCCCATCAATGGGCAGGGATTGTCTCTATCTGTTGCCGAACTGTCCAGTCCAAGCGCTTAGTACAGTGCTCCGCACATAGTAAGCGCTCAATAAATACTATCGAATGAATGAATGAATAAAATGAATGAAGACTGGAGCCCCACGTGGCACAACCTGATGACCTTGTATCTACCCCAGTGCTTAGAACAGTGCTTGGCACGTAGTAAGCGCTTAACAAATACCATCATTAATTAATTAAGCGCTTACTATGTGTCAAGCACTGTTCTAAGCCCTGGAGTAGAAGCAAGCGCTGGGGCAGATATGAGGTCATCAAGTTGTCCCACGTGGGGCTCACGGTCTTTAATCCCCATTTTCCAGATGAGGAAACTGCGGCCCAGGGAAGTGAAATGACTTGCCCAAGGTCACACAGCAGACAAATGGCGAAGCTGAGATTAGAACCCAGGTCCTTCTGACCTTGGGCAAGTCACTTCACTTCCCTGGGCCTCAGTGACCGCATCTGGAAAATGGGGATTAAGAGTGCGAGCCCCACGTGGGACAACCTGATCACCTTGTATCTACCCCAGGGCTTGGAAGGCAGACAAGTGGCAGAGTCGGGATTAGAACCCATGACCGTCTGTCTCCCAGGCTCTTGCCACTAGGCCACGCTGCTGCTCGAGGCAGGAGGAGGGCCACATTCGCCCAAATCCTTGCCCCTTGGGCCACCTCCCCGCCCCACCCTGATTGCCCTCTGGGCATCTCCTGGGTCTTAAGAGGGTCCAAGGGGGGTGAGGGCACAGGCAAGGGTACCCTGCCCACCGGGGATGGAGCCCACCTGAGGCGAGGCCCACAAGGAATAATAATAATAATAATAATTGTAAATTGTAATACTTCTTACGTGCAAAGCACTGTGCTAAGAGCTGGGGGAAGCCCAAATTACCTTGGACACAGTCCCCGTCTCATATAGGGCTCACACTCTGAAAGACCCCAGGCTTGGGCGTCAGAGGGTGTGGGTTCATTCATTCAAATGTATTTATTGAGCGTTTACTATGTGCAGAGCACTGTATTAAGGGTCCTAATTCCGACTCCGCCACTTGTCAGCTGTGTGACCTTGGGCAAGTCATTTCACTCCCCGGTGCCTCAGTTCCCTCATCTGTGAAATGGGGAACAAGACCGCGAGGCCCAGGTGGGACAGGGACGGCGTCCACCCTGATTAGCTTGTACACAGAGAGGCAGCGTGGCTCAGTGGAAAGAGCACGGCCTGAGGAGTCAGAGGTCATGGGTTCGAATCCCGGCTCCGCCGCTTGTCAGCTGTGTGACCTTGGGTAAGTCACCTAACTTCTCTGGGCCTCAGTTCCCTCACCTGGAAAATGGGGATGTAGACTGTGAGCCTCACGTGGGACGACCTGATTACCCTGTATCTACCCCAGCGCTTAGAATAGTGCTCGGCACATAGTAAGCGCTTAACAAATACCAACATTATTATTATTATTATTATTATTATTAATTATCCAACAACAGGGGCAGGGAAGGTGGCGGTTCGGCGATGAAGAGGAAAATTCAGCCTCTGGACAGCGCTCTCCGGCCGGATCGCTCAACCGCAGGACAAACGTTGGGGTTGGGGGGCTTAATTCAAGTCCTGAACGAGCAGTCTATAATGAATATTAATAATAATTAATAATCAAGCTATTTGCTAAGCGCTTACTATGTGCCAGGCACTGTACTAAGCGCAGCAGAGTCGCCTAGTGGAAAGGGCACATGCCTGGGAGGCGGAGGACCTGGGTTCTAATCCCCGTTCCCACACCTGTCTGCCACAGTTAAGCGCTTACTCTGTGCAGAGCACTGTTCTAAGCGCTGGGGGAGATACAGGGTCATCAGGTTGTCCCTCGTGAGGCTCGCAGTCTTCATCCCCATTTTACAGATGAGGGAACTGAGGCACAGAGAAGTGAAGGGACTTGACCCCAGTCACACAACTGACATGTGGCAGAGCCGGAATTCGAACCCATGACCTCTGACTCCCAAGCCTGGGCTCTTTCCACTGAGCCACGCTGCTTCTCTGGGCTATGTGACCTTGGGTAAGTCACTTCACTTCTCTGTGCCTCAGTTTCTGCAGGTATAAAATGGGAGTAAAAAGCGAGAGCCCCCATGTGGGACACGGACTCTGTCCAATCTAACTAGCTTGTATCAAGCCTAGCGCTTAATAAAGTGCCTGGCACATAGTAGACGCTTAACAAATTCTTCTTTAAAAAAACCCTGATTATCTTGTATCTATCCCAGCGTTTAGTACAGTGCCTGGCACAAAGTAAGCGCTTAACAAATACCATTTTAAAAAGCCACTCTATTTTGTATCCACCCCAGCGCTTAGTACAGTGCCTGGCACAAAGTAAGCACTTAGACACTATTTTAAAAAAAAAAAACCACCCTGATTATCTTGTATGTTACCCCAGCACTTAGTACAGTGCCTGGCACACAGTAAGCGCCTAAGACATACTATTAAAAAAAAACCCTGATTATTTTGTATACCCCCCCCCCAGTGCTTAGTATAGTGCCAGTCACAAAGTAAGTGCTTAACAGATACTATTTAAAAAAACAAAACACCTTATTATCTTGAATCTACCGGTGCTTAGTACAGTGCCTCGCACAAAGTAAGCGCTAAGCAAATACTACTTTTTTTAAAAAAAACCCTGATTATCTTGTATTCACCCCAGCGCTTAGTACAGTGCCAGACACATAGTAAGCGCTTAACAGGTACTATTTAAAAAAAACACGTTTATTATCTGGTATCTACCCCAGCGCTTAGTACAGTGCCTGGCACAAAGTAAGCGTTTAAGAAATACCATTTAAAAAAAAAAACAATCGACTGGACAACAAAGGGGGGGAGAGAAGGAATCCCTGGTCCGAGGCTGGGGATGGAGGGGACGGAGCCAGGAGCATTTGTTCATTCATTCATTCAATAGTATTTATTGAGCGCTTACTATGTGCAGAGCACTGTACTAAGCGCTTGGAAGGGACAAGTCGGTAACAGAGACAGCCCCTGCCCTTGGACGAGAAGCAGCGTGGCTCAGTGGAAAGAGCACGGACTTTGGAGTCAGAGGTCATGGGTTCGAATCCCAGCTCTGCCACTTGTCAGCCGTGTGACTGTGGGCGAGTCAGTTCACTTCTCGGTGCCTCAGTTCCCTCATCTGTAAAATGGGGATGAAGACCGGGAGCCCCACGTGGGACAACCTGATTCCCCTGTGTCTACCCCAGCGCTTAGAACAGTGCTCGGCACATAGTAAGCGCTTAACAAATACCATCGTTATTATTAATTGGGGGAGACAGACAAGAACAATGGCAATAAGTAGAATTTAGCCCATCACCCGGGTACTTTATCAGGGGGCGAAACCTCCATTATAACACAGGGATAATAATAATGATAATAAAACTCAGAAACTCGGCTTTCCCTAAAAAAGCTTCTCCTGGAAACCTCCCGGGGCAACGAGATGGACGATCGGAAGCAGCACGGCCCAGTGGCTATGGCCTGGGAGTCAAAAGGTCATGGGTTCTAATCGCGGACTCCGCCGCTTGTCTGCTGTGTGTGACCTTAGGCAAGTCACTTCCCTTCTCTGTGCCTCAATTTCCTCATCTGAAATAGGGGGATGAAGACTGTGAGCCCCACGTGGGATAGGGACTGCGTCCCACCCGATTTGCCTGTTGCCAACCAGCGCTTAGTACAGCGCCTGACGTAGTAGGCGCTGAACAAATACCATCATGATTATTATTATCAGAGGGAGGGGCGGGAAGAGAGGGGAGGAGGAGGGGGAAGGAGCCTGTTGTTGGGGTGGGATTGTCTCTATCTCTGGCCGAATTGTCCTTTCCAAGCGCTCAGTACAGTGCTCTGCACACAGTAAACGCTCAATAAATGCACTTGACAAGCCCGTCAAAGGGCAGGGACTGTATCTGTTACCGATTTGTCCTTTCCAAGCGCTTAGTACAGTGCTCTGCACATAGTAAGCGCTCAATAAATACTATCGAATGAATGAACTGACTGACCGTTCCCCGCCCGAGGCCCTTACCGGGACAGGGACACGAAATAATAATAATGGTATTTGTTAAGCGCTTACTATGTGCCGAGCACTGTTCTAAGCACTGGGGTGTATACGAGGTCAACAGGGTGTCCCACCTGAGGCTCACAGTCTCGATCTCCATTTTACAGATGAGGGAACTGAGGCCCAGGGAAGGGAAGTGACTTACCCAAGGTCACAAAGCGGGTAAGTGGCGGAGGCGGGATTAGAACCCACGACCTCTGAATCCCAAGCCACTAGGCCATGATTTTCTCCTCTCCCTTTTCTGTCTGGGGCTGGGCATGAAGTGGGCGCCGGGACTCCGGGGTCCTCTCGCTTCCCGCCCCTTCCCCCCAATCCCATTCCCAGCACGGGTTTGGAAAGGGGCGCAGAGGGCTTCGCCCAAGGTGCTTTCATCGCAAACCCTTCGATTGCAGAGAAGCATCGTGGCTTGGTGGAAAAAACCCGAGCTGGGGATTCAGAGGACCTGGGTTCTAATCCCTGCTCAGCCGCTTATCAGCTGTGCGACCTTGGGCGAGTCCCTTCTTTATGCCTCAGTTCCCTCATCTGGAAAATGGGGATGAAGACTGTGAGCCCCACGTGGACAACCTGATGACCTCGTATCTACCCCAGCGTTTAGAACAGTGCTTAGACTGTAAGCCCGTCAATGGGCAGGGACCGTCTCTTATCTGTTGCCGATTTGTCCATTCCAAGCGCTCAGTACAGTGCTCTGCACATAGTAAGCGCTCAATAGATACTATTGAATGAATGCTTGTGTCTACCCGAGTTCTTAGAACAGTACCTGGAACATAGTAAGCGTTTAACAAATGCCATCATTATTATTCATTATTATTGCTGTTAATAATAATGGGGATTGAGATTGAGAGCCCCACGTGGGACAGGGTCTGCGTCCAACCCGATTTGCTTGTATCCATCCCAGCGCTTAGTACGCTGCCTGGCACATAGTAAGCGCTCACCAAATACCATCCTTATTGTTAATTATTGTTAATAATAATGGGGATTGAGACCGTGAGCCCCACGTGGGACAGGGACTGCGTCCAACCCGATTTGCTTGTATCCATCCCAGCGCTTAGTACGCTGCCTGGCACATAGTAAGCGCTCACCAAATACCATCCATATTGTTAATTATTGTTAATAATAATGGGGATTGAGACCGTGAGGCCCAAGTGGGACAGGGACTGCGTCCAACTCGATTTGCCTGTATCCACCCCAGCGCTTAGTACAGGGCCTGCCACGTAGTAAGCGCTTAACAAATACCATCCTTACTGTTAATTATTGTTAATAATAATGGGGATTGAGACCGTGAGCCCCACGTGGGACAGGGACTGCGTCCAACTCATCCCAGCGCTTAGTACAGGGCCTGCCACGTAGTAAGCGCTTAACAAATACCATCCTTATGACTATTAATCCCAAACCGGGCCAAACAAGCTCCCGCAAACACCCCGGCGAGGGGGCTCTGGGGACCTCAGCCAGAACTGTACTTTGCAAGCGCTTAGTACAGCAGTGAGCGCTCAGTAAATAGGAGTGAACGAGTACCTGGAGATGCCGACGGGGAGGGGGGTCTCCAGAAATCCTCCAGCTCGGAGGCTCGGTCGCAGACACTGCCGTCGCAGACACTGCCCTGGCAGCTGGCGGGGGAGGTCGAGACGCCGTCGGGGGTCTCTCTCAGGAGGGTCTCGGGGGAGAAACGACTCGGGGGCTGCGGCCACCGTCCGTCCCGGCTCGGCCCCGGGGGCATCTGGCCGTCTGCGCCCGGGCACAGGACAGGGGAAATTGGGGCTCAGGTCAGGCCGGGACAGGACTGGCCAAGCCCAGGACGGGCCAAGCCCGGGACGGGACAAGCCAGGGACAGGCCGAGCCCCGGACAGAACTGGCCAAATCCAGGACGGGACAAGCCCGGGACAAGCCAAGCCCGGGACGGGACAGGTCAAGCCCAGGAAAGGCCAGGTCCGGGACAAGCCAAGCCCCGGACAGGACAGGTCAAGCTCAGGACAGTTTAAGCCGGGGACAAGCCAAGCCAGGGACAAGCCAAGCCCCGGACAGGTCAGGTCAAGCCCAGGAAAGGCCAGGTCCGGGAAAAGCCAAGCTCCGGACAGGACAGGTCAAACTCAGGACAGTTTAAGCCGGGGACAAGCCAAGGACAAGCCAAGCCCCAGACAGGTCAAGCCCAGGACAGGATATGTCCGGGACAAGCTAAGCCCGGGACAGGACAGGTCAAGCCCAGGGCAGGACAAGCCGGGGACAGGCCAAGCACCGGACGGAACTGGCCAAATCCAGGACGGGCCAAGCCCGGGACAAGCCAAGAGCGAGACAGGACAGGTCAAGCCCAGGAAAGGCCAGGTCCGGGACAAGCCAAGCCCCGAACAGGACAGGCCAAGCCCAGGACAGTTTAAGCCGGAGACAAGCCAAGCCAGGGACAGGCCAAGCCCCGGACAGGACAGGTCAAACCCGGGACAAGCCAAGCCCAGGACAAGCCAGGGACAGGCCATGCCCCAGACAGACCAAGCCCGGGACAAGCCAAGTCCCGGACAGGACAAGCCGGGCACAAGCCCAGCCCGGGACAGAACAGGTCAAGCACAGGAAAGGCCAGGTCCGGGACAAGCCAAGTCCCGGACAGGACAGGTCAAGCCCAGGACAGGACAAGCCGGGGACAAACCAAGTCAGGGACAAGCCAAGCCCCGGCCAGGACAGCTCAAACCCAGGACAGGTCAAGCCCGGGACAAGCCAAGCCCAGGACAAGGCAGGGACAAGGCAAGCCCCGGACAGGACAAGCCCCGGACAGGACAGTCCAAGCCCAGGACAGCCCGAACCCAGGCCAAGGGGGTCAGGGGGGGCCTCCCAACACCTCCTCCGGAGCCGGGATTTCCAGGGGACATGGGGGGAGGGGTCCCCCTCTGTCCCGTAAGCCCGTCGTGGACGGGGACGGTCCCTCTTCACCGCCGTAATGTACTTTCGGGGCGCTTAGCGCGGTGCTCTGCATCCAGTGGGCGCTCAATAAATACCACCGAATGAAGAAAGCGGGGGCGCCGAGCCGGCCGAGGGACGGGTGGAAAGATCTTCCCAAAGTTTGGATAGCTTTCCTGGGAAAACGCGCAATTCGGCAGACCCGTTAGAGGGACCCCCCGTCCGGAGGGGGAGAGGGGGAAATGGGTCTGGGGGCGGCCAAAAAGGCAAAGAGAAAACCTGCCCAGCTGGGGCCCGGACTGCGGAAAGTCTTTTGGGGGGGGGGGAGGGATTGGAGGGGAAGGGAGATCCGCTGCCCCCCACCCCCGCGTCCCCCCTCCCCCCGGATGGACCCCCGCACCTGGATGGATGCGCGCCAGCACCGCAGGGTCCGACCTCAGGGCGTAATCCCGGTCCGGGGAGCGGGGCTGGTGATAGCTGTGAGCCTTCTTGCTTTTGACCAGGAAAGACCTCGGCATGGTGCTCCCGCCGCCTGGGTTCTACGGCTCCCGTCTAAGGGGGGTGGAGGTGGGGGGTCCTGGGAGCAGCCCCTGTTCTCAGCCAGGACCGGCCCGGGGGACACAAGGACCTGCCAAGGAAGAGGGCGGGAGAGGGGCCGGCTAGGAAATCTGCCAGGGGAGAGGGGAAGGGGCAAGGGGAGGGGGGTGGGGGTGGGGCAGGGGGAGGGGCAGGGGCAGGGGAGGGGCTTGCTCCGCTCACCAGGTGGCTCACACAGGTGCGGGAGCCGTCGCCCCGAGCACAGCCATAAAGCCAGGCCCCGGGCGTCTGCATGGGTAGTTGGGTGGGTGGGCAGTTGGGTGGGTGGGTAGTTGGGTGGGTAGTTGGGTGGGTAGGTGGGTGGGGGGGCTACAGCCGCCTCCCTCGGACTCCCTCTTGGGTAGGGATGGTCTCCCTGTTGCCGACTTGTCCTCTCCAAGCGTTTAGTACAGTGCTCTGCACCCAGTAAGCTCTCCATAAACACCACTAAATGAATGAATGAATCTCCCCCCTTTCCCCTCCCGGCAGTCCCGCACCTTCCTCCGACCCCGGCTGGACCCTCATTACTTCTGTCGTATTTATTAAGCCCTTAATGTGTGCAGAGCACTGTACCGAGCGCTTGGAGAGGGCAATTAATAATAATAATAATAATAATGGTGGCATCTGTTAAGCGCTTACTATGTGCAAAGCACTGTTCTAAGGGCCGGGGTTGATACAAGATTCAGAGACAATCCCTATCCAACAACGAGGTAGCAGTCTAGAAGCGGGGAGACGGATAACAGTGCTATGGAGGCCTGTCTACTTTTTGTTTTGTTTTGTTTTGTTTTGTTTTGTTTTGTTTTGTTTTGTTTTGTTTTGTTTTGTTTTGCTGTCTGTCTCCCCCCTTCTAGACTGTGAAACCGTTGTTGGGTAGGGATTGTCTCTGTTGCCGAATTGTCCTTTCCAAGCGCTTAGGACAGTGCTCTGCACCCAGTAAGCGCTCTATAAACACCACTGAATAAATGAAAACAAAACAGGTACAAGTAAACGGGCATCAACATAAATAGAATTATAGAAATAGACACATCGTTAATAAAATGAAGGGAATAATAAATATGTACAAATATACACCAGTGCGGTGGGGCGGGGAGGGGGGTGGAGCAGAGGGAGGAAATTGGGGCGATGGGGAGGAGAGGAGGAGCAGAGGAAAAGGGGGGGCTCAGTCCGGGAAGGCCTCTGGGAGGACCCAGGCCGCCCTCATCGTCCGTTGTTGTCTGTCTCCCCCGCTTCTAGACTGTGAGCCCGTTGTTGGGTAGGGATTGTCTCTATCTAGTGTCTTTTCCAAGCGCTTAGTACAGTGCTCTGCACACAGCAAGCGCTCCATAAATACGATTGAGTGAATGAATTAATGGAAGACGCCCCCCCACCCTGGGCCACTGTAGGGCGAGCGGGGGCCCGGATGGCCGGATGGATGGCCGGAGGGGCGGCAGAGGCGGTGGGCAGAAGAGGGGGTCCCAACAGAGGGGGGGTCCCACCTCCCCCAGGTCATTTGGAAATCAAAGAACCCCCCCCCCCCATCCATATCCGCTTAGGACCCTCCGGCTGGGAGGGAGGGGGCTGGGGTCCGGCCTGGGGAAGGACAGGGTGAGCCCCTCGTTGGGTAGGGATTATCTCTATCTGTTGCCAAATTGTACTTTCCAAGCGCCTAGTACAGTGCTCTGCACACAGTAAGCGCTCAATAAATACAATGAATGAATGACAGGGGGTAGGGGGCTTCGAGTCCCTCCCCCCCCCCCCGCCCCCGGTTAGCCCCCCATCAGCTCGTTGTGGACACAAGGAACGTGGCGACCGTCTCCGGGACATTGTCCTCTTCAGAGGGTTTAGTACAGGGTGCTACACCCAGGAAGCGCTCAGTAAATAACGAGATAATGATGGGCAGTACACTGCGGCCCGACCTGGGGGGGCAGCCAGACAGTCCAGCCCGGACAGAACAGGACAGGATATTCATTCATTCATTCAATGGTATTTATTGGGCGCTTACTTTGTGCCAAGCACTGTACTAAGCGCTTGGAAAATACAATTCGGCAACAGATAGAGACAATCCCTCGGGCAAGGCCGGGGGTGGACACTATGGGGGGAGGGTGGAAGGAGGCAAGGGGTGGGCAAGGCTCGATGGGGGGTCGGGGGAGGAGGGGGAGGGAGACCGTCTGACTCTCTTAAAACGAATCCAGATCCGGGTTAATTGCAATAATAATAATAATAATAAAAATGATGATGGCATTTGTTAAGTGCTTACTGTGTCCCAAGCACTGTTCTAAGCACTAGGGGAGATATAAAGTAATCAGGTTGTCCCACATGGGGCTCACATTCTTAATCCCCATTTTCCAGATGAGGTAAGGGAGACACAGAGAAGTGACTTGCCCAAAGTCACACAGCTTGACAAGTGGAGGATAAGGATTAGAACTCATGACCTCTGATTCCTAGGCCCGGGCTCTTTCCACTGAGCCACGGTCCTTGCCCTGATTTTGGGGGGGGGGGGGGGTCTGTGTGTATGTGTTGTGGAGGACGAAGCGGAGAGAGTAAGTAATAATAAATATTTTTAAATGGTATTTGTAAAGCGCTTACTATGTGCCAGGCACTGTTCTAAGCGCTGAGGTAGATACAGCCCCTGCGGGCCATGCAACCCGATTTGCTCGTATCTACCCCAGCGCTTAGTACAGTGCCTGGCACATAGTAAGCGCGTTACAAATACCATAACTAGCATTGTTATTATTATACAGGGTAATCAGATTGCCCCACGTGGGGCTCGCAGTTGTAACCCCCATTTTCCAGATGAGGTCACTGAGGCCCAGAGAAGTGAAGCGGCTTGTCTCGGGTCACACAGCTGACAAGTGGAGGAGCCGGGATTAGAACCCAGGTCCTCTGCCTCCCAAGTCCGGGCTCTTGCCACTAAGCCAACTGCTTCTCTAAGTGAACTTTATCTTTAAGCGATCTTTAAACCCCAGAGACGTAGATCTCCAGTCCATTGGCCCCTCGGAAATAATCATCATAATAATTATTATTATGGTATTTGTTAAGCGCTTACTATGTGCCAGGCACTGAACTAAGTGCTGGGATGGAAACCAAGGAAGCGAGGTTGGACACAGTCCCTGTCCCACGTGGGGTTGACAGTCTCAATCCCCATTTTCCAGCTGAGGGAACTGAGGCACAGAGAAGTGAAGTGACTTGTCCAAGGTCACACTGCAGACAAGTGGCAGAGCCTGGAATTTATTCATTCATTCAATAGTATGGAATGAGGGCCTGGAGTGAGGAGGGAGATTCCCGACGGGGGTCAGGGGATTTGGGCGAGGGAGTGGGACCCAGTCCACATGTCCTAGCCAAGGAAACGACGACCCCTCCTCCCCCTGGTCATCCAGAGCTTGTCCGTTGATCCCGGGGATAATAATCTGGAGGTCCAGGACCGGCCCCAGCCCTGTCCATCCCCCCCGGGGAGGGGTCAGAGGGCACGCAGGGCCTCAGAGGGTCTTCAGCATCGCAACCCCAGGACCGGATCCCCCCGGCCCCTCCTCGGACGGGTCAGTGGTCAGCCCCGGCCCCGAGGTGACCCAGCGGAAAAGCTCCACGGCGTGGGACAGGGATGGTGACCGACCCCATTTGCTTGTCTCCACCCCAGCGCTCAGTACGGCGCCTGCCACATAGGAAACGCTTTACGAATAGCAGAATGATTATAACGATGATGATATTAGCCGGATGTAGGAAAGGGGATCCAGCCGCGGGAAAGCCAACCCTGCAGGCCGCGGCGGTGGGAAGATGTGTGGCCGGCCCACCTGGCTTCGGCTGAGCCTTGAGGAGGAGGAGGAGGAAGAGGTAGAAGAGGAGGAAGAGGAGGAGGAGGAAGAGGAGGCCCGAGCAGGGCTGATCAAGGCCCCGCAGCCTCTTCCACCTCCGTCACCCCCGGCCCTGCGGTGACCCCGCATCTCTGCAAAGTTTCTCCCCCTGCCCCCCACCCCAGCCCCCCTCCCTGGACGAGGACCCTTCCCCGAGCCCTGGCCTGTCCACTTGTTTGGTTTTCTGTCTCCCCCATTTAGACTGTGAGCCCGTTGTTGGGCAGGGATTATCTCTATCTGCTGCCGCATTGTACTTTCCGAGCGCTTAGTACAGTGCCCTGCACACAGTAAGCGCTCAATAAATACGACTGAATGAAGAAATGTCCCGTCCTGTCCGGGCTGGGCCGGCTGGCTGCCCTCTCTTGTGGCGCTGGGAAGGGGAGCAGCGTGGCCTAGTGGCTAGAGCCCGGGCCTGGGAGGCAGAAGGATCGGGGTTCTAATCCCGCTCCGCCACTTGTCGGTCGTGTGACTTTAGGCAAGTCACTTCACCAGCGCTTATTTAGTACAGTGCCTGGCATATAGTACGCGTTTAACAAATACCATAATTATTATGATGATGATTATTATTCTCTGGGCCTCAGTGCCCTCGTCTGGAAAATGGGGATTGAGACCGGGAGCCCTGGGAGGACAGGGACTGCATCCAATTTACTCGTATCCACCCCGACGCTTAGTACAGTGCCTGGCACAGAGGAAGCGCTTAACAAATGCCATGAAGATGATCTGCGCGGGGTCTGGAGGGTCCCTCGGACCTCCCCACCCCGGGTCCCGGCTGCAGATCCCGGCCCTCGGACTCTTGGGTCCGCCGGGGCCGGCTGCAGGTCCCTCTCAGGCCTCCGGACAGCTGGTGGGAAAGACGAGACCCCCTCCGCCTCCTGGGGTCCCCCGACCTCCAACCCCGGCCCCCCAAACCCCCTCCCCACCTCCCTGGAAGAAGAGGGAGGGGATGGAGTGCAGAGGAGACCACCCTCCCCTTCCCAGCCGTGCCCCCCGACCCCCTTCCTTACCCTGGGTCAGGGTCAGGGTTCCTCTCCTCTCCTCCAGCTTGAACCCCCTTTCCCCCCGGCCGCCCTGGGCTGTCTGGAGGAACGGACTGCTCTCTTGGGCTGCTTATTTTTTTTTTCAGCTCCTTTTCAGCTCAGCCCCCAAAACCACAACTCCACTTCCTGAGTAACGGGTTAGTTAGGGAGCCGCGATGGCCCAGACAGCTCTGAGACGCCCCTCCTCCCCGCCCCCCCCAAAAAAAACCCCACCATCTCTTCCCCCTCTCCCCGCCGGCCAGGAGGACCCAGGAGTCCCGGACTCCCACCGCCCAGACCCCCTTTTATTAATACTAGTACCAATAATCATTATTAGTACTTGTTAAGCCCTTCCTATGTGCCAGGCACTGTTTTAAGCGCCGGGGTGGATAGAAGGTAGTCAGATTGGGTACAGTCCCTGTCCCACATGGGGCTCCCACTCTTAATCCCCACTTTTACAGATGAGGAAACTGAGGCCCAGAGAAGTGAAGTCACTCGCCCAAAGTCACCCAGCAGACAGGTTAAGTGCTTCCCACGTGCCGAGCACTGTTCTAAGGGCTGGGGGTAGATAGATACAGGGTCATCAGGGGGTCCCGCGAGGGGCTCACAGTCTTCATCCCTATTTTCCAGAGGAGGGAAAGGAGGCCCAGAGAAGTGAATAGGCTTGCCCAAGATCACACAGTAGACAAGGGGAGGAGGCGGGATTAGAACCCAGTTCCTCTGACTCCCAAACCTGTACTCTTGTGGGTCTTGGGCCTTTCTTTTCTTTTTTTTTTCTTTCCCCCCTCTTCCTCCTGCTTCTTCTTTTTCTTCTTCCTTTTCTTTTCTTCTTCTTTTTCTTTTCCTTCTTCTTCTTTTTCTTTCCTCCTTCTTCTTTTTCTTCGTCTTCTTCTTTCCCCTGGGGGTTAGCGCAGGCTCTAGAAATGACACGGAAGAAACTGAACTATTCTTGGCCCCTCTGCGACTTCCGCAGCCAGAGAAGTCACAGATTCAGGACACAGATTGACTCGTCCGCCTTCTTGCCTTCCCGGCCCCTCGTGCAATCATTTAGGGAGCGCTTACTACGTGCAGAGCGCTGTATTAAGCATTTGGGAGAGAGCACAGTTCAGCAGACAGGAGAGACGCTCCCTGCCCACAACGAGCTCACAATCTCGGGGGGGAAATGGGCTCGTGTAGGATTTGAACCTGGGACTTCTCGCACCCAAAGCGAGGATTCATTCATTCATTCAATCGTATTTAATAATAATTAATTATGGCATTTGTTAAGCACTTACTACGTGTAAAGGACTGTACTAAGCGCTGGAGCGCTGTTATTGAGTGCTTACTCTGTGCAGAGCACTGTACTAAGCGCTTGGAATGTACAATTCGGCAACAGATAGAGAATCACAATCCCAGGACCAATGAGCCAAGTTATCCCGGCCCCACCACTTCTCTGTTGTGTGACCTTGGGCAAGTCACTTCCTTCCTTCCTTCATTCGTTCGTTCATTCATTCATTCGTTCAATCGTACTTATTGAGCGCTTACTGCGCGCAGAGCACTGGACTAAACGCTCAGAAAGTACAGTTCAGCAATATAGACGGACCACCCCTGTCCTCTGGGCCTCAGCGACCTCATCTGTAAAATGGGGATTAAAAGTGTGAGTCCCACGTGGGACAACCTGATGACCCCTTATGTACCCCAGCTGTTAGAACAGTGCTTGGCACATAGTAAGCGCTTAACAAATACCATTATTATTTATTATTATTATTAATAAGTTCCCCCTCTTTTGTAATGGGGACGGTCGTCGGCATCGTCCCCGGGGATTAGGGCGGTCGGGAGCATCTCCCGGGTGGACTGGGCCAGTTCGGACCCGACGGGACCGGACCGGACCGGGCCGTAATCGCCGCTGCAAATCGGCCTCGGGCAGGAGGTTGGGAGACCAGGGCCGGAGCCCCGAAATAGCTTGTTGTGGAAACACTTCGGGATAAATACGCCCAGCAGGGCTGAAAATACCTTGACACCCAATCTGAGAGGTTTGCTCATTTCCCTTCGGATTTAGGGAACGGTTAAATTTGGAAGAGGTGGGCGAGAGGCGAGCCCCCGGGGCGGCCGCCGGACAATTGTCCGGCCCTACCGGGGGGCGGGGCCTACACACACACACATACACACTCTCTCTCACACACACACAACCACTACCCGCAGTTATTATAGATAGAGGCACACACACAGAGGTCCACGAGCCGTCCCTCGGACCCATGGAAGTCCTGCCGCAGGCCCCTGGCCAGGTGTCCGGTGGTCAGCCCAGACCCGCTGAGGGCGAAGGGAGGGACGCGGGGGGCAGCGACCAGCTCGGGCTCCTCGGATGCCCCGACTGGACCGGACAGGACTGGACAGTACAGGACCGGACAGGACAGGAGCGGACCGGACCGGACCGGACCGGACAGGACAGTTCAGGACGGGCCGAGCCGACAGTTTCCAATGGCCCCACTCCTTCCCTTCCCTCCCCTCCTTTACTTCCTTCAACTCCCCTCCCCTCTCTCCACACCCACGGCCCTCCTCTCCTGTCCTCTCCTTTCTCCACATCTCGAGGCTCGCCTCTCCTGTCCTCTCCTTTCTCCACACCTTGAGGTCCCCCTCCTTCCACACCTGTGACCCTCCTTTGTGGAGGCTCTCCTCTCTCCTCACCCGCAGCCCTCATCTCCTGGCCTCTCCTTTCTCTACACCTCCAGGCTCTCCTCTCTCCAAACCCACGGCCCTCCTCTTCTCTCCTCTCCTTTCTCCACACTTCGAGGCCCTCCTCTGTCCACACCTCAAGGCCCTCCCTCGCCATACCCCGGACCCTCCTCTCTTCTCTCCACAGCGTACGGCCCTCCCCTACCTTCCTCTCTCCACACCCCACCGCCCTCCTTTCCTCCCCTTTCTCCATATCCCCTGGCCCTCCTCTCTCCACACCCCGCAGCCTTCCTCTCCTCTCTCCACACCTGTGGCCCTCTTCTCTATACACCCACAGCTCTCCACACCCCACAGCCCTAATAATAATAATAATAATGTGTGGTATCTGTTAAGTGCTTGACTATGTGCCAGGCAGTGTACTAAGTGCTGGGGTGGATACAAGCAAATCGGGTTGGACGCAGTCCCTGTCCCACGTGGGGCTCATAGTCTCTAATCCCCATTTTCCAGATGACAGAACTGAGGCCCAGCCAAGGGAAGTGACTTGTTCAAGGTCACACAGCAGACAAGTGGCAGAGCTGGGACTAAGCTCCATGACCTCCTGATTCACAGGCCTGTGCTCTATCTACTAAGCCCTGCTGCTTCTCTTTGAGGAGGGGCCCTCCTCTCTCCACACCCCATGACCTTCCAAACTTCACCCCCTGCAGTCTTTCCCGCTCCGCATCGAGCTCCTCTCCGTTCCTCAGCCCCTCTCCCAAGAAACCACAGTGGGACAGGGGGATGTGGTCGTTCTCTCCCTCCATCTCCACCCCTGGGCCCAGGGAGAAGCAGATATTGAGCACTCGAGGGAGAAGGGATCCCTGGGAGTGCCCTTCCTTCCCCAGAGCCCTCCTTTCTCTGCTACCCCACGACTCTGAGCACCTCGCTCCGTTCACTCACTCAGCCCTTGGTACTGTGCCTGGCACGTAGTAAGTGCTTAATGAATACCATTAGTATGAATTATTACTATTCAATACAGTGTGCATAGCACTGTACTAAGCGCTTGGAAAGTACCATTCAGCAACAAATAGCGGCAATCCCTACCCAACAACGAGCTCACAGTCTAGAAGACTGTACTAAACAGTTGGGAGAGTACAAAATCAAAACAGATACATTCCCTGCCCATAGCAAGCTTAGAAACAAGCTTAGAATCTAGAGGGAGAGATAGACATTAATAGAAATAAATTTTGCCCAGTGGCCCCAAAAGCAAAAACTGGCAACCTTGGCAAGAAAGGGGACATAGGAAGAAGAAACTGAGGTTCCCTGACGGTGATATGTTCAATCCACGATTATCTGTGACTGTGGGCGAGATTGATCAAGTTGCCAGCCACTGGTCTTAACTTTTTCCCCTTTTAAATAATTAACAGGTGAAATGGACAGATTCGATTTCACCTCCCCCACCTCTCCCTGCTCATTCATAATGAGGTGGACGAGAGGAGTGAGCAGAGGAAGGTCCTGAATAAATCCATAAATGGGAATATTTTCCTGTGAGCAAGAGAAAAGGGTCCTTCCTATCTAGGAGGAAAAGCCAGAACAGGATGTTTGAACTGCCTCTTAAGAACACAGTAACCATTAAATTGCCAGGAGTCCTGAAACAGGTGTTTAAATCCCGGTTAATGCAGGCTGGTTCAATCAATCAATCAATCAATCAAGCGATCATTTGATGGTATTTATTGAGCACTTACTATGTACTATGTACTAAGGGCTTGGGAGAATATAATGCAACCAGAGTTGGTGGTCACGTTCCCTGCCCACAACAAGCTTTCAAGAGAATGATGACTGTTTCCGCCGTTTCTTCTGTTCCATCTACGTTTCCCTTCCTGGGTGGAGAGCACTGTACTAAACACTTGGGAGAGCACAAACTCAAAACAGATACATTCCCTGCCCATAAAGAGCTTACAGTCTAGAGGTGAGAGAGACGTTAATAGAAATACATGTTGCCCGGTGACCCCGAAAGTGAAAATTGGCAGCCTTGGGGGGAAGGGGCTATAGGAAGAACTAACTGAGGTTCCCTGATAGTGATATGCCTATGAGCAGATTATCCTGCTCCCACTGTTTGTGAATAATTTGGGTCTGCCTGCCCACCCTATTAGATTGTTAACTCCTGGAGGGCAGCAATCATCTACTTGGCTTCTGTTGCATCTCCCAAGAACTTAGTACAGCGTTTTGCACTCAATAAGCACTCGATAAATGCCAAGGATGATGAGATTAGACATGCCAGTTTCCCTCTCAGTGCCTCAGTTCCCTCATCTAGAAAATGGGTATGACATGCCTCTTCGCCAACCTACTCATTTTATCTCGATCTCGTCTATCTCACCGCCAGCCCCTTGCCCACATCCTCCCTCTGGCCTGGAACTCCCTCCCACTTCATATCCGACAGACCATCACTCTCTCCTTCTTCAAAGCCTTATTAAAATCACATCTCCTCCAATCACTAATCCCCCATTTCCTCTCCACCCTCTCCCTTCAGCATTGCCCCTGCACTTGGATCTGCACTCCTCAAGCACTTGACAGTTATCCCACCCTCAGCCCCATGGCACTTTCGTATGTATCGATAATTTATTTATAGTCATGTCTGTCTCCCCCTCTAGATTGTAAACTCCTTGTCGACAGGGAATGTGCCTACCGACTCTGTTGTACTGTAGGCTCCCAACTGCTTTGTAAAGTGTTCTGCACACAGTCTGCCCTCAAAAAATACCACCGATTGATCGAGTCTTCTCATCCTCACAGGGGGTGACCAGGAACTGTGACCATATGAGAGGGAACTTGGTGTATTCTGTGCTCTCCAGAGAGCCTGGAGGAAATGATTTGGAGAAGAACATCCCCTAATCCACATTCCAGCGTGCTTGTGTCTCCTCACAAGGGAGATAGCCTTTCTGATGTCGCCCAGCCTGACCGAGCCTCCTCCCTTAGAATCTATACCATTCCTCTCCCCCTGGTTGGCTGCTGTTTCAAAGTCTGGGTCCAGTAGAGGAAGGAATGATAATTCTGGATCATTCTCCCCTCATCCAGAATCAGATTGACCTACAGGACAAAAAAAGGATTTGAATATGGAATGGGAAAGGGAAAGAGAGAGATCTCCATGGGCAGGAATGTGTCTGTTGTTACATTGTATTCTCCCAAGTGCTTAGTACAGTGTTTTGCACACAGTAAACACTCAATAAATACAATTGAAGAAGAAAGAGAACATACCACATTCCCTATCTTCAAAGCCCACTAAATCATATCTTCTCTAGAGAGCCTTCCCTCACTTCTCATCTCTGGGAGTCAGAGGTCATGGGTTCGAATCCTGGCTCTGCCACTTGTCAGCTGGGTGACTGTGGGCAAGTCAGTTCACTTCTCTGTGCCTCAGTTACCTCATCTGTAAATGAGGATTAACTGTGAGCCTCACGTGGGACAACCTGATTACCCTGTATCTACCCCAGTTCTTAGAACAGTGCTCTGCACGTAGTAAGCACTTAACAAATACCAACATTATTATTATTATTATTGTTATCTCTCTACCCTATTCTCCTTTTCATTCAATCACTCATTCAGTCATATTTACTGAGCGTTTTCAGGGTGCAGTGGACTGTATTAAGTGGTTGGGAGAGTACAACGCAACAATAAACAGATACATTTCCTACCCCACTGACCCTCCCGCTTTGGGTCACCTTTTCACTTGGGTCTGTACCCTCTAATCAATCAGTCAATCAATCAATGGTAATTATTGAGCACTTATTGTACACAGAGCACTGTACTAAGTAGTTGGGAGTACAATACATTGGAGTTGGTAGTATCACTTTTATTCTCACCCGACCCCCACTCCCTCAGCACTTAAGAACATATCCTTATACTCTGCTGCTTCCCTGATGTCATTTATTTTATTTTATTTTGTCATTTATGTCTTCCCCACTAATCAATCAATCAATCAATGGTATTTATTGAGCACTTACTATTTGCATTTATGTGCGATAATACTGGAATGGTAGGCTTGAGTTATAATGGACAAATGGAGCGGGCACCTGGGTTCTTCTTAGGCGGCCATTCTGAGGAAACAAATCGATCGAACAATCAGTGGCATTTACTGAGTTCTTACTGTGTGCAGAGCACTGTACTAAGCACTTGAGAGAGTCCATTATGACAGAGACGGTAGTCGTTCCCTGCCCGCAGGGAGCTTACAAGAGGCATGGCCCAGAGGATAAGGCACAGGCCTGGGAGACAGAAGGTCATGGGTTCTATCCTGGCTCTGCCACTTGGGTGCTGTGTGACCTTGGGCAAGTCACTTCACTTCTCTGTGCCTCAGTTACCTCATCTGTAAAATGGGGATTGTGACTGTGAGCCCCCCATGGAACCAGGACTGCATCCAACCCAATTTGCTCGTATCCATCCCAGCGCTTAGTACGATGCCTCGTACATAGTAAGTGCTTAACAAATACCAGAACTAATAATAATAATAATGGTATTTGTTAAGCGCTTACTCTGTGCCAAGCACTGTTCTAAGCACTGGGGTAGATACAAGGTAATCAAGTTGTCCCACACGGGGCTCACAGTGTTAATCCCCCTTTTATAGATGAGGTAACTGAGGCACAGAGAAGTGACGTGACTTGCCCAAGGTCATGCAGCAGACAAGTGGCAGAGATGGGATTAGAACCCATGTCCTCTGACTCCCAAGCAGGTATTTCTCCTGTTTAGAGGGGGAGAAATCAGAAACTGAAATCATAACTAAAATCAGACATGACTTTAGTTATGGTTTCAAAAGAGCACTTCCTCCACCCAAAAGTGACTGAGTGAGAAAGAATCCTCACCGATACAGCCCCAGTGGGGCACTTCTCTCTGCATGCGTCATCCAAGACTTTCGGGGTCTCTTTCTTAGATTGGATTTGAAAATGAAAATAGCAACCCTTCAGCAGTGTGGTCTAGTGGAAAGAACTCATGCCTGGGAGTCAAAGGATTGGGTTCTAGTCCCAGCTCTACCACTTGTCTGCTGTGTGACCTTGGACAAGTCAGTGAGCATCTTTTGGCTCAGTTCCCTCATTTGAAAAATTAAATTCAATTAAATCCCACTCCCTCCTATTTAGACTGTGAGCCCCATGTGGGACAGGAACCGTGCGCAACCTGATTACCTTGCAGCTCCCCCAGAACTTAGTACAGTGCTTGGCACATAGTAAGCGCTTATCTATTGTAACAATAATAATAATAATAATAAAACTCTGGGATAAATACAAGATAATCAGGATGGACATAGTCCCTGTTCTACTTGGGTTTCACAATCTACAGGGGAGGAACAATGGGTATTTAAATGTGTATGTGTGCTTTTGACCTTCCTCTGGAGTACTTATTAATAATAATTATTATTATTATGATTATGGTACTTGTTAGGCACTTACTATGTGCCAAGCACTGGGGTAGACAGAACTTAATCAGATCGGACCCAGTCCCTGTCCCACTTGGGGCTCACACTCTCAGTCCCCATTTTACAGATGAGGGAACTGAGGCCCACCGAAGTGAAGTGACTTGCCTAAGATCGTATAGCAGACATGTGGTGGAGTCAGGATTAGAACCCAGGCCCTTCTGCCTCCCAGATCCATGCTCTATCCACTAAGCCATGCTGCTTCTCTTCCCTCTTATTAAGTACCCTCTAAGCCACTGCGTAATAATATCTCATTATCTTTAATATTGTTTTTGTATTCTTCGTATTTCATCTTTCTTTATATGCTTGTTATCAACCCCTCTCTTCTGTTTACTCTTAGACTGTGAGTTTCTTGCGGAGCCAGGAAATGTGACTAATTCTTACCCATATATTTTTAAACTTTTTCCCAGCTCTTAGAACAGCGATTTGCACATAGAAGGGACTAATAAACACCATTACTGCCACTGCTACTACTACTTCTAGTAATAAAGCAGTAATTAAGTACTTATTATTAATTACTATTAATAATATTATTGATACTATCATTATTATAATTATTACATTGTTATTACTAATAATAATAATGATAATAATGGTATTTATTAAATGCTCACTCAGTGCCAGGCACTGTTCTAAGCACTAGGGTGAATATGAATAAATCAGGTTGGACACAGTCCCTGCTTCACATGAGGCTCACAGTCTTAAACCCCCTTTTACAGATGAGGTAACTGAGGCACGGTGAAGTTGAATGAACTGCCCAAGGTCACGCAGCAGATAAGAAGCGGAGCCAGGATTAGAATCCAGGTCCTTCGGTCTCCCAGACCTGTGCTCTATCCACTAAGCCACACTACTTCTCTGTGAACTTACCCTGTGTCAAGCACCGGGGTACATACAGGATAATCAGAGCGGACACAAAATCTACCCCCGACTGGGCTCACAGTCTAAAGGGGAGGGAGATCAGATATTGAATCACCATTTTAGAGATGAGGAAACCGAGGCACAGAGAAGTTAGGTAATTTGCCCAAGGTCATACAGCAGACAAGTGGCAGAGCGGGGATTGAAACCCAGGCCCTCTGACTCCCAGGCCTGTCCTTTTTTTCACCAGACCACACTTCTTCTTCCTTCTCCTCCTCTCCCTTCTCCTTCTTGTTCTTCTTTCTCCTCCTCCCCCCCCCCCCCCAATTCATCCTCTTCTTTAGCCCTACTAAAATCACATCTCCTTGAAGACCCCTTCCCAGGCTAATCCCTCAATTCCCCTACTCTCTTTCATTTCATTCAATTGTTTTTATTGAGAGTTTACTGTGTACAGAACACTGTGCTAAGCACTTGGGAAAGTACACTACAACAATAAATGGATAAATGGACACTTTCCCTGCCCACAGTGAGCTTACAGTCTATCCATGCATTCATTCAATCATTTTTATTGAATGCTTACTGCATGCACAGCACTGTACTAAGCGAAGCATCCCTCTAGTCTGTCAACTCAGTGTGGGCAGCGAATGTGTCTGTTATATTGTACTCTCCCAAATGTTCACTACAGTGATCTGCACAGTAGGCACTCAGTAAATACAACTTCCGGACAGACTCTCCCTTCTGAGTTACCTCTGCACTTGGATCTGTATCCTTTTGTGGTTGTCTTATGCTGTCGAGTCGTGTCGGACTCATGGACGCATCTCTCCCAGAACGCCCCACCTCCATCTGCAATTGTTCTGGTAGTGGATCCATAGAGTTTTCTTGGGAAAAATCGGAACTGGTTTACCGTTGCCTCCTTCCACTCAGTAAACGAGTCTCTGCCCTTGACTCTCTCCCGTGCCGCTGCTGCCCGGCACGGGTGAGCTTTGATTTGTAGCAGATTGCCTGCCACTCGCTAGCCACTGCCCAGGCTAGGAATGGAATGGGTAGGCCACTGCTTGACTCTCCCTCCTATAGTCGTGACTGGTAGAGAACTGGAAACTCTCCAGGAGCGACCCTGAGAGGGGCTGTACCCTGTTAAGCACTTGATATTCACCCCTCCCTCAGCCCCACAACATTAATGTACATATCTGTAATTTATTTTAATGTCTATCTCCCTCCTAGACTGTAAACTCATTGTGGGAAGGGAATGTGTCTGTTTATTGTTATATTGTACTCTCCCAAGTGCTTACTACAGTGCTCTGCACACAGGAAGCGCTCGGTAAATACGAGTGAATGAGCTCCTGGTGTGCAAGGACTATGTCTTCCAACTCTGCAGAGTTGGTTATATTGTATTTTCTCAAGAGCTTGGTTTGGTGTTCTGCATACAGAAAGCACTCAGTAAATATCACTGATGGATTGATTGACTCTCGTTAATATTGTTGGTATTTTTGGTATTTGTTAAGCGCTTACTATGTGCAGAGCACTGTTCTAAGCGCTGGGGGAGATACAGGGGAATCAGGTTGTCCCATGTGAGGCTCACAGTCTTAATCCCCATTTTACAGATGAGGGAACTGAGGCACAGAGAAGTGAAGTGACTTGCCCACAGTCACACAGCTGACAAGTGGCAGAGCTGGGATTCGAACCTGTGACCTCTGACTCCCAAGCCCGTGCTCATCCCACTGAGCCACGCTGCTTCCCCAATATCTAGCTGTTACTGAGATAACGGACATGGAAGTTTCTTTTCCAGCAAAATACACTTGCTCTTGTTGAGTCAAGCCACAAATGACCAAACTATTATAAAAGTTGTGTTCCAAAAAAATGTTTGTCTTTTTCTCTCCTTTTTCCAAAAATAGTTTAAAAAGAGAAAACTATATGAAGAGAAGTCTCTCACTATCCTAGTTTCGAAAAGAACAGTCAGAAATTATACAAGAAGACCTGGACTTCTTTTTTATGCTGGTAAATTTTCAGTCAAAATTTATTTTAAAAGGACAGGGATGATTCTCTATTTCAGATCTTTCTGTTTAAACATCCCCAAATTGAAAGTGTGATATTAAGAACACATTCATCTATTACCAGTTGAGTAAAGGCGGGGAATACTTTCTTCCTGTCTCATTTTGCCCTTTCTAGATGGAATAGAAAAAGTATAAATAAGTACAAGGACTACTCACTCTTGGCTTCAAAGCTTTCCATCACCTTGCCCCCTCCTACCTCACCTCCCTTCTCTCCTTCTCCAGCCCAGCCCGCACACTCGGCTCCTCTGCCGCCGCTCACCTCCTCACCGGGCCTCCTTCTCGCCTGTCCCGCCGTCGACACCTGCCCATGTCCTACCTCTGACCTGGAACGCCCTCCCTCCTCACCTCCGCCAAACTAACTCTCTTCCCCTCTTCAAAGCCCTACTGAGAGCTCACCTCCTCCAGGAGGCCTTCCCAGATTGAGCCCTCCTTTTCCCTCTGCCCCTCCTCCCCTCCCCATTCCCCCACTCCCTCCTTCTGCTCTTCTCTCTTCCTCTCCCCACAGCACTTGAGCATATTTGTATAGATTATTTATTACTCTATTTTGTTAGTGATGTGTATATATCTATGATTCTATGTTCTTGTCTGACCGTCTCCCCCGATTAGCCTTTAAGCCCGTCAAAGGGCAGGGACTGTCTCTATCTGTTACCGATTTGTACATTCCAAGCGCCTAGTACAGTGCTCTGCACATAGTAAGCGCTCAATAAATACTATTGAATGAATGAATGAATATTTATTTTGATGGTATTGACGCCTGACTACGTGTTTTGTTGTCTGTCTCCCCTGTTTAGACTGTGAGCCCATTGTTGGGCAGGGACTGTCTCTACCTGTTGCCGAATTGTACATTCCAAGCGCTTAGGACAGTGCTCTGCACATAATAAGCGCTCAATAAATATGATTGAATGAATGAATGAATAAATTATAGATGAATTAGGTTGCAAGGTAAATCAAGACTATAGAAAAGAGCTTTCTACTTTGAAATGGTAATTAATTGTGACATTTGTTCAGCACTTACTTCATTGTTATTGTTCTTGTCTGTTCGTCTCCCCCGATTAGACTGTAAGCCCGTCAGAGGGCAGGGACTGTCTCTATCTGTTACTGATTTATACATTCCAAGCGCTTAGTACAGTGCTCTGCACATAGTAAGCGCTCAATAAATACTATTGAATGAATGAATGAACTTACTGTGAGGCAAATAAGGGGTTAAGTGTTGGGTAGGTACAAGATAAAAAGGTCCGACACAGTTCCTGTCCTTAATGGATCCGCAACATGTAAAAATGAGGGAAAACAGGTATTTCATCCCAATTTTACAAATGAGGAAACTGAGGCATAGAGAAGTTGCGTGAACTGTCCAGGGTCTCACAGCAGGTAAGTGCTTTCACTAATAATAATAATTATGGTATTCATTAAGTGTTTACTATGTGCCAAGCACTGTTCTAAGAGCTGGGGTAGATACAAAGTAATCAGGTTGTCCTACTTACAGTCTTAATCCCCATAACTGAGGCATAGAGACGCTAAGTGGCTTGCCCAAGGTCACAAGTGGCAGAGCCAGGATTAGAACCCATGACCTTCTGACTCCCAAGCCTGTGCTAAGACATGCTGCTTCTCATGAGCTGCCCCTGGGAAGCAGTATGGCCTAGTGGCTAGAGCACAGACCTGGGAGTCAGAAGGACCTGAGTTCTCATCCCAGCTCTGCAAATTATCTGCTGTGTGACCTTGGGCAAGTCACTTAACTTCCCTGTACCTCAGTTATCTCATCTGTTAAATGGGGATTAAGACTGTGAGCCCCATATGAGACGGGGGTTGTGTCCAATCCTATTATCTTGCATCTATCCCAGAGCTTATTACAGTGCCTGGCAGAGAGTAAATATTACTTACTATTTTACTTTTCTTTCACTATTTTATTTTAAAAAGGGGCAGAGCTGAGGTGAGAACCCAGGTCCTCTGACTCCCAGACCCTTGCTCATTCCACTAGGCAATACTGCTGCTCTGCTTGTTCGTTTTATTATTAATACAGTTATGAACACTCACTTTAGAAATAGCACAATGCTGTCTTTATGAAGCACATTACACTGGCATTGTGATATTTTAGTAGTGAAACGATTTTTTTTCCATTTCTTTCCTTCCCTCCCCCGACTGCGTAACTCACCTCGTTAGGCTTATATAGTTATCCATTAGGTATTTCCTCATGGGGGAGAATGTTTCCTCCTCTCAAAGTGCCTTGCTTCTACTCAGGATGGAGAAGCAGTGTGGCTTACTAGATAGAACACGGGCCTGGGAGTCAGAAAGACCTGGGTTCTAATCCTCGCTCCATCACTTGTCAACCGTGTAACCTTGGGCAAGTCATTTCACTGCTCTATGCCTCAGTTACCTCATCTATAAAATGGGGATTAGGACTGTGAGCCCATCGTGGGACAGGAACTGTGTCCAACCTGATTAACTTGTATCTACCCCAGCACTTAGAACAGTGCTTGGCACATAGTATGCACTTAACAAATACCATTATTATTATCAGGATGGGTGACCACCCTGACATCTAGAGCCTGAAGAGGATACGGTTAGGGCGTGGTGTAATGAAGGGTGAGCACTCTGGATTCTGAATCCAGAGATCTGAGTTCAAATATCAGTCAGACCTTAAAATTTCCTCTAGACTATAAGCTCGTTGTGGGCGGGGAATGTGTCTGTTTATTGTTATATTGTACTCTCCCAAGCGCTTGGTACAGTGCTCTGCACACGGTAAGCACTCAGTAAATATGATTGAATGAATGAATCAGGGTTTCTGTGGGGTGCCAGCTGAAACCTTCTTCGCTAGTTCCCCTCCCCAAAACTTCCCCCTATGAACATAGGAAACAACTCCTGAACAAAGAATGTTTTGAGATTTGGGGTGAAAGACTCTTCGCAAGTAAAAATAAAGGTGATGGCATTTGTTGAAAAGCACTGTCTACGCACTGGGATAGATACAAGCTGATCATGTCAGACACAGTCCCTGTACCGCATGAGATTCACAGTCTAAGTAGGAGGGAGGACAGATTGAATCCTCATTTTACAGATGAGGAAACCAGGGTGCCGAGAAGTGAAGTAGTCTGCCCAAGGTCACACAGCAGGCAGCTGGAAGAGCCAGCATTAGAAAACCAGGTCTTCTGAGAGCGTGGCTTAGTGGAAAGAGCCCGGGCTTGGGAGTCAGAGGTTGTGGGTTCTAATTCCGGCTCTGCCACTGGTCAGCTGTGTGACTTGGGGCAAGTTACTTAACTTATCTGTGCCTGAGTTACCTCATCTGTGAGGATTAAGACTCTGAGCCCCACGTGGGACCACCTGACTATCTGGTATTCATCCCAGTGCTTAGAACAGTGCTCGGCACATAGTAAACACTTAACAAACTCCACCATCCTCATCATTATTATTATTCTGACCCCAGGCCCATGCTCTTTCCACTAGGCCACAATGCTTCTTTTCTGAGGTAAGAGGTACAGCTCATACCCATATTTCACTGGCACAGTTGGCGAGTGTCACGAGAGTACAGATGTGACTGAAAAGGAGTTGCTTTTTTGGAAGTGAAAGGGGAAATTTTCCCCCACAAAAGGGAGGAACAGATGTGCAGGGCGCCGTTGGTCGTTTTATCGGAGACCGTGCATTTCGATAGTTTGTAGTCTATAAGTAGAGTGTCAGAGAGAAGCAGCATGGCCTAGTAGGGAGACAGGAAGACAAGCGGCAGAGCCGGGATGAGTACCCACGTCTTCCCGACTCCTACTCCCGACTCTGCCACTTGTCTGCTGTGTAACCTTGGGCAAGTCACTGCATTTCTCTGAACCTCAGTTACCTCATCTGTAAAATGAGGATAAAAACCGTGACCCCCACATAGGACATGGACTGAATCCAATCTGATTAACTTGTATCTACCCCAGTGCTTAGTATGGTGCCTAGCACATAGTAAGCACTTAACAAATGCTATATAAAAAATAAAAATTAAGACAAAGGGCACAGATTCCTTCACTGCCCCAAATCACTCCAGGGTGACAGTAGGTATTTTGAGAGCAACACAGGAGACTGTTTAGTCCATTCACTGTGCTACTTACTACACTGAAAGAGTTAATGTCCCCCCCAAATCCCTGACTGCCAGGAATTGTGCTAATCAGTTCCCTCCTTCCCAACTCAGTAACCCTATGGAGAAGATAAGAGATAAGTATTATCAATGTTGGAGTTCTTTCATCATAATCCGGTGATGTTGATGCAAAATGAGTTGCCTGTGCTTTGCCTAATGTTATTTTAATACATCTTCTGTACTCTATTGCTCACTTTATCTATAATTTATTTAAATAATAATCATAATAATAACGATGGTATTTGTTAAAGGTTTACTCTGTGCCCGGCACTATTCTAAGCTCTGGGGTGGATACAAGCAAATTGGGTTCGCCACAGTCCCTGAACCATGTTGGGCTCACAGTCTCAATCCCTATTTTACAGATGAGGTAACCGAGGCACAGAGAAATGAAGTGACTTCCCAAGGTCACCCAGCAGAGAAATGGTGGAGTTGGGATTAGAACCCAGTTCCTCTGACTCCCAAGCCTGTGCTCTTTCTATAAAGCCATGCTGCATCTCTGTCACATCTACTCTCTCTCGTGCATTCTTCTAATAATAATTATGGTATTTGTTAAGCGCTTACTATGTGCAGAGCACTGTTCTAAGCACTGGGGTAGATACAGAGTAATCAGATTGTCCCACGTGGGGCTCACATTTTTTTAATCCTCATTTTTACAGATGAGGTAACTGAGCACGATGATTGATCTGCACCTAATGGCAATGAGGTCCCAAGCCCCAGGCCAAGCAAGGCAGGAAGATAGAGTCGGCAACATCTCAAAGCCATCCAACTTTCCCAAAAGAGACTGAATTTAGAACTGGACGGTGGCTGTTTCTCCGTCTAATGCTTGGGTCATGTGAGAAATCTTTGTATTTCAGAACCATGAAGAGCTACACAGGGAAAAAGTTACAGTGGAGCTGAGTATGAACATTAAAACCAGGCTTGTTTTTTGTTAAGTGCTTAATATGTGCCAGGCACTGTACTAAGATCTGGGTTAGATATAAGCTAATCAGGTTGGCCACAGTTTATGTCATTCATTCATTCAATAGTATTTACTGAGTGCTTACTATGTGCAGAGCACTGAGGTAACTGAGAGGCCCAGAGAAGTTAAATGACTTGCGCAAGGTCATGCAGCAAACAGGTGGCAGAGCCAGGGTTAGAACCCAGGTCCTTTTGCCCCCAAGACCCATGCTCTATCCACAAGGCCATGCTGCTTCTCATCTCCTGGATGAAATTCAATTTCTAGAAATTGCCTATTATTGAGAGGCCCTTTGGTTAGGTCTTGGGTGTGAAGAAGATTAACCCAGGGACACTAGGTGTCCTGTTGCATCTGGCTGTCGGATCAAGGGTTTCCCGTCTCCGCCACTTGTCAGCTGTGTGACTTTGGGCAAGTCACTTCACTTCTCTGGCTTCAGTTACCACATCTATAAAATGGGGATTAAGACTGCGAGCCCCATGTGGGACAACCTGGTAACTTTGTATCTACACCAGAGCTTAGAACAGTGCTTGACACATAGTAAGCGCTTAATAAATACCATTATTATGCAGTGTGGCTTAGTGGCAAGAGCATGGGCTTGGGAGTCAGAGGTCATGGGTTCTAATCCCCACTCCGCCACTGGTCAGCTGTGTGACTTTGGGCAAGTCACGTCACTTCTCTGTGCCTAGTTACCTCATCTGAAAAATGAGGATTAAGACTGCAAGCCCCATGTGGGACAACCTGATGACCTTCTATCTACCCCAGCGCTTAAAACCATGCTTGGTACATAGTAAGCGCTTAACAAATACATTATATTATTATTATTATTTTCCTTAACATGGCTTGGGGGTAGTGATAAGGGATCATTTCTTCCTCCCAGAATTGAGACATTGGAGATGAAGACATGTGTGTCACCCTTCCTCCCCACAGGTCTTTGAATATGGCACACAGGCAGAGCTAGCTGCTGGATGGGGGGGGTTGGGGCTGATGCTGGAGCCCACCAAAACTTTGGCCTTGTCTCCCCCCGGTCTCTCCTCTTCCTCCTCCTCCTCCTTCTCCCTCAGGGCTGAAGCTGGGTAGAAGTACCCCCAGCCCACCACCTGTTTGAGATTAGCATTGCCAACTTCCTCTCTGGACCTCTTTCTCTCCCTTCCTCCCTTTCTCTCCCTGTCCTTCTCTTTCATTCATTCATTCAATCGCATTTATTGAGCACTAACTGTGCGCAGAGCCCTGTACTAAGCGCTTGGAAAGTATAGTACAGCCATAGAGCCAATCCCTGCCCACAGTGGGCTTACAATCTAGAGGTGGGGGAGACAGACATCCAAACAAGTAAACAGGCATCAATATAAATAAGTAGAATTACAGATCTATACATATACACATAAGTGCTGTGGGGTGGGGAGGGAGGGAGAGCAAAGAGAGAGAGTCGAGGTGACGCAGAAAGGAGGGGGAGCTGAGGAAATGGGGGCTTAGTCTGGGAAGGCCTCCCGGAGGAGGTGTGCCTTCAGTAGGGCTTTGAAGAGGGGGAAGAGTGATTGTTTGAAGGATTTGAGGAGGGAGGGTGTTCCAGGCTTTCACTCTCTCTCTCTCTCCTTCCTGTGTCTTTCTTGGCGCAGGAACTGTTTTTTTTATAGTATTTGCTAAGTGCTTACTATATGCGAGGCACTGTAATAATAATAATAATAGTAATTGTGGTATTTGTTAAGTGCTTACTATATGCAAGGCACTGTTCTAAGCACTGGGATGGATACAAGCAAATCAGGTTGGACACAGTTCCTGTCCCATGTGGGGCTCACAGTCTCAATCCCCATTTAACAGATGAGGTCACTGAGGACCAGAGAAGGGAAGTGACTTGCCCAAGGCCACACAGCAGACATGCAGCAGAGCTGGGATTAGAACTCATGACCTTTTGACTCCCAGGCCCGTGCTCTATCCACTATGCCACGTGTGCTGAAGTTGACTTAAGGTATCTACAAGATACAAGAAACAAATCGCTGTCTCACCTGGGGCTCACAGTCTTCATCCCCATTTTACAGGTGAGGGAATTGAGGCACAGAGAAGAGAAGTAATGTACCCAACTTCACATAGCACAAGCAGCAGAGCTGGGACTAGAACCCAGGTCCTTCTGACTCCCAGGCCTGTGCTCTGTCAACTAGGCCACGCTGTTCATATCTATTGTCTATTAGAGGCACAAGGATGGGCTTGAGAACCAGGGGTTGTGGGTTCTAATCCCGGCTCTCACTTATCAGCTGTGTGACTTCGGGCGAGTCACTTAACTTCTCTGTGCCTCAGTTACCTCATCTGTAAAATGGGGATTAAGACTGTGAGCCCGATAATGATAATAATGATGATGGCATTTATTAAGCACTTACTATGTGCCAAGCACTGTTCTAAGTGCTGGGGGGATACAAGATGATCAGGTTGTCCCCCGTGGGACTCACAGTCTTAATCCCCATTTTACAGATGAGGTAACTGAGGCACAGAGAAGTGAAGTGACTTGCCCAAAGTCACACAGATGACAAGCGGCAGAGCCGGGACTAGAACCCACGACCTCTGGACAACCTCATTACTTTGTATCTACCCGAGTACTTAGAACAATTCTTGGCACATAGTAAGCGCTTCGCAAATACCATCATTATTATTGTTATAATAATAATTATTATTATTGCTCTCTGCTGGTCAGTCCCTGGATCTCGGTTTCTCTCTGGCTTTTAGCTTTAGCTCCAACCCTCTTTTTGCCTTTTCTGCCCAGTGTCAGAGGCTCTACTCAGTCCAATTGCTTTAAAATCAAAAGTTGGCATCTACTCTTCCCCCGTAGCCTCAAAAGCCCCTTATCCCTTTCCTCCCCCTATTTTACCAAAAGGCCTTTTCTTTTATATTGAAAATCCCTGCCTCCTTATTCTCCTCCTAATGCCCAAATCTCTGGCCTGGTCTTTCCCTAGAGAAGCAGCATGGCCTAATGGAAAGAGCATGGCCCTGGGAGTCAGAGGACATGAGTTCTAATCCCAGCTCTGCCAATTGCTTGCTGTGTGACCTTGGGCAAGTCACTTAACTTCTCCGTGCCTCAGTTCCCCTGTTCTTCCTCCTATTTAGACTGTGACCCCCATGAAGGTCAGGGACTGTGTCCAACCTCATTGACTTGTATCTACCCCAGTGCTTAGGACAGTGTTTGACACATAGTAAGAGCTTAACAAATCTTATAAAACAAGCAAGCGTAGGTTCTAGCCATGCATCATTCCAGTGGAAGAGTGAAGCAACAAAGCTGCCTCCTTCCTGCTACACCCTTCCCTCAGTCAATCAATTAATCAGACAGAGCACTGTATTAAGCTCTTGGGAGAGCACAATATGCCCAGTTCTTATTTACTTCATTCATTTAATCATATTTATTGAGCACTTACTGTGTGCAGAGCACGGTATTAATCGCTTTCTTTCCATTCTTCCCCTAGTTGAAGGGTTTTGACTCTTAGGGCCCTGGAAAACCAGTGGAGATTGAGGTGGTGGTGGTTTGGGGAGCTGTGAGAGGCCCAGTGCTGTTCCCGTGGATGCCCCCCCCCCCCCATCTCCATGGACACACTCACTGAGACAGAGCTCTTAATAATAATAATAATAATAATTACCATATTTGTTAAGTGCTTAATATATGCCAGGCACTATACTAAGCCCTGAATTGGACACAAGCAAATTGGGTTGAATAAAGTCCCTGTCCCATGTGGGTCTCACAGTCTCAACCTCCATTTTGCAGATGAGGTAACTGAGGCAGAGAGAAATGAAGTGACTTGTCCAAGGCCACACAGCAGACAAGTGGCAGAGCTGGGATTAGAACCCGTGACCTTCTGACTTTCAGGCCCGTGCTCTATCCACTAGGCCATGCTGCTTCCTGGATCCATCTGCCTGTCTGGAACATGAGCTGGGGGTTGAACCTGTCCTCTAGTCCTCTAGACTGGAAGCTTATTGTGGATAGGAAATGTATCTTATTGTCTTATACTCTCCCAAGAATTTAGTACAGTGCTCCGTAGACAGTAGTAGGCTCTTAATAAATACTGACCTTTGAGCTGGGTTTGGGCAGGGCTCAGGGCTCTAGCAGTTGATCAAACAATAATACCAACTGAGCATTTACAGTGTGAAACACTGAACTAAGAGCTGAGAAGGATTCAGAGAAACTATCAGTTGAGCAGTGGCGTCTTGGAACCTGGTTGGGGTTAGTCTCTGGTAACCCCTGACTCGGAGCCTGTTTAGGGTCAGAGAAGCAGCAGGGAAGTGGCGAGGGTGCTGCTGTTCGGAGTGTGTTTGAGCCTGTGCAGTAGTCCCTGGAAGCCATGACAAGCCCAGTAGCCTTTGGGGGGTCAGTCACCATCCTCCAAGACAGATCTGGGCTCCTTTGGATCCAACCTGGGCTTGCACGCTGACCACATTCCAACACCGGACCTGACCAGTATGGGAGTCAGGTCGGTCTAGGCCTTGACTTTTCCTCTCTCAGGTTTCCACTCTCCTAGGCCTCTAACCTGAGCCACTCACTGCACAGGGTACGGAAGGGGTAGGATGATGATGATGGTATTTGTTAAGCACTTACTATGTGTCAAACACTGTTCTAAGTGCATCTAGCAGATGCAAACTAATCAGGTTGGACAAAGTCCCTGTCCCACATGGGGCTCACAGCCTTAATCCCCCTCTATACTGTGAGCTCGCTGTGAGCAGATAAAGTATCTGTTTATTGTTACACTGTAGCCTCCCAAATGCTTAGTACAGTGCTCTGCACACAGTAAGCGCTCAATAAATCCGATTGAATGAATGACTGAGTGAATTCCTATTTCAGAGATGGATAGCCGAGACACAGAGAAGCTAAGTGACTTGCCCAAGGTTGCACAGCAGACAAGTGGCAGAGCCGGGATTAGAACTCGGGTCCTTCTGACTTCCAGGGCCGTGCTCTATCTGCTAGACCATGCTGCTTCCCAGGGGCATCTCACGAGAAGCAGTGTGGCTTAGCGGAAAGACCACGGACTTGGGAGTCGGATGACGTGGGTTCTAAGTCCGGATCTGCCACTTTTCTGCTCTGTGACCTTGGGCAAGCCACTTAGCTTTTCTATGCCTCAGTTACCTCATTTGTAAAATGGGGATTAAGACATTAAGGCCCACGTGGGACAACCTGATCACCTTGTATCTACCCCAGTACTTGACACATAGTAAATGCTTAATAAATACCATAATAATAATAATTATTATTATTACCCATGCCCAGGGTTCACCCATGGCCAGAGGCAAGCTTGACTCAGGGAACTGGCAGTCCTTTCATTCAATCGTTTTTATTGAGCACTTACTGTGTGCAGAGCATTCATTCATTCATTCAATAGTATTTATTGAGCACTTACTATGTGCAGAGCACTGTACTAAGCGCTGGGAAGAGCAGACAATATAAGCAGAGACATTCCCTGCCCACAGTGAGCTAGACAATCTAGAGAAGAGTTTACAGCCCAGTTTCCAGATGGTGGCTAGCTCCTCTGCCTCTCCACCCAAAAGGGAGAATTGAATTATTGTATATCAAACACAGCCACTGGATAATAAGTTCAGTCAATCGTATTGACTGAGGGCTTTCTGTGTACAGAGCACTGTACTAAGCGCTTGGGAGAGTACAATATAATGGAGTTGGCAGACAAGTTCCCAGCCCAAAAGGAGCTTACAGTCTAGAGAGAGACAGCCAAAAAAATAAATTATGGATAAATAATACATAAATTACAGTAAAATCCGATTGACAGATTGAATCTGACGATAAAAATAAGGTTGGGTGAGTTATTCGATTTATAATGGACCCATCTGAGTCAGGAATGAGCTGAACATCGAAACACCTGAAGGAAATGATGAAAAACTGAGATTACATTTATTTTTTCCATTCGTTACAAAGAATGTGCTCCATTTTTCCATAAAATTTCACACTTTGCATGAAAACAAACACGCAGCCCACACACATTTGACATTTTATTCACAATGTTACATGGCACTGAAAAGCAGAAAAAGTACTGGGGGACACTTATATGGTGAGATTCACAGTTGAGACTTAACAATTTTATTACTTGCAATATGCAAATTGAGGCTGTTGGCTCTTGCTCTCCCTAAATCTGAATTCTTTCCATACGTTAAATCACGCAATTTCCAAAGCCCAGAATGAAAACATCAAATCCTTTTTAATAAGTTAATGATTGGTACAATCAAAGGTGATGAGAATCTTTCCAGAAAAAGAAAGATTAATTTTCTCTGTATAGTAAAAGGAATATTTATCTACAGAATTAGGTCTTAGGTCTTTTGATGTCTATTGCGTTATTTTTCTTTCTTTGGCAGAGTAACCCAGGTTTTCCCGAGGTGAGGGAGATGAACTGTCCCTCTCCCCACAGTACAGGCAAGACACTCATTTATTCAATTGTATTTATTGAGCGCTTACTGTGTGCAGGACACTGTACTAAGCGCTTAGGAGAATACACTATAACAATAAACAGACACTCCTACCTCCACAGACATTTGCTCATACCAACATACTGGCTGATGTGGACAGTGAAAGAGATTATTGTGGAGGGACATCCAGATCAGGGGGGACAACAGCAGCACGGCCTAGTGGATAGAGCACAGGCCTGGGAGTCAGAAGGCCAAGGGTTCTAATTCCGCCTTGGCCACCTGACTGCTGTGTGACCTTGGGCAAGACACTTCAGTTCTCTGGGCCTCAGTTCATCTCATCTGTAAAATGGGGATTGAGACTGTGAGCCCCATGTGGGACAGAGACTGAATCCAACCTGATCTGCTTGTAACCACCCCAGCGCTTAGTACAGTGCCTGGCATGTAGTAAGTGCTTAACAAATACCACAATTATTAACAGGAATCAAAGTGAGAAGAAGGGAGAGTGAGAAGGGGGTGAGAGGCAGAGACAGGAACTTTTTGCCAATGGGAGGAAGGGGATTATAATAACAAGAATAATATTTGTTAAGTATTTACAATGTGCCAGGCATTGTACTAAGTGCTCAGGAAGATATAAGATAATCAGCATAGAAGCAACATGGCCTAGTGGATAGATCATGCGCTTGGGAATCAGAAGGACCTGGGTTCTCATCCCAGCTCCACCACCTGTGCGCTGTGTGACCTTGGGCAAGTCACTTCTCTGGGCCTCAGTTACCCCATTTGTAAAATGGGGATTAAGACTGCGAGCCCCATGTGGCACAGGGACTGGTGTCCGACCTGATTATCTTGTGTCCCCAGGGCTTAGTACAGTGTCTGGCACATAATAAGTGCTTACCAAATATGACGGTTATTAACAAACACCACAATTATTATAATCAGGTTAGACATAGTCCCTGTCACATATAAGGCTCACAGTCTAACGGGGAGGGAGAACAGATACCGAATCCCCATTTTACAGATGAGGGAACTGAGGCAGCAAGAAAGTAAGTGACTTGCTCAAGGACATACAGCAGGCCAGTGGCAGAGCTGGCATTACCAGAGAAGCAGCATGGCTCAGTGGAAAGAGCCCGGGCTTGGGAGTCGAAGGTCATGGGTTTGAATCCCGGCTCTGCCACTTGTCAGCGGTGTGACTGTGGGCAAGTCACTTCACTTCTCTGTGCCTCAGTTACCTCATCTGCAAAATGGGGATTAACTGTGAGCCTCATGTTTGACAACCTGATCCCCCTGTATCTACCCCCGCGCTTAGAACAGTGCTCTGCACATAGTAAGCACTTAACAAATACCAACATTATTATTATCACTACAGAGGAGAAATAAAGTAACTTGCCCAAGGTCACAGAGCAGGCAAGTGGCAGAACCGGCATCAGAACCCAGGTCCTCTGGTTCCCAGGTCCTCGTGCTTTCCCTTAGGCCACACTGCTACCGATGATTTCATTCATTCGATGGTATTTATTGAGCACTTACTGTGTGCAGAGCACTGTACTAAGCGCTTGGACTTTGAATATTACGGGGGTCAGAGGCCAGTGATACCAGCTGGGTGTGCGCCCCGAGTCCGACCACAGTGGAACCGCCCCCTCAGGGCTTAGTACAAGCAAGGGGCAAGAGTTTCTCGTGTGGTCGCATGGCGGGTTTCTGGGTGAGTTTCTGAACCGGCCCGTGTAGGCCGGAGATGGCAGTTCCTGACTCACTCGGCCTTCACGGCCGGGTCAGCTGGGGTGGTTTCAGCAGTCGCGGCTGCCATCACCACTGCCATCTGGCCCGAGCAGTTCCCTCCCCCGCTCCCATATGATAATAATAATAATAATTGTGGTATTTGTTAAGCGCTTACTGTGTGTCAGGCACCATACTAAGCGCTGGGGTGGATACAAGCAAATCGGGTCAGACACAGTCCCTGTCCCATGTGGGCCTCGCGGTCTCAATCTCAATTAGTAAAGTTCCTAGCACACAGTAAGCACTTAACAAGTACCAAAATTATTGTTACTACGAGATAGGGAGAGTACAATACAATCATAATAATAATAATTGTGGCATTTGCTAAGTATTTATTAGGGTGCCAAACATTGTACCGAGCAGTGGGGTAGATACGAGGTAATTAAGTTGGACACAGTCCCTGTCCCACTTAAGGCTCATATTCTTAATCCCCATTTTACAGATGAGGGAACTGAGGCCCAGAGAAGTCAAGTGACTCGCCTGAGGCCAAATAGCAGACAGGTGCCAGATCTGGGATTAGAACCCATGACCTTCTGACTCACGAACCCGTGCTCTATCCTCTACGCCATGCTGCATACCACTCTGGAGGAAGCCGGGACCCTCAACGGCTTCTGTCTTTGGCCACTTGCAGGCCAGGCCAGAATCCCCAAGTAACGGTGAATTGTCCACCCCGGATTTGTCTGCTGCCCACCTTCCTCCACTCTCTCAGGATGGCACCTGGAGAGTTACCAGTACTCGACTATGGGAGGGAGAGTCAAACAGAGGCCTGTCCATTCCATTCCTAGCTCGGCCAGTGGCTAGCGAGTGGCGGGCCATCGGCTACAAGTCAAAACTCACCCGTAATAATAATAATAATAATGTTGGCATTTGTTAAGCACTTATTATGTGCCGAGAACTGTTCTAAGCGCTGCGGTAGACATAGGGGAATCAGGTTGTCCCACGTGGGGCTCACAGTCTTAATCCCCATTTTACAGATGAGGGAACTGAGGCACAGAGAAGTTAAGTGATTTGCCCAGAGTCACACGGCCGACAAGTGGCAGAGCTGGGATTCGAACTCATGAGCCCTGACTCCAAAGCCCATGCTCTTTCCACTGAGCCACGCACCTGTGCTGGGCAGCGGCGGCCTGGGAGGGATCGAGGGCGGAGGCTCAAGTTTACTGCGCTGAAGGAGGCGACGGTAAACCCCTTCCATATTCTTACCAAGAAACCTCTATGGTTACATACCTGAAACGATTGCAGATGGAGGGTGGGGGTTGGGGGCACCTTTCTAGGAGGGATGTGTCCATGGGTCAGAAACAACTCGACAGCACAAGACAAGACCCTCGTCCTCCAAGCATTGTTCAAGGCCCATCTTCAAATGTAGTCGACAGAGAGTGGGATGGCTAGGATGAGGTAATAATAATAATAATTATAATAAAAATAACAGTGGTACTTGTTAAGCGCTTACTATGTGTCAAGCACTGTTCTAAAATCCTGGGGTAGATACAAGTCAATCAGGTTCATTCTTTCATTCATTCAATCGTATTTATTGAGTGATTACTGTGTGCAGAGCACTGTATTAAGTGCTTGGAAAGTACAATTTGGATTGTACACTGTCCCTGTCCCCCACATGGGGCTCACACTCTTATCCCCATTTTACAGATGAGGTAACTGAGGTCCAGAAAAGTGAATTGACTTGCCCACGGTCACCCAGCAGTCAAGTGGCAGAGCTGGGATTAGAACCCAGGTCCTTCTGACTCCCAGACCCGTGCTCTTCTATGCTGCTTCTTGAACAGGACAGCCGTCCTCAGGGGGATCTTGACTGGAGAGGGGAGCTGGGCGGCTATAACAGTGTCACTGGCCTCTGGCCCCCGTTTACCGCTGCTAAGTCACCTGGTGAAAAAGCATGGGCCGGAGAGACAGATGACGTAGGTTCTAAACCCACTTCACCACTTAGAAGCACAAAAAATCACCAGGGGGGCATTTGGAACTGGGGGTCACTCATGCAGAGAAGCAGCATGGTCTAGTGGCAAGAGCATGGGCTTCGGAGTCAGAGGACCTGGGTTCTAATCCCGGCTCTGCCACCTGCCTGCTGTGTGACTTGGGGCAAGTCGCTTCACTTCTCCGTGCCTCAGTTACCTCATCTGTAAAATGGGGATTAAGACTGTGAGCCCCCGCTGGGACATCCTGATTGCCTTTTACCCATCCCCATGCTTAGAGTGGTGTTTGGCACATAGTAAGCACTTAACAAATACCATAATAATTATTACTATTATTCATTTAATCACATTTACTGTGTGCAGAGCACTGTACTAAGCACTTGGGAGAGTCAGTTACCTCATCTGTAAAATGGGGATTAAGACTGTGAGCCCCACCTGGGACATCCTGATTACCTTTTATCCATCCCCGTGCTTAGAGTGGTGTTTGCACATAGTAAGCACTTAACAAATACCATAATAATTATTATTATTATTCATTTAATCACATTTGCTGTGTGCAGAGCACTGTACTAAGCACTTGGGAGAGTAGAGTGGATCCCTCCTGGCCTTGAAGGAGTGGAAAATGGCAGCAATGTGAAGGAGCGTGGGACGAGAGTAAAGAGACCCGGGTCCCCATCCCAGTTCCGCTACTGACCTGCTGACTGATCTTAGGCCAGTGACTTAATCTCTCAGCAGCTCAGCTGGAAAATGGGGACAAGATACCTGCTCTTCCTTATCTCTTAGACTGAGAAGCACTTGAGTTCCGGGGACTGAATTACTTTTTTTTTAGGAGTCTACCCCAGCATTTAGCACATGATAAATACCTTAGCCCCTAAAATGAGTTTGATGCAATGTCTTTCTGGGACCTGAAGAGTCCCAGGGTCCCATGGTGGGCCTGGGAGTCAGAAAGTCATGGGTTCTAATTCCAGCTCCACCACTTGTCTGCTGTGTGACCTTGGGCATGTCACTTCAGCATGGCACAGTGAATAGACCATGGGTCTGGGAGTCAGAAGGTCATGGGTTCTAATCCCAGCTCTGCCATTTGTCTACTGTGTGGCCTTGGGCAAATCACTTTACTTCACGGTGCCTCAGTTACCTCATCTGCAAAATGGGGATTGAGACTGTGAGCCCCAAGTGGGACAGATTTGCTTGTACGTACCCCAGTGCTTAATACAGTGCCTGCCACATAGTAAGCACTTAACAAATACCATAATTATTTCTTTATTATTATTTTCTCTGGGCCTCAGTGACCTGATCTGTAAAATAGGGATTGAGATTGTGAGCCCCACATGGGACAGGGATTGTATCCAATCCAATTTACTTGTATCTACCCCAGCGCTTAGTACAGTGCATGGCACATAGTAAGTGCTTAACAAATACCACAAGTATCATGATTATTATATTCCATTTGCCCCTAAATCCCGTTACTGCTACCTTCACATGGCTAAAATCTGTCTTTTCCTCTCCATCCAAACTGCTACTATGTTGATACAATCAATCAATCATTTATAATAATGTTGGTACTTGTTAAGCGCTTACTATGTGCAGAGCACTGTTCTAAGCTCTGGGGGAGATACAGGGTAATCAGGTTGTCCCACGTGAGGCTCACAGTCTTAATCCCCATTTTACAGAGAGGTAACTGAGGCACAGAGAAGTTAAGTGACTAGCCCACAGTCACACAGCTGACAGGTGGCAGAGCCGGGATTCGAACCCATGACCTCTGACTCCCAAGCCCGTGCTCTTTCCACTGAACCATGCTAACACAATACTAGGCACTTGGGAGAGTACAGTACAACACAGCTGGTAGATACATTCCATGACCACAAGCTCACAGTCTAGAGGGAGAGACAGAAAATATAAATAGATAAATTATGGATATGTACATAATAATGTTGGTATTTGTTGGTATTTGTTATGTGCACAGCACTGTTCTAAGCGCTGGGGTAGACACAGGGGAATCAGGTTGTCCCATGTGGGGCTCACAGTCTTAATCCCCATTTTACAGATGAGGTAACTGAGGCCCAGAGAAGTTAAGTGACTTGCCCACAGTCACACAGCTGACAAGTGGCAGAGTTGGGATTCGAACTCATGACCCCTGACTCCAAAGCCCATGCTCTTTCCACTGAGGCATGCTGCTTCTCTACATAAGTACATAAGTGCTGTGGAGTTGAAGGAGGGATAAAGGGAGCAAATCAGGGTGACCAGAAGGGAGTGTGAAAAGAGGAAATGAGGGTTTAGTCAGGGAAGGCCTCTTGGAGGAGATGGGCCTTCAGTAAGGGTGATTGTGTGTCAGATTAGAAAAGGGAACACGTTCCGGGTCAGAGGCAGAATGTGGGTGCGAGGTCAGGGGGGAGATAGATGAGTACAAGGTTCAGTGAGTCAGTTGACATTAGAGGAGCGAAGTGTGCCGGCTGGGTCATAGTAGGAGAGTAGCGCCGTGAGGAAGGAGGGGGCGAAGTGATTGACTGCTTAAAAGCCGACGGAGAACAGTTTCCGTTTGATGTCGAGGTGGATGGACAACCCCTGGAGGTTCTTGAGGAGTGGGGAAATAGGGACCTTAATGTTTTTGTAGAAAAATCATCCAGGTAGCAGAGGGAACAGACAGGAGGCAGAAAGGTCGGTAAGGAGGCTGATTCGGTAATCAAGGCGGGCTAGGTTACATGCTTGGATTAACATGGTAGCAGCGTGAATGGAGAGGAAAGGGTGGATTTATGGCGATCTTGTGAAGTTTGAACCGACAGGAGCCACTTGTCTGCTGTGTGACCTTGGCAAATCAGTTCATTTCTCTGTCCCTCAGTTCCCTCATCTGTAAAGTGTGGCTCAGTGGAAAGAGCCCGGGCTTTGGAGTCAGGGCTCATGAGTTCGAATCCCAGCTCTTGCCACTTGTCAGCTGTGTGACTGTGGGCGAGTCACTTCACTTCTCTGGGCCTCAGTTACCTCATCTGTAAAATGGGGATTAACAGTGAGCCTCACGTGGGACAACCTGATTACCCTGTATCTACCCCAGCACTTAGAACAGTGCTCTGCACATAGTAAGCGCTTAACAAATACCAACATTATTATTATTATTACTATTATTAAAATGGAGATTGAGAATGTGAGCCCCACGTGGGACAGGGACTATGTCCAAACCAATTTGCTTGAATCCATCCCAGTGCTTAGTACAGTGCCTGGCAACATAGAAAGCGCTTAACAAATACCATCATTATTATTATTTAATGATAGATCGAATTTGTGGGTTGAATGAGAGAGAGGACTCCAGGATAATGCCAAGGTTATGGGCTTCTGAGAAATAAAGGATGGTGGTGCCGTCTACTATGACAGGAAAATTAGCACTTCCTATCCTGTCTAGATTACTGCACCAGCCTCCTTGCTGACCTCTCTGCCTCCTATCTCTGTCCACTCCAGTCCTTACTTCACTCTGCTCCCTGGGTCATTTTTCTAAAGAAAGTTCAGTTCACGTCTCCCCCCTCCTCAAAATCCTCATTGACAGAAACTCCATTCCATGAGCTTTAAAGAACTCAGCTTGCTCCGTCTCATCTTACCTTGCTGATTTCCTTCTACGACCCAGCCCACACATCATCTCCAACCTACTCACTGTACCTTGATCTTGTAATACTAAAATTCATTCATTCATTCAATTGAATTTATTAAGCGCTTACTGTGTGCAGAGCACTGTACTAAGCGCTTGAAAAGTACAATTCGGCAATGAAGAGAGACAATCACTACCCAACAACGGGCTCACAGTCTAGAAGCGGGGAGACAGACAACAAAACAAAACAAAGCAAGTAGGCAGGCATCAATAGCATCAATATAAATAAATCGAATCATAGATATATCCACATTATTAATCAAATAAATAGAATAATGAATATTACATATGGGGCATGGAGGGGGGATGGAGAGGGGTAGGACAGACGGAGGGAGTTGGGGTGATCGGGAGGGGAAGAGGAGCAAAGGAAAAGGGGGGCTCAGTCTGGGAAGGCCTCCTGGAGGAGGTGAGCGCTCAGGGGGGCTTTGAAGAGGGAGAGTTAGTTTGGCGGAGGTGAGGAGGGAGGGCATTTCAGGCCAGTGGTAGGACGTGGGCTAGGGATCAATGGTGGGACAGGTGAGAATGAGGCCCAGTGAGGAGGTGAGCGGCAGCAGAGGAGCAAAGTGTGTGGGCTGGGCTGTAGAGGGAGAAGAGTGAGGTGAGGAAGGAGGGGGCAAAGGGATGGAGAGCTTTGAAGCCAAGAGTGAGGAGTTTTTGCTTGACACCGAGGTTGACAGGCAACCGCTGGAGATTTTTCGAGGAGGGGGTAGACATGGCCTGAGTGTTTCTGCAGATGAGGGAACTGAGACACAGAGAATAATAATAATAATATTGGTCAAGTGCTTACTGTGTTCCAAACACTGTTCTAAGCACTGGAGTAGAGATAAGGTAATCAGGTTGTCCCACGCGGGGCTCACAGTTTTAATCCTCATTTTAGAGATGAAGTAACTGAGGCACAGAGAAGTTAAATTGCTTGCCCAAGGCCACACAGCAGATAGGTGGCGGAGTCGGAATTAAAACCTAGGTCCTTCTGACTCCCAGGCCTGTGCTCTATCCACTAATCCTCACTGTTTCTCTATCTCGTCTATCTCATCCACGACCCCTTGCCCACGTCCTCCCTTTGGTCTGGAACTTCCTCTGCCTTCATGTAATCACTCTCCCTACTTTCAAAGCTTTATTAAAATCACACCTCCCCCAAGAGGGCTTCCCCAACTAAGCCCTCATTTCCCCTACTCACTCACTCTCCCTTTTGCGTCTCCCTTGCACTTAGATCTGTACTCTTTTAAGCACTCGGTATTCACCCCACTCTCAGCCCCACAGCACTTAGGTACACAGCTGTAATTTATTTTAATATCTATCTCCTCTAGACTACAGCCTACTGGTCACTATAGCTTCTAATAATGTTGGTATTTGTTAAGCGCTTACTACGTGCAGAGCACTGTTCTAAGCGCTGGGGTAGATACAGGGAAATCAGGTCGTCCCACGTGAGGCTCACTGTTAATCCCCATTTTACAGATGAGGTAACTGAGGCACAGAGAAGTGAAGTGACTTGCCCACAGTCCCACAGCTGACAAGTGGCAGAGCCGGGAGTCAAACTCATGACCTCTGACTCCGAAGCCCAGGCTCTTTCCACTGAGCCACGCTGCTTCCCTTCTAGTCTGTGAGCTCACTGTGGGCAAGGATTGTCACTGTTTATTGGGGTATTGTACTTTCCCAAGCGCTCCCTACAGTGCTCCGCATACAGTAGGCACTCAGTAAATACGATTGAATGAATGAATTATTAGTACAGTGCTTTGCACACAGTAAGCGCTCAATAAATATGAATGAATACGGAGGAGAGCAGGTATTTTATTTCTTTTCCTCAATTTCCTTTTCTCTTTACCTCCTTTCTACTATTTTCTTTCTTTTTTCTTCATTTCTTTGGTCTACCTCCTTCCTACTCCTCCTCTTCCTCAACAGTATTTACCAGACAACTTCTGTGGGCAGACACAACTGAACTAGGTGCTTGGGGAAGACGCAAAAGAAATAAAGACAGAGCCTGTTCTGAAGGAGCTTCCAATTTAATGGGGAGACGGCAGACATAAATCGATGGCTATATAACAGCTAAAAGAGTGAGAAAAGATACAGATATTAGGAAGCATAAGCCTATTTCCTTAAATAAGTCAATAAATAGGTCAATTATCAATATATTTATGAGCGCTGATGTGGCAGGGAATAACTCCTGCTAGAAAACAACATTTTAGAAAGGCTTTGAATGATGGGAGAGGGAAATGTAGTTTGGTGAAGCTGAGGGGGTGAGGGAATGCTGCTTCTCCAGCTCCTGGTCTAGTGGAAAGAGCAAGGTCCTGGAGGCCAGAGGACCTGGATTCTAATCCCAACTCTGCCACTTGTCTGCTGTGTCACCTTTTGTAAGTCACTTAACTTCTCTGTGCCTCAGCTACCTCATCTGTAAAATAAGTATGAAGACTGTGGGCCAGAAGAAGCACAGTTGAGGGACAGCAGAGAGTTAGGCACAGTTAGAGATTTGGGTTTTGGATGAGTGATGAGCACAAACACACCCACACACACATACACACTCTCACTCACATACACACAACACAGTGTGGAAAACAGTGTGACCTACTGGAAAGAGCACGTAACTGGGAGCCAGAGAACCTGAGTTCTAATCCTGGCTCCGCCACTTGTCTGCTGTGTCCCCTTGGGTAAGTTACTCAACTTCTCTGGGCCTCAGTTACCTCATCTGTAAAATGGGGATTAAGACTGATAGCCCCATGTGGGACACGGGACTGTGTCCAATCTGATTAGGTTGTGTTTTGTACAGTGAGCGCCTAGGACATAGTGAGCGCTTAATAAATACCATGAAAACTAATTTAAGAAATCAATCAATGGTATTTACTGAGCATGTTCCGAGCACTGTACTAAGCATTTGGGAGAGTCCAGTATAACAGAGTTGGTAGACATGTTCCCTGCCCACAACGAGCTCACAGCCTAGAGGAGCTTTTTTCCTACTTGGCAAAGGAGAGCGGGGTTCAAGAAGGGTTTGGATAACTTCATGAGGAAACGGTCCGTAATGCACTAAGGGAAAGGTAGAGATGCAGGTTGAGAGAGGAAAATTTTGGAGACGGAAGATGGCACATTCCTACCCGTTAGGATGGATGTCAAAGACATCACTGTTCTTGTTCACTGTTCATCAACTCTGTTATACTGGACTCTCTCAAGTGCCTAGTACAGTGCTCTGCACACAGTAAGCGCTCGATAAATACCACTGATTGATTGTGCAGAAACATGCACGTCTGACTCCCCCGCTAGACTGTAGCTCCTTGTGGGGAAGGAACCTGCCTGGTAACTCTGAAAAAGTGTACTCTCCCAAGGGCTTAGTACAGTGCTCTGCACATAGTAAATGCTCAATAAATACCCCTGATTGAGTGACTGATTGATTGCTGTTGTTGGACATGGTACGGTATGGACCAGTATGGGTAACTGGTGTGATCCAGTGTAATCCAGCGAGAAGCAGCATGGTGCAGTGGATAGAGCACAGGCCTGGAAGTCAGAAGGCCATGGGTTCTAATCCCAACTCTGCTACTCATCTGCTGTGTGACCTTGGGCAAGTCACTTCACTTCTCTGGGCCTCAGTTACCTCATCTGGAAAATGGGGACTGTGAGCCCCACGTGGGATGGGACTGTATTCAACCCGATTTGCTTGTGTCCATCCCAGCGCTTAGAACAGTGCCTGGCACATAGTAAGCGCTTAACAAATACCGTTAACAACATTCCTTTTCAGCAGCTCAGAAGTTACAATCAGGTGTTTCACTTAATTTCTGAAGTCTGTGGAGCCAGATTATTTTCAGTGTTTAAATCAAGCTGTGAGCCCATTCTACACCCTAGGAAGTTGCATTCACACTTAGTTTGCACCCAGTAAGTACTCGATATATCATTGAATAAATTGATTCAATTTAGTACGATTTCAGGGCCCAGTCCCACCTTTTCCACAACACTGTCATTTTCAGAAATAAAAGGGTTTCTCATTCACTACAACAGGTCAATTTTTCAAAAAATGTATGAGTAACAGTTGAGAAATTGGGGTGGCTCAAAGGGGATTTTTCTGTGTTTGATTTCTCAAAATTAAGATTCACCATCCTGTAGACACCCAGAAATTTTACTTTGCCCCAAATGAAAATATGGGATTGGGCAACTAATTTAGAATAATGGCCTGCTAATGTGAAAATGACTGCAATGATTTAGAAACAGAAGTGATAGTAATTCTAGTTAGAAATCTTTTAAGTGCTTGGGAGGGTACAATGTAACAGAGTTGGGAGACATGTTACCTACCCACCAGGAACTTACACACTAAGAGGGGGAAACAGACATTTAAAAAAATGTAATAAATTCAATTGCTTATATCAGAACCAACCTGGTTAAAATGTGTAGTGTTAAGTAGTCAATACACAGACCAAAAAGCCCAAAAGACACGAGTTTTAGATAGTCATTTTTCATTTATAGATGCATTAATGTAGAGGAAATGACAGACATATTTCAAATGAGGAGACTTAATTGAATCTGAGCAAAGCCTTGAGCCACGGACTGAGGTCTGCAGGTGGCGGATCACCGCAGGAGGGAGTTTCCCAAGCAGAGACCTTTACGCAGCAAAGCTTCCCATTCTGGATCTCCTATATTCAAACCGCAAGTAGGACTTGACAGAAAATGGCCTACTGGAAGGACAAGTTCTGCATCCTTCTAGGCTGTGAGCCCGTGGTGGGCAGGGATTGTCTCTATTCATTGCTGAATTGTACTTTCCAAGCACTTAGTACAGTGCTCTGCGCAGAGTAAGCGCTCAATAAATACGATTGAATGAATGAATCCCCGACTGTGTACAGGGAGACCGGCTCAATATAAATCCACGGCAGCTGGCTTCTGGGGATTCATAAGGGAAGGGGAGGAGAGAAATGTACTCTCCTCAAGTCCTGCACATGACAGGACTAGGGAAGCAGAGTGGCCTAGTAGACAGAGCATGAGCTTGGGAGTCAGAGGACCTGAGTTCTAATCCCGGCTCCGCCACTTGTCTGCTGCGGGACCTTGGGGAAGTCACTTCACTTCTCTGGGCCTCAGTTCCCTCAACTGGAAAACGGGGATTCGATCCCTGTTCTCTCTCCAATTTAGACTGTGAGCTGCTTGTAATCCCTGATGGTCTTTGTATCCACTCCAGCGTTTAGTACAGTGTTCATCTCCCACTCCCGCCTGCATCACACTGATTTGCCCCCTTTGCTCTTCCCCCCTTTCCCAACCCCACAGCACTTATGTATATATCTATTTATATGTATATATAAATCTGTAATTTTATTTATTTGTAAAGATGTCTGTCTCCTCGCCCTCCATAGATTGTGAGCTCGTTGTGGGAAGGGATTGTCTCTATTTTTGTATTGTAATAATAATAATAATAATGTTGGTATTTGTTAAGCGCTTACTATGTGCCGAGCACTGTTCTAAGCGCTGGGGTAGACATAGGGGAATCAGGTTGTCCCACGTGGGGCTCACAGTCTTAATCCCCATTTTACAGATGAGGGAACTGAGGCACAGAGAAGTGAAGTGACTCGCCCACAGTCACACAGCCAACAAGTGGCAGAGCTGGGATTCGAACTCATGAGCCCTGACTCCAAAGCCCGTGCTCTTTCCACTGAGCCACGCTGCTTCTCCTACTTACCCAAGTGTTTAGTGCAGTGCTCTGCACACAGTAAACGCTTAATAAATATGATTGAATGAATGAGCACATAGTGAGTGCTTAACTAACTGCACAATTATGATTATGATGCTTTGTAGCATTTGGCTTGCAGGGTGTATTTCACCAGTCCCGGTTCCTGCAAGAGCCCTAAACTGTAAGCTCACTGTGAGCAGGGAATGTGTCTGTTATCTTGTTATACTGTCCTCCCTCAAGGGTTTAGTACCGGGCTCTGTACGCAGTAAGCGCTCAATAAATATGATTGAATGGAAGTTTGGAGAGAAGAGCAGATGGCAACTGGGGTTCAGGGTGGCCACAGAGGGTCAGTTCCAGGCTGCAAACCCTTTGGAGGGCTCCTGCTACCCCTCAGGGTCACAAGGCTAGAGGATCTCTGGCCCTTATGCATTGGAAGATTGGACACTGTGACCCCTCTAGGCAATCAGCTTATCAATCAATCAATAATATTTACTGAGCACTTAATGCACACTGTACTGCGCACTTGGGAGAGGACAATACAACAGAATTAGCAGACACATTCCCTGCCCATAATGAGCTTACAGTCTTATTGCTGCCCCTTAGTTGAATGCCCTGTCAGTTAATTGTATTTAATGAGCGCTTACTGTGTGCAGAGCACTGTACCAGGCACTTGGGAGACTACAATATAACAATAAAACAGACACAAAGAGGAATCTCACGTACAAAGGTGTCGCTCAAGAGACGGGTTCACTTTCAAACTTCCTCGGTCGAACAAGCATCTCACTGAATCCTACAAACTGTGGGGTGATGTGGCCTGAAAGTTACTTCCTAGAGTGCAAACTGCCAATGACAGTCATATTTAAAGACACGTTGCATTAATGAGGTTTGTGCAACAGTGTGGCTTAGTGCGAGGGCCTGAGAACCAGAAGGACTTGGTTCTAATCCTGACTCTTCCACGGGTCTGTTGCATCATCTTGGGCAAGTCACTTCACTTCTCTAGGCCTCAGTTACCTCATCTGTAAAATAAGGATTAGGACCGGGTGCCCCATGGGGGACAGAGACTGTGTCCGACCTCATTACCTTGCATCTACTCCAGTGCTTGGGACAGTGCTTGGCACATAGCAAGCACTTTACAAGCACCATTATTAAGTTGGGTGTTTTTCCTGCTCCCACCAATTTTCTGCTTTAGGCCAGAACCTATAAGACCTCTTGCGAAGTCCTGCCCTTTCCAATCAATCAATTGTATTTAGAGCGCTTATGGTGTGCTGAGTTCAATATAACAGAGTTAGTAGATCCGTCCCCTGCCCGCAACGAGATTCCAGTCTAGAGCTTCCGCTACGTACCTGTAGCAATGGGTCTGCGAATCAGTGGAGTGGTTAGAGGTTTCCGTAGCAGCGTTCAGCATTCTTGCCCGGGCAGCCCATTCTTGGACTGAATCAGGAACGAGAGTTAGGATTTGATTCATTCCCTGGAGCTACTTTGCAGAGAATTGGGTTAAAAAAGAGTAATCATGGAGGCTAGAAGAACTTTAAATCTGGAGTTTGGAAGTTAACCAGAGCTCTTCACAGGTGGACTGACCCTCCCTTCCTATGACACGTATTAATTTATTCACCAAAGTCCACTCTGGGGGAATACAGTCATCGCAAGGACTGAGAAATATTTCCCTCCCAGAGATAAGGCAGTGATTTCAATCAGTCAACTATAGTTACTGAGGGTTTACTCAGTAAGAGAGAGAGAGAGAGAGAGAGAGAGAGAGAGAGAGAGAAACCGGTCTTCTTAATAATGACTTCCAAGAAATAAGGAACACCACATTCCTAATCAATTTGGACACTTAATGAAAAGTCTCACTTTCCATTTTCATAGGTAGCATGTTTAATTTTAAGACAAGTTTCTAAGTAGAAATCTCAGAGGAAAGCTTTCTGATTTGGATCTCAAGAGACAAGCGCCACAGTTTTCTCCTTGATGTTCTGCAATAAGCCCCGGCGTCAGAAGAACCCGGGTTCTAATCCCAGCTCTGCCACTTGTCCGCTGTGACACTTTGGGCAAGACACTTAACTTCACTGTGTCTCACTTAACCTAATCTTTTTAAAGAATTAGTGAATAACTTAGAGATTAAGACTTGGAGCCCCATATGGGACATGGACTGTGACTGACCCGATTAGCTTATGTCTACCCCAGCGTTTAGTACAGTGCCTGGCACACAAGCCCTTAATGAATACAAGAAGCAGCGTGGCCTAATGGATTGAGTCCGGGCCTGGAAGAAGGATCTGGGTTCTAGTCCCCACTCTGCCACCTGTCTGCTGTTTGACTTTAGGAAAGTCACTTCACTTCTTCTCTGTGCCTCAGTTACCTCATCCGTAAAATGGGGATCAAAACTGTGAGTCCCATGTGGGACATGGACTGTGCTCAACTTGCTTAGTTTTATCTACACGATCTGTATTTACAACCCTCCAGACTGTAAGCTCATTGTGGGCAGGGAACGTGTCTGTTTATTGTTATACTGTAATCTCCCAAACACTCAGTACATGTTGAACACAGTCTGTCCCATATAGGGCTCAGAGTCTAAGTCAGAGGGAGGAAGATTTAACCCCCATTTTACAGACGAGGGAACCGAGGCACGGAAAAGTTACACAGCAGTCAAGTGGTGGAGCCGAGATTAGAAACCAAGTCCACTGACTTCAAGCCCCTGCTCTATCCACAAGCTCATACTGCTTCTCATCATTCTTAATTGCCACTTGTGGGGTTGGTTAAAAAATTTGGAAAACTTGATTGAGGACCCTCCAATTACTGTTAGGTGAGATGGTTTGTCAAGCATGCCAAAAATGACCCAACCTGTTTCACTAGGTTAGGAATGGAGCCCTTCAGCCAGGAGAATTGCAAGGGAGATGCACAAGGTAAATTACCCCATTTTTTCATTCATCATTTAAATTTAAATGAATATTTAAACCTGCAGATCCTCAGTGAGAAAGCAATGTGTTTAAGGGAACAAAGGATTTTTTTTTAAAACAAAGGACGATACAGCAGAAAGCCTGGGTAAAATTAGAAAAATGGCCAAACTAAACACCCATTTATGAAATAGACTAAGTTAAATTCTGTTCTACTCTGAAGGTCAAAAAAGTTTAGGTCTGTGGGTCTGTGAAGTGCAATGGAAAACACAAATTCTTACTTGATTCTACTTCATGGCAACTTTATTCATTCAATTGTATTTCTTGAACGCTTACTGTGTGCAGAGCACTGTACTAAACTTTATCCCACTTAGGCTCCTTCATTCATTCAATTGTATTTACTGAGCGCTTACTGTGTGTTAAGCACTGAACTGCATGCTTGGGAAAGCATGATATAACAATAAACAGACATGTTCCCTGCCCATAATGAGCCGCATAGTACCTGAATATACACACTCTTTAAAATAGGGGAGAATTAAGCTTCTAATTATTTTATATCACCTTTCTCTACTGGCTTTTTTGCTGCAAGTCTTGTAATCCACACACAACCAATAGAGAAACTACAGTAACCTAAACTTTTCTGTCCTCGAGCTCTAGTTGCCAGCCTGCCTTCCCAAATCCATTGGAATACATCATCAATAGGTATAAGAAGATTTAGGCAAGCTCACTTTTTTTAAAAAAATGGTATTTGTTAAGCATTAAGTGCTCGGGTAGGTACCAGTTAATTAGGTCACAGTCTAATGGGGTTCACAGTTTAAGCAGGAGTTGAGACCAGATATCCCCATTTTACAGTTGAGGTACAGAGAAGTTAAGTGGCTAGCTATAATTGTTCCATAAATCAGCGCTTTTTGACTCCTCCTGATTTAAGGAATCAAAGGATTAAGAAGCTCTCCTCCCAGAAGACTTAATGATCAAGGGGTGAAGGAACCTTCAGTAATATCAAGGAATATCAAGGATCTGGATGGTGGCACCCAGAGATCAGAAACTGAGAGGTAAGAGACAAAGAAGAGTTATTTCATGGAAGAGGGATTAACCACAATTCACTAGAGAAACCAGGGTCCTCTTGAAGCCAACACTCACATTCATTCCACTGATTGAACAGTGGAAGAACGGGAAAAAAATAAGTTGGCAGGAGAGCCTGTAAACATAAAAAAATATGCTCGGAGTGGAGATGATGATGATGATAATTATAGTAATAGTGATAATTGTGGTATTTAAGCACTATCTATATGCCAAACATAATTCTACAGGCTCACATGGCGTTCACAGTCAAAGTAGGTATTTGGGAGTAAATAGGGAGAGCAGGTACTGAATCCCCAATCATTCGGATAAAGGAACGAAGCACAAAGAAGTGAAGTGACTTGCCCGAGGTCACAGAGCAAGTAAGTGGCAGAGCTGGGATTAGAACCCAGGTCCTCTGACTCTCAGGCCCGTGCTCCTTCCATTGGTTGCCTATCCACCTCCATATCAAACAAAAATTCCTCATCATTGTCTTTAAAGCAGTCCATCACCTTGCCCCCTCCTAAGAACAGTAGTGCTTCACCCAGCCTACGGGTTAGCGATCCAGCCACCATCATCAGGATCAAACAATTCTGCACTGAAATGGTTCTCAAATAGGATACCACTTGGTTAACCCTCTCTCTCTCTCTCTCTCAGCAATTCTTGACCCATCAAATTGGGAAGCTTTGTCAAGCCAGTTTAAACTGCAGCAACGTTCCAGGATCCTTACGGAACTGGAACGAACGAATAAATGACTTTATGGAATCTTCTCAGGGAATCTCAGGGGGACTAACTGGATTACCTTTTGAAGTCTTCTGCGGTGCCTGAAATCTTGAATAATTGTTCATCTCGGCGTTTTACCCAACTTGAACTGTTGGTTAGAATATTAGCATTGACTAAGCAATAAGTGTTACCACTTTATTAAACCATGAAAAATTTATTTGGTACATATACATGAAGTGAAGAGATTTCCACCAATAGTGTTTTTGAATAAGCATTAAGACATGAACGTGTTAGCGTCGAATGCTAAGCAAGGATACTAAAGCTATTAAAATATTAGTGTTTGCTTTTTATTTTTAAACCCACTTCTACCATCTATATACACGATTCTTGTTAAAATGCTGAAAGCAGTCATAATGCAACATTTACATTCCCCATAAAAAATGATGTGTAATGCACACTTTTCAGATAGGTGCAGAGATTTATAAATATGTACAAACAATATATTGTAGTTCACATACCACTTTGACCAATTAGCAATACATCAAAAGCATCTTGGGCACATAAAAATTAGAACTCAAAAAACCAATTTTAAAACCCTTAGGACTGATAGTGGAACCATTAATTTGGGTTTATAAAATTATACAGATAAAGGCTGCGTGTTTGGAAACCTTCAGTGGGCCATCAATAATACCCTAATGTTGAATTAAAAAAAACAACAACACGTAAAAAAACAAGATAAATCGGATCCACGTCTTGATCAGCTGCTTTAGAGACAGCCATCTGAACACATTCAAAAAAACGTAAGACACACAAATGGTTCACTGAGCATAAAATATTGCACGAGAGCAGTTTCTTTTGAAGAGAAGTTATTTCCCATATTCGTGAACTTCCAAAATGGTTCGCATGTGGTGTACTACTTGCATCTTCTAAAACAAGAAACGTTCAGGAAAAATAATATTCAGTAATACTGTTAGAGCTTTTCTTTTTTTAAGCCCACTGACCATATTCCATACTATATGGCAATGGTGGGTGAGTGGTGAAGATTTGGTAAAAAGGCAGATAAAACTGTAAAGTGTTAGTGTACATACACGGGCAGATGAAGTCCAGTAGCCACTAATCCCATCCTGGCCCTTTTAAGTCACTCAGCCAACGGAAACCTTCGAGCCCCCTGCCCCCTCCCCAGCCTTGGATCACAGCGATGATCAAACGGTGGTAGAGTAAGGCTCCTTCCTTTTCTGGCTCTGCTCTTTCTGAACGCCTCGGTCACTCTCCCCGGCCTCCGGCAAGCCGTCCTCGGTTTCGCTCTCACTACTGTCTACCCCAGTTGGGTCCAGAGACATTGGCCCGGATCTTCTGGGAAGAGGGAAGTGAACTCCGCCTTCCTGGATGGAGTTAGCTAGAACATCTTCGTCAGAGGAATGGAATGACTCATCATCTCCTATCAGATGGTTGACAATGTGGATCCCATCAAAAGTGGGTTGGCCTGGGAAGCCCCTCTGGCCTTTTAGGCACCTGAGCTGTTAAGACAAAAAAGTTAAATGTATTTTTTTTTTCAAGCTGAAGAATAAAAGGCGTATGACGTGTCAAAGAAACCAAATTCATTGAATCATAAAGTTGGATCTGTGGGAGCCAAATCATGCAGACAGGTTTCCTTTATCAAAGATGACAAGGTGTTATTTACAATGATTAATTGAGCACCATCGTCGGCATTTATTATTATTATTATTGTAGTTGTTGGGCGCTTACTACATGCCAGGCACCATACTAAGCACTGGGGTGGACACAAGCAAATCGGGTTGGACACAGTCCCTGTACCGGGTGGGGCTCACAGTCTCAACCCGCATTTTATAGATGAGGCAACTGAGCCCCAGAGAATTGAAGTGACTTGCCCAAAGTCACAGAGCAGACAACTGGCGGAGCCGGCATTAGAACCCATGACCTTCTGACTCCCAGACCCATGCTCTATCCACTACGCCATGCTGCTTCTCTATTGAGCACATACTGTGTGGACGGCACTGTACTAAGTGTCTGGGAGCAACCAAAAGAAGGAAGAGACTTGGTCCCTGCCCTTAATCAGACAGGCAGCGTGGCTCAGTGGAAAGAGCCCGGGCTTGGGAGTCAGAGGTCATGGGTTCGAATCCAAACTCTGCCACTTGTCAGCTGTGTGACTGTGGGCAAGTCACTTAACTTCTCTATGCCTCACTGACCTCATCTGTAAAATGGGGATTAACTGTGAGCCTCATGTGGGGCAACCTCAAGTGGGGCTCTATCTACCCCAGCGCTTAGAACAGTGCTGTGCACATAGTAAGTGCTTAGCAAATACCAACATTATTATTATTATTAATCCCAGTAGTGCCACTTGCCCTCTGTGTGAATTTGGGCAAGTCACCTCATGGTTCTGTTCTTCAGTTTCCACAGCTGTAAAAAATGGGAAGAATAACAGCTGCCTCTCTGCCTCTTAGGTCTAAGCCCCGACTGTCTGATCTGATTACCTTGCATTTGTCCCTGCGTTAAGCACGGTGTTTTTTGAGGAGGGGGGGTTAGGACAAGGTTTGGCAGTTTTGAGATGGGGCGGGAGTTGCTTGCCTGGGTAAGGGTATGAGCGGTGGAATGAAGACAGGAGAGTTGAAAGCAAGGTAGCCGTGAGGTTAGCGTGGAAGAAGCGGAGAGCATGATCTAGATGTAGTGGGAGATGAGAGATGACTGGTGGACAGTCTTGAATTCAACTGTCAGGAATTTGATGTGGAAAGAAATGGGGAGCTATTGGAAGTTTGGGAAGGGGAGAGAGGGAGAGAGAAAGAGAGAGAGAGAGAAGAAGAGAGAGAGAGAGAGAGAGAAAGATAAGGGGAAGTAATGTGCCCCGAATGGTGTTTTAGCAAGATGATCAGGGCAGCAGTGAGTAGGACTTAGAGAAGCAGCGTGACTCAGTGGAAAGAGCGCGGGCTTTAGAGTCAGGGCTCATGAGTTCGAATCCCAGCTGTGCCACTTGTCGGCTGTGTGACTGTGGGCAAGTCACTTAACTTCTCTGTGCCTCAGTTCCCTAATCTGTAAAATGGGGATTAAGACTGTGAGCCCCACGTGGGACAACCTGATTCCCCTATGTCTACCCCAGCGCTTAGAACAGTGCTCGGCACATAGTAAGCACTTAACAAATACCAACATTATTATTATTATTAGTATTAGGACAGCTTGAAAAGGGAAGAAACTGGAGGCAGGGCAACCAGTAAGGAGGCTGATGTAGTAGTCCAGCCAGGAGGTGGAAAGGGCTTGGACCAGGGCATTTTCTGTGAGTGTGAGAAGGGGTGAATCTGGGGGAAACTGTAGAGGAAAAACAAAAATTATTTTGAGAGACACTGAATTTGGGAGATGAAAGACTGACGAATCTTAGATGACATCAAGACTGCAAGTTTATGTGACATGGAGGATGATCATCTATGATAGGAAAGATGACTATCCAACACCCCTAAGCTCCTAATGTGCTGTAATCAATCACTGATACTTACTGAGCGCTTATTGTATGGATAGACTAGATCCATAAAGACTTTGCTCTAGACTCTAGAAGTTTAAGCTCAATCTAATCAGATGCTAGGCCTACCCACTTAGTTCTGTCAGAAGGTTATGGGTTCTAATTCCGGTTCTGCCACTTGTCTGCTGTGTGGCCTTGGGCAAGTCACTTCACTTTCTGTGCCTCAGTGACCTCATTTGTAAAATGGGGATTAAGACTGTGAGCCCCAAGTGGGACAGGGACGGTATCTAATCCAATTTGCTCATATCCTCCCCAGTGTTTAGTGCAGTGCTTGGTACACAGTAAGCACTTAACAAACCACAATTATTACTATTTTAAAGCCAGCCATAAAATGGGTGTCTTAGCGGGGGAGAAGCTTTTTTTGAGGCTAAATTCTGACCGTTCTTGATTAGCCAGAAAACAGAATTAGCCTATCAATCAGCAGGGCACTCTGCATGATTGACAACTTACATAAATCCTGCTAGAACACCCCATTTCGAGCAGCTGTGCTTGTTTGGGAACAAATTCCTAAATCTGTGTACTCTTTCCAAATATTTTAGAGACAATACAAAAGAGAGGTGACCCACAACAGGAAATCATAGGTTGAAAAATCTATGTAGCATGACTTGCCAAATTTCAACAAAGGGAAACAAAATTAAGAGTATTCAAAAATATACTTTAAGGGTTTTTTTAGGTGCGACAGCCACTTCAGTGATGAGGAAATAAAGTTGTTATAGTAACAGTAAGTATGGAGAACTGGGTGCATTTTCCTAAGAGCTTGGGAAGTACAAAAGAGCAAGTGACATATTCCCTACCCACAAGCTTACATCACAATGGGGCAAGACAGGCATGATAACTGAGCGTCATTTGAATAGAATTTACAAAAATGTTTGGTGAGGGTATAAGGAATTGTGTAAGCACTGGTGATGGCTGATGGGCTCTTACATCTTGGGTGCTGTCAATTCATCGAGGAAGGCTTCTTGTAGGAGGCGGGATTGTAGGAGGACAGGCAAGATCCAGACGATCTGACAGCAGGTCCAGTGTTGGGATGGACATTGGGTCGAGATAAAATGTGACCAACTGGGCCCAGAGTGTGAAAGTCTCTGGGAGGCAATGAGGGCGAAATTGAGCAAGTGGCGGCATGACAGTGCTGGTACGGGGGAATAATAATAATAGCATTTGATAAGCGCTTTCTTTGTAGCAAGCACCGTTCTAAGCGCTGGGTAAGATACAAGCTAATCAGGTTGGACCCAGTCCCTGTCCCACTTGGGGCTCACAGTCTTAATCCCCATTTTACAGACAAGGGAACTGAGGCACTGAGTAATGAAGTGACTTGCCCAAGGTCACGCAGCAGACAAGTGGCAGAGTTGGGATTACAGCCCAAGTCCTTCTGACTCCCAGGCCTTTGCTCTAACCATTAGACTACACTGCTTCTAAGAACAAGGGAAGACGAGGAAGCATCAGCAGGGGGACCCCACCGAGAGAGCAGCTGCTCTGCCTGGCCTGATTGGAGGGGCGGGGTGAGGGTGGGGAGGGGGGAAATGAGGGTGGGCAGCAGGAGGTACTCGCCAGGGCGGACCATGATGCCTGGTCTGATGGGGCAAAGGAGGCAGTGAAGTGTGAAGAGGCAAGACAGATTCCCGCCTCCCTCTGTCACGACCACAGAGATCAACTCCCTCTCTCACCCCTCTACCAGTCCTCGGTTTCCCAGCGGCAGCCAGAATGCTGCTCTGCCAACACCAGCATCTTGAGAATAATAATAATAATAGTAATCATGATAACTGTGGTATTTGCTAAGCGCTTACTATGCACCAAGCACTGTCCTAACTGCTAGGGTAGATACAGGATAATCAGGTTGGACACAACCCCATCCCACATGGGGGTCCCAGTCTTCATCTCCATTTTACAGATGAGGTAACTGAGGCCCAGAGAAGTGAAGGGACTTGCTCAAGGTTACATGGCAGACATATGGTAGAGCTGGGATTAGAACTCCATCCTCTGATTCTCAGGGTGCTCTTTCCACTGTATAATGCTGGGAGATTTGACCCTGCTTCTCACTGGGCCCCAGGGGTCCTGTCCCCTTTCCCCTCAGAAACAGGACACTACATTCCCTGGCCCCATTAGAAGCAGCATGGTGTAGTGGACAGAACTTGGGTCTGGGAGTCAGAAGCTCATGGGCTCTAATCCTGGCTCTGCCCTTTGTCTGCTGTGTGACCTTGAGCAAATCACTTCGCTTCTCTGGGCCTCAGTTACCTCATCTGTAAAATGGGTGTGAGGCCGTGAGCCCTACTGTGTCCAATCCAATTTGCTTGGATCCACCCCAGCACATAGTACAGTGCCTGGCACATAGTAAGAGCTTAACAAATACCATAATTATAATTATTACTATGGCCCTACTAGCAGGAGGTGCAGGACATGTATGGGGAGAAGCTCGAGGCTCTCCCCCCACCGCACCGACAGAGATACACAGAAGACTGTACCCCCAGAATCAGAAGAGGGAGGATATGGATGGACAAAAGATAGGTAAATTGGGGGGGAGCAACCCAGTTCCTCCTTTCCCTAATGAATTATTTCCCCAAAGTTGGAATTCCTTGAAGAACAACCCTCTGGCTCCTCCTCTCTATGACCCTTACTGGACTAGAGGTCTGTAGAGACATCCTGACATTTAGTTCTCTCTCCTACGTAGACCGTGAGGCCTATGTGAGACAGGGACTGTTTCAGACCTAAATAACCTCTACCTACCCCAGCACTTAGAACAGTGCTTGACACATAATGCTTGACGCAGAGAAGCAGCATGGTCTAATGGCAAGAGCACAGGCTTGGGTTTCAGAGGATGTGGGTTCTAATCCCAGCTCTGCCACTTGTCTGCTGTGTGACCTTGGGCAAGTAACTTAACTTCTCAGTTACCTCATCTGCAAAATGGGGATTAAGACTGTGAGCCCCACGTGGGACAACCCAATTACCTTGTATCTCCCTCAGCGCTTAGAACAAATAGTAAGCAATTAATATATACCACAATAATAATTATTATTATAGTAAGTGCTTAACAAATGCCATAAATAAAAATTCAGTTGCCAATACTGCACCACTGAATAATCATGGCTCTGATATAGCACTGCAATCAGTACCGCAACACTGCACGGCGATTTACAACATTCAGTACTGAATGGAGCTGTAATCTCCTCTCTTTCCAATCCTAGTGTTTTAAATAATCAAGGTGGAGTATTTCCGTGCTCTTACCCCCCACCTAACTGATAGAAAGGTGGGAACCACAAAGGAAAAATAACTTCTGGAATCCTGGGGAGGCAGACGTTTTCTTTGGAACTGCTCTGATCGCCAAATAGCCTGTGGCTCTCTCTCTCTGATGCTGAATGGTACTTTCCAAGCGCTTAGTTCAGTGCTGTGCACACAGTAAGCACTCAATAAATATGACTGAATGAATGAATCATTGCAAATCTTCACAGGAGGGGCAGTGCTCCAGAAACTCACAAGTTGAAAATTGTTTCTAAATACATTTCATCCTGGCAGTCTCACCACATCAGGAAGGAAGGAAAAATGCAGCTCAAACTTATTGGAATGACAAACCAGCAACTGGATTTTGTTTTTTGGGGGATGAGTATAAAGGGGAATTAGTACAGTGGACGTTGAGAGTTTGTCTGCAAACGCCATCACCGTGGAAGAGCAGGAGGCCAGAGCTCAATTTTTTCTGGAAAGCCAAATCCAAAAGGCCGTCATCACCTTGACTCTAATATTTCGAGCTAAACAGCCACATCCACCTTAGAGACTGTCAGCTTAGCTTGCCAGAGTTTCAGACCCCCTAGAAAAGCATCAGGAAGGTGGAGGTGGGCGGCCCCTAGCATCTTAGATAAACGGAGCTTCTGAATCCTAACTGCTCCACATTTGTGTTCCGTTCCTCTGGATAATTTAACCAGAAATGGGGCGGATTCTTTCCACCCCAAATTTATTGTATTTGTTACTATAAATTCATTACTGAATGATGAAACAGTAAACAGCAAACATTAAGTCACAAATATGTTTAAAGATCTTCAGGTGTACCCTGAGTGATGAAAAATCCAACCTGCTCATGACTGTTCAAAAGGGCATAAAGACAAAAAAAGTTTTCCAACTCCCCCCTTCATATACTCAGCATAGTAAAGTCCTTTCTAGTTAAGCTACCGTCCCTCAGTGTTTTTGTTGCTCCCCTATTGACCTTCTTCAGTTGTTCTGCATCCTTTAAAATGCAGGGGCCAAAAGTGGATACATTACTCTTAATGAGGATCTGTTCAGTGCAGAGTTTAGGGTACGCATTGCCCCCTAATCGTTTGACATACTATCTTTTAAAATCTCCTAGAACCACATTGCCTTTAAAGGTAAAGGGCCCTACATTGCAGACTCTCCTTTTTAGCCTCTGGTCAATGGACGAGCCCCAGATTCTTTCCTGTTTCATCAGTACCTAGCCTGTCTCCAACTTCTTTCGGTGCTGTTTGTTTCCTGTCTTGTGTGCTTAATCCTTGCACTTGTCCCAACTGAATATCATCCTGGTTCTTTGGAACCACTGCCTTGATATATTTAAATCACCATCAATTACATCTCTCACTTCCAATATGTTAGAATCAATCAATGGTATTTATTGTGCGCTTCCTGTGTGCACACCACTGTAAAAAGAACTTGGGAGAGTACACTAAAACACAGTAAGTCCGTCAATGGTATTGCAGTGTGGCTTAGCGGAAAGAGCACGGGCTTGGGAGTCAGAGGATGTGGGTTCTAATCCCGCCTCCGCCACATGTCTGCTGCGTGACTTTGGGCAAGTCACTTAACTTCTCTGTGCCTCAGTTATCTCATCTGTAAAATGGGGATTAAAAGTGTGAGCCCTACATGGGACAACCTGATTACCTTGTATCTACCTCAGCACTTAGAACAGTGATTGGCACATAGTAAGCACTTAGCAAATACCATAATTATTATTATTATCAAGTGCTTACTATGCACAGAGCACTGTTCTAAGCGCTGGGGTAGATACAAGATAATCAGGTTGTCCCACATAACACTTAAATATAGCTATTCCCCACCCACAAGGAGATTACAGTCCAGAGGAGGAGACGGATATTAAAATAAATTACAGATATGCATATAAGTGCTGTGGAGCTGAGGGTGGGTGAATATCAAGTGCTTATAGGTACAATTCCAAGGGCAAAGGCAACAGAAGAGGGAGATGATGCGATTTTAATAAAACTTCGGAGATGGGGAGAGCGGCGGTCTGTTGGCTACGAAGGGGGAGGAAGTTCCGGGCCAGAGTAGGACGCGAGCGAGAGGCTGGAGTTGATAAAGACAAAAGTCAAGGTACAGTGAGTTGGTTGGCAGTAGGGGAGCGAAGGGTGTGGGCTAGATTGTAGTATAGGAAATCAGAAAGGTAAAATAGGAAGGGGTAAGGTCACTGGGGGCATTAAAGTCAACAGTAAGGAGTTTTTGTTTCATGCAGAGGTGGCCACTGTTAGAGGTTCTTGAGGAATGAGGAGACTTGGATGGAATGTTGTTGTTTTTAGAAAAAGGCCCAATCACGGAATGAAGTATGGAGCGGGGAGACGGAGATGCAATAGACAGGGTGGGATTGGATAAGTGTAAACATAGTAGCAGTTTGGATGGAGAGGAAAGAGTGGATTTTAGCAAAGTTGCAAAGGAAGAACTGACCGTATCTAGTGACAGACTGAATACATGTATTGAAAGAGAGATGAGGATAATGCCATGGTTATGGGCTTGTGAGACATGGAGGATGGTGGTGCTGTCTACAGTGATGGAAGTCACACTGAGGACAGGGTTTGGGTGGGAAGATGAGGAGCACAGTGTCAATTTCAGAAGTTTTGGCAAATCTGATGAATGTCATTCTAATGTATTTATTGACCATTTACTGTGGGCAGAACACTGTACTAAGCACTTGGGAGAGTATAATATAGCAGAGTTGAACATGTTCTTACTTCCGTCACCAAGGTGATAAGTGTGTGCTTTAAGAATCAAGCTATTGCAAATACAGAAAACAACTTATAGCAGGTGTTCATTCATTCATTCCATCGTATTTATTCAGCGCTTACTGTGTGCAGAGCACTAAGCGCTTGGAAAGCACAATTCGGCAAGAGACAATCCCAAGTGCTTAGCACTGTGCTCTGCACACAGTAAGCGCTCATTACATGTAATTGACTGATCTCATACAGGCATTTTTACATGATCTCTATGAACATTCTCGGTGCTTTCTGCAACTCCTCACCCTTTACCCTGCTAAACACTGTTCCATTTCATTATTATCAGTTAAGGCAAGAAAAGGAAAAGGAGGTGAAATTCGAATCAATCTATTCAGTCAATCCATCAACAATATTTGAGCACTTTGTGCAAATCACTGTACTAAGCACTGAGGAGTGTACAACAGTCAATAGAAAGGATCCCTGCCCTCTAAGAGCTGAAAATCTAATGGGCAAGATGGACACTAATATAAAGTAGAGGTGAGGGAAAAGCAATAGAATATAAAGATATGAACATAAGTGAAGTGAAAAGGATTGGGGATGGGTCTTGGGGGCTGCAAAAGTGTTGAACTGTGGAGGCCATAAAATACAAAGACTTGAAATTAACCAGGAAAGGCCTCCTGAATGAGATGTGGTTTCAAAAAGAGTGGAGTCAGAGGACCCGGGTTCTAATCTCGACTTGTCTGCTGTGTGCCAGTGGGCAAGTCATTTCGCTTCTCTGTGCCTCAGTGACCTCATCTGGAAAATGGGGGTTAAGACCGTGAGCCCCGCGTGAGACCTGGACCGTGTCCGGCCTGACTATCTGGTTTCTACCCTAGGACTTAGTACACAGTGCCTGGCTCATAGTAAGCACTTATATACCATTTAAAAAAAATAAAAAAGAGGGCTTTGAAGATGGAAAGAGTTGCGGTCTATCAGATATGTAGAGGGGCTTGAGGTAAGGGAAGGGAGTTACAGTCAAGGAGAGGCTGTGAGCAAGTGATTGGCAGTAGGAAAGATGAGAATGAGGCACAGCTAATAGATTATCTAATGAATGAAGAGTGTGAACTGGTGGTAGTGGGAGAAAGGAGTGAGAAGTAGGAAGCAGAGAGAGCTGACTGAGGGTTTTAAAGCCAAAACCAACAATCAATAGTTTCTGCTTGGTGATGTGAGGAATGGGCAAAAACTGGAGGCTTTTGAGGAGCGGGGGAAACATGGACTGAACTTTGTTTAGAAAAATGATCTGGGCAGCAGAGTGAATTATAGAATGGAGAGGAGAGAGACTGGAGGGTGGGAGGTTGAGGAGGAGTCAGTAATCAAAGTCAGTAATCTAGCTGGCATATGAGGAATGCTTAGGATAGGGTAGTGGCCGTTGCGAAGAAGAGGATGGGGCATATGAGAAGTGCCGCGGAGAAAAAACCAGCAGCATTAAGGGACAGACTGAACTTCAGAGCTGGGGAATATCACCGCTCTGTTTCCTTAATCCATCTCTTAAAATGAGCCACACTTTTGTGGAAAAATGTGTTTAAAGTTACAGAAAATAATATAAAATTTTGCTTAGCTCCTCTGAGTCATATTCAAGAGTCATTTTTTGGAGCCAAAATGCTGAAAAATTCTGTAATAATTGATTTTGTTCACTCAATTTCATGTTTACAAAAGCAGCCCCATGAACGTGCTGCAATTCGCCACCAAGGATAATTCAACCAGAAGTATTCTCACAATAAGGACTGAAGTTCAACCCAAAGTTGAAATAAATAAAACCATTTGGCTGGTGAGAATTCAGAAACTGTGTCTTAATCACATGTTTACCCCCATTATTGGCTAGGAAGGACATCAGTAAAGAGGCTTTCAAATTAACTCCAATTTATTTAGAATCTCTTTAGCTTAACATTAGTCAGTCCACCCAAAATGGTGAGTCGATTTAAAAAGTTTAAATTTAAAAGAAAAAAAATCAAAACTCTTTACTGATTTAAAACCACATGCCTAACAGTTGGAAAGAACAAGTAATGATTATTATTTTCATGCATTTTACTGAGGTGTTTGAAGAATTAGAGTTTTCATTCATTTTTGAATGAAATAAATGGCAGGAGGTAGAGACTGTGCCCCTACTGAGTAGATATTTCAAGCTGCTTTCATAAAATAGGTTTGTGACCATTTCAATACGAATTTTGGTATAACTTTATAAGACATACATTCCAGTTTCATGATAAAGTAATGGTAGCATGCTTGCTAGAATATTAAAGCCATAAGACCATATTAAAGCCATAAGACCTCACCCTCTCCCACATTTTGCAAATTCAGAAGTGAGAACAATTATACAAAATGGGATCATCAAATAAAGATCTACCCAAGGTACTATTGCTTACCTGACGCTGACTGTCTCATCAAGTCAAGCATAAAGAAAGAAGACAGAGTAAAAGAGTAAAAAGATTTAGAGGTCTGTGGGCCATTATGCCACAATTTATAATATAACAAATTCTCAATCAAATTAATATTAGCCGAATACTTGGAAATTTGGATTTGGGATTTCCTAGCACATTATTAAGTAATCTACCACCTTCCAGAAGATCTCACGCGATGAACCACTCAGCAAAGGAGAAAGAAAGTTGTTAAAGACAGACCAGTTCTGCTAAAGAGAATAAATCACTAAACAAACAACCAGAAAACAGGAAACTGTCATCTTCACAGGAGATTACAACAGGAAATTCAGCATGGCTACTAAATGCAGTACTAGAAGAAAAATCTCGACTACTTGACAGTGGTTAATTTTAAAATCTGTAGCCCATTTTTTTTAGTTAAAAAAAAAGTTGACCTTGAAAATCTAGGCCCGTCTTATTACCTGCTAAGAACCTACAGCACATAATTTATTTGGAACTCCAGCTAGAAGCCAGTGTCTACTGAAGCCTCAGAACCTCTTAGAGATATACATAATACCTCACATTTTTCTGAAAATTAGTGGTCTTGGTTTAATATATATATTTTGCTCTGTGGGGAAACAAAATAGACAGTAATTGAAAAAAAATCAGTGAAAACTCCTTGGAAAAAAACCATCCACTGGAAGTTCCAAAATGCTTTCCAATAAACGGTCTGTGATACTTTGACGTAGAAGTCCATGCTCAGAAAACTTAGCCTTATCAGTGGGTGCTCTCCTAATGGGAATGATCTAAAATCCTAGATAATCTTCACCCTACCCTGGGTTCTCCTGGCTGCATGATGAACTCTGCATTACAGAAAACTCAGCTTGATCAACAAAACGCACATGTGCACTAACATGTCTTTCAACACTGTACCCTATCCAGACACGCAATTGTCGGAAGAACATTCCCTAACAGCGACCTACTCAAAACAGGTAGTGAAAACACGCATTACAGAAGAACCGAGTGTAGTTTGCTCTCCGCCGGTATATTAATAAGAGGAGTCATGCAATACCTCAAGAATTTCATACTTTCATGAAATTATGAACCATTGCAAACTGAGGCATAAAGCAACAATGAAGTAAGAATGAAATCACAATGTCTTCACATTCCCCTTCACCATTACAAGAATGGTGAAGGTAATCCACAACAAAGTGGAAAAAGAGACATCCTCACACACACAAAAAAATCCTAACCATATGAACTTTGATCACCACTAGACAGAGCTTAAACCATTGAAGTGCGTCATGTGGTACCAAGAGAACTGCTAAACAGTTGCTGTAAGTTTCCAAGATTGAGTCATATCAGATTTTAACAACACTCATTTAGTACATTTGGGTTTTGTGTACTTTCAATCTCTGTAAAACATCATTTCATAACTTTTCACCTTTAGATATGGCCTAATGTCTCTACAAGTGTCCACGCTATAACTTAAGGATAAAAAAGAGCTAGGAAGTATTTGAATCTGAGGGCTAGTTACAAAACTCAGTATAATTGTCAATTAGGTTTACATCTCCAAATTCTGGAAGGTTTAATGCTTTATTTTTCTTCCAAATGCATTTCTGATTGGCTTTTAGATGTTTTAAATTGTTCTTTTCAGTTCTCAAAAGCTGAAACGTCAGAAGGAAGCAAGACACTACATGTATACCCTACTGTCAGCACTGCAAAAAACGCTATTGTAAACGTGACAAAGATTAAAACCAGCAGCGAGTACACAGACCAAAAGGTTTCCAGTGAATCAGAACAGGAAACCAATAAACGCGATCAATGAGAGGTCATGACTTTTTGATCACAGTACTACACAGAGAAGTGCTACAGTTGTGATGTACAAGTAAGCAATCAAATTAAACTCTAAAATACTACAGTAACAGTATGATTGAAAGTTCAAAAAAGAGGTTTGCTGCGAAGAGCAAAATGTAAACGGTATTTTTATGCTTCATCTAGGTTAACCACACAAAAAAGATAAAACATATGTGAGAACTATAAACAAGATTGCTCACTGTTAGGGTCTTTACATTACAACAAAAATAGTACTGCTTTTATGCATAATTTAAAGCCATGCTATGTGCAGAACAAAGGGGTTTGTAAGCATCCTTAGCTCTAGGAGGCAGGAAGAAAAGTCAAAAAATTTGCTGAGGAATCCAAGAATACTAATAACTTTCATTATAAGTGGGTTGGGGAGGGGGGTGGAGGTGGGCTATTGAGAGTGGAGAGGGGTCAAAGAAGTAAAACATTATTACAACTCACAATTATAATTAACTATCATGGCCAAGCAAAATGAAACTGCCTTACCACCTCTTCTTCCTGGTACATTACACTTAAATAAATGCCTGAAACGTCAACATAATTCAGAAGCACTAGGTGGTGCTGAGGATTGGAATGCATGAGTTTCTACATACCATTTATGACCAATTACAGGAAATAAATCACTTCACACTCCTATCACTGAACTTTTAAAAACTTCAAAGTGCTCTGCAGGTTTCATTTGATTTAAGATGTTTTGGCTGAGAGTATTTTTTAAATGTAATACAATTGGCCACAATCTCAAACCAAAACTACAGTAAAATAGGATACTCCACCTCTGCTCAGTGTTAACAGTGGTGTTACTGCTTTATCAGACCATTCATATAGTACTATATGATTTTTACAGAGTATGGGTATTTACAGAAAGCATGCAAAACTTCACTTCTACACCACTGGTACATCCTTTAACTACAGCCATTTTCTCAGTTCTTCATAAAGAAAAGATGGACCTAAAATCATTAATAACAATAAAGTCTTCCAGATGGGTTGTAGTCACTCATTTTACTGACCAGTACTCCCTTCTTCCAATTTAGAGACATATTTGAGGTTTCCTGTTGAATTCATCTTGAAAAACCAAGGCTCCCAAATATGCACCTTCAATGTTAAAAGAGATTTCAAATGTTACTTCACCTGAAACTGTGAGTGGCTGCTGAGGTGCAAGAAAAGGCTCTTGAAGATCTTCACAAACAGAACAGTGACACTTTCCCTCCAAGAGCACAAGCCAGAAAGAGAGTGACCTGAAGAGGTCAGCTCATCTACCTCCCTACTTTTGGGAAAGACCTGGCCCTAAAAAATTCATTCTGGAACAGATCAACGGTCCTTTCAGACCTCAGGTGAAGAGAAAGCAGGATGGTGTAGTGGCTAGAGCACAGGCCTGGGAGTCAAAAGGTCATGGGTTCCCAGCCCCGCTGCTTGTCTGCTGTGTGGCTTTGGGCAAGTCGCTTCACTTGTCTGTGCCTCAGTTACCTCATCTGGAAAATGGGGATTAAAACTGTGAGCCCCATACAGGACAGGGCCTGTGTCTAACCTGGTTTCTTTGTATCCACTCCAGGGCTAAATACAGCAACTGGCACATCGTAAACACTTAATAATTACCACAATTATTATTATTATTATTATAACACAAACCATCATTTGGGGGCTTTAAAAAATTTTGCAAGTCACCAAATTAAAGGCAGACCCTATTCCCTTCCATCTAAGAGCACCATGTTGAAGGAATCTTGCCCGCTACACTTGTTACTGATCCTATTAATTCCGAATCTTTACCTAGGATTTATTCCAGGGAGAAAAGTCATCCAGCCTCTCCACCTGCCAGCTGGCTTCTCCATCAACACTGTCTGCCGGTTTAAGAGCCAACCAACCCCTCTTATTGCTCTGGACTTATCGATCCCTATGGACAGAGGACGACAAAAGGCCTTTTGTTTGCTTGCTTTTAATGCGGGGAGGAGTGATACCCGGGCTCCTCAATGCATCATGGTCGAGAGATACTCCCATTTTGATGCTTCAGTAGTTAGGCAGCAGAGTAGCAAGTGAGAAAAACTGAAGGTCACTCCATTTTTTCAAAAGTTTGTTACCGCTGCTGACAAGTCTCGAAATGTGTGTCCGAGCACATTTCGCTCCGGGTCAGAATATTGAAAGAGAAAAGAAAAAAAACATGCTGTTTTGTCATTATACCACAAGATAAGCTTTTAAACATTTTGGAATGCATGCAAAGTTTGTTCCCCCATCCTGGGGAGCTCAGAAGCTGCTCAGTTAAGATTGGGTGCCTGCAAACCACATGACCTCATGAATGCTATCTTATCATATCACAGGTTCCTCAGACTGACCACAACCACTTAAATCAGACAGGCAGAAAAGCACTCTAGATCTTCCACACGTACAAGCAGGGTGACATTTCTGGCTGTCCGGCAACCTTCCATTAGTGTTGCCTGCGGGGAGTGAAAATCTGATTATCTCACGTCCAACTGCATCTGGGAGATATGGTACATGAAAAGCACATGATTTACTGCACTAAACACTTCCAACCACAATTTGAAATGCTTAGTTTTTGTAAATCTGAGAACCAACTGTTCATCTTACTAGTTTCCGTTCAGTGACAGCACTTGGTAAACCAGAGGAGCACATTTTAGCACACCTCACCTTGAAGGACTGCATTTTGAAAAGGCTTGGTGAAATCGATCATTTTGCATGTTACTCTGAGTAAGAGACAGCAAGACTTTTCAAATGCTGATCTGTACCCTGTCCTCGGAGGTTCCTACAGTCGAAACAGCTCGGCTGTTGAAGAGGCTGATTCCTGGTCCATTTTGTTCTTGTGGATCTCGAAATATGCTAATATGAAGAAACCATAATCGGATGCACTTCTTGAGCGGGCCACCGGTGCTTTGTCCGTCAAAGACAAAAGTAGTAGCTCACGCAGTTAACCACGACACTGTGAAAAGACCCAAGTTACCCTTGAGTGATAGTTAAATTTTTAATAAACGCTTCCTCCAGATGAAAGCCACCCAAAGGACACAATTCAAGCTATTTCAAAAGAGACTAGCAAACTAGAAGGTAGCTTTTGCTGGTTTCTCATATTTACTCGACAAGGAATGCTTTCCTTCCTTTAAATGATCAGATGAGTCATGGTGATTTTTAAAAGCAGGAATTAACTTTGAAAAATAAACCCAGACTCTACTTGTGCAGGAAACAAAGGCAATTCATTATTATTAGCAAATACCTGCCCTCAGTGACTCCCGATTTCTATCTTATTCTTCCTTTTTAACATAGAAACTTTAACTTTTGCCAACTAGATGATTGTCCCAGAAAAGAATTACTTGAAATCTACATTAACTTTTTATTCTCATACCTAAAAGGAAGTGGAAATAAACATTCCAGGGCTGTCACTCTACACAAAACTAAGTTAAACTAGAAAAATGAAATGTAGAATTTTAGCCGGAATTTGGATTATTCAAGGGCAGACCCTACTTTCTCCTGAAATATTCAGATAATGGAAGCAAATAGTGTTTTTTTTGAAGGGGTTCTAATTATTCTGATAATTGCCTCAACTCATTTTGTTGCATCTGGATAAAACAAGAGGAAGTGAACAAAATATACACCACAGATCAAGTTAGGAAAATGAGAAGCAGGCCATAATTTAAGGATGCTATTCCCAGTTTTAGAAAAACAATTGAGAAAACCAAATACTCAAGACTCTGAATAACAGAGTCCTAAAAACTTTAATCGACAGCTTCTCTCCAATATCTACAGATTTAATGAATAAAAGCCTAACAAAACTAATATTTTCTAATGTAGATAAGAAGTCGCTCACCTAAGCTTCCTGAAGCAGATAACAACATCTTTAACAAAATGTTAATAGGAAGTGATCATATACACCATCATTATTTTCAAAGTTGAGGAATGCATATGCTGAGTTATACTGTGATCTAAAAGAAGATATACAACTAATTCTGGATTAAAAACAAAAGTCAACGGATCAATGTCCTCTGTTGCTTTTTGAAAGAGGCCTTTTTTTTAAGAACTTAAAAAAGTACTAGAAGTTGTTATACATTTAAAAAAATTAAAAAGATATAAAAGATGAAAAAGAACAGACATTCCATTTCTAAAAGTTCACCCTACTGTTATAGGCAGTTTCGGTTGGTTCTTGAAATACCTGGGGAGAGGAATTAATGTGTTTTGGTTTCTAGGAATCTGTTACTAAGTTTTTTTAGTGCTTTCCACATTTAAGTTACTTTGCTGGTTCCTTTGCCTTTGATTATGGGGCCTACTCATTTTCGGATGGCCTGGATAGATAGCCCCCTATCTAGGGAAAGCAGGACAAGAATGTCGAGATGTCTGTCTCCCCTTCTACACTGTATGCTCACTGTGGGCAGGAAATGAGTCTGTTTATTATTGCATTGTACTCTCCCAAATGCTTAGCACAGTGCTCTGCACACATTAAGCGCTCAATAAATATGATTGACTGACGACCCCTGTGCCTCCTCCTACCATAGCTCTGCTCCTTCATTCCTACATTCTGCTCGGAGTCAGCTTTCAAATGTTCCTCAAATGGGAGATGGGAATTTCATAGAAAGTTTAATTTGGAAGTAGTCTCAAAATTTAAATGCCACAAAGTACATAGTTTCAACTTTTTCCTTCACCATTTTTTTTTTCTAAACAGAGTTGCCAACCAGAGGTAAAATGATTTTTTTTTTTTAGTGGTATTTGTTAAGCGCTTACTATGTACCAGGCACTATACACTAAGCATTGGGGTGGATACAAGCAAATCAAGTTGGATACAGTCCCTGTCCTCTATGGGGCTCATAGTCTCAATCTCCATTTTACAGATGAGGTAACAGGCTCAGAAAAGTGAACTGACTTGCCCAAGATCACACAGCAGACAACTGGAGAAGCTGGGATTAGAATCCATGACCTTCTGACTCCCAGGCTCATGTTCTATCCACTACACCAGGCTGCCTTTCTAAGCCCTGGGGTAGATTCAAGTTAATCAGATTGGACACAGTCCATATCCCACTTGTGACTCACAGTCTTAATCCCGATTTTACAGATGAGGTAACAGGCACACAGAAGTTAAATGACTTGCTTAAGGTCACAAAGCAAGCCACGCGGCCGAGCCGGGATTAGAAACCAGGTCATCTGTCTCCCGGGCTGGTCCTCTTTCCACTGTCATGCTGTTTCTAATTACCTGAATTACATCTCTTCCCATCATGTTCTGGAGGTGTTAATGCATAATGAGATGACAAAGGCAGGAAAGGAAAGGAAACAGAGGAGTGCAATAGAGTAAGCAGACTAGAGTAACCTTCCCCTCGAGGACCTTACAATCAAGTAGTCAACAAAGTGAACACTGGCAGTATTAAAGAGACACCTTAGCCTTGAAACTTTGTTCTGCTGGCTTCTTCTCCTCAAGTTCAACCCCTAAGAGCCTTAGCTATGGCTCCTTAGAATATTCTGAGTTTCATGCCATTTTAGTGGTTATCAGCACATGGCTTTTTTAAGCAATTTGTTAAGCTTGTGCTGAGCACTGTACCAAGTGTGCGGGTAGATACAAGCTGATCAGGTTGGACGCAGTCCCTGGGGGCTCACAGTCTCACTCCCCATTTTATAGATGAGATCACTGAGGCACAGAGAGGTGAAATGACTTGCCCAAGGTCACGCAGAAGCCAAGTGGTGGAGCTGGGAGTGGAACTCAGGTTCTTCTGATTCCCAGGCCCGTGTTCTAAGCACAAAGCCACGCTCAACCTGGTTAACGTGGTTAACCTGTAGTAGGCTTCAGCAGATGTCAACATATTAGCAGGCGTATCCTGGCACTGCAGAATCATTTGCCTAGAGTCCAGCTCTCAGAGCTCACCCCATTCCAAATCATTTCCAGCCCCGGAGTTTCTCGATGGGTAGTGGCATACTCTGATGGGAGTCCTTCTGCCTGCAGGACCAACTATAATAATAATGATAATAATAAGCGTAGCATTTGTTAAGCACTTACTATGTGCCAGGCACCGTACTAAGCGCTGGGGTGGATACTAGCAAATCATGTTTGATACAGGCCCTGCCCCACGTGGGGCTCACAGTCTCAATCCTCATTTGACAGATGAGGTAACTGAGGTCCAGAAAAGTGAACTGCCCAAGATCACGCAGACCAGTGGCAGAGCCTGAATTAGAACCCATGACCTTCTGACTCCCAAGCCTATGCTCTATTTGCTACACCATGCTGCTTCTCATCTAAACCTTCCTTCCCTCCAAAGATGAAAGCTATCGAACTTCCAGGTCAAGGATAGCTCCAATATCCTGTCTCTGGAGTCAGGACCAGTCCTGAGGGCCCAAGTGTCTTTAGTGCAGTGGAGGACTGATTGATGTAGGGAGGCCGTTACTCTGTTCTGCAATGGCAAGACATTCCTCAGAGGCATTCAGTCCCTCATTAACAATTATAATTAATAATTATAGCATTTGTTAAGTGCTTACTGTATGCCAGGCACTGTTCTAAGCACTGGGGGAGATACAAGATAATCCGGTTGGACACAGTCCACAGAGAGCTCACAGTCTTAATCCCCATTTTACAGATGAGGGAACTGAGGCACAAAGAAGTGAAGTGATTTGCCCAAGGTCACACAGCAGACAAGTGGCAGAGCCGGGATTAGAACCCATGACCTTCTTACTCCCAGACCCATGCTCTATCCACTATGCCATGCTACTTCTTCAAAAAGTCAAGCCAATAGAGGGCTACCCCTGGAAATTTGGACCACTTGGGGTAGGATGCTGAGTAAGGGCCCAGACCTAACCTGGCCTCAATACTAGGCCAGTAATCCAAGATACTAGACTGCCCAGGAATGAAATAAAGCTTACAAGATTCCTCCTCCTCACCAGAGAAGACACAACCCATTTTGAACCACTCAGGCCTATAGGAGTGCCCTGCATCTTCATTTTTAAAAAATGATTATAAATTAACCCTGGGACAAATCCTTTAGGCCTCTGGGCCTGAGGCATTTTGTTCCAAAAGTAAATACTGATATTTTATAATGTGTATATCTTTATATTATATATAAATTATATTTATATAATTGTAATATTTGTTAAGCGCTTACTAGGTGCCAGGCACTGTACTAAATTCTGGGGTAGATTCACAATAATGGGGTTGGACACGGTCCCTGTCCCATGTGGGCTCACAGTCTTAATCCCCATTTTACAAATGAGGACAGTGACTTGCCCAAAGTCACGCAACAGCCAAGTGGCAGAGCTGGGATTAGAACCCAGGTCCTCTGACTCCCAGGCCGGTCTTCTTACCACTAGGCCATGCTGCTTCTCCTTCTTGATATACCCTATGAATGTCACTGGCAACACAACCTCTCCGCTGGAAAAGTAACCTAATTCCAACTTTCCTGGCCTTGTGCATGGTCTTAATTTTAGTTTTTTATGATCTCCCCTTTCATTTTCCTTCATGTCTAGAGTATGATGCTGGTGTAATTCCCTCTCTATGGGAATGTGACTGTAGAGGATGTGCGATGAACCATCACTTCCACTCTGGTTTAACACCATGTCCAAACTTGCACAAGAACCGAAGCCAGCTAACTGCAAAACCTGTTGCTGTTTGCCTCACGGTCAGCACCATTTCCTCAAATAAAGCCACACTTCTGTGCTATCATCTCCCAGATACTGACATCTCGGTTTCCTTGTTTCAGATTGTGCTTTAAAGTGTCCCTGAAGTAGTTCTTCTGCCCCCCTCCATCTATTTGCCTCATACCAGCCGTGAGTATTCTGTTGTCATTCACTCATTATAATGCTCAATCTGGCACTTTAATGGAGGAATGTGGTAGAATGCGTCCACCAACTCTGTTCTTTGGACTCTCCCAAGCGCTTAGCATGGTGCTCTGCACACGGTAAGCACTTGACAAATACCTCTGATTGTTTATTGGTGGCGGGGAATAAATACGGCTTGACATCTGTAGACCGTGGAGAGAGATTCCCTAAGGCCTCAAGAGTCCTACTGAAAACGCATAATGTAGACATACTCCTGAGGTTGAATAAGTAGGGTCTCATTGTCCTCACAGCTTGAAGAAAGCTTACATGGTAAAGCTAAAGTTGGAAAGTTGGGATGGGGGATCAGGAGGTCTAGGATGCTGCCAGAAGGAGGAATCAGAAAGAAGATTCAAATTCAAAAGTCAAGGAAATCAGTACAGGTATCATTTCTAGTCTCTGTTTTATTCCCCCCCCCAAATGTCCTCTTAAAGGGAAATGTCTACTGCATTCACAGTACTTTGTGAGCTGGGAAATAATGCCATGACCTCACTGATCTACTCCAGCCCAGCCTGCAAACTGCTCCTTTAAAACCAGCTGACCCAAACTTGGGACTGCTGACCCCTTGCCCACATCCTCCTCCTAGCCTGGGACTCCCTCCCCATACACCAGACCACCACTCTCCCCACCTTCACAGCCTTATTAAGGTCACATCTCCTCCAACAGGCCTTCCCCAATGAAGTCCTCTTTTCCCAGGCTCCCTCTCTCTTCTTGCATGCTTTTATGCACTTGTATCTGTGATCCTTGGGCACTTGATATTCACCCCATCTTCATCCCCACAGGACTTAGGTACATCAAGCTTTAAATTAACTACTCTAAATTATCTATATTAATGCCTGTCTCCCCCTCTAGACTGTAAACTCGTTGTGGGTAGGGAACGTGTCTGACAATTCTGAAACGCTCTGGGCATGTCACTCCTCTTCTTAAAAACCTCCAGTGGTTGCCTATCAACCTCCGTACGAAACAAAAACTTCTCACTCTAGGCTTCGAGGCTGTCCATCACCTCGCCCCCTCCTACCTCTCCTCCCTTCTCTCTACCGCCCACCCCGCACGCTCCGCTCCTCTGCCGCCCACCTCCTCACCATCCCCCGTTCTCGCCTGTCCCGCTGTCGACCCCTGGGCCACGTCCTCCCGCTGTCCCGGAATGCCCTCCCTCCTCACCTCCGCCAAACTAATTCTCTTCCCCTCTTCAAAATCCTACTTAGAGCTCACCTCCTCCAAGGGGCCTTCCCAGACTGAGCTTCCCCTTTTCCCTTTGCTCCCCTTCAAGCCCCCCTTCACCTCCCCTCAGCTAAGCCTTCTTTTCCCCCCTTTCCCTCTGCTCCTCCCCCTCTCCCTTCCCCTCCCCTCAGCACTGTGCTCGTTCGCTCAATTGTATATATTTTCATTACCCTATTTATTTTGTTAATGAGATGTACATCACCTTGATTCTGTTTATTGCTATTGTTTTAATGAGATGTTCGTCCCCTTGATTCTATTTATTGCTATTGTTTTTGTCCGTCTCCCCCAATTACACTGTAAGCCCATCAATGGTCAGGGACTGTCTCTATCTGTTGCCAATTTGTACATTCCAAGCGCTTAGTACAGTGCTCTGCACATAGTAAGCACTCAATAAATACCTTTGAACGAATGAATTCTGTTGCATTGTACTCTCCCAACTGCTAAGTTCAGTGCTCTGCGCATAGTAAGCATAGCAGCGCTGTGGGTCCGGGACAGCTGGTACGGGGGAAACTGAGGCCTGTCTGTTTTCTTGTTTTGATGTCTGTCTCCCTGTTTCTAGATTGTGAGCCCGTTATGGGCAGGAATTGTCTCTTTGGTGCTGAACTGTACTTTCCAAGTGCTTAGTACAGTGCTCTGCACACAGTAAGCGCTCAGTAAATACAATTAAATCAATGAATGAATACCATTGATGATGATGAAACAAAATAACAGGGGACTGGGAGTCAGATGGTCATGGGTTCTTTTCCTGGCTCTGCCACTCTCTGTTGGGTGACCTTGGGCAAGTCACTTCACTTCTCTGTGCCTCAGTTACCTCATCTGTAAAATGGAATTAAGACTGTGAGCCCTCTGTGAGAGGGGGACAGTCTAGGCGAGGGGCAGACATTGTAAAACAACAGTTTAATTGGAAGAATTCAAACAACTACGGTTTCCTGGGAGCTTTTCATTTTTCTGGAGAGTCGGAGATTAGCAAGCTGTAAATATAGAGTCTACCCATCAAGACCCTTATCTGGTTGTCATGGACCTTGGAAAAAGCATCAGTAGGTCTGGTCTCTGAAAATTGGTGAATTTGGCTGCCATGCAAAGTTAATTACGATTGAGACAAGGACTCGATGGCAAAGCTGGCTGGGTCAGAATGGAGGGTGCCCTGTCCAATCTATTCCCCCGCCATCCCAATGGAGAAAAGCAGAGATGTGTATTGGGCCCAGAACTGCTCAATATATTCTACGCAATTATATTGGAAGATAGCAGTTAGTAGTACACTTCCTCTCTGGGAAATTTCCAAATCAACAGGTTTTGGGCATCATTTTTTCATTCATTCATTCGATTATATTTACTGAGTGCTTACTGAATGCAAAGCACTGAACTAAGCACTTAGGAGAGTGCAAGGTGACAATAAACAGGCACATTCCCTGCCCACAAGGAGCTTACAGTCTAGAGATGGAGAAGGCCATTAAAATAAATTTTTATCCATCCAGATGATGGCACCCTACATATTCACACCAAAAAGACACAAAAATGATTATACCCTGCTTGGCTGAATCAGCCAGCCATAATGGGCTGACAGTAATCCCGAAGAAAACAGATAATGTATCATTCTTAATCAGGGAAGCTCTACGCACATGCAAAACTAAAAACTTAGGTTGGCGACAGAGTTAAAAGCTAGACTTTTCCCTCCCATATCTTTTCTTTTAAAGTTTTCAACACTGCCATCTAACTAAATCAGAGTTTTGTGTTCAGATTTGAAGAACGATCAATCATATTTAGTTGGTGCTTTTTGTGCAGAGCACTATACTAAACACTCGGGAGAGTACACTGTAACAAAGTTGGTAGACATGCTTCCAGCCCACCAGTTGCTTATGGTTTAGAGGGGGAGACGGACGTTAATTTACATTACGGATATGTACATAGATGCTGAGGGATTGAGGGTGGAATTAATATCAGGTGTCTAAAGAATCCAAAAGCAGCGGTGACAGTGAAGTGAGAAAAAGCAGGGGAAAGGAAGGCTTAGTCAGAGAAGAGCTATTGGAGGAGATGTGATTTTAATAAGGCTTTTGTCATTATGAAGGGGAAGAGATTTCCAGGCCAGAAGCAGGACATGGTCAAGGGATCGATCGGCAGTGAGACAGACAAGATCAAGGTTGGCATTAGAAGAGCAAAGTGAGCATGCTAGGTTATAGTATGAAATCTGTGAGGTTAGATAGGAGGGGGGCAAGGAGATGGAGCACTTTAAAGCTGATGGTGAAGAGTTTCCGTTTGATGCAGAGGTGGACGGGCAACCACTGGAGGTTTTTGACGAGTGAGGAAACACGGACTGAACGATCTTGTAGAAAAAGGAACCGGGCAGCAGAGTGAAGTATGGACTGGGGAGAGACAGAGACAGAGAAAAGAGGTTGGGAGGTCAGCAAGGAGGCTGATGCAACAGTCAAGCCAGACTACGATAAGTGCTTGGGATCAGCATGGTAGCAGTTTGGATGGAGAGGAAAGGGCAGATTTTAGCAATTTTGTGAAAGTAAAACCAAAAAGATTTGGGGACACATTGAATGTGAGGGCTGAATGAGAGAGAAGAGTCAAGGACAATGTGAAGGTTATAGACTTGTGAGACAGGGAGGATGGTGCTTTCTACAAGGATGGGAAAGTCAGGGCGAGGACAGGGTTTGGGTGGAAAGAGGAGGGGTTCTGTTTAAATTTGAAGTATCTGTGGGACATCCAAGTAGAGATGTCCTGAAGGCAAGAGGAAATGCAAGAAGGCAGAGAAGGAGAGGTCAGGGCTGGAGATGTAGATTTGGGAATCATCCAAATAGAGACAGTAGGTGAAGCCATGGGAGCGAATGAGTTCTCCAAGGGAGTGGGCATAGGTGGAGAATCGAAAGGGACTCAGAACTGAACCTTGAAGGGAATCCCTGTTACGGGGAGGAAGGCAGAAGAGAAGCCTGTGAAAGAGAATGAGAATGAGCAGAGGAAGGCAGAAGGGAAGCCTGCGAAAGAGAATGAGAATGAGCAGCCAGAGAGATAGGGGGTGAAACAGGAGAGGACAGCATTTGTGAAGCCCTGATTAGATACCGTTTTCAGGAGAAGGGGATGGCTCTTGGTGTTAGTGGCAGTTTGGATAAAGGGGAAGTGTGGCCTCGTGGAAAGAGCACAGGCCTGAGTCAGAGGACGTGGATTCTAATCCCCACTCAGCCACATGCCTGCTGTATGACCTTGGACAAGTCATTTCACTTCCCTGTGCCTCTGTTACCACATCAGTAAAATGGGGATTGAGACCATGAGCCCCATGTGGCACAGGTACTGTGTCCAACCTGATTACCTCGTTTCTACCCCCACATTTAGAACAGTGATTGGCACACAGTAAGCATTTAAATGCCACAGTTATTATTATTATGAAGACATCGTGGGCAACCTCTAGGCTGTAAGCGCGCTGTGGGCAGGGAATGTGTCTGTTACACTGTTATATCGTAATCCCCCAAGCATTCGTGGTATAGTGCTCTGCACACGCCAAGCGCTCGATAAATAAAATTGATTGTAATGGAAAAGTGCTGGGTTTGGCTTTAGGCATTTAGTCATCCCATTTAGTCATCTCAAAAGCAATTCCTTGATTTGCGTTGGTCAATCAACGGTATTGAGAGCATATCATTTGCAGAGTGCCGTAGTAAGCATCTAGGAGAGTATGCTACAGTAGAGTTGATAGACATGAACCCTGACCTCTAGCATCTTATGATCTGAGGGAGGCACACACTCAAATACATTACAGGCAGGGCAAGCAACAGAATATCAGGATATGCACAATATGTGCTATGGGGTTGGAGAGGTGGTGAGTACCCAACTGCTTAGTGGGTATGGACTTAGAGACCCAAGTGACGCAGAAGGGAGGTGGGGAATAGGGTAGGGAGATGAGAGAATGGTCAGATGAGATTTTCATAGGGATGCAAAGAAGAGGAGAGTTGTGATCTGGCACACAGGAAGTGGGAGGGAGTTCTAGGCATATAGGAAGTCCTGGTTGACCGTGAGACAAGCGAGACTGAGGCACAGGCAGTAGGTTGGTGTTAGAGGAGCAAAGTGTGTGGGCTGAGTTGTAGTAGGAGAGTAGTGAGGTGAGATAGGAGGGGGTGAGGTGATTGAGTGCCTTATATCCAATGGTGAGGAGCTTCTGCTTGATGTGGAGATGGCTGGGCAACCATTGGAGATTTCTCAGGAGTGGGGAGATGTGCACAAAGTGATTGGTTTATTAAATAATATGGGCAGCAGAGCGAAGAATGAACTGGAGAAGGGAAAGGCTGGGACAGTCGGTGAGGGGGCTGATGCAGTAGTCGAGACTGATTTCGACAAGTCATCATGGAGGTGGGGAAGTTCAGAGGAGGGGAGGATTAGGAGGGAGAGAAATAAACAAAATAAAGCCCAAGAGGGGGAGTAGGCGGGTGTACAGAAGGTGAGGAAGGGCCTGAGCAACGTTTGCACCTGTTGGCTTCTATTTTCCTGACAAAGTAGTTGGCAAGGTTATCAGAGGTTAGGGAGGGCAGGAATAGGAGCACAATGCTTCGGGGAGGGAATTAAACATTTGGAACAGTTGGTCATGGATTGTGACACTCCCAAGTGCGGCTAACTACATTAAAGTTTAACAAACCAATACTGAAAAATTGTTAGGGTCAATACAAGACTTTTATCAGACCCCACTAGGTAGATTAAATTGTTTCATAATTTTTTTGAAATTGCATAAAACTTCCAGAAGAAAATGACATAAGAGAAATTGCAGCTCGCTAAAAACAACACTGGCCAAAATCCCAAAGTCTACCCCTAAAGCTGCTGCGGAAACAGTTTTACTATGGCACAAGAGCTCGATACCCAAAGTTGGGTGGAGGTGGAGAAGGGAAAATGGAGGAAGAGAAGGAAAAAGCCACAAGAGTCAGAGAGCGGAAAGATTTCTTTGCTCACCAATGCTTTTTTTCCCCCTCAAATAGCATTTGTTAAGTGTTTAATGTGTGCCAGGCACTATTGTAAGCCCTGGGGCAGATACAAAGTAATCAGATTGGCACAGTCCATATCTCACATGGGGCTCACCGTCCTAATCCCCATTTTACAGAGGAAGAAACTGAAGAACCAAGAAGTGAAGTGACTTTCCCCACGTCATACAACAGACAACACTTCACCCGCTCCTCTTTTTACCACCCTATCATTGAGCAGGAAAGTGAGTGGAAAGGCTAGCATTTTGGGGGTGAAAGGAAGCTACAGGGATTAGGTGTTTTTGCCGGAGTCGTAACAGGTTTTATTTTTCAAGAGCCAGATAAGCAGGTGTTTCTGGGGCCAGGATTGCTGAAAGTGTGGTAAGTACCATATCACTGCTCTCAGGCTACGGGTATGGTGAAACACCACCAAGAAAACTAGTTCAGTGAGAGGTTCAAACGGAGCCTTTCATAAGACAAAAGCAATCAAAAGACAAGCTACTAATTAGACGAAGCTGAAAAAAACCAGGGCTCCTGTTCCTATCCCTCCTCAAACACTAGGCTTTTAAAATTTGGAATGATTCCATAAAACAAATATCTGGCCAAACTAGAGGTAACCTGGCTTGTTTCTTTTTGGTTAAATTATCAGTTTGTTTTGGTTTAACCGTTGCTGCGGCACAATTGCCTTGTACTGCCTTAGTGCTTAGAACAGTGCTTGGCACACAGTGAGCACTTAAATACCACAAGCATGGGACCATCAGGTTCCCAACAGATTTGGGCTTCTTATCAGAAACATTCAGCCAATCCTAGTTAAGAATTACAGATGAGGTCACCCAAAATCACATTCTTCTCTTTAATCAGTCGGGTGCACTTAGAATTCGGATCCCTTTATGCCTTACCAACATCCAATCAAACCTCATGATTTATGTTGCTCTTCCTTGGAGGAAATATAATTTGAAAATTCTCTATCAAAATCCTGTTCTTAGCACTTCACATTCTAAACTGCCATATTAACCTGTATGGCCTTAATAACACTCTTGTCTCTGTCAAAACACACTTATAACCACTCTTCCTACCCAAGGGGTCCGGTGGCTACAAGGTTTTCTGAGAGAGCAGGAATTAATCAGCTACCAAGAGTGTTGGTAGGATCATAGATACTTTCTTTGTAACTAATCTTACAGTTGTGGTACAAAGAACAATGGAAAAAAACAATCACTGAAAAGATTTAATGGCCTCCTTCTTTGATAATGTATAGGAGTTTTTAAGATTTAGAAATTATGGTTAATCCTGAAGCTGAGGAAGGAATGAGGAGAGATGATAGCTATGGCATATCAGCCACTCTCTGGACAGTTACTTCATTTGCTATTTGTGAAAAATGCCACCACCGGTTAGCAATGGAATTTCTGGAATAATTTCGCTAGTCACATCCGTGGGTAGTCTTACTTTTCCTGTATTTATTTCCTGGATTATACTGGCTAGTTCAGATAGATAGAGTTCCCTTATTTTAAATCTAGCGTTATGTTTCTGGTAATGCCAAGCCTTATGAAATCACAGTTGTATGTCTTCACAAGAAGCAGCGCGGCTTAGTGGAAAGAGCCCGAGCTTGGGAGTCAGAGGACTTGGGTTCTAATCCCAGCTCCACCACTTGTCTGCTGTGTGACCTTGGGCAAGCCACTTCACTTTTCTGGGCCTCAGTTACCTCATCTGTGAGCCTGACATGGGACAACCCGAGGACCTTGGATCTACCCCAGTGCTTAGAATAGGGCTGGTACATAGTAAGCGCTTAAGAAAAACCATAATTATTATTATTATGCAAATGATTCACTCAAGATTTTGAAATCTTATTATTATTGAATCTAATTTTAGATTCAATAATGAATACTAGTAGCAGCCTCTGGGAATTGGAGAGGAATCTACAAGGTCAAATCAGCCAACTTTCTCAACTTCAGATGAAATAGAAATCGACATCCTGCTTCTGGAAAAAAAAAGGCAAAAAAGACATAAGAGTAGATTTCTGCTAACTAGATCTGGTGCTCTCAAATGAGAGATTCGTTTTTGTATCTGTAAGAGAACTGCAGTGTAACTGGTCCAGATAGTCAGTCTAGCAGCAATAAATCAATTAATGGTATACAACAGACTTGATAGACATATTCCCTGCTCACAACAAACTATCCAGAAATTATAACTGTGTCTACCCCAATGCTTATTACAGTGCCTGACACATATTAAGCACTTAACAAATACCATTAAAAACAACAACACAAAAACTCGAGCTTACAGTGCAGAGCAACAGAAAACATTCAGTTGATTACCTACCCTGTGCAGAGTATTGTTCTATGCTCTGGAGGAAATCATAAGAAGAGGGGTGGTCCTGGTCTTAGAGAAATTTACAAATATCTCGAGCAAGGGCTAACTAGTAAATAAAAATGTGAAACTGATACTAAACAATAAAGGTTATATGTTCAGTGCCCTTCCCATTGTGAACTTGTGGTTTTCATTTCCAATTCTATTTTCATTATGTAAAAATTAAAAATCAAACTCTTCCAGAAACTCAAGCTATTAAATAGTGAGGAGTTCTGAAGTAAAAATATCAAAGCTTTCTGTTTTATTTCTTCCCAAACTGGGACGTCATGACTATGGCTGCATGCTAGTTATCTAGGAAACAAGTGGATGATGGAATTTGATTGGTTAGGCAAATCTAATGGTCAGAGCTAGATGTGCAATTTATAATTTTATTTATTGATAAAACAAGCTGTCCAAAAAATGTAGGAATTAAAATTGTTAAATTGTTAGACTTGACAAAAAGTTACTTCAGATGGATGTGATTTGTGTGCTATTTATGGGTAAAGGAGAGGGAAGGAAAATAACTTTGATTGCTACGAAGAAAGTCAACTGAACAAGGAAGCAATCTGAAAATGGCTACCCAGCTATACTTAAATTGTTTTAGGCAAACTTTTTTTGGTGGAATAGAAGGTTTGCTGCATCTGTAAGATCTTATGTACAAGAAGGGGGCACAAGAAAGAGTAGTTCTTTTACTATCGCATACATTTTACATAAAAAGAGGACCAATGTTTAATTTTTTGAAGACTAAAACAAACTTAGAGATGTGTACTAACTATACTTTTATAGTCAGAGGATCTAATCAAGGTTGTGGTCCTTTTTGACTTACAAAAAAAAAATCTTTTTTCCCCACTAGTGTTTTCTTCTGACCTTATGTGCATTACTTTTTTGTTTCAACACACAGAACTGAGGGCTTGTTTTAAGAGTACATAAAGTTTTTCCAGTTTAGCATATTCAGAAATCTGATTTTCTTGGACAAATCAAACGTACATTTTAAGATATTTATGAGTATACATGAAAAGTTTAATCTAATGTTATTTTTCAGGAAAATGTGAATATAAAAGGTCTATCAATTTATTAAATCTATTACATTGGAACAGCTTCCATAATCAAGGACAACTTGATTTAGCTTTCTGTGAAATTAAAGATGTTTTTATTAAAAAAATTCTTTTTTTTTTTTTTAAAAAAACAGGCTCTACGAATGGAAGATAAAGAATAACTTTCATCTTCCAAAACTGCTATTCCAATAATAGTGCTGGTATGTAGGGTGGCTCTATTTAACTGAAAGTATTTTATTAGGCTTAAGCGGCTATATTTTAATCAAGTATTTCCTATTTCAAATTCAAAGAGGGAAATCAAAATGTTCAATTTCCTTATCTAAAAGAGGGTTTTATGAGGATGATGAGAGGGGCAAATATATTAATCTCCTAAATATTTCACATAAGCTAAGAGGTTATGAACAGCATGACATAATGCTGCCCTATCTTCAGGAAGATGAATTTGCAAGTTTGTCCCAACGTTTCCTTGAGCATTTGGAGAAGTACAATCAAAGATCAGTTAACTGGTAAAGCAGAAAGGCCATTAACAGGTCACAGTCAAGAAGAACATTAACGCTATTTTATCAAAAGATTTTTTGACATTGGAGTTTAAAGTATTATGGCTAATCATCTTAGTGTACAGTTTTGGTGAATTTTGAAAAAATGTTTGTGTCTTTCCACAATAGAGGGTTTTTGTTTTTTTTTTAAACAGAACACAAAGCATCACTTGAAAGGAACTTCTCTTGGAAACAGTTTGAAAGAAGTATCATTTTTAATCGCAAGCCTAACATCTTGGATTTCGGCAAGACCATTGAATGTTAAAGAGATTTCTAAATAAAATTCCTGAATTGGTGAAAATATTCTGATTTGGTCAAATATTCGCTTGTAAGAAAGGTAAACTGCCAGTTAGGGGCACTTGGAATTTTTTAAAAATAACAAAATATTCATGCTAAACAACATTACATAGTATTCCCGATTTTTCCAAATGTTTAAAATAATATCTAAATGTCAAAATTTATAGGGAATCATACATATATATCCATATATATCACTATCTATACATGTGCTTATGTCCATCTTGGCCTACGTGTCAGAAGAGTTCCTCTACTGACATGGTGACTTCAGGGTGCATATGAAGGAGAGAACTGGAACTTATATTCACTGCTGTGTCCTCCACAAAATTTCCCGTAGTGTTCCTCTTCTACCAAGATAATCATCCTTGGTGAGATGGATAGAGCTCGGGCCTGGGAGTCACAGAAGGTCATGGGTTCTAATTCCAGCTCCGCCATTTATCTGCCATGTGACCCTGGGCAAGTCACTTCACTTTTTTGTGCCTCAGTTACCTCATCTGCAAAATGGGGAGCGAAACTATGAGCCCCAAGTGGGACAGAGACGGTGTCCAACGTAATTTTTTTACACTTAGTACAGTGCCTGGCACATAGGAAGAGCTTATTATTATTATTAAGTGCCATCGAGTTGTTTCCGATTCATAGTGACTATGGATATACTTTCTCCAGAACGTCCTGTCCTCTGCCATAAACCGCAACCTTTCTAACAGTTCTTCCGTTATCGTTGTTATGGTCTCTATCCATTTAGATGTTGGTGTGCTTCTTTCACGTTTTCCCTGGACTTTTCCTAGCATTAGTGTCTTCTCCAGAGAATTAGTCCTCCTGATTATGTGTCCAAACTATGCTAATCCAAGTTAGTCAACTGGCCTTCCAAAGACCACTTTGGTTTAATTTGCTCCACAATCCATTTGCTTATTTTTTTGGACAGTCCATGCTATTCACAAAAGCCCTCTCCAATACAACATTTCAAAAGAGAGCTTAACAAACATCATAATTATTATTATCCATCCTTCAACAGATCATATGAAAAACTTCCAGCTTTTCTTCTGAGTTCAACAACGTTCACTTTTCTTTCTCAGTCTTTATAAAAGACATCTCCCTCTTTTTTATTCAAAAATAATTAGAATTTACTTCTACATTTTAAGATTATGTGATCTGTGTGGGACAGGCACTGAATCCACTTTGTTGATACTATCCCTACCTCTGCTCTTAAAACACAAACTCTTAAAAAATACCATCTCCCTAAACCTAAAGAACAAAACCTTTCCTACTGCTAGCGAAAACCAAGTTGGAAACTTCACTCTTTCCAGTGGAAGGGAAGGATCAAACAGTGGTATTTGCTGAGCACTTATTGTGCAAAGAGCGCTGTACTAAGCTCCTGGGGAAGTAACAAACAGAGTTGGTAGACTCAATCCCTGCCTAAGGAGCTTACAGTCTTCAGGGGGAGACTTTAATTTATAACACGAATCTATTCAAGTACTGAGTGCTTGTTACATCATGCAATATAGCATAACAGGGTTGGAGGGTATATCAAGTTCCTTAAAAGGGATTCAATGAAAAACTTTAGCAGGTCTCAAGTCAAAGTGTCAATGGAAATGTTTGTGGTTTGGGGAGAATGTATCTTAGCAACATTCTCAGAAGCATAACTCTTTCTGGAATCATTCATTCGTTCATTCAATAGTATTTATTGAGCGCTTACTATGTGAAGAGCATTGTACTAAGCGCTTGGAATGTACAAATCGGTAACAGATGCTGTTACTAGGTGGCAGCCGGGAGCTGACTTTCTCACTTTCAAGTGGCCTTGCTTGAACCATCCAGTTGTGGCTTCTAGAAACAGGTTTGAAGAAATGGCAAAAAGTTAGCTGATAGAGCCTTTGGATAACATGATCGGCATAGTCGCTGTCAATTTAAGAAGTGCTCCCGGTCCCACTCCCCCTCCAGGCTTAAAAAGCTAGATCTATAGAGGACTAAAGTGATTTATTGAAATAGAGCAGCAGCTTTCTAGAACTCCACTTTGCAATTTAGCACTTTCGTGGTTACCTAGTAGTCAGTGACCTCTATGAAGTGAGACTTATAATTCCATTTAATTTACTAATATCTAGGTGGATAGATAATAGCACTGGACATTTTGGTCTATTGTGTAATTTATATTCTACCAAAGGATCTACTTGATGAACGGCAAAGAGGTGTGGCGGCTAGATTGTACCTTTAGTTTTTCCTACCTACCAGATAAAATTTACATCTTTCCTCAAAATACAGCCATTGTCCAATTATCATAAAATATCAGAGAAAGGGGCAACCTAACAAAGTTAACCCTCCAACTTCATTTTTGCTTCAGGAGAAACCTTTTTCCAGAGTTGCTAACAGGCAACTAAACTGATTGTTCACCTGTTTCCTCTACCTGTTTGTCCTCTCTTTTGGAGGCATCTGAACAAGTCATGAAATGGAGAAAAGGTATGGAAGAAGAGAACAAAGAAGTCTACAAAAACTGGATAATCTGACCTTAAGTAAAATGAGAGTTGGTTGTCGGTAGAAAGGAGAGAACCTTTTTCCATTGAAATCCATGAAATTTAAGGTGACTGGAATTTTCTCCTTAAATCTAAGAAAGCCCTTTGAGAAAGATGATTCAGTTTTCCAAAAACTTAAAAGTGGGACAGATGAGTAAGACCTCAGGGTTGAGTCAAAAGAGGCGGGAAAGACTTGCCTCGATCCATTTTCACTATCTGAAGACCCCCCCCCCCCCCCCCCCCCGCCAGACATCCAGATCAATTCACTATCGTATTTATTGAGCACTTACTGTGTAAACCACTGTACTAAGCATTGGGGAGAGTACAACAGACACAATTCCTGCCTTCAAGAACCTTAGAGTCTAGTGGGGGAGACAAATATTAAAAGATATTATAGGAAATGGGAAACAACATAGTTTAAGCAGCCATAAGAGGTATGGGAAGGCAGGAGATTAAGTACCTGAGTGCTTAGGTGACATCAAAAGGCTGAAATGGAGAAGCAGCGTGGCTCAGTGGAAAGAGCACGGGCTTTGGAGTCAGAGGTCATGGGTTCAAATCCCGGCTCTGCCACTTAGCTGTGTGACTGTGGGCAAGCCACTTAACTTCTCTGTGCCTCAATTACCTCATCTGTAAAATGGGGATGAAGACTGTGAGCCCCACGTGGGACAACCTGATTCCCCTGTGTCTACCCCAGCACTTAGAACAGTGCTCTGCACATAGTAAGTGCTTAACAAATACCAACATTATTAAATGGCAGTGGGGAGGAAGAAAAGGTGGGGAGATGAGAGATTAACCACGGAAGACCTCTGGGAGAAGATGTCATTTTGTTCAGAAGGGCCTTGAAGATGGGAAGAGCCATCCATGGTCTGCTAGCTGCGAAGGGGGAGGGAGTTTCAGGCAGAGGGGAAGGCGTGAGCAAGAGGTCTGTGGCGAGAGATGGGAAATGAGCACAGTGAGTAGGTTAGCTTGAGAGGAGTGAGAATGCATATGGGGTGAGAACTGAGTGAATGTTTTAAAGCCAGGAGTTAGGAATTTCTTGCTTGTACAGAGAAACAGAGGTTTTTGAGGAGTGGGGAAGCTTGTGCAAAACAATGTTTAAGAAAATTAATCTGGGCAACAAATGAAGTATGAACTGGAGAGAGGAGAGACTGAAGATATGAAGGCCTGCAAGGAGACTGATGTAGTCAAATCGGGATATGACCAGTATAGGGGCAGTTTGAATGGAGAAGAGGCAGATTCTTGAGATGATGTGAAGAGAGAAGTGACAGGATTTGGTGACTGACTAAATATGGGAGTTGAAAGGATAATAGCAAGGTTTGAGGCTTGAGAGAAAAGAGAGGATGGTGGTGGTGTTAAGAGTGATAGAAAAGTTAGGAAGAGAGGATTTGGGAAGAAAGAGGAGTTTTTCAGTTTTGAACATATTGAGCTTGGGATGCAGGAAGGATACTAATATAAGAATGTCCTGGAGACAGGAGGAGATGCAAAAATGAAGAATAATAATAATTGTGGTATTTGTTAAGTGCTTGCTATGTGCCAAGCACTGTCCTAAGCGCTGGGGCACATTCAAGATAAACAGGTCAAATGTGGTCCCTATCCCACACGGAGCTCACATTCTAAGGGGAAGGGAGGACAGCTATTGAATCCCCATTTTATAGATGAGAAAACTGAGGCACAGAAGCTAAACCTAAAGTCCTATAGCAGGGAACGGGTGGAACTGGGTTTAGAATCCAGGTCCATGCTCTTTCTACCGAGTCACAAGAGAGAGTTTGGGACTAGCAGAATAGACTTGAAAGTCATCCACAAAAAGATGGTAGCTAAAGAAGCTGAGATCCCCAAGGGAGTGGTTAAAAATTAAGAATAGAAGGGTCCCTAAACTGAATCTTGAGGGCACCCAAAAGTTGGAGTGTGAGGCAGAGGGAAAAAAAAAAAATCAGTGATACATATGACTGAGGAGTAGCCAGAGGTAGGAAGAGAACCAGGAGAGGGCTGTCAGAGAAACCAAAGTTACATAGTGTTCCCATTAGAAGGGGACAGTGTCCACAGTGTCAAAGGCAGCCAAGAGTTAGAGGAGGGCTAACACAGATTGGAGTCTGTTAGATTTGTTGACGATAAACTCCACGGTTAACCTTTGAGAGAACAGTTTCAGAGCAGCGGAGGGGTCGGAAGCCAGACTGTAGAGGGCCAATGACGGAGTTGAGGGAGATGGCAGTTGGGACGGGAATGGCTGGAGGAAGCCGGGAGTTGGTGTAGGAATAGCTGGAGGGAGAAGGGAATTGGAACAGGAACGGTTGGAGGGAGATGAGGTGAGAGAATGCAGCACAGGGCAGCAGTGGCATCAGCAGGTGAACTGAGAGAGGTGTGTCAGCCTGTACCATCGCCGCTTCTGTTTTACATTGACTGCTGCCAGAGGCCCTTTTTTGTTTTGTTTTCTTTTCTGAGACTTTTTTTTCTTTTCAACCAGTGTAGCCACCCTGTCCAGTTCCAGCTACATCAGAAAATTCCAGGAACCAAATTGTAGAAGCAGCACCAACAAGCAAGATGGCATCAACAGCTATGGCAGCAGCAAAGGAAAGTGGCTCTTTTCTTCACCAGGGCCCTGCTGCTGCAGCTCTTACACCATGTTCTTCCTGTCACCATTGGCATGGTAGCTCCCTGATAAAAGCAGGATCTCGGCAGTTTTTTGAGTTGTATAACTAGTCTAAAATTCAAGCCTGCTTGACCGATGCGGGATACATTACTAACCTTTCCCCCCGCCCCCAGCCTTGATACACTGAGGTGGCTAAATGAGTTTATTTTACCATGTTTATTTTTCAGTCATACCATGATTAATGACTACTCCACAAAATTTACCTGAGCAGGAAAATATGAATGTAATACTCCTTCAAAGAATCTGCTAGGTATTTATGTCAAAAATAACTAAATCAAAAAAGGGTGCAAGTGACAACAATGCAAAACAAATGAAGTACCAGGGACACAAGGAAAACTAGAGGACAGATTTTTTTTTTTAAAGCAATGCCAGCAACAAGTTTCAGGATAGAAAAACCCATGGTTCATATATTAATAAAAGGTTCAAATCCCTCAAAAACTGAAACGTTGATAATTTGGAGAGAAGAATTTCAGAGATTAAAGGTGGTGCCAGTTTAAAAAGTGTTCAAATACCAAGAAATCTGTTAACTGATATTAAGCAAGTATCCTTTTTTGCAATCTCAGTAATACCACCATGAGGGGAGTGAGGGAAGGGGAAAAAAACTTCCTCTCCTACCTCTCAACGGTATACACCACAAATCTGCAAATAATCCATAAATACAACATGAAATTATACTTCTACTGAAATTCCTGGAAAATCTTGAGAAAACAAATGAAAGCTTTTCCAATGATGATTTCTTAATTATTGGGGTTTCTGTTGAAATTTCATTTAGTGCAAAAACTATTAACTCCATAGATAAAATGGCAAGAATGTTTAAATCTGATATTTTAAGCATATTATTAGTTGAAAGGAAAATTATGATCAAGGGTTCCTATCAGAAATATTTAGCCTTTAATGATTAGTCATATAATCCGTAGGAGTTGAACTGCTGTTACAATATAGAGGAAGGAAAGACAAATAAGCAAAGATTGTAATTTATCACTTACCTCATGATTCAACTCTGCTATCTGATCTTTCAGTTCTCTAATATACTGGTTAGAATCAGACTTATTAAGTTGTCCTTGAATTTTCCCTTCTTCTTTCTGTTTTGTTAAAAACAGACAATTTTTTTCAGAACTTTCAGAAGTTGTATTAGCATCACCTACTAACTGTACCAAAATACCAAAATATACATCCTTTTCATCTATACAGCATTAATTGAAAAGTAACCTAAATCTGAGGAAATATCCCATGTGGTTTGTTAATGAAGTGAGCTAGTGGTCCCTAAACAATTCCTACCATACAGGGCTTCACAAGAGCTTCAATGAAAAGCTGCACACTTGACTAATGACTCTAAAGTGAGATTACATAATTAAATGGGCCTAATACTCCAAAAGGAGATTTTAAAAAGACAGTTTTGTCACACACAAAAAAAAAACAACTTAAAAAAAAACCCAAAAACCAAACACAGAGTACATCACACCTGAATACTATGTGGAGCTTTGCTCACCAAGTCTTAAGGAAAAACACATTAGAGTTAAAGTTGGAGATGGTTCAGAAAAATCAACCAAAATTCTCAGGGAGACGGAGAAATTTTCATGGGAATAATTTGCTTGGCAGTGTGAGATGATAGCTTCTTTTATGGTACTTGTTAAGCACTTTCTATGTCACACACTGTTCTAAGCACTGGGGTGGATACAAATTAATTACATTGGACACAGTCCCTCTTCCGCATGGGGGCTCACAGCCTCAAGTAAGAGACACATCAGGGACTGAATCTCCATTTTACAGTTGAGGGAACTGAGGCACAGAGAAGTTAAGTGACTTGCCCAAGGTCACAAAGCAAGTAATGGCAAAGTTGGAATTAGAACCCAGTTCCTCTGACTCGCAGGCCCATGCTCTTTCCACTAGGCAACACTGGTTCTCCATGGTCCAACCCTAACCATTAAGAAGAATACAAAGAGGACAACCATTACACTTCCTCCAGGTATCCTTTTGGGAGTTGATGGAGAGAGAATAATGGAGCTGGATAGTTCACTGGTCTGTCCCTGAAAGGAATTACTTATGTGGTTTTATGAGCTGCATTTAGAAACAAAACAAACACAAAAACCAGGTATCAACAGGACTGATCACCTGACTTGGAGAACATACAAAATAAAATAATGTAAACTCCAGGGGTTTAAAGTACAACAAAGATATAAATTGAGGAATACATCACGGAGAAGAGCAACTGAAGCGGCATAAATAAGACTCAAGAGGATAAGATGAGAAGCAGCGTGGCCTGGTGGAAAGAACATGGGCTTGGGAGTCGGAGGACCTGGGTTCTAACCCTTGCTCCGCCTCTTTCCTGCCATATGATCATAGGCAGGCCACGTAACTTCTCCATGCCTCAGTTGCCTCGTCTGTAAAATGCAGATTAAGACTGTGAGCCATCTGTGCGACAGACATGATGACACTTTGTGTTCTTGGAATTACTGGACCATTAGGTAAACCCTGCTGGGTGAATGCCAATGCAGGTGACGTTCTGCCTTCTCCACCACTGGGCTGCATAGTGTAGTCTGGGTAAGCCTAGGAGATGTGTTCTAGGAATGTGTAGCTGAAACCTTCCCAGCGATCAGCTACTGAGTGATTTCTCATCACTCCTGCTCCTGCTTCATGTTCACCAGTGATGCAGGTGCTGGAAGCTTCCAGAAGTGGTCAGAGTCCGGGCCTGGGAATCAGAGGTTTGTGGGTTCTAATTCCAGCTCTGCCACCCATCTGCTGTGTGACCTTGGACACGTCACTTCACTTCTCTGGGCCTTGAGGGGATTGGGGGTTGAGACTGTGAACCCCACGTGGGACAGGGACCGTGTCCAACCCGATTTGCTTGGATCCACCCCAGCGCTTAGGACAGTGCCTGGTAAATAGTAAGCACTAAACAAATACCATTATTATTATTATTCCAGGAATTTGGGGGGGGGGGGGACCACCCATATGGGGCTTGTCCCTTTGAGTTTAACATGGCCTTTTGGGTACCACCACAATACTCTATTTTAAAATTGGAGGGTGAAGCTAAAACCTGTCTGCTGGGTGACCTTGGCCAAGTCAATTCTCTGTCACAGCTGTAAAATGGGTGTTATGACTGTGAGAGCTCCTTGGGACAGGGTCTGTGTCCAACCTGGTTATCTGTAATCTACCCCAGAGTTTAGTACTGTATGTGGAGCACAGTAAGCTCTTAATAAATACCATTGGAAAAAACAAAAACAAGCTTCAAGTCCTGGGATCACTCACTGAGTGAGTCAGAATCCCAGCTGGGGTTCTGAGGTTCTAGAGAAGCAGTATGGCCTAGTTAGATAGAACACAGACCTGGAAGTCAGAAGGACCTAGGTTCTAATCCCGACTCTGAAACTTGTCTGCTCTGTGACTTTGGGCAAGTCACTTCAGTTTTCTGTGCTTCAGTTACTTTATCTGTTAATACTAATAATGATGGTATTTGTTAAGGGCTTACTGTGTGCCAAGCACTGCTCTAAGCACTGAGGTAGATACAAGGTAATCAGGTTGTCCCACGTGGGGCTCGCAGTCTTAATCCCCATTTTATAGATGAAGTAACTAAGGCACAGAGAAGTTAAGTGGCTTGCCCAAGGTCACACAGCAGATAAACTGGGATTAGAAACCCACGTCCTCTGACACCCAAGCCCGGGCTCTTTCCGCTAAACCACCCATGCGAGACATGGATTTGCTTGTATCTACTCCAGTGTTTAGTACAGTGCCTGGCAAATGGTCAGCGCTTAACAAATAACAAAGAAGTTGCCCTAGGCTGTGCATTCTATAGCCATGCACCTCATGCCAAATCCACTTGTTCTCTGGCACATATCTGATCATGCACATCTCAGCAGAAGGGGGGGACTTAATATGAGACAGAAAAAGAATTAAAAATTGTTCATTTGATTCCTGAAGAACAAAAATTCAATATCTTTTTATGTTCACTTGCATCATTTGACTTTTGAAGCATGAACAGGACTCCCAATATTTCTTAACATTTAGGTTGAAAGGATACACTAATTAATTCAAGCAACTCAAAAAACAAGTATGATAGTCCAACTAACTCCTAAGGGGTTCTTAGCCATAATCTCTTCTTTTGGGCTCACTACAATCTGTCCCAGACATTATCTTATGTTGTGCATTGCATACATTTCCTTTGGAGAATACATGGTTTAGGAAATCAGGGTTTCCAACCTTCTACTCCACATGAAATCTCCCAGCAAGCGCATCCCCATATTCTTAAGGTATCTCTTATCGGGGATACGCCAAGATAGGAATAAAAGAGATGGTTAGTGAAGTAAGCAGTCAGATTGATGACAAATGTGGGAAGGGAAATAAGAGTTGTTCTTAAGGGGGAAATGAGCTAATTCTTAATTATTTAAAGCTTGAATTTTTGTAGTATCACCATTATGAGAAAGATGTATCAAAAAACACTGACTCTTACTGCTTTTGTTCCTACAGGACTACCTGCTTCTAACAAACTCATCACTTCATTCTTAGGCTTTCTCCTTTTTCACTACCTTCTATTCTTTGCCTTTTTCCAGTTTCTCTAATTTTCTTCATGAGACCTGCATCTTCCCTGTCCTCCTTCCTCCCCAGTTTCCCAGTTTCATCTGTACTTACCAACTCATTTCTTAAAAACTTGTGTGGTTGTAAAACACAGGTCAAAAATAGCGCAGACTGTAAAAATGAAACTCTATACTAATAAAAAATCCGCCCTTTTTATGGCACTTATTAAGCACTTCACTCTGTGCCAGGCTTTGTACTAAACGTTGGGATAGACACAAGGTAATGATGACAGGCACGGTCCATGTCCCACAGAGGGTTTACAGTTCCAGATGAGGGAACTGAGGTATACAGAAGTGACTTGTCCAAGTTCACACAGCAAACAAGTGGCAGAGCTGGGATGAAAACCCAGGTCCTTGATGATGATGATGGTGATGATGGTATTCGTTAAGTGCTTACTATGTATCAAGCCTGTTCTAAGCGCCGGTGTAGATGATAATAATAATGATATTTGGTAAGCGTTTATTGTGTGCCAAGCACAGTTATAAGCACTGGTGTAGACACAAATTAATCAGGTTGTCCCACGTGGGGTTCATACTTTTAATCCCCATTTTACAGATGAGGTAACTGAGGCACAGAGAAGTTAAGTGACTTGCCCAAGGTCACACAGCAGACTAGTGGCAGAACCGGAATTATTAATAATAATAATAATAATAATAATAATAATAATAATGTTGGTATTTGTTAAGCGCTTACTATGAGCACAGCACTGTTCTAAGTGCTGGGGTAGATACAGGGTAATCAGGTTGTCCCTCGTGAGGCTCACAGTGTTAATCCCCATTTTACAGATGATGTAACTGAGGCACAGAGAAGTCGCACAGCTGACAAGTGGCAGAGCCGGGTTTCAAACCCATGACCTCTGACTCCCAAGCCGATGCTCTTTCCACTAAGCCATGCTGCTTCTGTACAAGCTACTCAGGTTGGGCACCTTTCCTGTCCCACATGGGGCTCACAGTCTTAATCCCCCTTTTGCAAATGAGGTAACTGAGGTACAGAGAAATTAAGTGACTTGTCCAAGGTCACACAGCAAACAAGTGGCCGAGCAGGGATTAGAACCCTGGTCGTTTTGACTCCCAGGCCTAGCCACTAAACCACGCTGCTTCTCAGAAGGACTTTCCCATCAACATGCATTGTTTTTTCACCCTTAATATTCAGCTGGTCTACCTACACTGCTCTCTGACCAAACAGGAAAGTACCATAGGCCTTCAGAGGGTGAGGGCAAGGGATGAGTAGGAGAGCAGTGAAGCACAGCTGGCTCAAAGCTTTTGTCCCATGACATTTGCCTCTGATGGAGTTCTCAAGTAATCAATCTTCCCTCAGATCTCTGCTCCAAAAGGCCAATATAGGGCCTGGCACAATATCGCATCCACATCTCCGCTTAAGCAGTATTGTGGTGCCAGCTCAATTATCAACTGGTTACTTATCTGTTCTTTATCTGCTTAAGTCTAAAGAGCTAGTTGTAGGCTTTTTTAACCATTTTTTGTCGACTTATGAATCCTTGTCTGAAGAGCAGGGGTTGTGGTCACAGATCTCCTGTATGTCCCCCAGACACCTAATAAGGATGGTCTGCACTCAGTAGATGCTCAAATGCTGATACTGCTGACGGTGAGTGAAACAGTTGTGGAGAATTAGATACCCTAGCAGATGGAAAGCAGAGGCCCAAGGAAGCTAACACCAAGCAGAGTTCACCCAAAGCTCGGCATACTACAGAAGTATAATCTCATGAGGGCAAGCAAATTGGCACTGATTATCTTTGCTGAAAAGAACTGAGTAACTTTTGTTTCACATTAGGTTTTTTGCTTCATTCCAATGAAACCATTAAAAGTAATGCTGATGGACTTGCCTGTTTACCCTCAATGCTTCTAAATTTCAGGAGATAATATACAAGTGTTTATTGTAATACTAATAATGATAATAATAAGTAGTATTTGTTAAGTGCTTACTACTTCTCATGCACTATCCTAAGCGCTGGGGGAGATTCAAGATGATCAGGTCAGATACAGTCCCTGTCCTACACAGGGCTCACAATCTAAGTACATAGGATGGAGAACAGGTACTGAATCCCCATTGTACAGCTGGAGTAACTGAGGCACAGAGAAGTGCAGCAACTTGCATGAGGTCACACAGCAGGCATGTGGAGGAACCAGCATTAGAACCCAGGTCCTCTGACTCCCAAGTCCACGCTCTTTCTACTAGGTCACGCTGCTCTTACTGTACAGGATATTAGTGAAGGCTTGTATTTCACTAAAGTAACAGAGGCTGACAATTTCCCAGTAGTTCACCTGTTTGCTTTTCGCCTCCCGACCCCAGTACAAGAAAAATCATTATCGCCAACCGAGGCACTTCAATTATAATAAACAACGCTTATCACTTTATATAGTAAACAGAGCCTTGCAATGTTTTGGTATAATCTTTTCTCAATCCTTCATTCAGATTCATTCAAATCACACGATTTGACTCAACCAGAAATCACTGAAAGAGTAAATTCTTCCATATATTCCACTTTCCTGGGACAAGTTATCACTTGATTCCACTGTCCTAGGTTAGAGCCCAACAGTTTTGGGGAATCAGCATATGACCTCAGCAGTAGCTGATGATCCTATTTCTCTCAGCTCTATCAAACATTGAGCTTGAATGGGATGGTAAGAGACCGATGGTTTTACATCAAGAGTTTTGAATATTTACACGAACAACTAAGTACCTTGGGATTTTCTGGAATGTTTGACCTGATACCTTGCATCTACTCAGGTGTTTATAATAATGCTTGGTATGTAGTAATAATAATAGTAATGATAACAATAATAGTAGTAATATTTAAGTGCTTACTGTGGGTTAAACCTTGTTCTAAATACTGAGGTAGATACGAATTAATTACAGTTAATGCCTGTCCCACATGGGGCTGATAGTCCCCATGAAGGTGAACGGGTCTTGTTAAGTGTAGAAAGCACTTAATTACCACATTTATTATTATTTTTAAAAGTCTCAAATACCTTCCTGGAAAATTTATTTATGCTTTTTTCTCAAACAAATGTTGAAAGCAGAAAAGGATCCATCAAATATTAAAAACTATTATCCAGCAATATTAAAATTTATGACATTTTAAATTAAGCAAATAATAGATATATATTTTACTGAAAATATTTTAGTGAAATGGTGAAGAATGTTATATTTTTTAAGAATATCTAAAGTTACAACTTTGCTACCACAAACAGCATCAGTTTAAACTCTTATCTCAAAATTTTCTGAATTGCAAATTTCAGAAAATCAATTAGAATAACAATCAGTTTATGCACTGCCTTTGAGATTTTCATGTGACCAAAATTATTCGAGCTCCTAAAAAGGATATAGACGATGAAATTTCACTTCTAAGAAAGTTAGTCAATCTGATTTTCAAAAAATTCTAGTGGAGTACAGTATTTTTTATAGCTGTCTATTTTCTAGCTATCTCCATATGGTTGTTCCTGATAAGCTGGTGGAAAAATAGCAACTACCCTAATAAATTTGCCAGGACTCCGCATTTTCTTGAGGTTTTCTTTTGGTCTAGCTGATAACAGAACAGACTGCCCGTTAGGCTTCCTATATGAAATTCATTCAGCAGGTGTCAAACTCAAGCAAAGAAATGTCTCCAATATATCTACATAAACAAAGAAGTTTGGTATCCTGGCATTTCATTTAAATTCCTAGAATGCACATCTTTTGCAACATGTGATATTTAGATAAAACAGAATATAAAGTTAGTGCTTGTTACAAATCATCCAGGAACTAAAGTTCATTCAAAACTGAACTTATTCTTATCATTGAAACAATGAATGATCTTTCATTTCACCAAGATCATGGAACATTGTATATAACTACCTTAACCTACTGAAAAGTGATTTATTTTGCTCTGAATCCCTCATCAAAAAGTAAACTATGAACAGGCCTGAATGAACGTTTTGGACCTAATTCAGATTTTATTAATATCCTTCCAATGGTCTTGGTTGAAACCCATTATTTTAAATACATTACCTTTGTTCTTAAGGTCACCATTTCAAAGCATTGCAATGGCACTTTTTCAACTTTCTCAAAACCATCTTTTGGAATAGACAGTAAACCATCAGATTTTAAAGAGGAACAGGACTTTAAAGTAATCGCAAAATGGCCAAATAATTATTACCTAACAAGTGAGTGGAAGAATCAGGTCTGATTACAACTTTCCTATATGTGGATGAGCTGAATTATTTCACGGTCCTAAATTCTATGAGGTAAAGAATTGGGCTTTCTTTGAAGTTACTGAACTTATTGCATCAACCAACATAAGCAGGCAACTCAACTAATAAGTCGCACCTTTGGGATACCCACGGATTTAAAAATATTTTCACAAAGACAGCATCTCAGAAAATGCATTTTTAAAATAGAAAATAGGAAAACTGTCAGGGGTCCCTTGAACTTAGTTTCGGGGCAGCTATAATTCCGCTCTCAGTTTCACTTCATCTTGTTTCCATGTCAGTTGCAACTCCTAGTCAGTTCCCTGTCCTTGAGTATTTTGTTTCAATATTGAACCCAAATTCCTTTCTCGGTTACCCCAACTCTCAAAAAGAATACCTTGTTTTAAGGTTTAAGATGGGGAACTAAACAAAATAGGGTCTGAGAAAAGTTCTATTTGTAGAACGGTAAAGCCTGAAAACTCTGCTAAAGTAAAAAAGTACAAAAGCAAAAGCTGTCTGGCCTAGCAAGTAGTTCAAAGAGTAAATCGGAATCATTACCAGCAATGTAGTTCTAGAATGACTTGTGGAAATAAGTTGTTGCAGACAGTGGGAGAGTTGGGGAAGAAGAAAATAAAAGGATTGTCTCCTGTCTTTCAATATCACTGACCTAGCATGTCAATTTTACAGACCAACATAGCGTGCCATTTATGAGAATTACATGCCTTACAGTGCAGTCTTAAAAAGAACACAAAATAATGATTGATAATTTTTTGATATTTGTTTAGTCCTTACTATGTATCACACTGTTTTTAAGTGCTAGGATAGACACAAGTTAATCAGGTTGGATAGAGTCCCTGTACCCCCTAGGCATCACAGTCTAAGTAGGGGGTAGAACAGGTAATTATAATAATAATAATGGTATTTGTTAAGTGCTTACTAATTATAATAATAATAATGGTATTTGTTAAGTGCTTACTATATGCCAAGCACTGTTCTAACCGCTGGGATAGATAAAAGGTAATCGGGTTGTCTCATAGGGGGCTCACAGTCTTAATCTCCACTTAACAGATGAGGGAACTAAGGCATAGAGAAGTTGATTTGTCCAAGGTGACACAACAGACAAGTGGCGGAGTCAGGATTAGAACCCACATCCTCTGACTCCCAAGCCCATGCTCTTGCCACTGGAAACTGAGGCCCAGAGAAGTTAAGTGACTTTCCCAAGGTCACCCAGCAAGCAAGGGAAAGGGCTGGGATTAGAACCCCAGTCCTCAGACTTCCAGGCCTGTGCTTTCTCTACTAGCCTCCGCGGCCTCCCAGCAAAAGATAAAGCATCAAAAATTTAAGCCCAGTGGCATATTTAACTGTGGTATTTGTTACATGCTTATTATGTGCCAACCACTGTACTAAGTGCAAGGGTAGATACAAGACAATCAGATCCCACGTAGGGTTCACAGTCTGAGTAGTAGGGAGAACAGATACTGAATCCCCATTTTGCAGATGAGTGAACTGAAGCACAGAGAAGTGACTTATCTAAAGTCACACAGCAAAGAAATAGTAGAGTTGGGATGAGAACCTAGGTCCTCTGACTCCCAGGCCTACACTCTTTCCACTAGGCCAAGCTGCTTCTTTACATATATATCTCCCCTTAAAAAATCATACATATTGACCATTTATTGTGGGCAGGACACTGCACTAAGCACTTAGGAGAGTATAACGTAACAGAGTTGATAGACACATTCCCACCCTGCTTTGAATAAGGCTTTGCAGGTGAGAAGACTGATACTTTGTCAGTTATGAAGAGAGAGGGCATTCCAGGCCAGAAGCAGGACATTCATTCATTCATTCATTCAATCGTATTTATTGAGCTCTCACTGTGTGCAGAGCACTGTACTAAGCACTTGGAGGGTACAATTCGGCAATAGAGACAATCCCTGCCCACACCGGGCTTACAGTCTAGGGGGACCAAGAAGACGGGGGTGAGATAGACGAGATGGAGGTACAGTGAGTAGGTTGGCATTAGAGGAGTGAGGGGTGAGGGTTGGGTTGTAGTAGGAGATCAGGGAGGTAAAACAGGAGAGGGCAAGGTGATTGAGTGTGCTTTAAAGTTGATGGAAAGGGGTTTCTGTTTGATGTGGAAGTGGATGGGCAGCCACTGGAGTTTCTTGAGGATGAGGGAAACTTGTAATGAACCGTTTTGTAGAAAAATGACCCAGGCAGTGAAGTATGGACTGAACCCAAGGTCTGAAACCGTACTTTTACTAAGACTGCCTAGAATTACGTACTCAGTTACAAGTAATACAGTTATATTAAGGAACTTCCATCATGTCAAGAGGCGTCATGACAGGGTTGCCAACTTTTTCTTCAATAGATTCATAATGGATAGCAATTATTGTGGCATTTGCTTGGCATTTGCTAAGCATTTACTATGTGCCAAACATTTACCGTTAGGGTAAATACAAGAATCAGGTCACATGCAGTCCCTACATGGGGTTCACAATTTAAGTAGGAGGGGAAACAGGTATTGAATCCCCATTTTACAGATGAAGAAACTGAGGCCCAGAGAAGGTAAGTGACTTGGCCAAGGTCACACAGCCGGCCAAGTGGCAGAGCTGGGATTAGAACAGAGATCCTCCGACTCCCAAGTTCGCTTTCCACGAGGTATGATGAACCTGCATGGCAGTTGAGCAAGCCCTCTATCTCTCCTTCCCCAACCCCAACAGAAACTCCTCCCCTTTCCCTTGGTTTTCAACAGACTATAATAATAATTAATAATAATAATTTTGGTATATGTTAAGTGTTTAATATGTGCCATCACTGTTCTAAACACGGGGGTAGATACAAGGTAATCAGGTTGGACAGAGTCCATGTCCCTCATGGGGCTCACAATCTCGATCCCCATTTTACAGATGAGGTTACAGGCACAGAAGTTAAGTGACTTGCCCAAGGCCATACAGTAGACCATAACTCTCCTCCTCAAAGACCTTCTGAAAGCCCCTCTCCTCCAGGAAGCTGTCCCTGATTAATTTCTAGTCTCCCCACTTTATATCTCCCAACTGCCACTGCACGTTTCACTAAATACACACTGATAAATTACGCCAAAGGCCAGTGAAAAATAAGCTTTTAATCCCTCTCCAACTTGAGTTCTTTCATGTCCTAATAATCTTGGTAATTCACCACAATTTAATGATTTCCTGGATCATGCACCAAGTGCTAGCAAATGCAACACATCAGAGGAAGAGTATTAGTGTTCTCCAATATTTTGTTCCACAAAACTGCCATTTTGATCTTTCTTCTTTATAGACTATCAGGATAATTCTTGACCCTGTCTATACATCAAAGCATCTACACATCTAAGAAATCTTATCACATGATGAAACACGCTACAGTCAGGGAAGCAGTATGGCCTGGTGGAAAGAGCACAGGCCTGGGAGTCAGAGAACTTGGGTTCTAATCCTGCCTCTGCCATTGTTTGCTGTGGGACCTTGGGCAAGTCATTTCATTTCTCCATGCCTAAGTTCCCTTATCTGCAAAACGGGGGTTCAATACCTGTCCTCTCTCCTCCGACTGTAAGCCCCATGTGGGACTCTGATTTTCTTGCATCTACCCCAGCATGTAGTACAGCGCTTAGCATTTAGGAAGTGCTTAAGAACCACAACTATTCTTAATACTGACATGGTTAATGCTTTCCCCTAGTACCTTTCTTTCACCTCTACTCCTGCCTTTTTAGGTTCAATTTCCCTATACTCACTGTCATCTCATTACTCTTCCTCCTTGCTCAAAAATGTCAACAAAGCTTGGAGAAATATGAATATGGTCTATGTGGCTCCACCAGTAGAGTTATGAAATATATTCAGTCCCCAACACACACCCAAATCACAAGAAACTTAAACTAGACTATAAGCTCTTTTAGAATATGCTAATTCTATTGTATTCACCCAAATCCTTAGTACACTGCTCTGCACACTGTACTTGTTCAATAAATATAATTGGTTGATTGCTGCTACTTTTCACACCCAAAAGCCCTATTTTTAATTAGATTACAGTCTCAGTGGTTCTTCCACCAAACCTTAACAAGACTCCCATTTGTTTCTCCCTCTGGTCTGGTTCTCCCTCCCCCTTTCTACATACCAGACCGCCACTTCCCTACCTTCAATGCCTTATAATAATGTTGGTATTTGTTAAGCGCTTACTACCTGCAGAGCACTGTTTTACAGATGAGGTAACTTAGGCACAGAGAAGTTAAGTGACTTGCCCATAGTCACAGCTGACAAGTGGCAGAGCGGGGATTCGAACCCATGATCTCTGACTCCAAAGCCCGGGCTCTTTCCACTGAGCCACGCCTTATTAAAATCACATCTCCTCCAAGAGGCCTTCCCTGGTTAATTCCTGTTTTCCGACTCCTTTTCCCTTCCTCATCACCTATGCACTTGGATCTGTAATCCTTTAAGCACTCGGACCTTCACTCCACAGCACTTTAATGATGGTATTTGTTAAGCGCTTATTATGTGCCAAGCATCGGGGGAGATACAAGTTTATCAGGTTGTTCCACGTGGGGCTCACGGTCTTAGTCCCCATTTTACGGATGAGGTAACTGAGGCACAGAGAAGTGAAGTGACTTACCCAAAGTCACACAGCTGACAAGTGGCAAAGCCGGGATTAGAACCCACGACCTCTGACACCAACCCGTGCTCTTTCCACTAAGCCACGCTGCTTCATCTTGTCCACGTGTCCGTAATTTATTTATATCTATGACAGTTTCCCCCTCTAGACCGTAAACTCATTATGGCAGGGAACGTGTCTGTCAGCTTTGTTGTACTGTACTCTCCCAAGCGCTTAGTACGGGTGCTCTGCACGCATCAAGTACACAGTAAATGCCCTTGATTGATCATGAGCATCGCCTTGCTTAGAACCACTAGAAAGGTGCTCTTCAAGTTAAGGAATATGAAAAGAAAGCGGGCAATGAGGTTGAAAAGTCATAAAGAGAAGTCAGGGGAAAAAAACTATGTGAAACTGTACGAGACAATAAACACAGTAGAACAGTAAGGGCTAATCTGGGGAGCTGGTAGGGGGCTATAAAAATGATTTAGGGTAATGATGAAGAGAAGGGACATTTACTCTCTGTGGCCATGCTGTCACGCCTACCTTCTCGTGGTTTAGTGGAAAGGGCACAGGCTTGGGAGTCAGAGGATGTGGGTTTTAATCCCGGCTCTGCCACTCATCTGCTGTGTGACTTTGGTTAAGTCACTTCACTTCTATCTACTTCAGTTACCTTATCTGTAAAATGGGGATTAAGACTGTGAGCCCCACGTGGTACAACCTGATTACCTTGCATCTACCCCAGCATTTAGAACAGGATTTGGCACATAGTAAGCACTTAATACCTCTTTTAAGCACATGGCATTCATTCAATAGTATTTATTGAGCACTTACTATGTGCAGGGCACTGTACTAAGTGCTCGGAATGTATAATTCAGCAACAGAGACAATCCCTGCCAAATAACAGGCTCACAGTCGAAATGAAACTTAATCCCCATTTTACAGATGAGGTAACTGAGGCACAGAGAAGTTAAGTAACTTGCCCAAAGTCACACAGCTGACAAATGGCAGAACCAACATTTGAACCCATGACCTCTGACTCCCCAGCCCAAGCTCCTTCCATTGAGCCATGCTGCTGGATTATACTAATAATTATGGTATTTGTTAAGTGCTTACTATGTGCCAGGCACTGAACTGAGTGCCAGGATGGATACAAACAAATCGGGTTGTACACAGTCCCTGTCCCACATGGGGATCACAGCCTCAATCCCCATTTTACAGATGAGGTCACTGAGGCATAGAGAAGTGAAGTGACTTGCCCAAGGTCACACAGCAGACACATAGCAGAGCTGGGATTAGAACCCTTGACCTTCTGACTCCCAGGCCCGTGCTCTATCCACTAAGCTTCAATCCCCATTTTACAGTTGAGGCCCCGAGAAGTTAAGTGAAAGTGACTTATCCAATGTCACACTGCAGGCAAGTGGGGGAGACTAGATTAAAACCCAGGTCCTCCGATGCTCAGGCCCATGGTTCTTCCACTAAGCCACACTTCTCTAGCTCTCCGATGCTTCCAGAGACAATATGCTTCTGGGCAACGTCACCAGAAGGCACCCAAAAAGACTCATCAATCTGCATTATTCGTTGAAGCAGCATGGCTTAGTGGAAAGAGCATGGGGTGGGGAGTCAGAGGTCACGGGTTCTAGTCCCGGCTCTGCCACTTGTCAACCATGTGACTTTGAGCAAGTCACTTAAATTATCGGTGCTTCAGTTACCTCATCCGTAAAATGGGGATTAAGACTGGGAGTCCCACGTGGGACAATCTGATTAATTTGTATCTACACCGGCGCTTAGAACTGTGCTTGGCACACAATAAGTGCTTACCAAACACAATATTTATTATTGAATGCCTACTCAGTGTACAGCACTGTAGCAAGTGCTTGGGACTAAGCAATTTCACATTATGAGTATTCTGAGTTGACTATATTGCGGCAATTGCCAGCTCAATTATAACCACAGTGGGTCCAGTTCATCATAGCATTGGTTCTTTTTGGGGGAAAAAAAAGATATTTGATATAGAAACCAAGCCTAAGAATTTATTTCATCACAAGTACAAATGTCAGCGGCTGTGGGTTCCTCACCCATTGTGCAGTTAAACACCAAGGCACGAATTTAGAACCAGAGAGAGTAATGCAGTGGCAAATGTAATGTGGTTAAGTCACCTTTGCTCCAGGAACTCCCTCTTTGGATTCTGAAATTTGGAAGTCCTCTAATGAAAACTTGTGCGCTGCTTTACAATAACCTCACGACAGGTTCAGCTGACACTGCTGACTTGCCTACCAATCCTAACGGCAACAGTGAATGGGAAGCGGCATGGCCTAGTGGATAGAGCACAGGCCCGGGAATCAGAAGGTCACGGCTTCTCGTCCCGGCTCCGCCACTTGTGTGACTTTCGGCGGATGGCTTCGCTTCTCCGTGCCTCAGTTCCCTCATCTGTAAAATGGGGATTACGACTGTAAGCCCTATGTGGGACAGGGACTACCTTACCCCAGGGCTTAGAACAGTGCCTGGCACATAGTAGGTGCTTAACAAATACCATAATTACTATTATGAGCACCTGATGGTATTACTGCTCCGTGGCTGCCCTCGACATCATAGGCATAAGAGACCCCCTCTAAGACTGGTTTAACAGGAACATTTCCATAGTTCTTCTACTCTCAAACTAAAATGGATGGGGCGCCAAGATGTGGCCAGCTTCATTTACCAGGAATCCTCCAAGAGGATTTCCCTGACTAAGCCTTCAATTCCTCTTCTCCCACTCCCTTCTTCATCCTTGCACTTGAATTTGCTCCCTTTAGCCACCCCTCCCTCGGCCCCACTGAATTTACGTCTTGCCTTATGCTGTGGAGTCGTTTCCAACCTATAGCGACTCCATGGACACATCTCTCCGAGAACACCCCACCTTCATCTGCAACCTCTCTGGTAGTGTATCCACAGTACACGTCCCTAATTTATTCATTTATATTAATATCCATCTCCCCCTTTGACTTTAAGCTCTTGTCTGCCAACTGTTATATTGTACTCTCCCAAGTGCTTAGTACAGTGCTCTGCACATAGTAAGTGTTCAATAAATACGATTGATTGATAGAAAGCAGGTAAATCTAGGGTCTAAGCACCATTTGGAGACTAGGGTTGACATTCTGGAAGCATTTATTGAATTCCAAAGGCTGCCAAATGCCCTGGGAAAAATCATCACAACAGGAGCCGATTTCTTAGCCTGTTTTCAAACATCCAATGACAGAGCCAAGCCAGAGTAAAATGCTCTCCCAGGTAGTACACACTGTGTGGCTCTTGGCTCTAATCCAGAAGTCCCCAAACTTTTCCAGGCCCACGCTCTATCCACTAGACCACTCTGCTTCTATTAATAATTACCGTATTTGTTAAGCGTTTACTATGTGCCAGGCACTGTTATAAGCACTGGGATAGATGCAAGATAACACAGTCCCTGTTCCACATAGGGCTCACAGTCTTAATCCTCACTTTACAGATGAGGGAAGGGAACTGAGGCATGGAAAAGTTGTGACTTCCCCAAGGTCACACAGCAGACAAGAGGCCGAGTCAAAATTAGAACCCATGACCTCCTAACTCCCAGGCCCGTGCTATCCACTACACCATGCTGCTTTTATTGTATCTTTCCCAGGCTCATAGCGCAATACTCTGGTACGAAGTACTTAATACTAAATATTATTTAGCCACAAGAGCAACTACTACAATCTCTCCCCTCAAAAAAAAAAAACTTGTTATAACGATAATACGAAAAATGGTATTTGTTAAGCATTTACTACGTGCCAAGCACTGTTCTAAGTGCTGGGGCAGATACGAGGTAATCAGGTTTGTCCATTGCTGAATTAAGATAGGATAAACCATGATCCAGTTTATATGGTTTAATAATAATAATAGCATTTGTTAAGCGCTTACTATGTGCAAAGCACTGTTCTAAGCGCTGGGGTAGGTACAAGGTAATCAGGATGTCCCACATATGACTCACAGCCTTCATCCTCATTTTACAGATGAAGGAACTGAGGCCCGGAGAAGTTACGTGAGTTGCCCAAAATCACACAGCTGACAAGTGGCCGGGACAGGATTAGAACCCATGACCTCTGACTACTCCCAAGCCCGTGCTCTTTCCTCTAAGCCACGCTGCTTCTCTAGTACATTCATAGTGCAGCTCTCTCCTCTAGCAGTCAATAGTTGGTGTCTGACAAAACTAATTGCGCGGAAAACCATTTCTACCAAGCTTTCCAAATTCTCTAGATCCTGATATTTCTTTCCATGTTTCAGCATTGTTCTCTCCCATGAAATTCCTCACGATACTCATTCAGTTTCTCATATGTCATATCTCCCTGCTCTTTTCCCTAGATCCACTTAGTGCCTAGATCCACTTAGAATTTTTCCTTATTGACACTCATCAGGGAAATCCTCATGTTTCCCTTTTACTCTTCAATATCATTTAAGCAGCAAGGCCTAGTGGAAAGACCACAGGCCTGGGAGTCAGAGGACCTGGGTTTTAATTGTGACTCTGCCACCTGTCTGCTGTGTGACCTTGGGTAAGTCACTTCACTTTCTCTGTAACACGATTACCTAGACTGTGAGCCTCACATGGGGCAGAGTGTATCCAACCTGATAACCTTGGATCTACCCCAGTGTTTGGCAGTAAGTGCTTAAATACCATAATTATTATTATTATTTTGCCACCTTCACCATGTTAGGATAATTGAATTAGAAATTCACAAGGCAAGTCACTTGGCTTCTTGTGCCTCATTTACCTCATCTGTAAAACGGGGATTAAGACTGTGAGCCCCATGTGAGACAGGGACTGTGTCCAACCTGATTTGTTTGTATCCATCCCCGCGCTTAGTACTGTGCTTGGCACAGAGAAAGCTCTTAAATACCACAATTTTTATTACCATTATTATGTTCTGCAATTCATTAAGCTCTTCAGTCTAGAGCTAGTGACTTTAACTGGTTATAACATATCCCCAGAGACATAACCAAACAAATCACATGCAGATTTCTGCTCCATAAAATCTACATCGTCCATTCATCCACCGAGTATCTTATATATCTGAGTTTCACCCCACACATGCAAATATCTTTTGTTTAGATTAGTGGCCCTCAGTTAACACTTTCCTGAATTCTACTCTCAAGGAAATTTTCCCAGTGGCCCAGAGAAGCTTGACTCCATATCTACTTGACCATGCTTGTTTTTCTGTAGGGCTAAAATTGTATTACTCTTCATTTTTTCCATCTGGCCCCCAAAGGCTGTAGAAAAACATCTGCCGCCCTGGGACTGAATGGGAGACCTAAAGATCTATTTAATAGATGCTAACAAGCCACTTCTAACTCTTGGGATTTACACTGATTAGATGAGATGAGATGCCTGTCCCTTGAAACACATTCACACTACCTTCATTTCTGCATTATCTAGAGGTGTTAAAATACACCTCCTGTTTAACTCCCAGCTCCTAATTTAGACAAATAACATGCTATGCCATTCACTGTTTTCATCGCATTTCTCTCTATTCAAGGACAGCATTTATAACTGGCATGTCTATTTAGTAGATTACTTTTATTTCATAAAGAAAAACCCAGTCACTTTTATAACATCTCTTAATGTAGCTATCACACCCTTAGAGGAAATAACAGAAACAATTAGTAATCTCTATGTTCTCTTCATATAGGTTTCAAAATAAATCTAAGGTTATACATAGGATGTGGGTTTTTCTTTGGGAGCAGTATTACAGAAAGTTTGTGGTATTCGAAGGGTCATGACACAATACAGAGTGCTTCGTCTCAAGAGCGCGTTGAAAGCTTGTATTTTTAAAAGTTTAAATTAAATTAGGCATGCACCTGAAAAACTAACACATGAGAATGTACACTTTATAAAAAGCAAAGTACGCATTCTCAGTGGGGAGGGGGGAAGAGTTAGCTTTCAGTGGAAGACTCTGGAGACATTCTAAATGATTGATTTTATAGAAATTAAATGGCACTTTTGAAAAGGCTAGATTGTGAAACTATGTTTAATGGCCACAGGATCCTATCAGATTAAGCTACAGCAGTAGCATTTAATGTTCACAACAATTTCAATGCCAACTCAAAATTAACGTACCAAGTGTACAGAGAAACCAACTGTTTAAAATAAATCTGTGAAGCTGGGTAGGTTAAGAATCACTCTGATTACTATATGTGACATTAATGAAACATCAAGAGCAACCACTAAGCCTTTCTTAGTAAGTTTCTACTGATTTGATACAGCTTTGTAACCAGTCAGCTGCCTTAACAACTTCCAAATTTTTTTTTATAACTTTAGTCAATGTGGTAAAGCTACATACTTTGCATAAAAAAGTTAAACAAGTTTATTCAGAAGAGAAAATGTGGTAAGCGGTGGCCTTTCAGCGACTTCACGGTGACTCATTTTAGACTTCCAAAAACACATCATACGCATATCACGTACCACTGATAAGGGTAGAAAAGGTTTCCTGTAATTTAAAAATATGGAACCAAATGTTGAAAATTATTGTTGCTTTAGTAACTGGAAGAGGTATGAGTGACTAGGACTCCTTGTGGGGAGGGAACTTGTCTGTCAAGTCTGCTATCCTCTCCTGAGCGCTTAGTACTCTACACACAGTAAGCACTCAATAAAGACGATTGATGAATAAGAATTGTAGAAGACCGAGATTACAAAAGAGTTTGAGAGGTGTGGATGAGAAAGCTACTGGATTTAAAAAAAAAAAAATTTTAAATGAAATTTATTTAATTTCGAAGTTAAAGACTTACATCTTCTTGAAAGAAATTGAATAGAATTAGGTATCATTTCCTCTCAGGATTATATTTATATTGATAAATTGGAATTTTTTTAGCACTTCCATGATTTAAAATTCCAAAACTGTACATTTTCAATCAAAAATTTTTTTTGAGTTTTAAATTGGTAAATTCCAGCCTTCATAGAGCTTGTTACTTTTAAAATAAAAATAAAGATAAAATGACCATTTCCTGATGTATCTTTCACATTTTATTTTTAAGATAACAAGATATAAAATTGAACTAAAAAACTCATAACTTGCAAGACCCAGCAAAACTTCCTCCCTGCTCAAATTTTACCACGTAAAAGACGAACTTAAAAACTTTTTAAAATAAGAGTCCCAAATTGATGATAATGGCATGTTACATTTACCTATTCTCTTAGAAGCAATAATCATTTTAAAACAAAGTTTTGTAAGTTTGGCTCACTCTGGACATAAAATTTCCTCTTTATATTCACTGTTATCACAAATTTGAATTCAATGGTTCACTGTAGTTTAAAATAATGAATTTATTTTATGGAGAGTAGGATTTTAGAGTGGCAAAATGTTTTAACATTTCTTTTTCTCCTTTAACAGCCTACAAAGTAATCTAGCACACTGATTTGAACTAGTTTCCTCTTATATATAAGACTGAACAATATTTCAAGGGGGAATCATAACTGTCTGTTAATCTATTCCAGTCTCCTAGATAGGAGAATAAAAACCAAGAACAAGAAGAATAGAGTGAAAAATATTAAGTGGATTTTGAGAAGGGGCAAAAAGAGTTTACAAGGCCCTTACAATGTGAAATTCAACTTAAAAAAAAATCACACTGCCATAAGGTCCTTTGAAGACAAATGATTTATCCATAATTTCTTTATTTAAATTAATGTCAGTCTCCTCCTCTAAACTGTAAGATCACTGTAGATAAGGAAGATGCCTACCAACTCTGCCATACTGTACTCTCCCAAGTGCTTAGAACAGCACTTAGAACAATGCTCTAGCACTTAGATCAGTGCTTGGCACATAATAAGCGCTTGAAAAATACCATAATAATAATACTTACAGTGCTCAATACACAGTAAATACTCCATAAATAGTACTGACTGCTTGATAATGAATTTCAGTATGCATGTTTGCATTAAAAAAAACTGAATTTTGAAGAGGAATGAGAAACCGTAGGTTCTAATCCCAATTTCTCACAAAATGTTATCTCTAGATTGTAAAATCATTGTGGGCAGGGAATGTATCTGCTAATTGTTATACTGTACTCCCCCGAGTGTTCAGTACAGTGTTCTGCACACAGTAAGAACGCAAATAAAAACGATTGACTGACTGACCTTAGACAAGTCACCTCACTTTCAAGTTTTTCCATTTGGATAATGGAGACTAACTGACTACTGCTAACATACATGCAATGCTCTGATGATAAATTTTGCAGGAAAAAAAAGCTAAGGGCCCATGACTGAAATTTTAAAACTGTGAAGGACGTTGATAAGGAGACCATGGTATTATCGTTCACCAAATCTCACAAGAGGTCAAGGGAACTCCAACTGTTGCCTAAAGGTTGCAACCTCAAATAATCCAAAGGAAAGACTTCTTCAAAGAGCTGATAGTAATCGTAGGGAAATTAGTACTCCAACTGGGGAGAGAAGCTAAAAATATCAGCAGATTCAAAAAAGGCATTGACATGGACAAGAAGTTCATTGGGGGTGGCTAAACGGAAAGTTAGGGATTCATTCATTCAATAGTATTTATTGAGTGCTTACTATGTGCAGAGAACTGTACTAAGCACTAGGAATGTACAATTTGGCAACCGATAGAGACAATCCCTGCCCAATGACGGGCTCACAGTCTAATCTTGTTAGATGGTCCATTCTTAACTACTGAAACAGATGTCAAAAGGTTAATCAAAACACACAGTTCCTCTAAATATCTTTTATCACCACTGCCAGAGACAGAATAAAAGCTGGGGGGGAGGGAGGGGAGAAATCTTACTGATATGACTCAGTAATGGTATTTCTTATAGAAAAGCTCCATTGATGTAATTTTTCCAATTCAAACTTTTACATTTGGATGCATGAGGATTTATTCTAATAAAGCTATCTGCTCTAATTTGCTTTTAAGTAGGACCTAAACATGTTCTTAAGATCTAGAAAAGAAGATAGTTGCAAACAAATTTTTTAAGAACATTTTATCCACTTGCAGAATTAAATTTTGCCTGTGAAAAAGTTTTCCTGACGGTGGGTTAAAACAGGTGAGATACCACCAATAAGGAGGCAGCGGGGTCTAGTGGATTAAAGTACAGGCCTGGGAGCCAGGGGATCTGGGTTCTAATCCCGGCTCCTCTATTTACCGGCTGTGTGATTTTGGGAAAGTCACTTCACTTGTCTGTGTTTCAGTTACCTCAACTGTAAATAGGGTTTCAATACTTTTTCCCTCTCCTACTTAACTGTGAGCCCCATGTGGGACAAGGACTGTGTCCCACCTGATTAACTTATACTTTCCCCAGTGCTTAGAACCGTGTTTGACACATAGTAAGTGTATAATAAATAACTAACAAAAGTATAAACTTTTGCCCACAAAAAAATTAGTATCACATCTCCCCCTAGTGGATTTTTGAATAATTGCCAAACCCTTGCATAATTAAATAACTTTTCCTTTTATGTACACTAAAAGTGCCTGTTTAAGAAAACTTTGATAAATCAGTGGAATCTCTTGAGCACTGACTGTTTGCAGAACACCTGGGAGAGTACAATACAATGGCATCGGTAGACATATTCTCCGCCCATAATCCATCAATGGTATTGAGCGCTTACTGTGTGCAAAGCAGTGTACTAAGCTCTTGGGTGAGTACCATATAACAGACGTGGTAGACCTGTTCCCTGCCCATAACCATCTTACAGTCTAGAGAGGAAGACAGATATTAACATAAAAAAAAAATTATAAATATGTACCTAGGTGCTCTGGGACTGAGGCCAAAATCAAATGTCCATAGGGCACAGATCCAAGTACATATACATATATATGTATATATATATCACATAGGGGGACCCAAGGAAAAGGAGGCTTAAATCTCTTGGAAATGTGATCAGACTGTGAACCCGTTGTTGGGTAGGGATTGTCTCTTTTTATTGCCGAATTGTACTTTCCAAGTGCTTAATACAGTGTTCTGCAAACAGTAGGAGCTCAATAAATATGATTGAATGAATGAATAAGGCTTTGGAGGTTGGGAGAGTAGTGATCTGGCATACACAGAGTAAGAGGGTGTTCCAGGCCAGAGGGGGGAGTTGGGCAAGGGGTGGGCAGAGATAGATGAGATCATGCAAGCTGGCACTAGAGGAGCAAAATGAACAAACCAAGCTGTAGTAGGAAAAGGGTGAGGTAAGGAAGGCTGTGAGCCCATTGTTGGGTAGGGATTGTCTCTATTTGTTGCCAAATTGTACTTTCCGAGCACTTAGTACAGTGCTTTGCACACAGTAGGTGCTCAATAAATATGATTGAATGAAGGAAGGAGGGAAGAAAGGAAGGAAGGAAGGGTCGAGCTTATTGAGCACTTTAAAGTCGCCGTAAGGAGTTCCTGTTTGTTGAGGAACGCCTAGCTGTGCTACAATGACTAAGACAGTCTAGAGTGGGAGATAACATTAATATAAATATTCATTCATTCAATTGTATTTATTAAGTGCTTATTGTGTGCAGAGCCCTGCACTAAGCGCTTGGAAAGTACAATTCAGCAACAAATATGCATGGGGGGGTGGCGCGAGCAGGCGCATACTGTGCAGCTGAGGATGGGGAGGGAGAAATACCAAAGCCCTAAGGTTGCAAATCTAGCATCATCAATGACATTTATTGAACACTAAGTGCAGAGCACTGTACTAACTGCTTGGGAAAATATAAGAGTATTGGCAACATGTTCCCTGCCCACAAAGAGCTTTCAGTCTAGAGGGAGAGACAGATAGTAATAGAAATAACTTCTAAAATACATAGCTTAAAGATACACACATGTGTGCTGTGGGATTGAGGGTGGGGAGAATATTAAATGCCCTAAAATCACAGATTCAAGTGCATGGACAACAAGGAAGGGAGAGGGAGCCAGGGGATATAGAGTGACTCTTCAGAGATTGAAAGACAAAGGGGTCAGAAGCCTTAACTAATAATAATAACAATTATAGCATTTGTTAAGCCCTTACTATGTGCCAAGCACTGTTCTAAGTGCTGGGGTAGATAATAATCAGTTTGTCTCACATGGGGCTCACAGTCTCGGTCTCCATTTTACATATGGGGAAACTGAGGCCCAGAGAAGTTAAGTGGCTTGCCCAAAGTCACAAAGCAGATGAATGGCGGAGCCGGGATTAAAACCCATGTCCTCTGACTCCCAGGCCCGTGCTCTTTCCACTAAGCCATGCTGCTTTTCTATGCTCATTAATGGAAAAACCACTGAGTAACCTACAGAAATACTCACAATTATACCAGAGAAATTCAATCTGTTGGAACTTAAAGAGCTGCATCACAATGGGGGGGGGGGGGGGGGAAGGGGAGAGGGGGAGAAATGGGAAAGTGTCAGGAATTATAGTGAGCCCAAAACCAAGTGTACTCCCCAATCTCCTCAATTCCTGAAACCTAAATCTTAAAGGGCAGAGGCCAGGCATTGCGGGAGGAGACTGGGACTTAGAGAGTGAGGAACGGTCATCCTCTTCATCCTTCTCTGACTGAAGGTCCGCAAGGACAAAACTGATAAACGTTTTAGAATGGGACCCTCACCCCATTTTCAAAACAATAATAACAATAGTGGCCTGTGTTGTCTATGTGCTGACTATTCATTCATTCATTCATTCAATAGTATTTATTGAGTGATTACTATGTGCAGAGCACTGTACTAAGCGCTTGGAATGCACAATTTGGCAACAGATAGAGACGATCCCTGCCCACTGACGGGCTTACAGTCTAATCGGGGGAGACAGATAAAAACAATAGCAATAAATAGAATCAAGGGGACGTACATCTCATTAACAAAATAAATAGGGTTATAAAAATATATACAAATGAGCAGATGAGCACAGTGCTGAGGGGAGGGGAAGAGAGGGGGGAGGAACAGAGGGAAAGGGGAGGGAAAGGGGAGGAAAAGGGGAGGAAAAGGGGAGGAAAAGGGGAGGAAAAGGGGGCTTAGCTGAGGGGAGGTGAAGGGGTGGCAGAGAGACAGCAGAGGGAGCAGAGGGAAAAGGGGAAGCTCAGTCTGGGAAGGCCAGACTACTATTTAGAATAGTAGTCTACTATTCTACTACTATTCTATTCTATTATTCTAGACTACTATTCTAAACACTGGAGTAGCTACAAGATAATCAGATTGGATACAGCCCCTATCCCTTATGAGGTTCAGTCTTAGAGGGACAGAAAATAAGCATTTTATCCCCATTTTACAGATGAGGAAACTGTAACATAGAGACGTTCAGTGACTTCACCAGGGTCACATGGTGGACAAGAGGCAGAGGTGGAATTGGAATTCAGGTCCCTTGACTGCTAGTCCTGTGTTTTTTCCACTAGGCCGCGAAGGACCAAAATAGGTGGGCAGACTCAAGGAGGAGAATTATGAAAAGGTCTTTTCCTTGAAAAATTTCCCCCTCCTCCCAGGTGCCTGGCTTTGATTTTCTTTCTCTTTCTCCCCCCATGGACCTAGAAGAGGAGAATGGACAGATTGATGAAAACTTTGGAGGTTTGAGGGTCAAAAAAGGTGACCCGCAGGCTTATGGCTGGATGATAAAGAACCCACCTCCTGCCACATCCTGATGAATTTACAGTAAAGTGAGGAAGGAGAAGTCTGGATATTATGTTTCCTCTCATATTTTTCCAAAGTCTAAGCAGGTGATACTTCCTTCACAGATGATGGAGTCTTCTTCCAATCAGGAAAGAGACAGGAGTCTCGGTCTGAAACTTTGGCATTGAGAATCTACGTGGGGAAACTGATTGGAGTGCTAGGTCCTGGGCACTGTGGGCAGGGAACATGTCTACCAACTCTGTCATGCTGTACCTTCCCAAGTGCTTTGTATAGTGCTCTGCACACAGTAAGTGCTCAATAAACATCATTGATTGATTGGCACAGCATCATTTGCACTCACTCACCCCTACCAGTAGCGATTCCCCTGAGGCAGGGAGGATACCACATAGCCAAGGGCCTGACAAGATTGTTTCTTTGGTGTAGGACCTATTTTCGAGTCAAGGGAACATAGGCCAGAGCTGAACCAGTGTTTGCCTTACTAGTTTCCCCTCCACAACTGAGTCTGACTTTGCTTAGAAGCAGCATGGTGGAGAGGATAGAGCACAGATCTGGGAGGCAGAAGGTCATTCATTCATTCATTAAATAGTATTTATTGAGCGCTTACTATGTGCAGAGCACTGTACTAAGCGCTTGGAATGTACAATTTGGCAACAGATAGAGATAGTCCCTGCCCTTTGACGGGCTTACAGTCTAATCGGGGGATACGGGCAGACAAGAACAATGGCAATAAATAGAGTCAAGGGGAAGAACATCTCATAAAAACAATGGCATGACTTCTAATCCTGGATCCACCACTTCTCTGCTGTGTGACTTTGGGCAAGTCACTTCACTTGTCTGTGCCTCAGTTGCCTCATCTGTACAATGGGGCTTGAGACTGTGAGCCCTATATGGGACAGGGACTGTGTCCAACCCGATTGGCTTGTATCCATCCTGGCGCTTAGTACAATGCCTGGCACCCAGTAAGGGCTTAATATCATTATTATTAGTCACGGCAATTTTTTAATGGCATTTGTTAAGTACTTACTATGGGTCAGGCATTGTACTAAGCGCCGGGGTAGATATGCGATGATCACTCATTCATTCAATCGTATTTACTGAGAGCTTACTGGGTGCAAAGCACTGTAGTAGCCCTCGGCAGAGTGCAATATAACAACAGACACAACAAGCTCACGGTCTAGAGGGGGAGGCAGACATTACTATAAACAGATAAGTAAATCAATCCAATAAATGATAATCCAATTGGACACAGTCCCTCTTCCACATAGGACTCACAATCTTAATTCCCATTTTGCAGATGAGGTAACTGAGGCCCAAAAAAGTGAAGTGACTTGCCCAGGGTCCCAGCAGAAAAGTGGCAGAGCCAGGATTCTAACCCAGGTCCTTCTGACTCCCAGGCCAATGCTCCATCCACTAGTCCAAGCTTCTTCTTCATTCACATTGGCCTGGGCCTGAGCCTGTCTACCACATGAAATGCCCTTAGGTGACTGTTCTTTGCCCAGAGACCTTCACCACTGATAGATGGCAGAGTCTCAACAAGTAGAACCCAGGTCACCTGATTCCCAGAGCAGTGCTCTTTCCCAGAATGGCTTAAGGTGCTGGATTAAGGTTCCAGTCTTTTTAGGGGGTATAACAATGTTTTGAAGCTATGTGGCCTAGTGGAGAGTGGAAAACACAGATCTAATCCCAGCTCCACCATTTGCCTGCTGTGTGATCTTGGACAAGACACTTTACTTCTCTCTCATTCATTCATTCAGTCGTATTTATTATGCACTTCCTGTGTGCAGAGCGCTATACTAAGCACTTGGGAAAGTACAATAAAGTAATAAACAGTGACAATCCCGACCCCCAATGAGCTCACAATCTAGATCCGGGGGTGGGGGTGGAACGGAATCAATACAAATAAGCAGACAACAATATAAATAAATAAAATTACAGGTATAAACAAAAGTGCTGTGGGGCAGGGAGGTGGGGGAAGAGCAAAGGGAGCAAGTTAGGGTGACGCAAAAGGGAGTGGGAGATGGTAACTTGGCCTCAGTTATCTCATCTGCAAAATGGGGATTAAGACCGTTGGGACATGGACTGTGTTGAACCTGATTAGCTTGGTGCAGTGCATGGCACATAGTAAGCACCTAAATACCATTAAAAAAACCCAAAAAAAGCAGGGTCCAAAATGAATATATTTACATAAATAGACACCCACATGCACAGGATATTGATAATCTAAAGACATGAATAAGATGTAGAGGTGAACTGGGACTGTCTTGCCTAACCTTCATTCATTTAATCATATTTATTGAGCGCTGACTGTGTGTAGAGCACTGTACTAATCGCTTACAAGAGTACAATAAAACAATAGACACATTCCCTGCCCATAACAAGGTTACAGTCTAGAGGACAGTTCTACCATGCACTGGCCTTCAGGTACTCCTGCCCAGACTCTATATACTAAGAATACTGTAAGTTCATTGTGGAAAGGGAATGTGTCTGTTTGTTGTTATATTGTATTCTCCCAAGCGCTAAGTACAGTGTTTTGTACATAGTAAGCGCTCAATAAATATGGCTGAATGAATCACCAAACTAGCATCGCTAAAGCCACCAATCAAACTCTCATTTAAGAACTGGGAAACTTGCTTGATCCAAAACACTGGTGTGCTAGAGAAAGGACAAGATATGGAATGACATTTAAAAGGTTGCCTGTAGTTCATTACTTATAGAAGAGATAAGTAAAAGGCACTGCATATGACCAAATTATAAATGTTCATTAGTTTTAATCACCATTTTATAACATGATAATTTTCCCAATATAATAATAATGTTGGTATTTGTTAAGCGCTTACTATGTGCAGAGCACTGTTCTAAACGCTGGGGTAGACACAGGGGAATCTGGTTGTCCCACGTGGGGCTCACAGTCTTAATCCCCATTTTACAGATGAGGTAACTGAGGCACAGAAAAGTTAAGTGACTTGCCCACAGTCACACAGCTGACAAGTGGCAGAGCCAGAATTCGAACCCATGACCTCTGACTCCAAAGCCCGTGCTCTTTCCACTGAGCCACGCTGCTTCTCAATATGTAATTCTGTGATAATTCAAAATAAATCTAAAAATAGTTTTATATATAGTCTTATTTCAAGAATTAAAAAAAATATGTTCCTAACTAGGAAACAGAATGAAATACAAGGACATAATATGACTTGGACTTTAAAGGTGGATTTTTGTTGTTTTTTTTAATCAAAGAAGCCATGGCTCAGAGAAAACACGGTTTGGGCAGGAAACTTCAAGGTGAGAGATACACAGAGAGTGTCAGATGCAATGGCAAAGATTAAAACATAGCTTTCGTGACAAAAAAATACAAGGAGTCTAGACAGTAATGGGAACAAGTGAAATATCAAAAGAAATAGCATGAAACAAGTGTGTGGCATTTGGAAGCCAGAAAGCTGAAGTAGGCATGTGCTTGCTTCTAGATGAAAAGTTGTTTAGCTAGACGGAAACAAAACGCACAGGATGAGATTTTAGAAAAGAGGGAAATGGAAAACTAGAGTCATAATATGAAAGCTGTGCTTTAGCAACAAGATAGGGGCACCCAGAGTCGGGGAAATAATTTTAGTGAACCCTACAACTCTGCTTCTCAGCTTCAGAATGAAATATGGTATGAAATTTGGAAAGAAATCACATTATAAGGAAAGAAATTTTTACCCAGATGAAGAATGTCAAACTGTGTTCAAGAGTACAGAGAGGGCCTCTATAATAATAATAATGTTGGTATTTGTTAAGCGCTTACTCTGTGCAGAGCACTGTTCTAAGCGCTGGGGTAGACACAGGGGAATCAGGTTGTCCCACGTGGGGCTCACAGTCTTAATCCCCATTTTACAGATGAGGGAACTGAGGCCCAGAGAAGTTAAGTGACTTGCCCACAGTCACACAGCTGACAAGTGGCAGAGCTGGGATTCGAGCTCATGACCCCTGACTCCGAAGCCCGTGCTCTTTCCACTGAGCCATGCTGCTTCTCTAGGCATGGAGTGGCTAGTTAAGCCTTTGCTAAAGTGCCCCCTCCAGAACCACTCTTCTTCCCTCCCTGACTTTCATCTTCAAACTGCTTAGTCTCTGATAGTCTGGACCCTATTACATCCCTCCAACTATTGCTCCATGTCCTTCCTCCCATTACTCTCCAAACTCTTCCAAGGAGTCATATACCCCTCTTGCCTTTATTTCATCTCCTCCGATTCCCTTCTTGACTCCTTTACCGTCCAGGTTTCTTCCACTTCATTCCACCGATGACCTCAGATGAGGGAAGTCTCAGTATCCTACTTCTTGCCAAACCTAACAAACTTGATTCTGTCCTAACCCTCCCTGACCTCTCAGCGGCTTTAATACCGTGGATCGCTCCCTTCTTCTGGAAAAAACTATCTAATTGGGTTAGACACAGTTCTAACTTTGCTCTCCTCTCAACTCTGGCCAACCTTCTTCAGTCTTCCTTCTCTGCTGCAGAGTCCTTAACGCCTGAGTGTCCCTCAAGGTTCAGTTCTGGGTTCCCTTCCCTTCTTAATCCATTTACACTCCTTTGGGGAGTCCATCTGATCCCATGGCTTTACTATTATTAATAATAATGATGATGATAATTATTATTATGGTATTTGTTAAGCATTTACTATGTACCAAGCACTGTTCTAAGGTAATCAGGTTGTCCTATATAGGGCTCAAAGTCTTAATCCCCATTTTACAGATGAGGTAACTGAGGCCCAGAGAAATGATGTGACTTGTCCAAGGACACACAGTAGACAGGTGGTAGAGCCAGGCTTAGAACCCACGACCTCTGACTCCCAAGCCCGTGCTCTTGCCACTAGGCCCAAGCATTTGTTAAGCACTTGCTATATGCAAGCTCTGTACTAAGCACTGGGCTAGATGCCAATTAATCAGGTTGGACAAAGTCCCTGCCCCTCATGGGGCTCACAGGCTAAATAGGAGGGATTTGGTATTAACATAAATTGCAAAGCTCTGCTTCATAAGTGGGAGAGCTGCTGATAAAGGACAGGAAAATATTTGGATTCCACAATCACACAAGCAAAGGAGAAAAAGGGAAGAGGAGGAAATAAAAAGTATTAAGGGAGCAGGGAAGAAGGAAACAGTGGTACATTATGCTAAAAAGGTTACTGATATCTTCTAGTAGAGATATGGGCAATTATCTGGGACAGTCGATGAGTTTGAGTGAGGTGAGGGCCACACAAATACATTTCATGACCCTAATACTTATCAATAAAAATTGCTGTGACATTTACCATGTAGGAATCCTCTGTGCATGCCTGTGCGTGTTTTTTGCAAAAACATACAATATTAAAACTACTCTAAAAACTATACTAATAAACTTGATCCTGGGATTCTCATGAGCAAAGTAATAGTAGATACATTTTCACTTTTGCTGGACAGGAAGGCCAGCTGTGGCTGGCTCTCAGCCTATATTTTAACCACCCATGACTTAGTACCTGGATTTCTAGTTCAGCAATATGCTGCTGTAATTCAGCAACTGCAGCAATGCTGTCTGCTTCCCGGAGTCTCACCGCCATCACTTCTTCCTTATTCTGTGGAGAAGGAGGAGAAGAAAAAAGTGAGGAACAGAAAGCTTAACTGGATACAGTTATCATCTGGTGAACAGGCTACTTATCTGTAGCCTTAATTTTATGAAAGTATGTTGTCTCCTCAGCTCATCAGTTAGCTGAGATCCGGGGCTGAGAGAGCTACACTCAGCTTTGAGAATAAATCAGCTGCTTCAATATGAAGAAGCTGAGGAAAGTGGCAGTTGGCAATTTAAGTCTGCCACAGCATATCTACTGGTAGATAATTGAGAATCAACTCAATGATTGTTTATATTTAGCATTCTCCACACTTTGCCTGTAACATTCTCAAGATTAGAGAGTGAGCTTTCCTTTTTAAATCCCCACAGGCTCATTTGAGTGTTTCACACACAGTCATTTGAAAGGTATCTCCTCCATTCCACTTTGCTTAGATAAGATTTATCATCAATGGTATTTACAGAGTGCTTACTATGTGCAGAGCACCATATTAAGCACATGGGAGAGTACAATATAATCGAGTTGGCAGGCACAATTTCTGATTCCCAATGTTTACCTTCCTCATTACAAAATCCACTTCTTTGTTTTCAATTTATGGATATTTTTATACTAGAGAGCCTTTAAGCAGTTTAACCAGTAGATATAAGATAATCAGCCTGAAATATCCCTAGATTTAAACTGACTTCCAAGGAGAAGATCCATTCATAAGTTCTACAATTCATAGAGTTTGAAAACGCACCGCCAGAGTGAGCTATAACATGTCACAGTCATACCATGTAAAATATTTAAATATTTGATGATAGAAGAGCTCATTTTTCAATGGGTTTTGAGATAGTATTTTTTCATCCTAAATAAATTAATGCCAGGCATGTTCGGAACAATAAATGTAAGCCAAAGGTACAAAGGCAGAAGTTTTCACAGAAGCTTCGAGTAGTGGCTATTACAAGTTGGTAGATGAAATGTAGATTAAAACCAAAATCTGGAGAGGATTTCGGGTAAAATGAAGAAGTAAGCACAAAAATTTAACTTCCTTGTATTAAGCAATTAAAAAAGTCTTTGTAAGTTGCCAGCCAGAGCAGTACTCTTCATCTGTTCATTTTCTTTCAGAGAAAATTGAAATTACTTTCATAAAAAGAGAAAAATCTCTCCTTCAATGGGAGTGTTTATATTTGATAGATGCTAAGGTCTTTCAGACACTGTTCAAGCTCAAGCAATCTTGTTTTGGAAATATTTTACCCTAAAGCCGAAGAAACCAAAGACAACTAACTCCAACTCCGCTGCGAAACATGAAGCGGCAGGAAACATAAGCACGATAGGCCACACGAGACCTCAGAATTCCCGAGAATGCCGCTGAAGTCACGCAGCTACAATCCATATAAATCTAGCTTCGGAAATCAAACATTTTAATTTGATCAGACCTGTATTTCCAAAGACATTTCTCCGAGAGGCATACAAATTTCAATACTTACAATTTACACCGACAGAAATCTGTGACAGTTATACATATTAATAAGGATGTAATTTCATCTCTGGATTTTAGTGACACTGATAAACCCCTCAAAGCTTCACTCTTGGTTTGTAATGTCACCAGAACCGGATGGAATTACAGCTTTACATGTACCATTCCACGTACCAGTGAAAGCCCGTAATTTCTTATCACAGAATAAGAAAGTTGAAAGGAATTTTCTGAGGTCAACTGGTCCTTCCATCCCCTATGTCTAGACAGGATTACTTAAACCAGCAGTCGGGTGCCTATCCCATTGTTAAAGTTCTCCAAGGAAGGAGCTTGAGGTGGGCGTTGCAGGGTGGAGAAGAGAAAGTAGAGGGAAATCCTCCGAGAAGCAGTGGATAGAGCACGGGCCTGGGAGTCAGAAGAACCTGGGTTCTAATCCCAGCTCCACCACATGTCTGCCGTGTGACCTTGGGCCAGTCACTTAACTTCTCTGGGCCTCATTTACTTCATCTGTAAAATGGTGATGAACAGTGTGAGCCCCATGTGGGGCAGGGACTGTGTCCAACTTGATCAACTTGTATCTACTCCAGTGCTTAGAACAGTGCTTGGCACACAGTAAGTGCTTAACAAGTACCATCATTAGATTGTAAGCTTGTTGTGAGCAGGGAACCTGACTACCAACTCTGAGTACTTGAACTCTCCCAAGTGCTTAGTACAGCGCTCTGCACAGTAAGTGCTTAATAAATACCAACCATTGAACGAGTCCACAGTTCTGCCAATAGCCAATTCCAACTTTTGGAAACAGTAAATTACTGGCGATGTGAAATAAGATGCAGTCATGATCCTTGTTATTGCAGGGCACGGGGAAGGTTAAGAGAAGGAAGAAGAGGAGCAGGAGGGGAACCACCTCAGAGTTTCTTGGGACTGACAACACATAATGTGGACTTGATAAGAAAACATCAATTAATCCTAAGGTTTGAAATTTTTGAATCATGTTGCAAGTTGTTTTCCAATTTTTTGGAATAGCATTAAAAAGTCCTCAATTAATATAGACTTTATTAGGGGGTTCCACTCAATTGGGATGCTGTGTGATGAGCCTGCTTTTGCACCCTAGAAGTATGTTTTTGTTTCTCTCCTGGTATGCAAGCATTTATCATACTACTCAAACTTCCACAGGTTTAATTTTGTACTACTTTTAAAATTGAGAATGAAATGGAATGTGATACCAGTACAGCGATCACTCGGAGCCATAAATTACAGAAAGTGAACATAAATTGACCAGAGTGTACTCTAGGAGTTTCAAATCCTAAAATGCTAGAAGACCACATATCTAATGTCTTTCCTCCAAATACACCCAGAGTGATTTTCACATGTTTTATAGCCACATGGGATAAAGATGAAGAACAACCAGGGACTCCTGAATTCTCTGGGGCATAAAACCATAATAATAATTATGGTATCTGTTAATCCCTTACTATGGGCGAAGCACAGTTCTAAGCGCTACGCATCGTCAAAGCCATGCAGCAGACGTCTACCTGTACAGTCTTCAGAATGTTGGGGGAGGCTGGGGTGATCTGGAACTGAGATCTGGCTGCAAGGACTGGTAAGGAGTCTGAGGACTTCTCTGTTCCAGAATTGATAATCTGCTTAATTTGGCATTATCTTGGTTTGCTGACGTGGTTACTGATTTTTTCTCATAATTCACTGCTATTGTTTTTTGTAATCATCTACTTTCCCCTTAGACTAGTGCCCTGTGTGAAGCAGGAACCACAAAGCAGCATGGCCTAGTTGATAGAGAACAGGACTGGGAGTTAGTAGGACTTGGGTTCTAATCCCGGCTCCACCACTTGTCTACTGTGTGACATTGGGCAGTCGCAACTTCTCTGTGCCTCAGGAACCTCATCTGTAAAATGGGGATTAAGACTGTGAGCACCATGTGGGGCATGGACTGTGTGCAACACGATTATCTTGTATGCACCCCAGCACTTAGTACAGTGCCTAGCAAATAAGTGCTTAAATACCATAAAAAAGTCTGACCTTATTTTCCTCTAGTTTTCCCAGTACTTAGCTCAGTGCCCCACATATAGTTTAATGGTATTTGTTTAGCACTTACTTTGTGCCAGGTACTATACTAAGCACTAGGGTAGATACAAGTTGGTCGAAGTCCCTGTCTCGCAAGGGGTTCAGAGTCTATTAACCCACAATAGATGTGTTTTAAAATCTACAGCCACTTAACTTCTCTGTGCCTCAGTTCCCTCATCTGTAAAATGGGGATTAAGACTATGAACCCTACGTGGGACAACCTGATTCCCCTGTGTCTACCCCAGTGCTTAGAACAGTGCTCGGCACATAGTAAGCGCTTGACAAATACCAACATTATTATTTCAAATAACTGCGTAATTACAGAAAGCCTAGATGAGTCGAAATTGTTCTCAAAATGGAGAAAATATGAATTGTCATTAGAATTTACCTTGCATTCAATCTCCGCTTGTTTGCGTTTTGCTTCACTTAACTGAGTAAGCAATCCTTTGTTCTGAGCAGAAAGATACTGCACTTTCCCCTGTAGATTGTTGACCTCTTGCTCTGCCCTTCGGAGATGGTTACTGTTGATCTGGTTCTAAAAGTTATAAAAATAAGATAAACTCAGAAAAAAAAAAAGGAAGGAGAATTAAAGGGCCAAAACCACGAATTCAGTCTTCATAGTGCTTTGGTGTGAGTTTTCAGGAACAATGTGTACTAAACTTTGATCAAGGGGGATGCACATCTATCTCCTTTTATGCCCTGGCTGGGGATGATCCGCATCAGAATTACCAGGATGGGAATGTGTTATGGATAATGGGTGGCTGTGGAATTAGACAAGTCAGATTACAGAGTAGGGAAAGACGTTTCAGATGCCTGAAAAAGAACCACAACCATATCTTTCTGGCCTAGCTGATCAGTCTCAGAATACCTACAGGGAGAGGAGAAGGCCAAATCTATTTCCGATTAATTCAATAGTCTGGATCTTCTGGAGGGTTTTATAGATTCAGAGAACAGATTATGACAAGACTTGGTAACCACCCGGTTAAGATCAGAGCATAGGGTTTACTAAGATCAAGCAGAAAATAAACCACCCAGAAAGCTTGTGCAACTGTCCTTTAGACTGTAGCACTCTTGAATCATGTTTTCAACACACTCCTTTAAAATCTGTTGTACTGTACTCTCCCAAGAGCTTAGTATAATAGTCTGCACACAAGCGCTCAATAAATAGTGCTCTGCACACAGTAAATGTTCAGTAAATATGATTGACTGATCGACTAAATACCACTGATCGACTGGTTGCACTCAACCAGCTTTTCACTTCCAATCTTACCTTGCTAATCACCATTTACACTCTGTCCACATACTTTGTTAATAATAATAATAATAATAATAATGATGATGATAATGGTATTTGTTAAGCACTATGTGCCAACCCCTCTTCTAAGCCCTGGGGTAGCTACAAGGTAATCAGGTCATCCCCCCTAGGGGTCACAGTCTTTAATCTCCATTTTACAGATGAGGTAACTGAGGCAGGGGGAAGTTAAGTGGCTTACCCAAAGTCACCCAGCTAAGTAGCAGAGCCAAGATTACTCTGACTTCCAAGCCCGTGCTCTTGCCACTAAGCCACGCTGCTTAACACCACCCTACTCACTGTATCTGGACCTTGCCTGCCTTGCTTGTCCATCTTCCCTCTCTGGCTTGGAACTCCCTCCCCTCCTCATATCCAACAGGCCACTTCTCTCCTCACCTTCAAAGCCCTACCAAATCATACCCTCTCCAAGAGGCCTTCCCAAACTAGGCCCTCAATTCTCTCATTCGCCCTTCCTTCTGTGCCACTTAAACACTCAGATAAGCACCTCTTAAGCAACCGATAGTCAATACACCCTCAGTCCCTCAACTCTTATGCTTATAATTCCTTATAATTTATTTTAATGTCCATCTCCCCCTCTAACGGGGAACTCTTTGTGGACAGGGAACATGTCCATCAACTCTACTGTATTGTTCATTCATTCAATCGTATTTATTGAGCGCTTACTGTGTGCAGAGCACTGTACAAAGTGCTTGGGAAGTACAACTGTTCTCTCCCAGGCACCTCCTACAGTGTTCAGCACGCAGTAAGTGCTCAATAAATCCCACTGATTGATTTAATACTTTCATAGTTGCGCACTTCTTATCAAAGGGAACCTGTGTTACGGAACCTTAACGTGAGACTTTGAAAGGCACAAAACCAATTACGAGTCATATCGCCACACTGGGACCCATTTTAGCAGCTATATATAGTCCTATTTTACACTATACATAGCTTAACATTTAACTGGAACAATTAAATGATTGTCATCGAGCTAGCAAAAAAGTAAATCCTAGTATTTAAATATGATGAAACAGAAAAGTTGACTACAAATATCAAAACCTTTGGGTTCAGTTTATATAGTTGAGGTGTACTCATTGTGATAGGAAAGAAATCAAACCACACCATCTAGCAGAATATAGAGCATGTTTCAGGTCTCATCCCACCTGTAGGAACTAAGCATGTGGCGAAATCTACTAAAGCTGGGTTCTAATCCCAGCTCTACCGCTTGCCTGCTGTGTGACCTTGGGCAGGTCACTTAACTTCTCCGAGCCTCAGTCACCTCATCTGTAAAGTAGGGATTAAGATCGTGAGCTCCATGTGGGACCTGGACTATGTCCAACCCTGTATCTACCCCAGTGCTTAGTACAGTGCCTAGCATATTGTAAGCACTTAAATACCATATATATAACAAGTACCATATATATTCAATAATATTTATTGAGGGCTTACTATGTGCAGAGCACTGTACTAAGCGCTTGGAATTTGGCAACAGATAGAGACAATCCCTGCCTAATGACAGGCATTTATGAACATATATACTCTATGTAGAGAGAATCTATCTGTACATATTCACACATGCATAAATAAAAATATGAATCTCATAAATGCACATGAAAAGCTAATCTAACACTGTAAATCACATTATGCAATTATCCTGTATGCTTGAAGGAAGTCACCGAGGGAGAAGGTGCGTGTGTGAATTAAAAAACCAACGTGGGACCCATAGTTGTAACTGCTCTGTGCACAAAAAATGCCTCTTGTTGTGCCGTCTCTTCCGCAGCATTTGGAACAAAGCATCGCACCCAACGGGCACACAATAAATACCAGTAGTACTATGAGCTTGTTTGCCACTTGAAGCACACCTGATTGTTGTTTTGTCCTCCTTGGCTCTCCATCCTTACGAAGCTGCTCTTTTTTGGACTGCTACACCCTAAAAATATGTCTAGGTGGTTGATAGTGGGCATACTCCTTGCTCAGTTGCTCAGCCTAAGGAACTGCACATGAAATCTAGGACAAATTCTAAAATTTGAAAGGCAGCTCTAAAGGGAAAGAAAAACCTCCTCAGCATCCCTTCTCCCAGCCCTCAAAAACATCAGCAGAGCAAAGTAAGAGGGGGGAAGAAGGGAATACTATTGGTCTCACTATGCTCTCGTTCATTTTCCTCCACACGCTCAAGGAAACCCTTCGCTAGGACCATCTTTGCAATACCTCAGGCTAGTCCTGTCCCACTTTATGCTGTCTAGTTGCTTCCGACCAATAGCGACGCCATGGATGCAGCTCTCCCAGAAAGCCCCACCTCCATCTGCAATCGTTCTGGTAGTGCATCCATAGAGTTTCCTTGGTAAAAATATGGAAGTGGTTTACCACTGCCTTCTTCCACGCAGAAAACTTGAGTCTCCACCCTTGACTCTCTCCCGTGCTGCTGCTGCCCAGCACAGGTGACTTTTGACTTGTAGCTGATTGCCGTCCATTCGCTAGTCACTGTCCAAGCTAGGAATGGACAGGCCTCTCCTGCCTCTCCCTCCCATAGCCAAGACTAGACTAGTACTGGAAACTCTCCAGGTGCCAAGCACCGTACTAAACGCTGGGAGAGATGCAAGATAACCATCTTAGACAGAGTCCCCTGTCCCAAATTGGGTTTGCAGAGATAATTCCCATTTTACAGCTGAGGTAACTGAGATGCAGAGAAGTTACTTGCCGGAGCTTACCCAGCAGGGAAGTGGTAGCTTCCACCTTCTAAACTTAAGATAATGCATTATGGTGGCACTCGAGAAGTCATCTTAAACCCAAAATGACAGACCCCATAAGGGTAGCCCCACATGCACACACACACAAAAAATCTCTGGAAGCTTCTAGTACCTGCACCCCTGGTGGGCATGAATCAGGAGTGCCTCATCTCATAAGTATAGAGCTTCTTCAAATGCTTACATCGCCACAGTCTTACAAGAAACTCTTTCTCTACGATACAGCGTCACTCACCCACCCTCTCCCCCTCACCAGATCGGTGACACCAATTCTTTTGGGTAGAAATACACCCCTCCCTGCCCCAATATATAGGTTTCCAAGTCATTCGCTCAATAGTATTTATTGAGTGCTTACTGTGTGCGGAGCACTGTACTAAGAGTTTGGGAAAGTATAACAATAAACAGTGACATTTCTTGCCCACAATGACCTTATAGATTCCTCTTTCCCTTATCTAGTCTGGGACATTCTCCGGACTGAGGATTTCTGCCCGGAGGGGCCTCATCCTATCACAAGTCCGGTTCCCCATCTAGTTAAACAGCTTCACCACTCTGGAATTCCCAACCCCAAGCGAATTCCCCCAAGCGGATGCTGCTCAAGAAGCAGTGTGGTCTAGTGGAAAGAACAAGGGTTTCAGAGTCACAAAGACCTGGGTTCTAGTCCCAATTCTGCCACTTTTCTGCTGTGTGGCCTTGGGCAAGTCATTCATTCATTCAATAGCATTTATTGAGCACTTACTATATGCAGAGCACTGTACTAAGCACTTGGAATGTACAATTCGGCAACAGACAGAGACAATCCCTGCCCAATGATGGGTTTACAGTCCAATCAGGGCAGAGAGACGGACAAAAACGAGACAACCTAATCACGAAAAACAGAATCAAGGGGATGGACACCTCATTAACAAAATAAATAGGGTAATAAAAATATATATAAATGAGCACAGTGCTGAGGGGAGGGGAAGGGAGAGGGGGAAGAGCAGAGGGAAAGGGGGTTAGCTGAGGGGAGGGGAAGGGGGGAAGGGGCAGGGAGCAGAGGGCGGAGGGGGAGCAGAGAAAGAAGTCACATAACTTCTTTTTGCCTCAGTTCCCTTATCAGTAAAATGGGGATTAAGACTGAGTCCCATGCGGCCCACTCACTGCCTACAACTGCAGCGTGGCTCAGTGGAAAGAGCGCACGGGCTTTGGAGTCAGAGGTCATGGGTTCGAATCCAGGCTCTGCCACTTGTCAGCTGTGTGACTCTGGCCAGGTCACTTCACTTCTCTGTGCCTCAGTTACCTCATCTGTAAAATGGGGATGAAGACTGCGAGCCCCACGTGGGACAACCTGATTCCCCTGTGTCTACTCCAGCGCTTGGAACAGTGCTCTGCACTTAGTAAGCACTTAACAAATACCAACATTATTATTATCTACCACAGCACTTAGTACAGTGCCTGGTATATAGTAAGCCCTTAACAAATACCATTAAAACACAAAACCAAAAATAAACCCTCCCCCCAAAAATCCTATCGGCTAAATTCCCCTGATTCACTTTGATATATGCCAAAAAAATAAATGAAGGCAAAAAAAATTAATTGTAAATTATAAACTAATCAAAAATATATTTCACATACCTGCCACTGCATGTGGCAGACAGTCCATAAAACTAAGTCAAGAGCTCCCTCTGTTGACAAAATTCCCACTCATTACAAGGAAATTGAATTTTTAGTGCATCCACAAATGTGTGCGTTTCAACCTAGATAATTTCAGATCTTTCTGTAATACTTAGGTCATCCAAGTGAGAAAAAGAAAAAGCAAAATCTCAAGTTTCATTTGAAATATATATATACACATATTCTTTTTTTGTGGGGTGGGGGGATTCTAAACCTCCAGTGGTTGCCTGTCAACCTCTGCACAAAACAAAAACTTCTTACCCTAGGCTTCAAGGCTGTCCATCCTTGCCCCCTCCTACCTCTTCTCCCTTCTCTCTTTCCACTGCCCACCCCGCACGCTCCGCTCCTCCGCCGCCCATCTCCTCACCGTCCCCCGTTCTCGCCTGTCCCGCCGTCGACCCCTGGGCCACGCCCTCCCACGGTCCTGGAACGCCCTCCCTCCTCATCTCCACCAAACTCATTCTCTTCCCCTCTTCAAAAACCTACTTACAGCTCACCTCCTCCAAGAGGCCTTCCCACACTGAGCTCCCCTTCTCCCTCTACTCCCTCTACCGCCCCCCCTTCACCTCTCCTAAGCTAAGCCCTCTTTTCCCCCCTTTCCCTCTGCTCCTCCCCCTCTCCCTTCCCCTCCCCTCAGCACTGTACTCATCCACTCAACTGTATATATTTTCATTACTCTATTTATTTTGTTAATGAAAAGTACATCACCTTAATTCTATTTATTTGCTATTGTTTTAGTGAGATGCTCATTCCCTCGATTCTATTTATTGCCATTGTTCTTGTCTGTCCGTCTCCCCCGATTAGACTGTGAGCCCGTCAAAGGGCAGGGACTGTCTCTATCTGTTACCGATTTGTACATTCCAAGTGCTTAGTACAGTGCTCTGCACATAGTAAGTGCTCAATAAATACTATTGAATGAATAAATACTATTGAATGAATTATGGAAAAAGGAGGGCAAAACCCTGAGTATAGATGCCATAATTCTACCTGGGAGAAGAGTTTGCTGAGCCCAAAAGAAGAGTCTAGAAAAACTGAAAGCAGTATTTTAAGCTTTGCTTTTTTTTTTTTTAAATTGGAAGGAGAAAGCCAGGAAAGCATTCCACACATACAGAAGAAACCAGCACATTATGAGAGAAGTGAAAAACTCCAGCAGGGGATAGCCAATTAGAAGCTATCAAACAATCAATAGTATTTTTTTAAACATCTATCTAGTTTATGTACAGTTCTCTACTAGCATTTGAGAAGCAGTGTAGCCTCGTGGAAAGATCACAGGCCTGGGAGTCAGAGGACCTGGGTTCTAATTCCAGCTTCACCATTTGCCTGTTGTGTGACCTTGGGTAAGTCACTTAACTTCTATGTACCCTGACTTTCTCAACTGTAAAATGGGGGTTAAGATTGAGTCCCTTGTGGGACATTGCTGTTTACTTGTTTTGACGTCTCTCTCCCTTCATCTAGACTGTGAGCCCATTGTTGGGTGGGGATTGTCTCTATTGGTTGCTCGATTGTACTTTCCAAGCACTTAGTTCAGTGCTCTGCACACAGTAAGTGCTCAATAAATAGGATTGTATGAATGACCATTTTCTATGTTCAAACCCAGTTATCCTGTATCACCTACCCCAGCATTTAGTATAGTGCCTGACACATAGTAAGCACTTAAAAGCCATAAAGAACTAAAAAAAATTGGGAAACTACAACAGATTTATAAACATCACTGTCCTCGAGAAGGGAGACATGGAAATAATTTACAAACAGGAGTTATTTGATTTTATATACATTTTATAAATTGACAATTTTTCCTTTTTGAAAAATGCCTCCCTTTTATCCACAAATATATTAACATGTTCTGGAGGACAAAGAGGAATATCAGAAAACACAACTCATTAGGTAATAGAATTCACAAAAAGGAAGAAAGCTGGAATTGGAGTAGGGAAATAATATTTGGTGATTAAGCTGGGCAGTCAGGGAAGCTAATGTCCCTAGAGGAGCAGCATGGATCAGTGGAAAGAGCCAGGGCTTGGGAGTCAGAGGTCATGGGTTTGAATCTCGGCTCCGCCAATTGCCAGCTGTGTGACTTTGGGCAAGTCATTTCACTTCCTCTGTGCCTCAGTTGCCTCATCTGTAAAATGGGGATTAAGACTGTGAGCCCCACGTGGGACAACCTGATTACCTTGTATCCCCCCAGCGCTTAGAACAGTGCTTTGCACATAGTAAGCGCTTAACAAATACCACCATTATTATTGTCGCCGTACTACCCCAATCGCTCAGGCTCTCCCTTATCAGTCTCTCCTCCATGTCCTCTGCCTAACCACCCACTCACCCCCCAACACATACACCCCACTGCTGGCTGGAAACCCATCTGGGCGAGGTTGGTACTGAGGCGAGGCTACACAGTGGAAAAAGCATGGGCTTAGGAGTCAGAGGTCATGGCTTCTAATCCTAGCTCCGCCACGTGTCAGCTGTGTGACTTTGGGCAAGTCACTTAACTGCTCGGTGCCTCAGTTCCCTCATCTGTAAAATGGGGATTAAGACTGTGAGCCTCATGTGGGACAACCTAATTACCTTGAATCTGCCCCAGCTCTTAGAACAGTGCTTGGCACATAGTAAGCGCTTAACAAATACCAACATTATTATTCTCCTATAAACATGGGCCCTGCCTTTTTGCAAACCTCTAGATTGTAAACTCGATGCAGGCAGGGAAACTATCTACCAACTCTCTTATACTGTACTGTCCCAGGCACCTACTATGGCGCTCTGCTCACAGTGGGTGCTCAAAAAATATGACTGACTGAAACCCCACATTAAACAATGCCACTTTTCTTCTGTGTGACTTGGGGTAAGTCACTTCATTTGTCTATGCCTCAGTTACCTCAACTGTAAAATGGGGATTGAAATTATGAGCCTCATCTGGGACAGGGACTGTGTCCAAACTAATTTGCTTGTATTCACCCCAACGCTTAGTACAGTGTCTTGCACATAGTAAGAGCTTAAAAAGTACCATAACTATTATTATGCACCCCATTTCTGGCACTGAACATATGAGCGCAACGGTTTCTTCAAACATTTCATTGCACTCTAATGAGCCAGGTGCAAGTTGCAAGTTGGGAGAAGCAGCGTGGCTAAGTGGCAAGAGCCCAGACTTGAGAGTCAGAGGACGCGGGTTCTAATCCTGGCTCCGCCACCTGTCTGCTGTATGACCTTGGGCAAGCCACTTCACTTCTCTGTGCCTCAGTTACCTTATCTGTAAAATAGGGATTAAAGACTGTGAGCCCCATGTGGGACAACCTGATGACCTTGTATCTACTCCAGTGCTTAGAACAGTGCTTGGCACATAATGCTTAACAAATACCATAATTATAATTATTATTATCTGCCCCAGAGCTTAGAATAGTGCTTGGCACATAGTAAGCACTTAACAAATATCATAATTATTATTAAGTTGCTGGAAGAACATTCCCTAATTTTTGCCACTGCATTCACCCCAAAATAAGCTTGCAAGCACAAGTGGTGGATGGCCTTAGTGAATAGAATCCTGAGTCGGAAAGCTTCGAAAGGGCGGCCTCACATCAGATCTGTGCAATCAAAACCAGAGTTTTAGGATTTAGTGCTCACCTCAAGGTTCCTGGCTTGGTGGAAATCTTTCTCTACCTTCCACAATGATCATGGCAACTGAGACAGTCTACAATCATCATCACCAATGACGTTTATTGAGCACTTAATAATAATAATAATGTTGGTATTTGTTAAAGCCTTACTATGTGCAGAGCACTGTTCTAAGCGCTGCGGTAGATACAGGGGAATCAGGTTGTCCCACGTGGGGATCACAGTCTTAATCCCCATTTTACAGATGAGGCAACTGAGGCACAGAGAAGTTTAGTGACTTGCCCACAGTCACACAGCTGACAAGTGGCAGAGCTGGGATTCGAACTCATGACCTCTGACTCCAAAGCCCGCGCTCTTTTCCACCACTGAGCCACACTGCTTCAGTGGTATTTATTGAGCGCTTACTGTGTGTAAAAGCACTTGGTACTTAGCACTTGGGAGAGTACAATAGAACAATAAACAGACACATTCCCTGCCCACAACGAGCTTTCAATCTAGAGGGGAGAGACAAACGTTAATATAAATCATTTATAATATATAATTTAAAGATATATACATAAGATGTGTGACTTTGGGCAAATCACTTCAATTCTCTGGGCCTCGGTTTCTTCATCTGGAAAATGGGGATTGAGACCGTGAGCCCCACATGGGACAGGGGCTGCATCCAACCCGATTTGCTTGTATTCACTCTGGTGCTTAGTACAGTACTGTCCAGCACACAGTAAGTGCTTAAATACCATTATTATTATTATAAGTGCTGTGGGAGGGTGGGTCGATTATCAAAGGCCCAAAGGTCACAGATCCAAGGGCACAGATGATGCAGAAGGGAGAAGGAGCCAGCGAAAAGCAAATCCGGGAAGGCCTGGAATCACTTGTTGAGAATTCCCCGATACCTCAACCTCTGAATCCTACCTGGGTTTCCATCTCCATCAATCTTTGTTTCACTTCCCTTATATCTGCTTGGGTTTCAGCCTCTTTAAGTCGTATGGTCATCAATTCATCTTGCAACTCGTTCACGGCATTCTTCTTGGGTGCTTCTTTCCACCTCCCGGTAGCTCGAGAGAGATGGCGCTAGAACAGCAAAAGTTCATTCATTCAATCGTATTTATTGAGTGCTTACTGTGTGCAGAGCACTGTACTAAGCGCTCAGAAACTACAATTCGGCAACAGATAGAGACAATCCCTATCCAACGACGGGCTCACAGTCAAGCAGGGGGAAACAGACAACAAAAAACAAGTAGACAGGCGGTCGCTCTCATGAAAGCAAAGCTTATAGCCCACACTCAAGTCCTTCTCTAATAATAATATTTTTGGTATTTGTTAAGCTCTTACTGTGTGCAGAGCACTGTTCTAAGCGCTGGGCAGGTTAATCAGGTTGTCCCATGTGAGGCTCACAGTTAATCCCCATTTTACAGATGAGGTCACTGAGGCACAGAGAGGTTAAGTGACTTGCCCACAGTCACACAGCTGACAAGTAGCAGATCTGGGATTCGAACCCATGACCTCTGACTCCCTAGCCCGGGCTCTTTCCACTGAGTCACGCTGCTTCTCTAGAATCAATGGTATGTGCCGAGAATTTATTAAGTGCAGAGCACTGTACTAAATGTGTTGGAGTGTATGCTCTATGTGGGCAGGGGCTGTGTCTGCTTATTGCTATAGTGTACTCGCACAAGCAGCAGAGCATTGTAATAATAATAATGGTATTTGGTAAGTGCTTACTATGTGCCTAGCAATGTTCTAAGCGCTAGGGGAGATACAAGATTATCAGGTTGTCCCAGGTGGGGCTCACAGTCTTAATCCCCATTTTACAGATGAGGTAACTGAGGCACAGAGAAGTGAAGTGACTTGCCCAAAGTCACACAGCTGACAAGTGGCAGAGCTGGGATTAGAACCCACGGCCTACGACTCCCAAACCCGTGCTCTTTCCACCTAAGCCATGCTGCTGTCCTGTACTAAGTGTGCTGGAGTGTGAGCTTGCTGTGGGCACATCTGCTTATTGTTATAGTGGATTCGCACAAGCAGCAGAGCTCTGTACTAAGTATGTTGGAGTGTAAGTTCGCGGCAGGCAGGGACTGTGGCTACTTATTATAATAGTGTACTCTCCCAAGCCCTTTGAACAGAGCTTTGCACACTGTAAGCACTCAATAAATACGACTGAATGAACAAATCAACAGAAGTATTAAGTTCTTATACTCTCTCTCCTGCTTTCACAAACTTACCTTTTAATAATAATAATAATGTTGGTATTTGTTAAGCGCTTACTATGTGCAGAGCACTCTTCTAAGTGCTGGGGTAGATACAGGTAATCAGGTTGTCCCACGTGAGGCTCACAGTTAATCCCCATTTTACAGATGAGGTAACTGAGACACAGAGAAGTGAAGTGACTTGCCCACAGTCACACAGCTGACAAGTGGCAGAGCCAGGAGTGGAACCCACGACCTCTGACTCCGAAGTCCAGGCTCTTTCCACTGAGCCACGCTGCTTCCCCTAGTAATTTACTAATGTTTGCAAGGTGGGACCAAATGCAAACTTAGAAGCTAAAGCATTATCAAACATATTTATCTGAGGGCTTACTGCGTGCAGAGGACTGTACTAAGCACTTGAGAATACAACACGTACAGCTAGAACCAGCATTAAAATGGTAATGACATCTGGGATAGCATGATCATGTACGTTCATCGTGGGCAGGGAACGTATCTACCAACTCTTGTTATGCTGAACTCTCCCAACTGCTTAGTAGAGTGCTCTGCACACAGGTCCACGGATTGACTGATCATGACATGTGGTCTCCCCCATTAGCAAGAAAGTTCTTTGTGCTCAGGGAGTCCAGAAATTGATGACAAGTTTGAGTAAGGTGGAGAGGGTCCAGAGTATGATGATAACTGAGACTGTAAACCCGGTGTGGGCAGGGATTGTCTCTCTTTATCGCTGAATTGTACTTTCCAAGCACTTAGTATAGTGTTCTGCACCTAGGAAATGATCAATACGATTGAATGAATGAATTGGGGCCAGGAGGGGTAAGGACAGAATTTGGGGGACTGGGATGGAAGACGAAGAAGAAAAAATAGGACTGTCTCCAATCTTTCAATAATCACTGACCTAGCATGTCGATTTTACAGAGAACCGCATCATGCCATTTGTGAGAAATACATGCCTTATGGTGCCTTATTAAAAAGAGCACAAAATAATGATTAATAATGATTTTGGTATTTGCTAAGTGCTTATAATGTGTCAAGCACTATTCTAAGCCCTGCAGTAGATACGGGCTAATTAGGTTGGACACAGCCCCTGTCCCACATGGGGCTCACAGTCTACACAGATATTTAACAGGAACAGATATTTAATCCCCATATTACAGTTAAGGAAACCGAGGCCCAGAAAAGTGAAGAGACTTGCCCTTGCACAGCAAGTAATCGGCAGAGTGAGGATCCTAGGTCCTCTGGACTCTAAGGTCTGTGCTCTTTCCACTGGGCCATGTTGCTTCCCACTTGCAGATCAGATGAGGGGTTCAGGACTCGAGTGGTAGATTTCAGAGTCATCCACATCTATGCAGTGAGAGTTGAAGCACACGAGTTGCCCCCCAAGAGAGTGGATGTAAAGGAAGAAGATGAGGACCTAGGACAGAGGCTTAAGGGGATTCATTCAATCGTATTTACTGAGTTCTTGCTGTGGGCAAGGTACTGTACTAAGCGCTTGGGGGTGAAAGGATGAGAGACACAGTAAGAACCAGAAAAACCAAACTTGGAAAGAGCAGAGTGGTTGGAGGAGAACCAAGACTGAGGTCTGACTAGTGTTTAGAGGAGGAAGAAGTTATCTATGATGTCAAAGGAAGTGAAAAGATTGAGGATGATCAGTACAGAGTCCAGTCCCATGGCCTTGGCTCTGAGGAAGTCACTGATGACCTTGAAGAGAGCAGTCTTGTAGGGTGAAAGGGTGAAAAGACAGAGTGTGGAAGGTCAAGAAGAGTTGGTGGAGAGGAAGCTAAGGTAGTAGGTGCATGCCAGTCATATTTATTGAGCACAAAGCACTGTATTAAGTGCTTGGGAAAGTGTGATTGGTTTAGAAATGGGGAAAGGGACATATGGCAATCGCAGGAGGGGAACATGGGATCGAGACGCTTTTGAAAAAACGGGCAAGACTGCTACACATTTAAAGGTTGAAGGAAGGAGGCGATGGTGAGTGAGAGGTTGAAGATGGCAACGAGGGAGAGGAAGAAAATGGGAGTGATTTTAGCAGGTGGGTAGAGGGGACAGATTTCAGAGCGGTGGGTAGAAGGGACAGATTTCAGGAGAAAGGGGGAGTGGAAGGCGGGAGGAAGATGAGGAAGCAGGGGTCGAGCGTTGAAGAGGTAATGGGAAGGTCTGGGGAAGTTCATGCCTGAATGGTCCTGCAATAGAAGAATAAATATGATCAGAAAGAAGTTGCCTGCTGGACTCTGCAGTGGTCAGACCTTTTGTAGGGGCAGAGTCCATTTTAGTTCACTGCTTGTTGACTCAATGGAGGTTGTGAAACCTCCATTCCCGAATAACTTTGAAAGGAAAATAGATATTCAAGTGTCTCAGAGTTTCTTCACCTATCTAGCAACTGAGGGCTAGGCTGATCCAAGGACCCCTCCAGGTATCATGGTCTATAGGAGGCAGTATGGCCTTGGGGTAAAGAGATGGGTCTGGAAGTGAGGTGGCCTGACTTCTAGTCCCGGCTCGGCCACTGGCCTGGCTGGGTGACCTTGGGCAAGTCACCTAACCTCTGTGCCGCCACCTATAGAATGGGGGTAAGATACCTACTCTCCCCCCGCTCCTTAGACTGTCGGCCCCAAGTGGGACAGAGACCGTCCAGGCTGATTATCTTTTATCTTCTCTAGCACTTGGTATATTTAATAAGTGCCGCAATTATCGTCTGCTGCTATGGAGGGATTTTTGGACACACAAGATGAAATAATTATAATTGTGGCATTTGTTAAGCGCTTACTATGTGCCAGAACTGCATAAGTGCTGGTGTAGATCCAAATCGGGCTGGACACAGTCCCTGTCCTACCTGGGGCTCACAGTCTCAATCCCCATTTTATGGATGAGGGAAGTGAGGACCAGAAATGAAGTGACTTGCTCAAGATCACACAGCAGACAAGTGGCAGAGCTGGGATTAGAACCCATGACCTTCTGACTCCCCGGCCCGGGCTCTATCCACTCTGCCATGATGTTTCTTGTCAGCTGTGTGACTGTGGGCAAGTCACTTCACTTCTCTGTGCCTCAGTTACCTCATCTGTAAAATGGGGATTAAGAGTGTGAGTCCCACGTGGGACAACCTGATTTCCCTACTTTTCTAATTTTACCAACATTATTATTATTATTCTCCAACGCCATGCTGGTGGGTCAAACAACGGACAAGTGCAGGAGCTGGGATTAGAACCCAGGTCCTTCTGACTCACAGGTCCAGGCTCTATCCACTAAGCCATGCTGCTACCTTTGGAATAATGACACCTTTCCTAAGGTTTCAAGGCACGTGCACATCAAATGTGACTTTGTTAAAAAAACAACAAGTTGCGTAAGTGGGAAATGAGTCGAGAGGATAGTTAAGGACTTTCAAGTAACAGTCACACTTGGATGTGGCTTCTTATTCACAAATATTAAACTAGTTAGGTGCACACCTGCCAATGTTCCTCCAAATCTTTGACTTGCTTCTTAAGCTCTTTCAGACCCAACAAAGCTTCTGCTTCTCTCAGTTTCACTGCGATTAGTTCCTCTTGAAGCCGTGCAATATTGTTTTCATCAGGCAAAGAATTGTTCCTCTGAAAGAGAAGAAGATAGTTTCTTTGGATTTGACCATTGCTAAATATTTACAGACAATTCCTTCTGAAGAAAAGAATAGAGAGAGCTTCATCTAATTTCACAATCCACTTGAGAAGAAAGGCGATTCTCTGATTTGACTTGCTATTTCTTTGATAAAAAGAGCAAAAATGGAACTTGGGAGTTGCCTAGTCCACAGGGGAGCTTGAGGACTCACATTTTCAAAATCCATTCTTTTATTCATATTAATATCTTTCTCCTCCTCTAGACTGTAAGCTCACTATAGGCAAGGAACATAGCTAATTCTGTTGTGTTGTACTCTCTCAAGACCTTCATACAATGCTCTGCACATAGTAAGTGCTCAATAAATACCACGGATTGATTGATTTTTACATGTCTGACATGTCTTGACTTGTTGAGTCTGATGCAATTCTGATTATTCTGATGTTAGGGATGCAATCTGTTGCCAATTCTGTTGCATTATACTCTCCCAAGTGCTTAATACGGAGCTCCGCTCATAGTAAGTGGTCAATTACCATTATTTGATTTTACTTGTCCTAACACTGTCTTGACTTGTTAATTCTGATGTTTGTCAGGGATGCCTTCCACTGCTAATTCTGTTGTACTGTGCTCTCCCAAGCGCTTAGTACAGTGCTCTGCACATAGTAAGCACTCAATAAATATAATTGATCGTATGATTGCTACTGCTATCTTTTTCAGTTTACTCAGGATGAGATGGTTAGTCCTAGGTGGGACAGGGACTATGCTTGATTTTTGCAATACATTGCAGTACTTGACACCTAGTAAATGCTCAATAAAACACGACAACCAAGACAACTCCCCCAAACAAGAGTTTTAGAGTCCCTGCCCGAGCTTGGATCAGCCTCCAATGGTACGAAATTCAATCTGCTTGCATTCTGGCAAAACTGTGGCTTCCTTCAGGTCAGGTACAGATCCACCCCCTCGGTAGGGCTTTGAAGCCAGGGAGACTGTGGTCAGTCATATTTGAAGACTAAGAGAGTCAGGCTGGAGAGAAGGTGTGAGCCAAAGATCAGTGGTGGGAGAGAGAAGAATTAAGTAGTTGGTAGGCAGGTTGAGAGGAATGAAGCATTTGAACTGCAGCTGGAGAGAGGAGGATAGTAGGAGAAAACTAGGGTTGAGGGGGATGGAGAAAGCTGACTGAGTGCCTTTAATAAGAACTGTAAGCTCTTTGTGAGCAGGGAATGTGTCTATTGTTGTACTGTACTCTCCCAAGAGCTTAGTACAGTGCTCTGCACACAGTAAGTGCTCAATAAAAATGACTGAATGAATGGCACTTGTTAAGCATATACTATGTGCCAGGCACTATAAAAATATGATATTTTACTATACTAAGCACTGGGGTAGATACAAGCTAATCAGACTGGATACAGTACCTGTCCCACGTGGGGCTCACGATTTAAGTAATAATGATAACTGTGGTATTTGATAAGTGCTTACTGTGTGCCAGGCACTGTACTAAGCGGAGGGGTGGATGCAAGCAAATCAGTTTTGGACACATTCCCTCTCCCACATGGGGCTCCCAGTCTCAATCCCCATTTTACAGTTGAGGTAACTAAGGCAAGAGAAATGAAGTGACACAGAGAAGGTCAGACAGCAGACAAGTGGCGGAGCTGGAAATAGAACCCATGACCTTCTGTTTCTCAGGCCCTTGCTCTACTACACTACACCATGCTATTGAATTCAAAGCTGAACCTTGGGAGTTCCTGTTTGATGTGGAGAGGGATGGACCACCACTGGAGGTCATGGGTTTGAATCCCGGCTCTGCCACTTGTCAGCTGTGTGACTGTGGGCAAGTCACTTAACTTCTCTGTGCCTCAGTTATCTCATCTGTACAATGGGGATTAAGACTGTTGAGTCCCATGTGGGACAACTTAATTATCCTATATACCCCAGCACTTAGAACTGTGCTCTGCACATAGTAAGCGCTTAATAAATACCAACATTATTATTAGAGGAGTGGAGAAGCATGCACAAAAAGATGACAGGAATACTTAGAAAAATTATCCCTCTAAAAATCAAATGTGAAGAATGGCTTGGAGAGGAGAGAGACTGGAGAAAGAAGGGTTCGGTGAGAAGGCTGATAAAATAGTTAAGCCACGAAAGACCAAGTGCCTCTGAGAAGTGAGCTGTAGCCATCTGGATGAGCAGAAGGAGCAGATTCTAGAAACGTCATGGAAAAAGAGCTGACAGGATTTGACATCAGGCTGAATTTGGGGGTTGACAGGGAGGACAGAGTCGAGGATACTGTCACGCTTCCAAGTCTGTGAGGCGGGAAGGATGGTGATGGGGTCAACTGTATTGGGAAAGTTAGGTGGAGAATTTCAGAGGAAAGGAGGCTGAAGAAGTCAGTTTTGTACCTATTGACCTAGGTGTCCTGAATGAAGGCAGGAGGAAAAGTGAGATTGCAGAGGAGGAGAGAGAGGTCAAGGCTAGCCTAGTAACTTTGGGAATCATCGGCATCGAGGTGGCAGTTGAAGCCACTGGAGCAGATGAGCTCCCCAAGAGGAGGGTGGAGTAAGAGGAGGAGCCAGAATAGAACCCTGAAAGACACCCACAATTAGGTGGAAGAGGCAAAGGTAGAGCTGGCAAAAGAGACTGAAAAGGGTCAACCAGAGAGGCAGGCACTGGACCAGGGAAAGAGACAGAAAAAACAAGGTTAGCTAGTATTTCCAGGGAAAAGGGACTTTTCTGCAGTGATGAAGGCTGCTAAGAGGTTGAGGAGGATTAGTGTGGAGAAGGGTCTGTTGGATTTGGATCCTAGTGCTCGCCTCAGGTTAAGACCAGAAAAATCTGGCTCATGAGACTAACATACTCTTATTTTTTAAAGACATTCAAAGAATTCCCAATGTCTTTTTCAGTGCATCTAACCAAACCCCTCATTCTACACTTTAGCCTATTTCTTCTTGTTTTATTTTATTAGATAAGAGACCCCAATTGAACCCAATTCCACAAAATTGATTAGACTGTAAGCCCGTCAAAGGGCAGGGACTGTATCTGTTACCGATTTGTACATTCCAAGCGCTTAGTACTGTTCTGCACATAGTAAGCACTCGATAAATACTACTGAACGAAAATCAAATTTTTTATGTATATTTGAACCTCCAGGCATTTTCAGTCAGAATTAGATAAAAGGCCTCAAATTCTTAAGATAAAAACAACTCAGGATACATGCAATTAATGGAGCCTTATAACAGTAAAATTATTAAATGCATCAAAATTGGAAAAAAGAAGAAACCATCTCAGGAGTAAGTATCTCTAGCTTTGTAAACTAATCCCCCAAGCACTTAGTACAATGTTCTGCACACAGTGAGTGCTCATAAATACGAATGACTGATGATTGACTTACAGGTGCTCTACCTTCATCTATCTATGGGTCCAACTCATCCTTTTGTAAGACCACCTAACCACCCTACACTGGGGAATGCCCTGGTTCTCCTAGATGGTATTAAGTCTTCAGTTTATGCCTTCCTTCCCTTTCTCCTACATCCAGTAGCATGAGCAACTGGAACATCAATCCCAGAGGATTTGCCATCACTTCACTTTTTTTTTCATCAAATTTCCCTGTTGGTTGAGGAAAGAGACATTTAAACAATTTTGCTCATCATTAGTGAGTTTTCCACAGAGTTTTTAGCAGTTTTATGCTTGATAATAGATAGTGGTGTTTCAGGTTTGGCAGCTTCATGTGTTGATATTTTCATGATTCCTTGTGATTGTTCCCACTGTTTTATTTGGTGTTCTACCTTCATAGCCCCATTAAAATCTGTCCTTTTCTCCCCAACCAAACTGCTGTGTTGATCTAAGCACTCATCCTATCCCACCCTGACTACTGCATCAGCCTCCTTGTTGACCTCCCTGCCTACTGTCTTTTCCCCCTCCAGTCCATACTTCACTTTGCTGCCTGGATCATTTTTCTAAAAACAACATTTGGTCTTTGTCTTCTCATTTGTCAAAAATCTCCAGGGTCTGCATCAAACAGAAACTCTTTACCATTGACTTCGAAGCACTCAATCAGCTCATGCCCTCCTATATTACCTGGCTGATTTCCTTGTATAACTCAGCCTATGCGTATAACACCACTATGCAGACAATTCCCAAATCTACATCTCCAGCCCTGACCTTTCCCCCTCTCTACAGTCTTGCATTTCCTCCGGTTTTCAAGACATCTTTCAAGCATCTCTACTTGGAGGTGCTTCTGTCTCCTCAAGCTTAATGTGTCCAAAACAGAGCTCCTTATCTTCCCAACCAAACCCTGCCCTCCCCTTGACTTTCCTCACTGTGGACAGCATCACCATCCTTTCTGTCTCACAAGCCCATAAGCTTGGAGTTATCCTTGACTCACCTCTCTCATTCAACCCACACATTCAATCTATCACTAAATCCTGTCAGTTCAACCTTCACAACATCACTAAAATCTGCTCTTCATTTCCATCCAAAATGCTACCATATTCATCCAGGCACTTATCCAATCCTGCTTTGATTACTGTATCAATCTTCTTGCTGACCTCTCTGCCTCCTGTTTATCTTCCCACACTAGTCCATACTTCACTCTGCTGCCTGCATCATTTTTCTACAAAAAATATTCAGTTCAAGCTTCCCTGTTCCTCAAGAGCCTCCAGTGAGTGCCCTTCCACCTCCGCATCATACAGAAACTCATTACCATCAGCTTTAAAGCAATCACCTTGTCCCCCCACCGAACCTCACCTTGCTGCTCTCTTACTATGACCCGCCTGCACTCTTTGCTTCTCTAATACCAACCTATTCACTGTACTTTGATCCCGTCTATTTCGCTGCTGACCTTTCACTCACGTCCTGCCTCTACCCTGGAACAGTCTCCCTCTTTATATCTGGCAGACAATAACTCTCCCCACCTTTAAACCCTTAATGAAGGCATATCTCCCCCACTAGACAGTAAGATCGTTTGGGGAAGGGAATGTGTCTGTTTACTGTCATATCGTCCTTTCCCAAGTGCTCTGTACAGTGCTCCGCACCCATTAAGTACTCAGTAAATATGACTGACTACAAACTCCATTGGGCAGAGGGGCTGGTTTTGCTTACACTTCCCAGAAGATATCAGGGCACTCTGGGAGGAAAGAGAAAGTTCTCCATTCTCCCATTGGCATTGTGGCCATGTTCCCCTGAGGGAGAACCTAAGAGAGAGCAGTATAGAGTTTCTGGTCTTGCTGTGATAACCTGTGCCTATTTGCTCCCATGAAAATCAGCCAGAAGGAATATCACATTAAAGTCTCCCATTCAGTTTATTTTGCCTGGAATAAAAGGGAAGCTAAGACAAGTTTTAGTTGAAGATTACCTTAGTCTAAACTCTGCTTCCACTCATCTTCCCAAATAAACCCTTAGGCAGCCACATGGTTTCTGATTTCTGTTAATCAGACCATTACCTTGGCCCTAATTACCTTGAACCTAGATATGGCTTTAAGTATTACTCTATAAACCTCTCCTTCAGGATGTTCCGTTATGATCTTTTTCTTCAATTTGTGATACTGATTAAATCCCAACTTTGACCCATCTTATCTTAATTGGGAATCTGGTTGGCCTATGGTCACTCAGGCCTTTACAGAACTATCAGCTGGAGTCCCGGCTAGAGTTTTAAAAGTCTCATAATCTTTCTCGCAGAACCCCAAATGTCAAATGGCTGTGTTCTACCTCAGGGTTATCTAGCTAAGTAATCTTAATTTTGATCTCCTGAGGGAAGAGTCTTGGAGTCTATAGCCATACTTGTCTAGCCACAAACAATGGATACTCTGTTCTCAGTTGGGGCACAGCAATGCCTGAGATTTTAATTGTGTGCTTAAAGTATTTCCCATCTTCCCTCCTACCAGTTTCCCAATTTTAGCTGACCATATAGCAGTTGTTTGAGCGGCCTACTGCGATTCATTCTGCCCTCCACACCCTACCTAGTCTCCCCTTGCCTCCTGTCTCTCCCCACGCCAGTCCGTACCTCACTCTGCTGCCCAGATCATTTTTCTACAAAAACATTCAGTCCACGTCTCCCCACTCCTCAAGAACCTTCAGTGGTTGCCCTCCCATCTCCACAAATAGAAACTCCTTACCATCGGCTTTAAAGCACTCAATCAGGTTGTCCCCTCCTATCTTATGTCATCGATCTACTACAGGTCAGCCTATAGTCCCTTTGCTACTTTAGCACCAGCTTACTCACTGTGCCCTGATCTCATCTACCTCACTACTGACTCCTTTCCCATATCCTCCCCGTTGTCTGAAACTCCCTCCCTTTATGATTCTGCCCCTCCTCACTACTCTTAACTTTTGCCCCTCAAATATAACACCTTCAGTCATCTACATAAAAGGTTTCTAGTGAAAGAGACGCTGCTCTGAAATTCTCATTATCTGTATCAATAATTTAAAAATGGTTATACCCCTTACAGTGCACTGACAGCCATGCAGTCAGGATTCCTGTCTACTTACTCCCTTGTACTGGAACAGGCACGTAATACAGCACTCTTCACACAGTATACACTCAACAAGCACCAACTGATTGCCATTCACCTCCAGTAAGGAAGATCTTCTTTTGATACCGTGAAATATGAATTTGGCTTTTACCTTCTCTATATCTAAGATCTTATCTTGCATCTCCTTCAGTGCACACTGAGATTCAGCTTCACTCAATCTGGCTTGGACCAATTCTTTTTCCAATTGGAGCACAAAATCTTCACTGTAGCGGGAAGTGCACTTATCCTATAAAAATGTACAGATATATGTTAGAATCACATGGAAGTATGAACAAGTTCAGGACATCAAAAAAAAAATACAGAGTCTACATTATTACATGTGTTTTCATTTTTCAGTGTCATGTGAAGTTGGACAAGCTACTCCCAAATTGTTCTATATGCATCTATGCTTATTATATAATACACACACACAGGGTGGGGAGGGGTCTGCATCTGGATAGTTTGCAAGTGCTTTAAGACTTTAAGCTCCTTGTAAGCAGGGAAAGTGCAGGGAACTGAGGTACAGAGAAGTGAAGTGACTTGCCCAAGGTCACACAGCAGACCAGTGGTGGAGCCAGCATTAGAACCCATGATCTGACTTTCAGGTCCGTGCTCTGTCCACTACATCATGCCCCTTCTGTCCAAGCATCTATTAATTATATAATTATAATTGTGTGTGTGTGCATATATATATTCATTCATTCATTCAATAGTACTTATTGAGTGCTTACTAAGTGCAGAGCACTGTACTAAGCGCTTGGAATGTACAAATCTGCAACAGATAGAGACAATCCCTGTCCATTTACGGGCTTACAGTCTAATCGGGGGAGTCAGACAGACAAAAACAACAGCAATAAAAAGAACCAAAGGGATGTACATCTCATTAAAACAATAGCAATAAATAGAATCAAGGGGATGTACATCTCATTAACAAAATAAATAGGGTAATAAAAAATATATACAAATGATATGTGTGTGTGTGTGGTGTGTGTGTGTATATCTATGATTCTATTTATCTATTTTGATGGTATTGATGCATGACTACTTGTTTTGCTTTGCTGTCTGTCTCCCCTTTGTGGACTATGAGCCCGTGGTTGGGCAGGGAATAATAATGTTGGTATTTGTTAAGCGCTTACTATGTGCCGAGCACTGTTCTAAGCGCTGGGGTAGACACAGGGGAATCAGGATGTCCCACGTGGGGCTCACAGTCTTAATCCCCATTTTACAGATGAGGTAACTGAGGCACAGAGAAGTTAAGTGACTTGCCCACAGTCACACAGCTGACAAGTGGCAGAGCTGGGATTCGAACTCATGACCTTTGACTCCAAAGCCCGGGCTCTTTCCACTGAGCCACGCTGCTCCTCTATCGAACTGTACATTCCAAGTGCTTAGGACAGTGCTCTGCACACAGTAAGCACTCAATAAATACGACTGAATGAATAACTAGCATAATAAAGTAGCTAAGATGTCATACTCCTTCCATGAGTCTGTCTTCCTCTTTCCTATATCCCCAATCAATCAATTGTATTTCTTGAGCGCTTACTGTGTGCAGAGCACAATACTAGGTACTTGGGAGAGTACAATATAAACAGAGTTCGTAGACATGTCCCCTGCCCACAGTGAGCTTCCAGTCTCAGAACAGTTTTAAATATCTGATTTCTGATAACCAAAGAGACTAAGAGGCAAAATTGGAAGTCTCTGCTTTAATTTAAGCACATAGAAATCTAATTTTTGATTTATTCATTCATTCAGTAGTTATTTATTGAGCATTTACTATACGCAGAGCACCGTACTAAGCACTTGGAATGTACAAATCGGCAACAGATAGACAATCCCTGCCCATTGACGGGCTTACAGTCTAATCAGGGAGACAGACAAAAACAATAGCAATAAATAGATTCAAGAGGATGTACAGTGTACACTTTATACACACAAATCAACATACTTTACATTTATTTATAATAGAAATGAGGTCACATAATTCATCAACATAAACATAAACTTTATGATTTATTCAAATAATACATGTAAGAGTACAGGCATATCTCAGGATAGGTCTGTAATATGATCCCTGGAAAGGTGGGGGCATTATGAACCACTGTAGGATATGTTTTGCCGTAGACTTAAATGCAATTTGTTAGTTTCCTGTTCCAAATCCAACACAACATAATGACAGGTTGCTGCAGGTAGCTAGGAATTATACCTTGCTGCCTCTCCTGGCTTCTCTCCATTAATCTTAGAGACGTTTCTAACCCTGTGCATCCCCAATCTCAACTCCCACCCCGTCCCCCATCATTCATTCATTCATTCAATAGTATTTATTGAGCGCTTACTATGTGCACAGCACTGTACTAAGCGCCTGGAATGTACAATTCGGCAACAGATAGAGACAATCCCTGCCCAATGATGGACTCACAGTCTAATCAGGGGAGACAGACGGTCAAAAACAAGACAATATAATCACGATAAAGAGAATCAAGGGGATGTACACCTCATTAACAAAATAAATAAGGTAATAAAAAATATATACAAATAAGCACAGTGCTGAGGGGAAGCGAGAGGGGGAGGAGCAGAGGGAAAAGGAGCACTTCTCACCCTACCAGTAATTTTTTTGGTAATTAAGTGAGGTACACAAAAAGCCTCCCACCCCCAGCCACCAACCCTTCAAATCATACCCCACACTGTATGAAGCAACATGGCCTAGTGGTAAAAATATGGGAGTCCTAGTCCGGAAGTCAGCAGACCTGGGTTCTAATCCAACTCCAACACTTGGCCACTGTGTGACCTTGGGCAAGTCACTTGACTTCTGTGCCTCAGCTTCCTCATCTATAAAAATGGGAATAAGATACCTGTCTCCCTCCCGCTTAGACTGTGAGCCCCATAAGGGTGTCTAGGATTGTGTCCAATCTGTTTATTGAGACTGTGAGCCTCAGATGGGACAGGGACCGTGTCCAACTCGATTTGCTTGTATCTTCCCCAGCGCTTAGTACAGTAACTGGCACAGCGCTTAGCAAATACCATAGAAATAATTATTATTTTATTTATATTTTATCTGCCCCAGTACTTAGTATGGAGCTTGGCAAATAGTAAGCGCTTAACAGATACCATTATTATTAGCAATAATCAATCATCTCCGCCCCTACATCTCCATCTCCATCTACAGATCTACATCTCCTCCCATCCTCTCCCCCTCCCTTCAGGCTCGCATCTCCTCCTGCCTCCAGGACGTCTCCACCTGGATGTCGGCCCGCCACCTAAAACTCAACATGAGCAAGACTGAGCTCCTCATCTTCCCTCCCAAACCCGGTCCTCTCCCAGACTTCTCTATCACCGTCGATGGCACGACTGTCCTTCCCGTCTCTCGGGCCCGCGATCTCGGTGTCATCCTTGACTCGTCTCTCTCGTTCACCCCACGCGTCCTATCCGTTACCGAGACCTGCCGGTTTCACCTCTACAATATCGCCAAGATCCGCCCTCTCCTCTCCACCCAGACGGCTACCTTACTGCTACGGGCTCTCGTTATATCCCGGCTAGACTACTGTGTCAGCCTTCTCTCTGACCTCCCTTCCTCCTCTCTCGCCCCGCTCCGGTCTATTCTTCCCTCCGCTGCCCGGCTCATCTCATCTTCCTGCAGAAACGATCTGGGCATGTCACTCCCCTTCTTAAACAACTCTAGTGGTTGCCTATCAACCTCCGCTCCAAACAAAACTCCTCACTCTAGGCTTCAAGGCTCTACATCACCTTGCCCCTTGCTACCTCTCCTCCCTTCTCTCTTTCCACCGCCCACCCCGCACGCTCCGCTCCTCCGCCGCCCACCTCCTCACCGTCCCTCGGTCTCGCCCATCCCGCCATCGACCCCTGGGCCACGTCCTCCCGCGGTCCCGGAACGCCCTCCCTCCTCACCTCTGCCAAACTGATTCTCTTCCCCTCTTCAAAACCCTACTTAAAACTCACCTCCTCCATGAGGCCTTCCCAGACTGAGCTCCTCTTCTCCCTCTACTCCCTCTACCACCCCCCATCACCTCTCCGCAGCTAAACCCTCTTTTCCCCCTTTCCCTCTGCTCCTCCACCTCTCCCTTCCCATCCCCTCAGCACTGTACTCGTCTGCTCAACTGTATATATTTCCATTACCCTATTTATTTTGTTAATGAATTGTACATCGCCTCGATTCTATTTAGTTGCCATTGTTTTTACGAGATGTTCTTCCCCTTGACTCTATTCATTGCCATTGTTCTTGTCTGTCCATCTCCCCGGATTAGACCGTGAGCCCGTCAAAGGGCAGGGACTGTCTCTATCTGTTGCCGACTTGTTCATTCCAAGTGATTAGTACAGTGCTCTGCACATAGTAAGCGCTCAATAAATACTATTGAATGAATGAATGAATGAATCATATTAATTGAGCATTTACTGTGTTCAGAGCACTGTACTAAGCACTTGGGCAAATATGGTGCATCAATATAAAAGACACATTCCCTGCTCACAGTGAGCTTACAGTCTAGAGGGGGAAACAGACATTAGTACACACAAATAAATTATGGATATGTACATAATAATAATTATGGTATTTGTTAAGCGCTTTCTATGTGCCAAGCACTGTTCTAAGCGCTGGGGTAGATACAAGGTAATCAGGCTGTCCCACGTGGGGCTGGCAGTCTTAATCCCCATTTTACAAATGAGGCAACTGAGGCATAGTGCTGTGGGGCTGGGAGGGGGAATGAATAAAGGGAGGTCAGGGCGATGGAGAAGAAAGGTAAAGAGGTATCGCTATGGCTAATGCCGGCAAGATCAGAGGGGAAATCACTGCCTTGGTCTCGCTCAGGGTGGTCAGACACTTGGGTTCCAGCACCACCTCCTTGCCTCTTGGCCCGGGGGGACTTATCGCTTTCTGTTTCCTATCTCTAGCCCCCCGGGGCCTGGACCTACAGACCCTGCGGCCTCCCCAACACCAATGGGGTCCATGCTTGTTATACAGGCCCTCCAAGAGCTTCAATATCCTAGTGCAGCTGTGACATGGCTGCACTCTCCTCTCCCCTTGCTCCCTCCCCCAGCAACCCACTCCAGGCTATGGGGGATTAATCATGCCCCAAGATGGACGAAGCCACATGGCCTAGAGGAAAGAGGTCACGGTGACCAGACTGGCCAATGCTGCTACACACCACATAAGCTTGAGTTCTTATCCGCATGCCTTCAGTAGGGTGTTGCGTCTTTGATATTAAAAATATTGAGGGGATGGGAGGATGGGGATGTGCTAGATGGAGAGATAGACGAGGAGGGCGGGACCAAGAGAGGAGTCCGGAAGAGGAGGAAAACTGGTAAGAAAGCACAGAATGGGACCGGAATGGTTTGCGGACAGGAGGGAGTGGGAAGGAATTTGATTTTCCAGCAGTGGTTGGACGCAATACTGGACGGGGCTCAGGGAGCCTGGACTACGCCAGCAATTAATTCCGGATGCATCTTTGGATACTAGGCATCGTAATTGTTTCAAACCAAGGGTATACCTGAATTCTGGGATGAGGATAAAGTTAAATTAATTCCATTACTACTCACCTTACAATACCATAAATATGGTATATTGTAAATCAAAGTCCCGGTAAGGAGACGGCTACAATTACTATGTAGAATAATATAAAAAGTAATCTTTAATTTTGACAAAGGAAAGAACTAGATATAAAATTTTATCATCTGGATTAGCTGCACTTCACTAGGATGACACCCTTTTAAGAGAATTTTGTCGAATTTGTATTTTTCCCCCCTCCATCAACGTTTTAAGGAGATTATCTACCAAATGCTCACTGGGAAAGGATATTCAAATCACAGAATTCCTCTCAACTCAAAATCAATTTTTACCAACCACTGAACATGATAGTGGATTAAAACAAGATCACTACTCACAAACAACCTTGTCAAATCAAATCAAGACAAATCTGCATTATGTTCCACCTCTGGGGAGCCCTAGTTCTCCAAAGACTATTCCACTTTACATCTCCATCTCTATTACTGGAAACCAGGAAGGAAAACATAATGCTCTACAACTCTACATTGTCAATGAAGATGCACAAAATATTCAGTGGTAATGGGTTTTGGTACTTGTATTTAGCCACGTAAAAGCCCAGTGTACATCAACTGAAGCCTGTTTTGTGGATTTAAGTGAAGGACTGAGTGTGATTCTACAGGAACTCCACTGGAAAAATGTATTACTGGAAACTGTAAGCTCGCTGTGGGCAAGAAACATGATGACTACCACTTCTGTTGTGTTGTTCTAAGCTCTCCATACAGTGCTCTACACAAGTAAACACTAAATAAATGCAATTGATTGATGATGATTTTATGAACGTGCTTCATCTATCCTAATAGAAAACATGGAGCCAAGTTTAGCTATAGGCTTCTATTTGTAGATACTCTTAATGAAGTGTGTTCTCCCCAAGGGGGGAGGGAAATCATTCGTATTTATTGAGCGCTTACTGTGTGCAGCGCACTGTACTAAGCACTTGGGAGAGTACAACACAACAACAGACACATTCCCTGGCCTCAGTGAGCTTACAGTCTAGAGGAGCACAGGGAAATCTAAAACCAAGAAGCGGCATTTGTCCCAGCTACACACCCCATCATGCACATCATGCAGGCACAAGTGGTGGTAATTAATAATAATGGCATTTGGTAAGCGTTACTATGTACCAAGCACTGTTCTAAGTGCTGAGTAGAGCCAAGGTCATCGGGTTGTCCCACGTCGGGCTCACGGTCTTAATCCCCATTTTACAGATGAGGTAACTGGGGCCCAGGGAAGTGAAGTGGCTTGCCCAAGGTCACTCAGCAGATGAGTGGGGGAGTCACAAGTAGAACCGACAACCTCAGACTCCTTAGCCTGTGCTTTTTCCATTAAGCCATGCTGCTTCTCTATTCGGCTGCTTGTGAAGCAATGTCCCAGCTACTAGGTGCTTATTCAGCCAGAAGCAAAGATAATAATAATAATGATAATAGTATTTGTTAAACACTTACTATGTGCCAAGCACTATTCTAAGCACTGGAGTAGGTACAAGGTAATCAGGTTGTCCCACGTGGGGCTCACGGTCTTAATCCCCATTTTACAGATGAGGGAACTGAGATCCAGAGGAGTTAAGTGACTTGCCCAAGACCACACGGCTGACAAGTGGCACAGTCGGAATTAGAACCCACGATCTGTGGCTCCCAAGCCCGTGCTCTTTCCACTGAGCCACGCTGCTTCTCTATGTGCCAGGCACTGTATTAAGCACTGGGGTGGATACAAGCAAGTCGGGTTGGACACGGTCCCTGTCCCATCTGGGGCTCACAGTCTCTGATGAAGTAACTGAGGCCCAGAGAAGTCAAGTGAGTTGCCCAAGGTCATACAGCAGACAAGTGGCACAGCCAGTATTAGAACCCATGACCTTCTAACTCCCAGACCTGTGCTCTATCCACTACATCATGCCGCTCACAGTGAACCTGCATCAGTCCAGGGTGGACAATCCGGTTGTCCCTGGAACTGCGCAAGTAAAAGGTTCACACCATACTAGCATCTAAACAAACAACTCTCAAGGAAAGCATTCTCACATCCTATGGACAAAAGGGGAGTAATGAGTACTGTCTGCATCATCGCGAGAGGAATTCCCTTTGCTATTCCTGGAGGACTTTCCTTGGAGAAGAGATTGCCTCATGTTCCCGCATACTACTGGCAAAAGAAAAGGATGAACTGGCTCATCCTGGTGGACTCTTTGTTGGACTGGGAAGAACAGGAGGGGTCTGGGAAGGATTTGGGAGTTTGGACTTCTTTGGCTATAAAAGGCACGTGCCTGGCATCTACCGAACGATGCTAAGACGATGTATCGTGGCACGTGGGGCCACAGGGTGGCTTTAAGAGAGAGGAGCTGTCGGAAGCCACGATCCTGATGTGTGAGGTTCCTTTGGTAATGGTTACCTACTGGGAAAATCCTGTCAGCCTAGCATGTCGGTGGTAACATCGCAAAAACCTGCTCTTTTCTCTCCATTCAAACTGCCACTACTCTGATCCAAGTATTTATCCTATCCTACCTGCCTTGTCAGCCTCCCTCTTTGACCTTTCACTTATTCAATCGTATTATTTAAGCATTTACTGTGTACAGAGCACTGTACTAAGATCTTGGGAAAATACAATACCACAATAATATTGACATTCTCTGCCACAACAAAGTTCACAGTCTGTGGGAGAAGAGAGATAGCAATCCAAATAAACAAAATTACAGATATATACATAAGTGCTTTGGGCCTGTGGCGGGGTGGAGGGAGGGCAAAGGGAGCAAGTCAAGGCAATGCATAAGGGGGTGGAAGATGAGGAAAAGTGGGACTGTTTGGGAAGGTCTCCTGGAGGAGCTGTTCCTTCAATAAGGCTTTGAAGCAGGGGAGAGTAATTGTCTGGAGGATTTGAGGAGGGAGGGCCTTCCAGGCCATAGGCAGGATGTGGGCCAGGGGTCAGCAGTGAGACAGGCGAGATGGAGGCACAGTGAGGAGGTTAACACTAGAGGAGCGAAGTATGTGGGCTGGGCTGTAGAAGGAGAGATGCAAAATGAGGAAGGAAGGAGCAAGGTGATGGAGTGTTTTTTTTATTCGGAGGCGGATAGGCAACCACTGGAGATTTTTTTCGGGCCGGGGGATGGGGGGAGGGGTCACATGTCCTGAACGTTTTTGTAGAAAGATGACTGGGGCAGCAGAGTGAAGTATGGATTGCAGTGGGGAGAGACAGGAGGTTGTGAGGTCAGCAAGGAGGCTGATACAGTCATCTAGGTGGGGCAGGAACTCCCTGCCTCTTGTCACCTCCACCACTCCAGTCCTTATTTTAGGTCATATTTCTAAAAAAAAAAAAAAAAACCACTCAGTCCACATCTCCCCTCTTCTCAAAAGTCTCTAGTGGTTGTCCATCTATCTCCACAATAAACAAACTCTCCACCATGAGCTTTAAGATACTAAATTAGCTCACAACCTCCTATTTTATCTCACTTATCTCCAACTCTAACCCAACCTGCAAACTTCACTCTGCTAACACCAATGTACTCACTGTAATGCGATCTCATCTATCTCTCCAACGATCCCTTGCCCACATCCCGCCTCTGACCTCCTTCCTCCCTTTTCATATCTGACAGATCAATCTCCCCACCTTCAAAGCTCAACTAAAATAATATCTCCTTTCCTCCTCATATAATAATAATATTAATTGTGGAATTTGTTAAGTGCTATGTACCAGGCATTGTACTAAGCCCTCGCGTGGATACAAGCAAATCAGGTTGGACACGGTCCCTGTCCCATGTGGGGCTCACAGTCTCAATCCCCATTTTATAGATGAGGCAACCAAGGCATAGAGAAGTTAAGTAACTTGCCCAAGGTCACACAGCAGGCAAGTATCAGACAGATAATTGCTCTCCCTCACTTCAAAACTTTACTGAAGGCACACCTCCTCCAAAAAGTCTCCCCTGACTAAGCCCTTCTCTCCTCCCACTCCCTTCTGCGCCACTCTTACTCGCTCCTTCATTCATCCTCCCTCCCTTCCCCACAGCACATATGTATATATTTGTATGTATCTGTAATTTATCTATTTATTTATATTAATGCCTCCCTCCCCCTCTAGACTGTGAGCTCACTCTTGGCAAGAATGTGTCTATTTTTTGTTATATTGTACTCTCCCAAGCGCTTACAGTGCTTTGCTCATAGTAAGCACTCAATAAATACAATTGAACGAATGAATCTCCCCTAAAAGCCAGTCCCTGATTTAGCCCTCACTTTCCTATCTAAGCCTTCCTTTTAGCATCCCTATGCACTTGCATCTGCTTCCCTTCAGCACTTAGTTTATATTTAGTCACCAGCTAGATTGTACACTTCTTGTGACCAGGAACCCTGTCTTCTTCTATTGTATTCTCCCAAGTTTAGGAAAGTGCTCTGCAAACAGTAGATGCTCAAAAAATATTACTGGTCAATTTCTAAGTTCAACTGGCATTATCCCCCACTGTCTATTATCTCCCATAATCTATGTCACTATATCTTGTCATTTCTTCCTTCACATCTCCCAAACCTATCCCTTCCTCATTTGCTATCATCAAAAATGCCTAAATAAAGCGGCACGTGGTCATGGTAAAATGAATGCAGTGATTTTCATGAAGAAGTTTCATTTTCTGGAGGAAAAGACTGAAATTGATTTTGATACTCATAGGCAAAAGCATCAGAATAAAAGCTCTGAATGGTGATCACAAAAGAAACAAGTTAGTGCTAAGTTTAAAAAAGAGAGAGAAACCAGTATTGCACAAGTGAACAGCAACCTTTATGCTGTTTTTAACAAATGTTTAAAGATCATTTGAACAAAGTCCACCCAGAGTTAGGATGAAACAATACCTGGCATGCGTGCAGGGACAGACAAACACACAGACACACACACCCTTCCTGAAAATTCTTAAGTGCGCACCAATCTTGACAACAGTGAAAATTTAAATGCATATTTATTGTACATTACTTTCAAAGTAATTAATGCTGGCAAAGAAAAATTGAGTTTGGCTTCCCAAAAAGAAAAAGCCAGTTTAACAGGGTGGTCCACTGTAAACTTCTCCCTAATTGCTGATTTAGGTGTTAAAAACATACATACTCATAATCAATTGAAAGTACAAATTATAAATTGAGTGATCATGTACTGGTAAACTACAGTATGAATAATTCTACATGCTGGCGTTACTTCATTTATTTCAGAAAAAATAATGGTAAAAAAGCCATGTTCAACTTTTCCTGGCTCTAACTTACTGCTTAGGATTCTCCACAAGTAGAGAACTATCTCCTCAATCAAATCCATCAAAACCACTTTCCTCTCCATTCATTCATTCAATCATATTTATTAAGCGCTTACATGTGCAGATACGCGCTTGGAATGTACAATTCGGCAGTAGATAGAGACAATCTCTGCCCAACAACGGGCTCACAGACTAAAAGACTGTAAAAGTCTGTACATTTACAGCTTTCCTAAAAAAACGAAAAACAAACAAGCCAACCAAAAAAAAGCACCCTCCACTAAGAGACCCTCACCAATTATTCACTACCTCTCTGGTCACGTCTTCCCAGCCACCCTTTTTCCCTGTTTCTTTATTTCATTTAATTGCCTTTTTTTATTTCAGTAATTTGTATGCAACAGGCTTTTGTCTCCCCCAGTAAATTACCAGCTTTCCAAAATCAATAGGCACTTAATATGTATTGATAAAGATAGTGAACGAGCGTAGGGCTAAGGCAGAAATTTAGTTCCGAGGTGCTTTTCCTTGGAGAAAAAAAAAACCCAAGAAATTATCACTTCCTTAATACTAGTGACTTTTCAGCAGTACAGTGCTAAGTGTTTAGTACAGTGCTGTGCACACAGTAAGCGCTCAATAAATATGAATGAATGAATGAATGAGTAAAATGACTTAGGGTTTTAAAAATGTACCAAATAGGTTGTTAGAACATGGCAATATTTAACAATATTACTGTCCTTCAACAGCAAGCAAAAATTATGGGCCAAGACAACATTCCCTGAGACATCACCTTAAAAACTACATCATTCCCACTAACTCAGGAAGAGAACCACCACAATGCTTCTTGAGGCTCCTGATTTATACAACCTATTTAGGGACCTTGGTGACCTTCTTTACTTCAACATATTTCTACTCATGGATGTCTGATCCTTTTCCAACCGCTCCGGATATCAGTCACTCCAAAACACTTAAAATTCCATACTCAGCCCTCAGAGCATGACCAAAGGGGAACATAAAAATCTTCTTTAACTCCCAAAGCATATGCTCTAGTCCTGGAACTACATATCCCAAAAACATCCTGAGAGGGACGAACTCAAAACCACAAACTTTTCCCTGGGCCAACTTGTTCCCCTCATTTTAACTACCCAACATATTCTCTGCTCCGAATTTTAATTACAAGACTAGACGAATCATTGCCTTCCACATATATAAAAGAATAGCCCATCAAATAGGCTGTCTCTTGAACCGTAAGCTTCCCCATCAACCAAATTTGAGCAGGAGACAACGGCAGATGGCTTACATGATACATAGCACATTAAAAAAAAACTATTAAACTCACTCAAATGCTTTCGAAACAAATGGATATATGTAAACTCAAGCCCAAATGTTTCCAGAGAACTATGGCCTGATCTTAAATCTATAAACATATTTGGTATAATGAACATATCAGGTTTAAGAAATAAAATGCTAAGCTAAGTAGGTGAGCCACGTAGCCTAAAGTCTACGGATGGGTACCGAAGGTTTGGTGAGCATGACATTTCCCACAGGTGAAAATCCAGTAATGGCATTCCCAACCCTGCAATGGGATGAACATGAGGTAGCGAGAAACACAGGCCTCCACTTCTGCCAGCTGCCATCTTCTTTCCTCCCTTCACCCACTGCTGCCAACACAGCAGTGACAAGGAAGAAAGGTGGAAGGAGAATTGTACTTACCCAGCACTTAGTACAGTGCTCGGCACACAGTAAGCACTCAATAAATACGACTGAATGAAATACAAGGTAACAGTTTTACCGTAACCACAGGTAGGGCAAAGCAAGCACTGCCCTGTTTACAGGACAGATCTTATGGATCTTGAAGCACCAGTAACTCCTTTGGGATTTGGAAAGCACGGTTTTGAACGGTTTAAGAATGAAATAGTCTGGGAAATACTTTGTTTATAAGAAGAGCACAGAATTTGTGCTATGAACAATAGAAATTTTTAAAAAAGGAACAGATAAGAAAGATGAGATGTAATTGCTCTAGACTCCTTACCCATTGTTGTTGTTGCTGGAACTCCCTGATGGTATTCTCAGCTTGCTCCAGTTTAGAACTGGCCTCATCACTCTGTTGTTTGATGGTGGCCAACTCCCGTTTTATGAGGTAGTTTTCCTCAGCCTCCTGGGCTCTTGTCACTTGTCCCTTAGGACATAATTTTTTGTTTTGGTTTTTTGTTGTTGTTTTTTGGGTAAAGCAATTTAGGACAGGCGCAAGAAGACTGTCTTTGAGGTTTGGCAATTTATTTTATCGTGTTAAAAAAACAACCTCAGAACACAGGCCTCTCAAAATGTTCAATAGAAGGCAGTTTAAAATTGCTCCGGCACATTTTGGAAATTAAATATAAAATTAAACTCAAAAATCAAGGACAACTGTTCTTGCATTCAATAAAAATTCAGTTCATGCAATATTACTCAGTTGCGCATGCACAGATTATCCTTTTCCAACGGTCATTGTAAAAGCAGAGGTTAATCTCAAAATCCATTTGAAAATTTTAATTCAAATTTTAACGAATAGGATTTCACATAAGGTTAAAGTACTACATCGTGCAAATGTCAGGATTATTTTTAATGATCTAAAAAATGAAATGAGATTTAGAACTTTATGTTCATGTTTCTCAGGAAATCAGAACACATTTCCTTACATATGCGTGGAACATGCCTTAGAACAGGCCTTTCTGAATGCATTCTCTTTCCAGAGGTATGGGGTTGGGGAAGGGAGAGAAATTAGAGGAAAAATGCTCAAGAACTATACCTGAATCAATCTATCTGCCAAGGAAGCACTTTCCTATAAAAGGAAAAAATTCAGATAGGAATATAAGGGAAAGAAATAAAACAAAAGTGACAAAGTGACAAAAACTAAGAGGAAGAAACAAAGCTTGCCCAAATTCCACCTAGTTTTCACTTAGCACAAGGAAATTTTTTCCACATATCAAGATTCTGTAATTGCAATCTAGCTTCCCCCCACCCCACCTGATAGGCTCAACAATATTTTCTGCTCAACAATAGCAAGACAAAGAAGAAATTCAGAAAAGGTTTTTTCTTGAAAGAGACTGCACTAAAAATACTGACTGTAAATGGTGTTTCATTACACATTCGGAGCAAGAAAGACATTCCAGAATTCTTCATTTTAAAAGATACCAACAAGTCTGAAACACCTTCAAGGTTTTTCTATACTCAAATAACCATCAGATTATTTCTTCCATGAAAAGAATGAAGAATTTGAATCAACAACTGAATACACAAGTGCATTAGCATTTATGCAAAAGCAACTTCCAAAGAAGCAAAGCAAGTTAATTGGCTCCAAGTCAGGCAGGGAGGCTAATTAAGCAAACCATGGCAAGATTGATGCTCTGGGTCTCCCAATCCAAAGTAGTTCAGTTACACTGAAGCAAGGCAGCACTAAATTTCATGCAAATACAATTCCAAATCTATCATTTCCTAAAGCACCTATAATTGAATATTATGCACACTCACTGAAATAAAAGACATTTATCCTCCATGAATAAGGCTGCTACAAACATGAAATATATAAATTACGAATATGTTTGGTTTTATAAAACAGCACATTAGTGAGGTTGATTTTCCTCGATTTTGCTGAGATTAATTTTCATGTCCAGTTGAAATTATTTCTATAAGATTACAAAATCCTTAAAGAATTAAAGGCCATTCTAATGTTAACCTGAACTTTCAGTTTTACTTATGTTTACTCTTGCTTGTTTGGCTTTTTAGCTATTCGCAACCCTAGCAGCAGAAAAAACATTCATTATTTATCATCAGTCAGTGACAAAATATTATAATGAAAGAAAACTGTTTTAGAACATTCTTACTGTCTATTTTCTAAAGGGGAAGGGTGGGAAATATTGCTTAAAGATGTATATATTCAGGGAAACTCTGCTTTTCTCTGGGCTATCTGGTCTTACTTATAATACCAGTTAAGGTTATCCAGAGCATTACATCACCCAAAGTACTACATCAAAATCACCTTAGAATATCAGACTGAAGAAATGTGTGACATTTTACCAATGTTATGTCTGGCCATGTGACAAATTGCTACTTGGGGAATATTCATCTCCACAATCTCAGGAGGGTTTTTTGGCTTTGTTTTTTTAAAAATGGTATTTGTTAAGTGCTTACTATTGGCCAGGTACTGGACTAAGCATTGGGTAGGTCCAAAGTCATCAGGTTGGACAAAGTCCCTGTCCCACATGGGTCCCACAGTCTTCATCCCCATTTGACAGAGATGGGGTAACTAGAAGTACAAAGAAGTCAAGTGACTTGCCCAAGGTCACACAGCAGACCAGTGGCAGAGCTGGGATTAGAACCCAGGTCCTTCTGACTCCCAAACCCATGCTCTATCCACTGGGCCACACTGCTTCTGCGGTTATCCTGAGGTTACAGGTTATCCTGTATTGATTATTTTGTTCCTACTCCAGTACTTAGCACATAGTAAGCACTTTGTTTTTGTTTGGTTTTTTTTTAGATAGGAGTTGACAAATCGGATGTGGCTATCTGCAGGACTTTTGTAAATAAAATTTTGTTTCTTGAGGATCTTCTCCATGGAACCAAAATCCTGCGGTAAATTCCAGAGAAACAACTTGAAAAATTCATTGAAAGTGTGCCAAAGAAAGTCACATCCATTCCATCCACAATAGGTTGACCCTAGGAACACTGAAGTTGTTACTCCCGGGAAACAATTCATCAGGGAACCCAGCCCATCAAACACGAGACAAAACTGAACAGTCATGAAGAGAGCAAGAAGTTAGTTATCAGTTGAAAGATGGCAGCTTTTAGAGAGTTCTTTGCAAGGCTAGATTCAAAAAATACCTTCCTGATTTTCCTTATGGTATTACCTGTGGCGTTTAGAAGAATATAATTTCATAAAGTCTTAAAAAAAAAAAAAGGCAGCACTCCCAAGCCTGTATCCAATCAGATTAACTTGTATCTACCCCAGTGGTCAGAACAGTGCTTGGCACATAGCAAGAGTTTAACAAGTCCCATAATTATTATTATTTAAAGCCTATTAGAGGGGGCGAGAGAGAAATCATCAGAAGTAACTAAAATGGTATATTGCCAAGTCAAAAAAGCGAAGCCAATCAGTATCAATCTTCGACAGATCATCCTCAAACTCAAATCGATCGATCGATGGACCCGACGGCAGCCTGTCTTCCACCCGCTTCTAGACATGGGGGTGCAGGGAGAGCTGCCAGGACCGGCTGTTTGGAGCAGAAGGGAGAGGTCCTTCAGCTGCCCCTTCAACTGGATTAGCCACTCGGAGGGAAAGAGCCACCATCGGAGTGGTCAGCTCTAATCTAAACCAGTCTCCCTCCAGGATATTCCCCAAACAGAGACTTTGGTGATGAAGTATTAAAGGAAAACGACCAGCCCAAGACCAGTGTTCTACAATTCTGTTGGAGCTCTATCATTAGGCCCATCTCCTTTTCACCCTTCACCCTTCCCACTCCACCTCCCCCTGCCCCAGACTACGGTACCAAGGACCACTTTGGCAACACTGTGCCACCTCAACTAGGTATGAGGGGAGCTCAAAATTAAAGGTTACAGCTGCACTGCTTAATGAAGGAGCAATTTTACCAACACCCCAGGAACCCCCAACTTTAACACTATCCTGGGAATATTTCTTCCTCCTATCCTTGTCCCATCATTTTCAAGGAGGAGGGGAGAGAAGAAAAGAAAGCCCAAGAGAACTGGACATTTAAATGAGGGCTGGGGAAAAGGGTGAATGTCATCTCCTAAGTACTTCCTTCTGGAGCATAAATGGGGCAAAATTGTGCTGCCTTATGTACTGACTTAAAGAAACATATCTGTTGCCGATTTGTACATTCCAAACGCTTAGTACAGTGCTCTGCACATAGTAAGTGTTCAATAAATACTATTGAATGAATAAATCCACTGCTGGCCTCAAAGTTCCAGGAGTTACACAGCTTTCTAAACAGTTTTCTCCTACACCTATTCCAAGGGGAAGGAAAAATTCATCTAATTGCATGGGATTTGCTTCAGGCAGGTGCCTCTGTTTCGATGATTGGTTGGATTGCAACATGAACTGTCAGTGGATTAACAGTAATTGACTGGAAGCTATGTTTGATTTAGTTTGAAATTGGACAATTTGTTACAGCAACTAATAGAGATTATGCATATGTATTACTTGTCACATTACTCAGCAAAGCAGTTAGTAAATACTGCAATTTAGTGAAGAGACATGCTACATTTTAGTAGAATTTTCAAATTAAACTTCAATAGCTCATATTTTTGACTGTCTCAATTAAAGTTTCATCACTTACCTTTTCTAATGTTTCAATGCGCTGTTTTAAAAGTCTGTTTTCTGTACGTAATCTCTGCAAAAAACAAAAGTTTACATTTCCAAGGATTATTGTTAATAGGAATTAAAAACAGTAAAACACTAAGCTTTTCTGAAATCACTCAGTGACCTTGAAAATGCCCTGACTACATTTACAAATGCCATTTCTATTACTATTAAAGTTACTCTCAACTGCTTATATTGCCTAGTGCCAAGTGACTACAATGCAAATATTCTCTTTTATAATTCAACAATATAGGAAAATTTCACCCGTTTGTGGAGCCTCGTTGCAAGAAAAGTCTTAGCAGAGAAAATAATCTTAATAATTCTTAATGAATGCAGAAATCATTGCCTAAAAGATAAGCTGTGAAGGTCATGACTATTCTAAGTTTTAAAATTGAATGCTAAATGCAGAGGACATGATAAAGAGGGAATTTCTCGAAACAAGAAAAAATTCCATTGAAATTATAGAATTTTTTTTTATAAACACTCAAGTTCCAAATGAGGAATAAAATGAGTAAGCAACCCAAAAGATTATTTAGTAACAGGCTATTAACGCTAGGGATGGACATGAGATACTTATTGCCAATTATGTGTAGTTCTAATTAGATCAGACATTTTTCTGGATCCTTGTCCAATTGGACAAAGGATCTGTCTTCAAGAATTCAGACAGTTGTGAAAAGAATGTGATTAGCTATGACTATCTTGACATTACAGATTCACAGCTAAAATTTTGCTGGTATTAAAATGGAATCAAAGACAAGAGAGTATCCCTAATTTGGGTTGCCAAGACGGGCAGGTCTGGATCATATTTCAGTGACTGAAGGTAACGTGGGCTACCAAGAATTGTCGTCAGAAACCTGCACAAATGAGACGCTTCCAGAAAACACAACTGGATCCACAGCAACTAGTCTCTTAGTACTGGATCACTGGTATCCTGGGAACCAGTCCAGGACAAGAACTATGAAATAAGTGGAAGAAGAGTGGGCTGATGTGATGCCCCAATATCGCTTCTGTCAGTAGCCCCTTCATTTATACCAAATAATCGTAACAACTATGATATTTGTTAAGCACCGATGTGCCACGTACTGTACTAAGCAATGGGGTAAGCAAATTGGGTTGGACACGGTCCCTGTCCCATACAGGGCTCACAGCTTCACTCTCCATTTTCCAGATGAGGTAACTGAAGCCCAGAAGTGAAGTGACTTGCCCAAGGTCACATAGCAGACATGTGGCGGAGCCAGGATTAGAACTCAGGTCCTTCTGACTCCTAGGCCCGTGCTCTAGCCACTAGACCACACTGCTTCTCTAGGGACAATTATTTTAGTCAGCAAACCACTTACCTCATTCTGTGGGAATTTATTAGCATACAGAGGAGACATTATAGATGCCAAACTGAGCAGCAACAAGCCCGATACTCTCCTCTTTTAGGGGCAACGGCCTCTGCCCTTTATTTTACTTAGCTCGTGAGCCCCATGTGCGACAGGTCTTGCATCTCAGCTGATTATCTTATATCCACCGCAGCTTTTAGAATGCTGTACAGTAAGCGCTAACAAGTACCTTTTCTTTTTGCATTTATAACAGTAACCGTGTCACTATGGAACAAGTACTGTACTAAGTACTGGGGTAGATGCAAGATCATCAGGGTGGACACCGTCCTTGCCCCAATAGGGGCTCATTGTCTAAATAGGAGGGGGAACAAGTATTTTTCATTTTACAGATGAGGAAACAGGCAGAGAGAAGTTAAGTGACTTGCCCAGGGCCACAAAGTAGATAAATGGCAGGGCCAGGATTAGAATCCAAGTCCCCAGACTTCCAAACCCATGCTCTTTCCACTAGGCCATGCTAAGAAGGCTGAAGCTATAATCAAGTAGGGATATGACGGCGGCCTGGAACAGTTTGGTGGATGTTCGGATGGAGAGGAAGGAATGGATTCAGGACACACTGTGAAATAACAACAATAACTGTAGTATTTGTTAAGTGCTTACTGTGTGCCAAGCACTGTACTAAGCACTAGGGTGGACACGAGCAAATGGGGTTGGACACAGTTCCTGTCCCATGTGGGGCTCAGTCTCAAACACTATTTTAGAGATGAGGTAATTAAGGGGTTACTTGCCCATAGTCACATAGCAGACATGAGGTGGGGCTGTGACTAGAACTCATGACCTTCTGAAAGTCAACAGGATGAGGTGACAGGCCGAATGTGGGGTTTAGAAAAGAGGAAGTAGTCCAAAATCATGTCAAAATTAGAGGCTTGAGACAAAGAGGGTGACGGTGGCCACTCTGATGGGAATGGCAGTAGAGGAGGAGATTTGGGAGGGAATTGAGGAGTTCAGTTTGGGATATATTGTGCTTGGTGTGCCAGAGGGACATCCATGTACAAATGACCTAGAAGCAAAAGGAGATGCAAGATTGCAGAGAAGGTGAAAGGTCAGAGCTAGTGAGGTGGATCTGGAAGACATTCACGTAGAAGAACCTGGGTTCTAACCTCAGCACTGTCACTTATCTGCTGAGTGACCCTGAGCAAGTCCCTTAACTCCTCTGTGCCTCAGTTACCCCATCTGTAAAATGGGTTTAAGACTGCGAGCCTTACATGGAACATGGATTGTGTCCAACTAGATTAGCCTGTATCTGCCTCAGAGCTTAGTACAGTGCCTGTAAAAGAAAAATAGTAGTATAAAGCACTGTTCTAAGAGCTGGGGTAGATAGAAGTCAATCAGATTGGCTAGAACTTGATTAGTAGAAGCTAGGAGAGTGGATTAGCTCCCCAGAGAGTGAGAGGAGACCCAGAACTGAGCCACATTTAGGGAAGCAAAGGAAAAATTCAACAAACGAGACTGAAAAAGATCAGACAGCAAGGGAAGAGGAGAACTAGGACAGAACTGTGCCGGCAAAACCAAGCATTGCCAGGAGAAGGGAGCAAAGAGCGGTGAAGGGTTGAAGGCAGTAGGTCAAGAAGGATGTTGAAGAGAACTAGGACAGAGTAATTTCCTTGTGTATTTAGAAATATATATTTATGTCTCTTCTCCCTCTAGACTGTAAGCTTACTGTGGGTAGGGAACACATCTACCGATTCTGTTGTAATACGGTCTCCGGACACTTAATACAGTGCTCTTCATACAGTAAGCACTCAAACACCACTGTTGATGTTGATTAGATATGTCTAGAAAGAGATCATTGGTGATCTTGAAGAGAGAAGTCTAACAAGGGCTAACAAGGGAGTTGGAGGAGATGAAGTGGAGGCAGAAAGTGTATACAACATGTTCGAGGAGTTTGGACAGGAATGGGAGATGAAGTGATAGCAAGAGGGTGCTAAAAGAAGCAAAAAAAAAGAGCAGACTCTACTCCGTCCTAATCCTCCTTGACCTTTCGGCAGCTAACGAGAGTCGATGGCTTTCTTCAGGAAGCATCATCTAACCCTGGTGTTTCTGACTTCCCTGACTAATCTCATTTCCCCACACTGAATCGGTCACTTATGCACTTAAGTCTTCCCCTATCAAGCACTTTGGTACTCACCCCATTCCCTTCCACCCTCTGAACTTCTGTACTTCTCTCAAATTCTGCTCCATCCCCTTATCTGAAATTTTAGCTTCCATCTCCACTGGACTGTGAACTCCTGGAGGATTGGGATCATGTGTCTATTGTACTCTCCCAAGTGCTTAGTACAGTGGTCCCCACAGCCTAACTGCTCAGTAAAGAGTATCGATTGTCTGAAAGTTTTTGACTAGACTCGAAGTCTGCTGCGGGCAGGGAATGTGCCTACCAACTCTGTTATAATGTACCTTCCCAAACACTTACTACAGTCCTCTACACACAGTAAGCACTTTATAAATAAGATTGATTGATAAGGGAGATTGATTCATTCATTTATTTAGTGCTTACTGTGTGCAAAGCACTGTACTAAGCGCTTGGGAGAGTACAATATAACTTGAACTTATCCAACTGAAGGCAATTAATTAATTTGCCTTTATGTTTTCATTTGAGCAGCTTTAACAATATTTGAAATAGGAATGACAGAGCAGATAGGAACAAAATGTTTTACTTAAATATTATTTTATATCCTATTATACCACGGTTGCCAACTCACACTTGTCAGGAATTCCCAAGTCTACTGCTTTAGTATTAATACTCGGGTTTACCCAAGGCTTCTCTTGTGTGGCTCAGAAGAGTTTTCCAATAACTGATGAATAGTCCTGACAAGTATAGGAGGCAGAGAAATGAACTATATTATGCCAAACATGCCAAAGGTGGAGGTGTGAAGTCTTCAGCCCTTTTGCAGATTTTTAAAAAATATGTTTGATTTTGAGAATGGATTTAGATAGATGATGTGAACTATAGAAAACCAGTTTCTGAAAATGAACAGGATTAAATGGTGCTCTGCCTTTTTTGTGGTTGCAAATGGATATTCTGAAAAAATAAACCCGGTAAATAGACTCAAAAAATCATCTGTATCTAAAATACCTGATTCTAAAAATGTTGCCTCATTTTTCCTTAGTGCATTTTTTAAAATTTCTGGATCACTGGTGTGCAAAATGGATTTCATCTTGTTGGAAGGACAAAGACATCTTCACTCATGTTGGAACGGGTGAACCAGTGAAAATCTGGTTCTTTTCGACTGGCTTGAGGCTCCATCATGACATTGATAAGAGAAGGAACAGTCTTCTCTTTTAAATCTGCTGTCATAACATTTTATGGGAGCTGTGGGTGGGTTTGAAGGCAGAGGGGAAGGTAGAGCCATCAGATGGTAAGGGAGAAGAGACTAAGAAGGGATTGGGTCTGAGGTGCTGATTTAGAGGGTAGACTTTGAAAAGCAGGTAGATTTCTCCTCTTGAAAGACAGCCAAGAAGGATGAGAGAGTGAGAAGATGCTGGAGAGAACTGGGAACTGGGGGAGGTGAGGGGACGATTTGGGGCAACTCACACTTGATGGTTTCAATTTTCTCTGCAAAGTAGTTGGCAATGTTAGCGGGGACAGAGGGGGTTCTGGAAGATTTCTGAAGGAAACACTTTACCAGGTTAAGATGGTATCTCAGTGGAACTGGATTATCCAAACTGACATACTTTCCAAAGGAAAGGAGGTTTAAAGTAAAAAAAAAAAATACAGGTAATTGCCCTCTTCTTTTATATTGCTTTTATATTTTTACTATTTTATTTTTCCCTTGTTTCAGTGTTTCAGTCACCAACTCCCTTTCCCCCTTTATTTTTAGATTGGGAGTCCCTTTAGGGTCAGGGTTCTAATTTTCATGCCTGTATTTTTTGCCAGAGGTTAATAGAGTGCTTTGCACATAGTAACGCCTTAATAAATGACTCCTAGGACTATGACTCCTACTACTCTTTTTTTAAATGATATTTTTTAAGTGCTTTCTATGTGCCAGGCACTGTTCTAAGTGCTGGGCTAGATGCAAAGTAATCAGGTTGGACAGAGTCCCTGTCCCGCACGGGGCTCACAATCTTAATACCCATTTTACAGATGAGGGAACCAAGGCCCAGAAAAGGGAAGTGACTTGCCCATGGTCACACAGTAGATATGTTCATGGAGCTAGGATTAGAACCCAAGTCCTTTGACTCCCAGGCCGGTGCTCTGTCCACTAACTCACGCTGAACCCAAGTATTATGGTCTATAAGTTTTAAAAACTCCTTTAGTTCTTCAGAAATGAGTGACTGAGGCAGAGTTCTTAAATTTAATGAACCATATCTTGCTATTTTTTTTTAAAAAGCAGCAATTAAAGATATGGAACTCATTGCCAGAATTGTGACAGAAGTCTTCAAAGACCAATTTAATGAAGGGAAAAAAAGTTCTCCAATGTGCTTCAAGACAGCAAGGAGCATATTTGAAAAGTATTTTCCCCTAATGTAATGGCATGTTTGATATATACAATGCTAAACAAGATGTCGAGGTGTGGGGCTAAAAAACTGACCATTCATTATTAGATCTCTAATGGAAAATCTCAAATAAGAATTTCATACTTGTGACAAACCTTACCATCTTACTTAGAACGAGTACTTATTTGAGAAATGAGGATCCAGTAAATGAAGTTGGCTGCTTTTTTAGGAAAGCAGCCAACTACTTTCCTATAATCTGAAAAAGGCACTTTGTGGTGACTCTACAGGATGCTTACTGAAGAGGGAGAGGACTCAGATGTTTCTATCCCAGTAATATAATTTCCATAAAATAGCAAACCTTTTGATGATGATGATGGTATTTGTTAAGCGCTTAGTATGTGCCAAGCACTGTTTTAAGCACTGGAGTCGATACAAGGTCATCAGGTTGTCCCACATGGGGCTCACAGTCTTAAACCTCATTTTACAGATGAGGTAACTGAGGCACAGAGAAGTAAAGTGACTCGTCTAAGGTCACACAACAGGTAAGTGGTAGATCTGGGATTTGAATCCACATCCCCTGACTCCCAAGCCCATGCTCTTCCAACTAAGCCTCGGTGCTTCTTTTCACAAGAAATAATGGAGAGGTTCTGCTTTTAACATTTTTTAAAAGCTAACCATTTGCCCTAGGAATTTTTCAGCACCATTTAGTAAAACCAACAAGAACTGGGGCCTACCCTGTCAGTTAAGACAGGCAATTATCATCATAATTACAACAGAAATTTGAAATGGCTAATTTTATTAGAAATTAAGGGCTTTCAAATGAGTGGTGCATCTGAAGGGGCAATGGGAAAATAGACAACAAATGGCTCCCCATCTAGAATGAGTTATGGATTACTACAATTTCTTATTCTCATTTAGGCCTCAATACCAACTATTGTTTGCAAAATCCAGATCAGAGTGTGCCTGTGGATAACAAGTTTTTTTTTGAAGAAACACAATATTCCTGTTTAGTGGGAGCCATTTACTCGCTTGGCCATTGGTGTGAGCTTAAAGGAGTGCAATATTTGGAAAACTGGAAGTCTTTGATTGTATTCTGGGAAGACATCTTAGCAGAAACAAACATGCCTTTTACTGAATTCATCATTCAGGATCCACTTATCTCCTGGTCCAGACCTACTTGTCTTGCTGTGCCAGGGTTTTAGATATGGACACTGTATTCAGATTACAGAACTGGAGTAGTAAAAGCAACCCCTCCCTCAAGTCCCCCCTCCCCCAAGTTCCCTCCCAACTGTTCCTGACATAACTCGATTGTTAAATTTTAGGGAAAGGGGTAAAATTTACTCAAACACCCAATGTATCAATTCCGATTTTAAAAACTGTTCTTTGTCTTACTAGCTCCAGTGAAAGAACAAAAATTCACCCAAAATAATTTGAGGAGTTTAGTTTTTTATGGCTTCATTTTAAAGAGACTCAAAAATCCATTATTAGGCTACCCTCCGAAATAAATCTTTTAGATCTTGGATTAGTACAGGTGAGAAATAGGAAGAAATGTCAAATAACTGACCAAAAGCACAATTAAATGTTTTCCTTCAGCAAGAAACGCCACACAAAGCTGCTTTTTCCATTCACCAAGAACTATTTACTGTATTTAGCCCTCTTATGTGCAAGGCAATGCAGTGAGTGAAAAATGTTATCTTCCAGGCAGGAGAAAGAGGAGCGCTCTGAAGTTACTTCTTTGCACAATTAGCTCAAAGCAAGTTCCCCTAAATGCCTGCAGGGTTTAACTTAGAGTTGTAGGATGCCCTTCGGGACTCAGGTGGTCATTTCTTTTGGAGGTTTCTCTTGAGTAAAAACTTGGAAGCAACTTTAGGAGCCCAATTTGTCACCATGTGTTGAATTTTGTGTTGAACTGTGACCTTTCAAAATCAGCCCAGCCACCTGATGCTTGGGGGAGGAAAGGAACAAAAAAAGGAGAAGTGTTGGAGAAAAGATAAGAATAAGGAGTGGGTTGAATGGCTGTTGACTAATTTTAAATACAGCAGGGTTCCGTTCATGTTGGGGCACCCATTTTTTACCCTTTCAGATTCTCCCTCGTTCCTTTTTCCCCACTGGTCTATCTTATTGTCTTGAGACATTTGGAATAGATAGGTAAGAGCGTCGTGAAGAGGACTAAACTGTTCTCCGTGACCTCTGAAAAAAAACAATAGAGCTACAAAGTACTCTGGATATTTACCATTAATGTCCCCTTAACAAGTCTATATTTGTATCACATCCTTCTGAACTATCTGAGCATGCAGTCTCTGCGTAAGCAATAACTCGGCATTTAAGAGAGTCAGCCTATATCCAACAGAGGGACTTAAAATAAATAAATAGATAATGTTACTTGTTCTAAGCACTGGGGTAGATACAAGTTAATCAGGTTGGACACAGTTTCTGTCCTACATGAGGTTCATACTCTTGATCCCCATTTTACAGATGAGGGAACTGAGGCCCAGAGGAGTTAAGTGACTTGTCCAAGGCCACACAGGAGAATGTGCCAGAGCTGGGATTAGAACCCCGGTCCTTCTGACTCCCAGGCCCGTGGCTCTATCCACTAGTCAACACTGCTTATGTTTTCAAATGCTCAGTACAGTGCTGTGCACGCAGTAAGCGCTCAGTAAAGATCAGTGGTGATGATGGTGATGATTTACATTGCTATAAACACTCTGATCCAAACCAAGTCCCTTATTTTCTGGGGTAGTTGGGGATTTTAAATTTTAAGTACCTTGGTCTGGTTGGTTGAAGCAGAGTCCTATTACATGGTAAATATGGTGGCGTTCTGCACTATTCATACCATGACCCAACGGAGAAGAGATTACAATCAGGGTTAGGCCAACCCAGCAGGAAAGCAACCAATGTCCAGTGGCAAATGGATGACCACAAACTGATTGCTACCTGTATCCCTTCTCCTGGTGGTTACAAGCAGCATGGCCCAGTGGTTAGAGCCCAGGCCTGGGAGTCAGAAGAACATGGGATCTAATCCCGGCTCTGCCGCACTTGTCTGCTGGGTGACCCTGGGCAAGTCACTTCACTTCTCTGTGCCTTGGTTCCCACATCTGTAAAATGGGGGTTAAGACTGTGAGCCCGACGTAAGACAGGGACTGTATCTACCCTAGCACTTAGAACCCTGCTTGGCACACAGCTAGTGCTTAACAAATACCATAATTGTTAGTATTATTACAATCGGTCAGTATTGCTGTGTGGCTAGCGTTACACCAATCCATTACAATTCGACTGCGTTAAAACATTATAACAATTTCAACTTACTTTAATTTCAACTTGTTCTTCCATCTCTTTAGTTTTTATTGTAGTGTATTCTTTTTCTAGCCTAGAAGAGAAGTTATGATATAATCATTTTTAAAAAAACCATGAACAATAAGCATGTCCAACAAAAAATAATTCTGGACATAATCCAAAATTCTGAAAGAACTTCACTGTCATTTGAAGTAATCAATTCTAGTAAAGAGCATACAGCTTTCTAGCCCCTCTCCTACCTCCCCCTGCCCCTGAAAAAAAAAATGACAAAAAAACAACATTTATTTAAAGATTCCTAATCTCTGTAGAAGCAAATACAGATGAGGGGTTTTACTGAAGGATACATTTAGCACTGAAACTGTCTTTGGAAAGTTAAAGAATTGGTTAGAAATTATCAGAATGAAGTTCATTCATTCATTCATTCAATAGTATTTATTGAGCGCTTACTATGTGCAGAGCACTGTACTAAGCGCTTGGAATGTACAATTTGGTAACAGATAGAGACAATCCCTGCCCAATGATGGGCTCACAGCCTAAACTGAGGAGACAGACAGCAAACAAAACAGAACAAAACAAGACATCATCATCAAAATAAATAAAATCAAAGAGATATACACCTCTAACAAAATAAATAGGGTAATCAAAAACATATACAAATGAGGACAGTGCTGAAGGGAGGGGAAGCAGAGGGAAAGGGAGGAATCAGTCTGGGAAGGCCTCCTGGAGGAGGTGAGCTCTCAGTAGGGCTTTGAAGAGGGGAAGAGAATTAGTTTGGTAGAGGTGAGGAGGGAGGGCATTCCAGGACAGAGGTAGGACATGGGCCAAGGGTCAACGGCGTGATAGGTGTGAACAGGGGAAAGTGAGGAGGTGAGTGGCAGAGGAGCGGAGTGTACGGGGTGGGCAGTAGAAAGAGAGAAGGGAGGTGAGGTAGAAGGGGGCAAGGTGATGGAGAGCTTTGAAGCCAAGAGTGAGGAGTTTTTGTTTCATGCGGAGGTTGATAGGCAACCACTGGAGGTTTTTGAGGAGGGGAGTGACATTCCTTCCCAGAGTGTTTCTGTAGGAAGATGATCCGGGCAGTGAAATGAAGAATAGACTGGAGTGGGGAGACACAGAGGAAGGGAGATCCAAGAGGAGGCTGACACGATAATCCAGTCGGGATATTATGAGAGCTTGTACCAGCACGATAGCCGTTTGGATGGAGAGGAAAGGGCGAATCTTGGTGATACCGTGAAGGTGAGACCAGCAGGTGTTGGTGACGGATTGGATGTGTGGGGTGAATGAGAGAGCTGAGTCAAGGACAACACCAAGGTTGCGGGCATGTGAGACGGGAAGGCTGGTCGTGCCGTCCACAGTGACGGGGAAGTCAGGGGGAGAAGAGGGTTTGGGAGGGAAGATAAAGAGTTCAGTTTTAGACAGGTTGAGTTTTAGGTGGCAGGCAGACATCCAGGTGGAGACGTCCTGGAGACAGAAGGAGATACGAGCCTGGAGGAAGGGGGAGAGAATTGGGGAGGAGATGTAGATTCGGGTGTCATCTGCGTAGAGATGATAGTTGAAGCCGTTGAAATACTGAAGTTCAATACAGATAAGTGTATTGGAGAAAACCAAATAATTTGCATAGCTACAATGAAGAATGACCAAGTATACTACTGAAAGTTCTACCTTATAGTAAATAAGATGAACATATATTAGAAACACATTGCTGATCAAAAATTCACAATTCTAGAATGCAAATAGTGTGGGATATCTTCTTTCGCTTTTGGACATTTCCCACGGGACTCATACACTATATAGTGCTTACCCCATACAGTAAACATTCCTAATAGTTGGAATCAATCATATTTATTATGTATTTACAGTGTGCACAACACTGTACTAAGCCCTTGAGAGAGTATAATGTAACAGAATTGGTGTAGACACGTTCTCTGCCCACAGTGAGCTTACAGTCTACAAGTGGGGGACAGACATTAATATGACAATTATGTACATAAGTGCTGTGGGGCTGAGGAAGGGGTGAAGAAAGGGAGTAAATCCAAGTGCAAGGGTGACGCAGAAAGGAATGGGAGAAGAGGAAAAGAGGGCTTAGCTGTGATATTTCTACTGAGGAAGGAGGACATTTGAACTGAACTTAAACACTTGAAACTTGAACTTCAAGCGCTTAGTACCATGCTCTGCACACAATAAGTACCAAACAATTGTGATGAATTGATTGACAGACATAAGGGGATACATGTATGGCATCCACAGCCCCAATCAGATCATGTCCTTTCAAAGACTGTCTTTCATATTTGTTGTTGCACTATTGATGCTGTTTTTGCCCTGAGGGATATATGTAAAACATAGGACCTTTGTGACATCTCCCTTTTTGGGCCCTGTCTGATGATAGAGGGATGAATTAATTCTAGCCCTCAGGCTCCTTGACATGGAACTGCTAATCACTTTATGGCTAAGCACAGAATAAATTCAGTTTTGCAATAAGACTTTTTTAGTCAGAAGGACCTGGGTTCTAATCCCGGCTCCACTACTTGTCAGCTGTGTGCCTTTGGGCAAGTCACTTCAATTCTCTGTGCCTCAGTTACCTCATCTGTAAAATGGGGATGAAGACTGTGAGCCCCATGTAGGAGAGAGATGCATCCAACCTGATTAGCTATATCTACCCCAGCACTTAGAACAGTGCTTGACACACAGTAAACACTATACATATATAAAAATATATATATCATATTTTAATGGTATTTGTTAAGCACTTACTATGCATCAAGCACTGTTCTAAGCATTGGGGTAGATACAAGTTACTCGGGCGGGACACAATCTCTGCCTTACAAGGGGCTCTCAGTAGGAGGAAGACCAGGTATTGAATCCTCATTTTACAGTTGAGGAAACTGAAAGGCAGAGAAGTTAAGTGACTTGCCTAAGATCACATAGCAGGCAACTGGCAGAGCCAAGATTAGAATCCAGTTCCTCTGGCACACCCAGACTCAGGCTTTATCGACTAAGCTACACAACTTCCCCAGTCATGAAGCGAATGGTTTTCAGCTCAGGATTTGAGCAGAACACAATGGAATTGTTAGGGAACATCCTTCCCACAGCACAACTCTGTTCTGAGTATAGCACTATCTACAAGTTGGTTCAAGTAAATTCAGAGAAGCATTCATTCAATAGCATTTATTGAGCACTTACTATGTGCAGAGCACTGTACTAAGCGCTTGGAATGTACAATTTGGCAACAGAGAGAGACAATCCCTGCCCAATGACGGGCTTACAGTCTAATCGGGGGAGACAGGTGGACAAAAACAAGACAACATAATCACGATAAATAGAATCAAGGGGATATACACCTCAGAAGCAAGAAACAATTAAGTGCCTAGCATGGGTCAGCATGTGAGACTCTGTTTCACAACTTTTTTTTTATGGTATCTGTTAAGTGCTTACTATGTGCAAGTCCCTGTACTAAGTGTTGGTGTAGATAGAAGCTAATCAGGTTGAACTCTGCTCCTGTCCCACATGGGGCTAAGAGTCTTAATCCCCATTTTACAGATGAGATAACTGAGGCACAGACAAGTGAAGTAATTTGCCTAAGGTCACACAGCAGACAAGTTGCAGAGCCAGAATTAGAACACAGATCCTCTAATTCCCAGGCCTGTGATTTATCCACTAGGCCATGCTGCTTCCTCATACAGTCTTACCGTACTCTGTACAGCACAGTATTTTGTGTTTCGTAACACAAGCACAAGTAATACTGTAAAATATCAATGAATGACAAGATGTAAAGCATCCTACTAATGGCGAGCATAATATTAATATAAGAATTTCTACAAAAAATGTCAACTTAAGGGGGTCACAGTCATCTACCACTTAGCTCATCAATTCCCAGTGAATCAGTGGTAACAATACTATTTCCCAGAATACAAAGGTACTTCAAGAACAACTGTCACATTATAGCAGAAATCTCTGAAGTGATTTTTTTCAAAGGTGTACATATTTTCAAAAGTACAAGGTGATATCCTAAGCCTTAAAAACTGTTCCCCAAAACTAGGATTTAAAAAAAAAACCAAACATAACATATGGAAGTGGCAGACAGAGTTTGTCGCCCTGCCTCTTGAAAGCTCTCTGACTGATAATCATAATAATTCGTAATAATTCAAGCACTTTTTAGATGCCAAGTACAGTTCTAAGGGCTGAGGTACATACAAGTTAATCAGGTTGGACACATTTCCTGTCCTACATGGGGCTCACACTCTTAATTATTTTACAGATGAGGTAACTGAGGCCCAGAGAATAATAATAATCTGCCAGGCACTGTACCAAGCGGGTCACACAGCGGACAAGAGGCAGAGGTGGGATTAGAACCCAAGGTCCTCTGACTCCCAGGCCGGTGCATTCCTGCTACTAGTGTCTATTCTAATAACAATAATAAAAATAATAATAATGTTGGTATTTGTTAAGCGCTTACTATGTGAAGAGCACTTTTCTAAGCGCTGGGGTAGATACAGGGTAATCGGGTTGTCCCACGTGAGGCTCAGTTAATCCCCATTTTACAGATGAGGTAACTGAAGCACAGAGAAGTGAAGTTACTTGCCCAAAGTCACACAGCTGACAAGTGGCAGAGCCAGGATTTGAACTCATGACCTCTGACTCCCAAGCCCGGGCTCTTTCCACTGAGCCACGCTGCTTCTCTGCGTGGCTCTAATCATAGGCAGTGTTGTCTGTCAGCTCTCTAGCAGCAAGCACCTATCAACAGCAGCGGGAAGCACATTCCTGATCTAGGATGGTCAATATGTTCAATGAATTGAATGAGCGAAATGAATGTGTTAGAGTGAAAGATGAAATGTAATGTTGGGTCAAGCCTGAATTGCAGAATGTAAACCAGACACATACAACAGTACAAATGAGGGTTCCTAAAACATACAAGGACGTAACATACTAGAGTGACTAATGGTTCTTCCAGCTTAGCATTCTCTCTCTAACAATGGCAATCAATCAATGATATTTATTGAGCACTTAGTGTGTGCAGAGCACTTTACTAAGCACTTGGGAAAGTAAAATACAACAGAATTGGGAGACACGTTCCTTGCCCAAAAGGAGCTTACCGTCTAGAGGGAGGGACAGGCATTAAAAGAAATTATGAATAGGTACATAAGTGGTAAGGGGCTGGGAGTGGGATGAATAACAAGGGCTTCATGAGTACAGATCCAGGTGCATAGGCAACACAGAAGCAGGAAGAAATGCAGGAAAAGAAGGGTTAACTGGGGAAGGCTTTTTGGAGGAGATATGTTTATTACTCAGGTTTTGAAGGTGGGATTAGGGTTGATCTGGTGAATAAAGAGAGGGAGAGGAGGTCCAGGTCAGAGGGAGGCCTTGGGCAAGGGGTCTGTAGCGAGATAGATGTAATCAAGACTCAGTGAGTAGTTTAGCGTTAAGAGGAGCCAACTGTATGGATTGGGTTATAGTAGGGAAACAGTGAAGTTAGATGGGAGGGGATAAGTTGATTGTGTGCTTTAAAGACGATGGAAAGGTGTTTCTGTTTGAAAAGGAGGTGGACAGGCAACCACTGAAGGTTCTTGAGTGGAGAGACGTGGACTGAACAATTCTTTAGAAAACTGATCTGTGTGGCAGAGTAAGTAATGGACTGGAGTGGGAAGAGACAGAAGGCAGATGCAGTAGTCGAGACGAGACTACTGTAATTGCTTGGATTAGTGTAAGTGCTTGGATTAGCGTAGTAGCAGTTTGGATGGTGAGATGGATGGTAAGCAGAATTTATAGGATTTGGTGACACTGAATATCATCATCAACAGTATTTACTGAGATTTGGGACAGCAAAATAAAACAGAGGTGGAAAACGTATTTCCTGCCCACAGTGAGTTTACAGTCTAGAAGGGAGATACAGACATTACAATCTCTAGCTGGGTCCAATCAATAGTATTTATTTAGAACTTACTGTGTGCACAGCACTGTACTAAGCGATGGGAGAGTTCAATATAACAAAGTTGGTATAGACATGTTCCCTGCCCACAACAGTCTAGAGGGGGTGCTCGCTGTGGGCAGCAAGGAATGTGCCTATTGTTATATTGTGCTCTCCCAAGCACTTATTACAGTGCTCTGCACACAGTAAGTGCTCAGTAAATACAACTGATTGAAACATTAGAAATAGAGTACGGATATTTACATAAGTGCTGTGGTGCTGAGACGGGTGAAAAGGGTGGTGTGGAGGGTGTCGATTTGTGCAATAAGAGAAGGTAGCTTGGATATGGAGGCTAAATGGGACACATTGACTTGAGAAAATTGGCGGGGTGGGTGTGCGTCAAAAGATCGGAAGTCTCTGAGGGAAGGGGGCAGATTTACAGGGAGTAGGTGTGTGGGAGAGCAGGGAGGTGAGGAGGTTATGTCAGAAAGAGGGATTTCAGAACTGGTGAGGTTAGAGATTTTACAGTGACTAGAGATGATGATGAGATTGAGCGTGTGTTCAAGTTGGTGAATGGGTGAGGTGGGGAGAAGCAAGAGGTCAGTGGAGTTGAGGGGTAAGACAAAGCGGGCAGTAGAAGTGGCAATGTAGACAACCCCTCCATCTTTCCTGTCTCACAAATACAGCTATACAGGACTCAATCAGCTCGCCCCATTCTATCTCACCAGACTAATCTACTTCAGCCTAACCCACACACTCCGCTCCTCTGGCACCAGCTTACTTATTCACTGTGCCCTGATCTAGTCTATCACTGCCAACTCTTTTTCCATATCTTCCCCCTAGTCTGGAACTCCCTCCCCCTCCATATATGCCAGACCACCACTCTCTCCACCTTCGAAGTGCAATTGTCATATCTTCTCCGTGATTCCCTAATTCTCCTTCCCTAATTAAGCCCTCTTTCCCCAGCTACTCTCTGTTCTGCATCACCTATGCGCTTGAATTTTATGACCTTTGGACATTAGATATTTGCCTCAACTCCAACACTACAGCACTTATATACATATTTTTAATTATAAATTATTTATTCATATTAACGTCTGTTTCCCCCTATAGACTGTAAGCTCATTAGGGGCAGGGAACATGCTGGTAATTATATTGTAATGTACTCTCCCAAGTGCTTAGAACAGCATTATGTACACATTAAGCTCTCCATAAACACCATTATGACTGATTGATCCAGTTCCTTCTTCCTCAACTCTCCTATCCTTCATTGCAGTATCTCAAGAGGAGATCTCCTCACTCCTTTCAAAATCTGCCCCCTTCCACCTAAGGCTCTGACCTCATCCCTTAACCCCTCATTAAAACATTTGCCCCTCCCCTTCTTCCCTCCCTGACCCCCATCTTCAGCTGTTCACTATTAATGGTTTTTTCAGTGCTTTCATGCCCATCCTATATAAATCTTTCCTTGACTTACAAAGGGTCCGTCCAGTTATTGCCCTATCTCTCTCCTACTATTGCTCTCCAAACTTGTTGAGCGAGTGGTAGGGACCCACTGCTTCCACTCTCTCTGCTCCAATTTTCTCCTTGACGACCTCCAATCTGGCTTCTGCCCCTTTCATTCCATGGAAACTTCACTCTCTAAGGTCACCAACGATGTTGTTCTTGCCAAATCCAACAGCATCCCCTACTCCTGGAAACATTATCCAACCTCAGCTGCACTGACAATGTCCTCTCGTGGTTCTCCTCCTATCTCTCTGGCCACTCATTCTCTGTCTCTTTTGCAGGCTCCTCCTTGCCTTCCACTCTCCAACTGCAGAAGTCCCTTAAAGCTCAATTCTGGGTCCCCTTCTATTCCTTATCTACACCCAGCCTTATGGGGAACTCAAATGCTCCCTTGGCTTCAACTACCACCTCTCTTTCCTTTCAGCAGGCTCGTATTTCTACCTGCCTTCAGGACATCTCTCCTTGGATGTCCCGCCAGCACCTCAATCTAAACATGTCCAAAACAGAACGCCTCATTTTTCCACTCAAACACTGACCTCTCAGTGACTTTCCCATCACTATAGACAATACCACTATCCTCCATCTCACAAGTCCACAAACCTTGGCTTAAGCAATGCAGCCTTCTCATTCAACCCACATATTCAATTGCCAACAAATCCTTCTGGTGCGTCTACATTCACAACATCGCTAAAATCTGCTCTTTTCTCCACCCAAATCTGCTAATATGCTAATCCAAGCACTTGAGATATTCTGCCTCGACCTCTCTGACTCCTGTCTCTCCCCACGCCAGTCTTTGCTTCACTCTGCTGCCTGAATCATTTTTCCCAAAAACTGTTCCATCCATATCTCCCTACTCTTAAATCTTCAGTGGTTGCCCATCTACCTCTACAAACAGAAACTCCTTGTCCACGACTTTAAGGCACACAGCTTGCCCCTTCCTACCTTACTGATTTCGTACTAAGATTCAATCTGAACACTTCACTCCTGTAATGCCAACCTATCCCCGTACCTTGATCATCTATCTTGCCATCAGCCCCTTACCCACATACTGTCCTAGAACTCCCTCCCCCTTCATATCCAGCTCCGCCACTTGTCAGCTGTGTGACTTCGGACAAGTCACTTAACTTCTCTGTGCCTCAGTTTCCTCATCTGTAAAATGGGGATTAAGACTGTGAGTCTCATATGGTACAACCCGATTACCTTGTATCTACCCCAGCGCTTAGAACAGTGCTTGGCACAGAGTAAGCACTTAATAAATATCATTATTATATGCCAGGAGATCACTACTCTCCTCACCTTCAAAACTTTGTTAAGAGTCACATCTCCTCCAAGAGGCCTTCCCCAACCAAGTCATCATTTCTCCTACCTCACCTATGCACCTAGATCAGTACCCTTTAAGCACTTGATATTCAACCCACCCTCATCCCCACAGCACTTATGTATGTATTCAAAATTTATTTCAATGTCTGGCTCGCCCTCTAGACTGTAAGCTCCTTGTGGATAGGAAACATATCTACAACTGTTTTATTGTACTCTCCCAAGCGTTTAGCATAGTGATCTGCACACAGTGAGTACTCAATAAATAACACTGATTGATTGACTGAAGAGTCCTTTTCGGGCTTTGTTCAGAAGCTTTCCCATTTATTCGTTCAAACGTATTTACTGAGCACTTACTGTGTGCAGAGCACCATGCTAAGCACTTGGGAAGTATAATTCATCAACAAATGTGACCATTTCGGTGGCACTTCTCTGTACTTTCTCTACCTCTATTATGTGTTTCCTAAACTGTAGTGACTAGAACTGCAAACAGTATTTCAGGTGGAGACTGATCAATTTCATGTATTCATTGATATTAATGTCTGTCTCCTCCTCTAGCCTGGAAGCTGGTCGTGGGCAGGGAATGTGTGTTTGTTATACTGTACTCTCCCAAGTGCTTAGTGCTCTGCACACAGGAAGTGCTCAATAAATACAACAATGAAAGTTTCATGTAGTGATATGACTCTGCTATGTATTTTGTTTTCTATGCCCTTCCTGGTCATATTTTTGTGATGGGCCTTAACCACCTTAAAAGGATGAGTGCCTAAATAAGATGATTCTAATTTCAACAAGTCATTTCTAATAGCTTGATAAAAAGAAATTGAGGAAAGGAGCTTGAACTAAGCCAATGATCATGACTAGCTGGCTAGTAATACCCACTTTGTGAGAGGGAGATGTTCAAGAGTGAGGCAAGAGGATGACAGAGGAAGTAGTCATAAAAAAATTCCAAGAAGGGAACCAATCAAGAAATTGCTAATCATAGTTCCAAATCCTAAATATCTGGAAATCTGAAATAATTTTCACATTAAAACAAAAGACAGCCTTTCCTCCCACACCACTTGAAATAAGTTTTCTGCAGTGAAATCTACCCTAAACCCATCTAACTATATTAGCTATTCAAAGTTATAGTTCTCTAAATTTAGAACACAAAGCTTTTTCACATTTTCTTTATAATTTATATAAAGCAAAATTATAGAAGAGCAAAAAAACCTCCATAAAACAGAATACCTACTTTTTCATCTTTTTTGCATTGTATTTGACTTGATAAGCTGCTTGAATTAATTTGTCTGGACCACTGTCAAACTGATGTGGAATGACCTTTTGAAAGTGCTAAGGAGCAATCAGAGCAAAGTATAAAAACTAATTAGTACCGATTATGGTGATTATATGACATTCAAAACTGAAAACATGCTAAAAGAGAAATAACATAGTGCTGGTTTACCTGTAACATTCCTTCCATGTCAAGTTGCATTAATTCTGATTGATTCATTTGAAGCACTGCTAGTCCTACTCGAAACACTATTTCTAAACCCTGAGGGAAAAATGTATAGGTATAAAATTTCAAATAATTTAAAGCACTTAGTTACCAACAATAGAAGCTAAATTAGATCCTTTGGAAGATATATTAGTAGCCTGGGAGTATTAGTGTTATTCATCATTTCCTCCTCTGTGTCTCCAAATACCTTAATGATATCCTTAAGGTGTAGTGACAGAGCTTAGAGTCTTCTTGAGGTAAGTGGAAATGAAACGCTAACGTCTAAAATGTCTTGTAATTTACATAGCAGATTTCTACACTGTGTTCACATCAATTACTTTTCTCATTTGTCCTTACAATTTCCTTGTATGGGTGGGTGGAACCAGGATTTTTTCCTCCATTTTACAATTGAGGAAAACAGGCACAGAAAGGTTAAATGATTTAACCAAGATGGTACAGAAACTAAGGAAGAGGACTATAACCTAGATCTCCTGACTCATGGCCTTGAACTATTCCACCGAACCATATCGACTAGCTTTCCTCTGGAGTCTGCTTTTCTCATAAAGTCTGCGGGCATTTTATGGCACCTACTCTGAAATACAACTCTCCTAACAAGATTTAAGATGAAAAGTTTGCTCCTGCAAACGTTGTTACCTTGCTTCTGTATAACTACCGAGACGATGGATAAAAGAACAAGTTTCTTTTCCACAGATACAAAAAACTACAAGAGTCAAAAACCAGACAGTGTTATTTGGGGCCGGGGGAGTGGGGAGGTAGCCTTTAAAAAATAAAAAATACCAACCCATATCTACCTTGTTTACAGTGAGTGTAAATTTCTAAAAGGAGAGAATCACATTTCAATATAAAGGCACAAGCAGTTAAGATTCTCTTTGGGTTCCTTAATAATTAAGATATTAATTAAGCACTTTTTATGCTAAAGCCTTGTGCTCATGTTGGGGCAGATACAAAATGAACAGTCCTTACCCAATCCAGGACTCACAATCTAAGAGGGAGGAGGGTAAACATCTTGCCCTCCAGAGTAAACACAAAAGAGGCAGACCTGGGTTTGAATCCCAGCTCTGACACTTGCCTGCTGTGTGATGTCGGGCAAGTCATTTAACCTCTGTGTCTCAGTTCCCTCATATGAAAAACAGAGAGTCCAGTACCTGAACTCCCTCCTACTTAGAATATTAACCCCATGTGAGACCTGATTAGCTGTATCTATCCCACCACTTAGTACAGTGCATGCAAAAGAGAAGCAGCAGGGCCTGGTAGAGAGAGCATGAGCCTGAAAATCAGGACTGCGGTTCTATTCCCAACTCTGCCACTTGTCTGTTGTGTGACCTTGAGCAAGTCACTTCACTGTACCTCAGTTACCTCATCTGTAAATTGGGGAGCCCTATGAGGATAAAATGGGGAGTCCCTTTGAGCCCTATACGGGACAGGGACTGTGTCCAACCTGTCAACCTTATATCTATCCTACTGCTTAGTTCAGTGCCTGGTACATAGTAAGCACTTAAAAACCATCCAGAAAAAAATCCCTTAAATATTAGTATTACCCTCAGTTGAAAAATGAGGAAACTGGGCAGAGAGGTTAGGTGACTTTTCCATAGTCCCAGCAGCACAGTGACAGATTTGGCACTAGAAGCCAGGTCTCCCATTATCCAGATCAATGCTCATTACACTAGGCCAGCCTGCTGACCCTTGCAATGCTTTATCCAATTATCCTTTCAAAAGAGGAACCTCTAAAAACTGCCTTTGAGCCAATCACTCTAAAATATTTACCAAGTACTTACTTTGTGCATAGCGCAGTTCTAAGCACCTGGGAGAGTAAGGTATTAGACCTGAATTCTACCCTCAAAGAGCTTTCGTTAGAGTGGAGGAGAAAGACACTAATATAAATTACAAGTGGGGGAAGAAGTAGAGTTTAAAGATGCATATGGAAGTGATTTGTGGGGATGTAGTGGGGTGACTACGTAAGTGGGGGTGAAGACTAAAGCGCATAGTGTTGAGTGGCAAGAGGAGAAAATGACAATAATAGTAATAATAAACTGAAATCTGTTAAGCACTGATTGCCATGCACTATATTAGGTGCTGGGGTAGATACAAGATAATCAGGTCCCATATGGGGCTCACATTCTAGGCAGGAGGGACCACAGGTCATAAATTCCAACTCTGCCAATAAAGGAGCATAGGGAAGTTAAGTGACTTGCCCAAAGTCATGCATCAGGTAAGTGGTGTGGTGAGGAAATGGGGTGAGGAGATGAAATACTGGTCAGGGAAAGTCTCCTGGAGATGTGAAGCAGCATGGCTCAGTAGAAAGAGCCCAGGCTTGGGAGTCAGAGGTCATGGGCTCGAATCCCGGATCTGCCACTTGTCAGCAGTGTGACCATGGGCAAGTCACTTCACTTCTCTGTGCCTCAGTTCCTTCATCTGTAAAATGGGGATGAAGACTGTGAGCCCCATGTGGGACAACCTGATTCCCCTGTGTCTCCCCCAGCGCTTAGAACAGTGCTCTGCACACAGTAAGCCCTTAACAAATACCAACATTATTATTATTATGTGATTTTGGAAGGGTTTTGAAGATGGAAAGAGTAGTGGTCTGCCATATATGAAGGGTGTGGGTGCTGCAGACACAAAGTAAGAGAGATAAAAGCGAGACTGAGTAGACTGGATTTAGAGGAGCAAGGTGGATGTGCTGGATTGTAGTGGAAGAGGAGCAAGGATAGTAAGGAAGAAGAAAGATGAGTGACTAACCTAAAGGATACAGTCAGGAATTTTTGCTTGATGCAGAGAGGAATGGTAAATGGGATTTTGAGTGGGAAATACGTGCAAAATGATATTTTAGAAATGCACTCTCAACTGCAGAGTGAGGTACGGACTGAAGAGTATGAAGCAAGAGCATGGGCATGACCCCAACGAAAACTAATTAATGCTACTGCTCAATTACATTTATGCCAGAACCATCAAACAGACATTTACAGCTCAATATAGGGGACACTCCCACCTCACACACACTTCCTCTTACAATATCCTGCATCGTTCCCACCTGACTACAAACACTCATGCATCAGGTCTGCCCAGCTTTAGCAGATTTTATGGTTTTAATCACAATACCTGTAGGTTTCTGGCTTCAAAAACAAAAAATTAAAATGCAAAGACTGTCCTATTTCCTACACAACTCCACAGGGTACCTAATAGAGTACTTGGCAAGTGGATGGAGATGCTAACCCACCTTTTACCCAACCAAGAGCTGAGTTAGAATCCTGAAAACACCAAAATCTGACACCAGACTGCTATCAAGTCCGGAGCTCTCTCCGGTATCTGAGCTGCAGACTCCAATTATCTGGAATCCAGCTCTTTGAAGGAAAAGTCTGCTTTTTCATTAGTTCCTACCCCCCAAAAAAAGCCTAAGCAGTTTTATGGGTAACAGAAACAATTTATAATGGGTAGCGAAAGAGATGCTAGCTGACTTTTTTAAACCAGTGTACTTCCTTCATGAGAAAGGACAGACTTGTAACTTTTCTATTAATTTGAAGGGCTGGGTTGAATTATGCCTCAGGATTTAGAGAAGAAATTTATATTTTGTAAAGGGGGCATTATGAGCAAAGCCAGACAGCTTGACCCAGGAGGACAGAGCTGGTCCAGTGAAGATATGAAATGTTTTGGGTTAATTCTAAGGAATTAAAGATTTTAAGGTCTTGTGGGTTTGGGCCAACTGTATCCAGCTACAAGAATAGAAATCCAGGAGGAATAGAATCAGAGAGGTATGGTACAGAGTGGAGGACCTGAATGGAGGTGACTTATACAAGAGTTTTACATGGAAGGCTTTTATTTTAGGGAAGAAGTGGATGTCACCTCTGAGACCAGAGGAAACTGGGACAAGAAGTGGATGTCACCTCTGAGACTAGAGAAAACTGGGACTTTCAATATCTTACCTCAGACATAAAGATGTCAAATATTTTTGTAGCCACAGGTAGTGGAAAAGTTGTAAGAAAGATGGTCAAAAACCACGACGATGCATACATAGAAGTATGGAAACTCTGAGACTGGAAATGTACAAAGAGCTCTGGCAGGTGCTCCTAGAAAGGAAGATAAATTATAGTTTTAGAAAAAGTAATAGTGGACTCTCTTCAAATGAAGAATATAATCTAAACCAAGGGCAAGCTAAAATGAGCAAGATCATCTGGAAAACAGCACACACTGAGTTTTCCTGGTGACACTGACGATCTCTTCCCCTTTCATGCCCCCCACAAAATGTATATAAACACCATCTACATTTCAATGCTTTGCTCTAAGCAGCCAGTAAAACCCTAATGACAGGAGTTTTAGAAATATAAAAGGAAAATTAACATTTCAATTCAATATTTATGGCAAGGTAGACAGATCACACTGTTTTTGGTAATTTTATTCATTAAGCACTTACTTTGTGCCAGGCACTATACTAAGTACTGGGGTAGATACAAGGTCAGATTGGACACAGTCCATGCTCCACATGGGTCTCACAGTCCAAGTCCCCATTCTACAGATGAAGTAAACTGAGGCACAGTGAAGTTAAGTGACTTGCCCAAGATTACACAGCAAATGATAGATCTGGGTTTAGAACCCAGGTCCTCTGACTCCCACTAGGCCACACTGCTATCCCCTTAAATACGCAAAACCCATCATGCAGCCCACATCTCCAGATGAAGATAAAGGGTACTCCATCCTTGCTGTGGACATAGGAGCTATTATAAAAAAAACAACTGAGCCTCCCGGAAGCTCAACATTTTCCAAGTTTTGAGTCCATAAGGAAATTATAGAACAGATGCGATTAACTTGGAATTTTGCCCTAAATGCTCATGGAAGAGAAAATGAAAAACATCTGAGCAGGTAAAAATCAGAATGGGTGGAAATAAGCAAGTTAGTAGGAAAACAAAATGCATTCTTCTCCAGATTTTGATATTTGTCCCAATCATTCAAGGTAGTTTTCACTCTCAAAATACACTGGAACAAAATGCTACTAGAACATCCCTTCCACTGACTTCCAATTAAGGCCAGCTACCATATGAGTGGCAGGGGAGAATGATTCTGGCAAGATAAAGGTGAAATCAGATCAGCACTGAAGTTGAGACATTATCCACTTCTGCTGAGTTCAACAAGCTCCCCACCAACCTTCTCCTATGACTTAGTGGAAAGAGCACGGGCCTGGGAGTCAGAAGGTCAAGGGTTCTAATCCCAGCTCAGACACTTGTCTACTGTGTGACCTTAGGCAAGTCACTTCACTTCCCTGGGCCTCGGTTACCTCATCTGTAAAATGGGGATTGAGACTGTGAGCCCCACGTGAGACAGGGACCTTGCACAACCCGATTTGCTTGTAACCACCCCAGTACTTAGTACAGTCCCTGGCACACAGTAAGCATTCAATTCACAAATAGCATAATAAAACCACAGCTCCCACCATTGTTGAGATTGGATTCCTGGAAGCAAGCCCCCCATATTTAATTGCATTTTATATTTCCATTTTCCAAATCCTCCTACTGGCTTGTCTCTAAGCTGTTAGATACATTTATCACATAGAGAAGATATCAAGGTTTGGTGGGTTTTTAAATTGCATATCTGGTTAATTTATTCTCCCCTTTGCAATATACAAATGCGGTACACACCGAGAGAATTATTATACTGTACCTGTATCATGCATTCAAACTGGTACATGCAGAGGCCCAATTCGGCCATACTCGGCTTAAAGAGTTCACGCAGTCGGTAGTCTTGCATTAATTTTACAAACACACAAAAGGCTTCTTCTTCTGGCATCTATGTTAGATCAAAGGGCAGTAAAGCACATTATTGGAGTTTATCTGTTTACTCTAGGAAATACTCAGATTATTCACCTGACCACAAATGCTTCAGAACTCCAAGGCTCAGAGTAATGTGAATCAAGCCTTTATGACACAAGTGAGTTATCGTGGCCTCACTGTCTCACAAAGAAAGTAATATTCAGTCATTCAAAACAAGAGAGGCTGGTGTCCAGGACCCTAGCCCTAGTTCTGCTATAAATTTGTCATATCACCTTCTGCAAATCCCTTTCCTGACTTGCCTGTTCACTCAGCTGTAAAATGAAGCAAACAACATCCTTATGAGGAACAAACAGGCAGGTACATTCAAAGGCACAGATAAAAACTCTTTCAGAACCAGAGGAGAGGAAATATGTAAATTTAAGGGTGAAACCATTCATCACCCACCCGGACCACCGCCAAAAAAAAAAATTGCCTTCTGAAAATTTGCTGTTGGGGAAAACATGGCCAGTAATGTTATTTCCTCAGGATTCCCCTTCTAAACTGTAAGTTCCTTGTCAATCAATCATATTTATTGAGAGCTTTCTGGGTGCAGGGCAGTGTATGAAGCATTTGAGAGAGTATAATACAAGAGACACATTCCCTGCCCACAGTGAACTTACAGTCTAGAGGGGGAACGTGGGCAGGGAATGTGTCTACCAACTCTGTTGTACTGGACTCTCTCAAGCGCTTAGTACAGTGACCTGCCTGCATACAGCCAGACATGCTGCTTTTCTACAATACAATAGATTAGCAGACCCATTCCCTGCCCATAACTAGCACTGCATGGAATATTTGTTTAGACTAGAGCACCTTAAATCCTTTCCCCTCACAGTCAAGCATAGGAACTCATTAGGTCCTGAGCTCTGATGGCCCATCCAGCCTGCCACCAGCCAGTCCCCGCTAACGTCATCCAGTTTCCGGTTGTCATTCTCTCGGCATCAGTAATTTACTACTATTAATAATAATAATTGTGGTATTTGTTATGTGCTTACTATGAGCCAGGCACTGTACTAAGCACTGAGGTGGATATAAGCAAGTCAGGTTGGACACAGTCCCTGACCCATTTAGGGCTCACGGTCTCCATCCCCATTTTCCGGATGAGCTAACTGAGGCCCAGGGAAGAGATGTGACTTGTGCAAGGCCTCACAGCAGAGAAGTGGTGGAGCTGGGACCAGAAGCCATGATCTTCTGATTCCTAGGCCCATGCTCTATCCCCTACGCCATGCTGATTTCTCTATTTGTCCCTGAACTTGTGGTCAGCCTTTCCTTTCCTCCTCCACCAGCAAGGGAATAGAGTGATTGATAGAATAATAATAATATTATGGTATTCATTAACTGCTTACTATGTTCCAGGCACTGTACTAAGTGCTAGGGTGGATACGAGCTAATCGGGTTGAACATAGTCCCTGGCCCACATGCAGCTCACAATCTCAATCCCCATTTTACAGATGAAGTAAGAGGTAAAGAGAGGTTAAGTGACTTCCCCGAGGTCACACTGGAGACAGGTGGCAGAGTCAGGATTAGAACCTATGACCTTCTGACTCCCAACCTCGTGCTCTGTCCATTTTGCCATGCTTGCCCATCCAATAGTGTGAAGGGGATTGTTCCGGTGGCAATCAGATTAAGTCCTGGGGAACTTGAGGAGAGGAGACAGGACCAAACCAAAAAAGTTGATCACCTAGAGCTCCAATTTCTCTCCATTTACAAGTCTGCCAAGGATTAAGGAGAGAGCAAATCTGCAGCACTTTGGGGTAAGAGTAGCCAGTGGTCACGAAGAGAAGGGGTCAAGGGGTTGTGGGCAGGGAATGAGGCTACCCACTCTATTGTAGTGTACTCTCCTGCGCACTTTGTACAGTGCTCTGCACACAGTACGCACTCAATAGTCAGCCAATCGTATTTGAGTGCTTAATATGTGCAGAGCACTGTACTAAGTGCTTGGGAGAGTACAACAATAAAAGAAGCATGGTGTAGTGCGAAGCAGCATGGCATGGTGGATAGAGCACGGGCCTGGGAGTCTGAAGGTCATGGGTTCGAATTTTAGCTCTGCCCCTTGTCTGTTGCGTGTCCTTAGGTAAGTCACTTTGCTTCTCTGTGCCTCGGTTACCTCCTCTGTAAAATGGAGATTGAGACTGTGAGCCCCACATGGAACAGGGAATGTGTTCAACCCGATTGGGTTGTATCTACCCGGCACTTAGAACAGAGCTTGACACATAGTAAGCACTTAAAAATACCATCATTATTATTAAACGGACAGTCCCTGCCCACAACGAGCTTACAGTCTCGACTGTACGACACTGATGATAGTTGTGAGAATCCCAGCCCCACCAGCAGCTGAGCTTCCCACAGTTAAGTGCTTTCACTAGTCTTCCAGTCTTTGCTCTAGAATGATTCCCTCCGCATTATCCAACGGGATATCGGTCACTTTCGTCCCTTCCTGGTGGAGGAAAGGAGACTTGACCACAACCTGGGGGACACTTATTTACCCCTCTGACCTTTGGGACCACTCCCACATACAGCCAATCCCTCCCTCCCCCTTGTTTCCCTGATGTCTGCTTGGCATCAGGGCAAAACGCTGAACCTGTAGCACAGAGCTGGAGCAAGCTGTCTTTGGAGGGGAGTATTGCAGCCAAGTAGCTGGAAGACTGTGTCCCCCAGGATTTAGACATTAGCATGAAGCAAGAACTATACAGACTTTCCAAAAATCACTGTGTGCACACCAGCGAAAAAATCCAATCAAAATTCTTTATAAATTCAAGTGGAAAGAATTACTGCAAGCTACTTCTATACCAAAAGTTCTAGAAGAGGATTAAATTGCACTTTTAGATATAAATAGGTATATTTATATTTATACTTACCTGCATAAGTAGCAGCCCAACTATAAAAGCACTTCCTTGACAGTATCCAACCTCACGGTCCACTAAAGAATAGGCCTAGGAGGTAAAAACTAGTTCAAAAATACAATTTTACAATTGGCCTCATACTCAGTAATACAAAAAGTGTGGTCAAAAAAGAAACCAAGGTTTTTCAAAGGAACATTGCTTGATTCCCATACATACATATGAAATATTTCTCCTTTCCAAAATGTCATTCCAGATGCTGGGAACACAGTAGGGCTTGGGCTATAATAATAGTGTTGGTATTTATTAAGCGCTTACTATGTGCCGAGCACTGTTCTAAGTGCTGGGATAGACACAAGGGAATCAGGTTGTCCCACGTGGGGCTCACAGTCTTAATCCCCATTTTACAGATGAGGTAACTGAGGCACAGAGAAGTTAGTGACTTGCCCACAGTAACACAGCTGACAAGTGGCAGAGCCGGCATTTGAACTCATGACCTCTGACTCCAACGCCCATGCTCTTTCCACTGAGCCATGCTGCTACGTGAAAGCAAAAAGGGAGGTGGAAGAAAGCTGTTTACTGTAACAATTTGCACTTCCAGGTGCTTAGTAAAGTGCTCTATTTTATTAATGATGTGCATTTATCTATGGTTCTATTTATCTATTTTGATGGTATTAATGCCTGTCTACTTGTTTTGTTGTCTGTCTCCCTCTTCTAGCCTGTGAGCCTGTTGTTGGGTAGGGACTGTCTCTATCTGTTGCCGAACTGTACTTTCCAAGCACTTAGTACAGTGTTCTGCACACAGTAAGCCCTCAATAAATACGACTGAATAAGCACTCAATAAATATGACAATGAATGAATAAGACCTTGACGCTTTGAGTGGGAAAATGAAACAAAAGAGATGGTGAGAATATGGTTGGAGGAGCAGTGTAAGATCTGTGGCATTTGTTGAGCACCCACTATGTGTCAAGCACTGTTCAAAGTGTAATGTTGGGTTTGCAATTTTAGGAAAATTTAAAAACGATGCAGGGAAAATGGGAGATGAGAATTAGTAGAACAATCTGAAGTAAAATATTAACAAAGTTGAAGGCCTAGTATTTAACAGTCGATTCATTCCATTATATCGTACTCTCCCGAGTGCTTAGTACACAGTAAGCACTCAAAAAATACAATTGATCTTAGATATCAAACTCCAAGATGGGGAAGACTTTTTATTAAAATCACAACAGAATTCATTGCCAAAAGCAATGGGTCCAGGCTTTTGAATAGGGATCCTACTGGTATTGTTTTCTGAAACTTGGGCCAACTTTACTCTCTTGGTGAATAAAAGAACTTACCTTCATTACATTAAATAAAACTTCCTGCCCAAGGCTGTCCTTTTCTTTAAAAAAGTCGTGCTCAGGATACGTTCTAGCAATGTCCCTTCTGATAAGCTTTTCACATGGTGACGTCATTTTCAAAAGTTCTGAATACTGATCCTTAATTGGCATACTTTGAGCACTACATAATAGCTGCCAAACTATTGCTCTAAAATGGTGGGGTATCCCTTTTCGGACAAGTTCCTAAAAGACAAGAAAGAGAAATGCATTCAGGTTTCTACTGCAGAGGGAAAAATAAAATGTATGATTTGGGAGCAACTTCTGTTTCTCTACATCTGAGTGCCTACAGAATGAAAACAGGAAAATAAAATTACACTATTTGTACAGGAAGTCACAACTGTAGCCGACTGACTCATGTGTTGCACTTAAGAAAGGAGCTGTGCTATTAGAGCAGAAGTGAGGGGTCAGAGGCAAAAATGAAAATATTCCAAGCTTAAACAGAAATTCCAAGACAAGGGATGATCTCTCTGTGTCTCCAGTATGGCCCAAACTGCCAGGAGCACTTTGGTTTTTTAAGATGATGATGATGATGGTATTTGTTAAGGACTTTATATGTGCTAAGCACTGTACTAAGCGCTGGGGTAGATACGAACGTATTGTAAGATGCACTTACACCACTGAGTAAACTTTGCCAAAAGTAGTCTTGGCCTCCAATATAAAAGATACCCATACACACCTATTTCTTCTATAACCTGAGCGTTGTGTTCTTATAAAACTACGCATTAAAGGAAACTCAACCCAAATTCAATACCCGGGCACACAAATGGCACATGTGCAAACAGAATCTTCAATAACAGATACTGCAAACCAAAACAGACTCATGCCTAATTCTCTAATCACAGTAGAGCCAAAAAAAAGTACTATACACGCTCATTATGGCAGAACTGAGTTTACCTGTCCATTAAATAGCGTCAATCAATGGTACTGAGCACTTATTGTGTACAGAGCCCTGTACTTTAGCACTTGCATTGTGTACAATACAGACTTGGTACACATGATATCTGCTCAAGAGAAGCTTCCAATCTATAGGGAGACACCTTAAAATACGTTACGCACAGGTGAAATATTACAGCATACTATCAAAACAACATAATTTCAGCAGGAAGGTGAACACGAATACCTTAACTTGCTTTTCTTTCTTTTTGCGTATATCTTCCCACTCATTAACAATTCTTCCCCAGAGGATCCACGAATCTTCCTCGAGTTGGCTGAGATTGCTGGAGGCGGATGAACTTGACACAAGAGAGGAGCCGCTGTTTCTTCTTGACCCATTTACAGATCTCAGGGACTTGCTATCGGTCTCTAAGAGCCTAAAGTGACAAGAATCAGAATTTTAAACCCTAATCCTGACATTACTATGGAATTGCCTATTAACTGTAGTTTCTACGGTGAATTGACACCAATTACTCTGACTTTAATAAAGTATGATTATAAAATAGTGATAGAATTCAGTTTCGTACTTGTGCTATTTCTCTCTAACACTGAGATCGGTAGTATTTATTCAGTGCTGACTGCAGAGATTGTTTGGGAGAGTGCAAAGAAGGTAAAAAGACCCAGCACTCACCTTCACGGAGCTTTCAATCCATATAATTGGAGATATGGCCAAGTACAAAAAAGTGAGGGTTTGGGGTTTTGGCTTTTTTTCAGGGCAGTAGTAAAATATCAAAATTTAACATCTAAAATATATCTGACTAATATCCTTTTTGAATTGCAATGCTCAATTGAGGTAAATGTGTTGCTAACCGTGTTAACTTTTGTATGTTGACTTTTAAGAGCCATAAATTCAATCAGACTTGTCCATGTTCATCATATGCTAGAGGGAGGCAGAGTGTGAAGGGGAAGGCCATAACATTTTTTTATTATGGTATTTGTTAAGTGCTTATTAGGTGTCAAACACTGTTCTAAGCACTTGGGGTAGATACAAGTTGCTCAGGTTGGACAGAGTCCCAGAACCACATGGGACTCGCTGTTTAAGTAGGATGGAGAACAGGTTTTGAATTTCCATTTTGCAGATGAGGGAACTGAGGCACAGAGAAGTGAAGTGACCTTCACAAGGTCATACAGCAGAAAACTGGCAGAGCCAGGATTAGAACCCAGGTCCTCTGACTTCCAGGCTTTTGCTCTGCCATTAGGCCACACTGCTTCCCTGAATGGAAACCAATCCTCCACTTCCAACACAACTCCATGAGGGAGCAAAGAGCAGAAGAACACGCCAGTCAGTTTTTAACCTGTGACACCATCCATTCCTGAGTTACGTCAGAGTCGAAAGCCTGTAGTATAAGAGTTTCCTGGCTAACAGAAAACCATACTAGTTCTAAAAAATATATGACTTTTCCCTTTTACAGATCCAGGAAGTCATAAGAATTGTGGCATCGGTTAAGCACTTACGTGCCAAGCACTGGGGTAGAAACAAGATAATCAGGTCCCACAAGGGGTTCACAGTCTTAGTAGGAGGGAGAACAACTATTGCATCCCCAATTTTGCAGATGAGGGACCTGAGGAGCAGAGATGTTGAATGACTTGCCAAGTTGAGCGACTTGCCCAAGGTCACACAGCATGTATGTGACGGGGCCTGGATTAGACCCCACTCACTCCCAGCCCTGGGCTCTTTCCATTAGGCTACGTTGCTTCCCCGAGAAATATTACCCAGGGAGTCATCACATAAAGCAACACAGGGGGTGGTAGAATCAGTCACAGGCCATGCACTGACTTGTTCCTACACAACCCGATCACCACAGAAGATTAAGGTAAAAAAGTCTGAGCCCTTCTCCCTGCTTCCCCATCTCCTACACACACCACTTTCTCCCCACCAAAGCTCTCAGGAGCTCACCTGTCAGGAAACACAGAACCCCCTAGAGTAACAAGGCCCTAGAATAGGAGGGACCCATGATTAACCCAAAAAGCACTGGAAATTTATTTCCATAGGAAGCTTCACCTAGAGAAGCAGTGTCGCTTAGTGGATAGAGCACAGGCATGGGAGTCAGAAGGACCTGGGTTCTAATCCCAACTCCGCCCCTTGTCTGCTGTGTGACCTTGGGCAAGTAAGTCACTTAACTTTTCTGGGCCTCAGTTACTTCATCTATTAAAAAAAAAAAATTGGGGATTAAGAGTGTGAGCCCCATGTGAGTCAGGGACCGTGTCCAAACAGATTAATTTGTATCTATCGAGTGCCTGGAACAGTGCTTACCATATAGTAAGTGTCTAACAAATACTATTATCATTATTATTACTAGTTAAGAACATCACAAACCTACTTTGCAGTAAAGTTCAAAGGGCATGTGAACAAAGAACACAAAAATGTAAAAAGCATGAGGAAAAAATCAGGCAGAAATATGGTTTAAATTATTCAGGTGATAAGAGTGGATAAAAGTTGTTAGGGAAGAGAACATGGGCCTGGGAGTCAGTTGGTAATGGGTTCTAATACCACTCTGTCATCTGTCTGTGTGACTTTGGGCAAGAAACTTTGCTTCTCTGTGCCTCGGTAACCTCATCTGCTAAATGGGGATTAAGACCATGAGCCCCATGTGGGACAGGGACTGTGTCCAACTTGATCTGCTTGTATCCGCCCCAATGCTTAGTACAGTGTCTGGCACATAGTAAACACTTAACAAATAACATCATTACGATTAGGAAAGAAGGGCAGGGGAGCAGGGTCTGTCAGGTAATGGGACAGGACTCCAAAAGCACATCATGTTGCAGAAATTACATGATTCTACTTTAGGGGCTTGAAATGATTCAAACAAATCAATGTGTTCCTTCAAAATTTCAGTTGGTAAACATTCAAATGTTTAATTGTGTCTCTTTACAATGTCAATATTAGTAGGGTAGAACTGGATTCCTCTTTGAACAGCCAAAAGTTTCAAATACACATTCCCCAGCATTTTTTTAAGATATTTGTTAAGCTATTTCGGGGATTAGAAGAGAGAAATCACTTTAAATTCATAAATTTCAGCCGCCAGCCCCCATTAAAAGCCACAAGTTTTTCCATCACTGATCCCATTTCCCTAATCTATTCCAAAAGCTAAATAAGACTCCAAGGAAAAGTTTCACCTCAGAAATATTTCAAGACATAAGAAAACAAGTCACCAAATGAAGAACCTCCCATATTACAAGACCAGTAATAGACTCTATGTACACTGTGTTGCTCCAACCCGCATACTTTGATGTCTCAGCAAGATTTAACCTAAATCGCTGTAACTGTGGGAGGAAATTAATTTCACTTTTGAATGCTCCTCTTATTAGAAATTTGGTGCTCATTTACGTGTAAATCTTACCTTAATGCCACAGCTTCCTGCATCAATATGGTGAAGTGAGAAGAGTGATCAGAAAGAAGCACAAAAACATACTACATCTCTATCAATTATTCACCCTCACTAAACAGATCTTTGGAACTGTGGACTGAACCACTCTCATACTTTGTTCGGGGAGGGGAGAATAGGTGAAACACTCATTCTATTAAAAATTGGATTAGGGAGTAAAACCAGGAAAATGCCCAGAATTAAATCCCTTAAATAATCAAAAATTTCAATTTAAAGGACTTGGCAAAATTTAGCACAGCAACAATGTTGACTGGATACCGGAAACCCAGCCTCGAGCATTAGAAGAATGACTAATCCGTTTCCAATCTGCCACTTCCCTGGTTGGAGAGAAAGTTTGTCCCCAGAAACCCTGGGGAAGAGAGAAGAGGAGGCCATGGAGAAAACTAGCAAGAACAGCAAGGCATAGTTGCCTCTTGCCACCCCCAAACTCTAATAATAATAATAATATTAACAACTGTGGTATTTATTAAGCACTGATGATGTGCCAGCCACTGCTCTAAGTGCTGGGGTAGAGACAAGGTAACTTGGTTGGACACAGTCCCTGCCCACATAAGACGCAGTCTTAATCCCCATTTTATAGATGAGGGAACTGAGGCAAAGAGTGACTTGCCCAAGGTCACACAGCTGACAAGTGGTGAAACCGGGTTTAGAACCCTCCTCTTTCTGATTCCTAAACCCATGCTCTTTCCACTAAACCACACTGCTTCTCTTACCACCCAGCCACAGTTCCTTTTCCCAAGAGAGGCTTATATTGCTATGATTTAATGATCTAAAACAATTATACACAAACCAGAAAGTCACCTGATTTGGCTACTTGCCAAGAGAGGTCAAGAGTACCTCATATTTCATGAATGGCTTTATGGTGCAGAAGTAGTTTAGAAAACTTGGGCCTTGTCTGATTTATTTTTAAAATTTGATTTAGATTATGTTCCCATAGAACAGAATCAAAAGGAAGTTATTATCTGTTAAACTTTTTGGAAAAGGACAAAAAGTTCTAACTAAATTTAACATTTTTAAAGACTGCCAGATATTCAATTCTGTTTCCTTTTGAGTGTTCCCTGTTGAGCTGTGGCTGTTCATGCCAATTTTTTTTAACTTCAATTATTCATATACAATCCCTAGATTTGAAGGAATAAGCTTCAGATCTTTTACTCCTCTCGTGAAATTCAAATGGCCCAAAATTCCTGACATTGTTACTTTTCCCTCATGATCCAATTTTTCAAAGCCAATAACCGCATTTTAAATCTTTAGTCAGGCTTGGATCAAAACACATTGGACCCTGCTACAACTTATGTTACCGACATGTTCTTGTTTTCCGCAGGTCTCAGCTAAATCCCAAATCTTGCTGTACAAACTATCTGCTTTGTGAGGTGCTTAGCCATACTTTCAAGTTTCTAAGCTACTCCTAGCTCTTTGCATGAGATTTTGTTGTGGGCAGAGAACGTGAGTGCCAGCTCTGTCGTACCGTACTCTCCCCAGCATTTAGTCCAGTGCTCTGCACACAATATGCGCTCAATAAATACTCCACATTTAAAGACATATACACTTCCCTTCCCAATCTCCTCCGACTTTGTAGATAGAGCCCTGGCCAGAGCTCATGGACCTTGGGACATTTCAAGGGTCAAATCCACACCACCTTCCCTACTGGGGCCTCTTCAGCCTCTCCCTTCTGCATCCTCTAGACACTTGGATCTTTAACCTTTAAGCACTTGATAACCTAATCTCGGCCCCACAGAACTCATGTACCTATTGAGAATTTATTTATACTAATCACTGTCTCCCCCGCAAACTCTAATTTCATGTGGGCAGGGAACTTTCCTTCCAACTCTTGTACTGTACTCTCCCAAGGGCTTATTATAGTGCTCTGCGCATTATAGTGCTCTGCACACAGTCTGCACTCAATAAAAGAAGCAGCGTGGCTTAGTGGATAGAGCCCGGGCCTGGGAGTCAGAAGGACCTGGGTTCTAATCCCAGCTCTGCCATTTGTCTGCTGTGTGACCTTGGGCAAGTGACTTCACTTCTCTGGGCCTCCATTCCATCATCTGTAAAATGGGGATTAAAGACTGTGCGCCCCATGTGGGACATGGACTGTTTCCAACTTGATTAGCTTGTATCTAGCCCAGGGTTTAGTATGGTGCCTGGCTCAAAGTAAACACTTAAATTCCATAAAAATAAATACCATTGATTGATTAAAGAAGTGAGGAGGGGGGAGGAAGGGAAAGAAGTAGTAATAATAATAATGACGGTATTTAAGTGCTTACTATGTGCCAAGCACTGTTCTAAGCACATGGAGCAGCGTGGCTTAATGGAAAGAGCACGGGCTTGGGAGTCAGAGGTCTTGGGTTCTAATCGCAGCTCCGCCACTTGTCAGCCTTGTGACTTTGGGCAAGTCACAACTTCTCTGGGCCTCAGTACCTCATCTGTAAAATGGGGACTAAAACTGTGAGCCCCACATGGGACAACCTGAATAGTTTGTATCTACCCCAAGGCTTAGAACAGTGCTTGGCACATAGTAAGCGATTAAACACCATAATAATTATTAGTATTTATCGAGAGCTTACTTTGTGCAGAGCACTGTACTAAGCACTTAAATATGGCATTTATATATAGTACTTAAATATATTTTTATTTTTTTATTTTCTAACCTCTGGGGTAGATACAAGGTAATCAGGTTGCCCCACATGGGGCTCACAGTCATAATCCCCATTTTACAGATGAGATAACAGGCACAGAGAAGTGAAGTGACTTGCCCAAAGTCACAGCTGACAAGTGGTGGAGTCAGAATTAGGAGACCTGGAGTAGTGAGCAAGCACAGCAAAGTTGACATTGCCTGGAGTCATTGCCAAGTGGGACTTGGAGTCAGATGATCTGGGTTCTAATCCCATCTCCATCGCCTGCTTGTTGTGTGACCTTGGGCAAGTCATTTAACTTCTCTGAGCCTCAGTTTCCTCATTTACAAAATGAGGATTCAACATCTGTTCTCCCTCCTCCTTAGACCACAGACCCCATGAGGGATCGGGAATGACAATTATTTGCACCTACCCCAGGGCTCAGTGCTATTAATCGCCACACAGCAAGTGATTAACAAATACCACAGTTATCATTATTATTACTTCCAGTGGGTTTTCTATGCCTGGAAATCCCTTGACATTCACTGAGACTACATGACCCAAAAACTCCCTTCCTTTCACCCCACGGCTCCCTCCAGTTATCGCCCTATCTCCTTCCCACCATTCCTCACCAAATTCCTTGTTCCTCTCCAATTCTCTACTTGACCCCCTCCCAATCTGGCTTCCATCCCCTTCACTCCATAGAAACTGCCCTCTCAAAGGTCACAAATGATCACCTACTTGCTAAATCCAACGGCCTCTACTCCAACCTAATCCTCCTTGACCTCTCAGCTGCCTCTGACACTGTGGACTACCCCCTTCTCCTGGAAACATTATCCAGCCTCAGCTTCACTCACACTGTCCTCTCCTCTCTGGCCGCTCATTCTTTCACAGGCTCCTCCCTACCTCTGACCTGGAACGCTCTCCCTCCTCAAATCCACCAACAACCACACTTCCCCTCTTCAAAGCCTTATTGAAGGATCACCTCCTCCAAGAGGGCTTCCCAGACTAAGCCCCCCTTTTCCTCAGCTCTCCTTCTCCTCCCCGTCACTCCGACTCACTTCCTCTGCTCTATCCTCCCCGCCCCAAAGTACTTGTGTATATATGTATATATCTATAATTCTATTTATATTAATGCCTGTTTACTTGTTTCAAAGTGTATATATATACATATATATATAGAATTCTATTCCTTTATATTGATGCCTGTTTACTTGTTTTGATGTCTGTCTCCCCCCTTCTAGACTGTGAGCCTGGTGTGGGTAGGGATTGTCTCTATTGCTGAACTGTACTTTCCTTAGTACAGTGCTCTGCACACAATAAACGCTCAATAAATACCACTGAACGAATGAATGAATGTCTCCCATCCTCTAACTATGGGAGTCCCTCAAGATTAAGTTCTGGTTCTCTTTCAATGGTCAGTAGACCATTGACTCCCTCTCCCTTGGAGAACTCATTTGCTCCCTTGGCTTCAACTACTATCTCTATGTGGGTGGATCCCAAATCGACATCTCCAACCCCGATCTTTCTCCGTTTCTCCAATGTCACATTTCCCTCTGCCTTCAGGGCATCTCTACTTGGATGTCCTGCCACCTCTAACTTAACAAAATGTTTGAAACAGAACTACTTTTCTTTCCACCCAAACTCTATCCTCCCTATGACTTTGCCATCACTGTAGACAGCATCACCATCCTTTCTGTTTCACAAGCCCATGACCTTGGACTTATCCTTGACTCATCTCTCATTCAACCCACATCTTCAATCTATCACCAAATCCTGTCGATTCAACCTTCACAACATTGCTAGAATCCATCCTTTCCTCACCATAAATAAAATAAAATAAACTGTGGTATTTGTTAAGCACTTACTATGTGCAAACCACTGTTCTAAGCACTGGGGGATACAAGGTGATCAGCACTGGGGGATACAAGGTGATCAGGTGGTCCCATGTGGAGCTCACAGTTTTAATCCCCATTTTACAAACGAGGTAACAGACAGTGAAGTGACTTGCCCAAGGTCACAGAGCTGACTAGCGGCGGAGCCGGCATTAAAACCCATGACATCTGACTCCCACGCCCGGGCTCTTTCCACTGAGCCACGCTGCTTCTCTGATGGCTACCACATTAATCCAAGCACAGATCCTGTCTTGCCTCGATTACTGTCTCAACCTCCTTGTTGACCACCCTGACTCCTATCTCTCCCTGCTCCAATCCATACTTCACTCTGCTGCCTTGATCACTTTTCTTTAAAAACATTCAGTCCAGGTATCTCCACTCCTCAAGAACCTCCAGTGGTTGCCCATCTACCCCTGCATCAAGCAGAAGCTCCTTACAATTGGCTTTAAAGCAATCACCTTGGCCCCTCCTATCTCACCTCGCTATTCTCCTACTTCAAACCAGCCCGCACACTGCGCTTCTATAATAATAATAATAATAATGTTGGTATTTGTTAAGCGCTTACTATGTGCAGAGCACTGTTCTAAGCGCTGGGGTAGATACAGGGTCATCGGGTTGTCCCACGTGAGACTCACAGTCTTCATCCCCATTTTACAGATGAGGGAACTGAGGCCCAGAGAAGTGAAGTGACTTGCCTACAGGCACACAGCTGACAAGTGGCAGAGCTGGGATTCGAACCCTTGACCTCTGGCTCCCAAGCCCATGCTCTTTCCACTGAGCCACGCTGCTTCTTTTAGCCCCGCTGCTTCTAATGCCAACCTACTCACTGCACCTCAATCTTGTCTATCTCGCCACCAACCTCTCACCCTCATCCTGCCTCTGGCCTGGAACACCATCCTCTTCATATCCAACAATTATTCTCCCTACCTTCAAAGCCTTACTGAAGGCACAACTCCTCTTAATCTGTTCCCTTTAACCGTCCCCACACTCAGCCCTACAGCACTTATTTCCATATCGGTAATTTATTTATATTAATGTTTGCCTCCCCCCTAGATTTGTAAGCTCACTGTGGGCAGGGAATGTGCCTGTTATATTCATTTATTCATTCAATAGTATTTATTGAGTGCTTACTATGTGCAGAGCACTGTACTGAGGGCTTGGAATGACCAATTCTGCAACAAATAGAGGGACAATCCCTGCCCAATAATGGGCTCACGGTCTAAACGGGGAGACGGACAGCAGAGCAAAACAGAACAAAACAAGTCATGGTCTGTCGGATTTGAGGAGGGAGGGCGTTCCAGGTGCGAGAAAGGACGCGGATTCTGTAGGAAAAGCAGAATTTGATTCCTGAAATCCATCTCAATTGTATGTTTTATTACCCTATTTATTTTGTTGAGATGTACATCACCTTGATTCTATTTATTGCTATTGTTTTTGTCTGTGTCCCCTGATTAGACTGTGAGCCGGTCAATGGGCAGGGACTGTATCTGTTGCCGATTTGTCCATTCCAAGCGCTTAGTACAGTGCTCTGCACATAGTAAGCGCTCAAAAAATACTACTGAATGAATGAAATCTCTACTAACCTGCCAGGGCACTAGGAGGGAGGATTGGGTTATGAGCCGCTTTCTACCTGTTTCCCAGTAGGTGGCAGGCCTCTGCCACCCCAGAACAACTAGCACAAGGTGCAGCACTCCACTCAACTTCTCCTCCTTAAATCCATCAAGCACGTACTGTTTGCAAAACACTGTATTACGCACCTCCTTAAACCTTTCCTTAAAGGTCGAAGCAGCATGGCCTAGTGGAAAGAGACCGGACTTGGGAGTCAGAGGTCACGGGTTCTAATCCGCCACCTGTGTGACTTTGGACAAGTCACTTAACTTCTCTGGTCACGGGTTCGATTCCCGCTCTGCCACTTGTCAGCTGTGGGACTGTGGGCAAGTCAGTTCACTTCTCTGGGCCTCAGTTACCTCATCTGGAAAATGGGGATGAGGACTGTGAGCCTCACGTGGGACAACCTGATGACCTTGTATCTACCCCAGCACTTAGAACAGTGCTCTGCACATAGGAAGCACTTAACAAATACCAACATTATTATTATTATTCTCTGGGCCTGATTTACCTCATCTGGAAAATGGGGATTAGACTGTGAGCCCCAAGTGGGACATCCTGATTATTGCTTGGCACACAGAAAGCGTTTAACAAATACCATTATTATTATTCAGAGAGGCAGTGTGGCTTAGTGGAAAGAGCCCAGGATTGGGAGTCAGAGTTCGTGGGTTCTAATACCGGTTCTGCCACTTAGCTGTGTGACCTTGGGCAAGTCACTTAGCTTCTCTGGGCCTCAGATACCTCATCTGTAAAATGGGGATGAAGACTGTGAGCCTCACATGGGACAACCTGATTACCTTGTATCTACTCCAGCGCTTAGAACAGTGCTTGACACATAGTAAGCAATTAACAAATACCATTATTATTACTATTATTATTAAAACCTTGAGAGAAGCAGCCACAGTCTCAACCCAGAACCAGTGCCACAGACCCCAGTAATCTCCCTGTGGCTGGCAAATATTTAGCATCAGGCCTGGCTGGTATCTGAACCTACTCTGCACCTGGAGGAAGAACCTACTCAAAGACGCTGGGAGCCAAACAGATAAACTTGTCATACTTACTTGTTAGGCAAAGTTAGACAGGGCATCATCAAGTTAAGAGAACTTCTCCCAGCATTACAAAACACATCCAATACATCAATAATATCTATCGAGCGCTGTGTGCAGACCACTACACAAAACGCTTGGGAGAGTACAATAACAGAATTGGTAGACATGTTCCCTGCTCACAATTAGCTTTCAGTCTAGGGTCTCACAGACTATTGATCACTTAAATAATTTCTAGCAGAAGTAAAAGCAAGCTTCCCTCAAAACCTGTCATTTAATCTAATTTGTTTCTTTACAGGTGTGAAACGAATATGTTTGTCAACGACATGGATGAGCAGAGCACGTTCAAAAATCAAAAATCTCTAAAATATAAGTAACGTTGTTTCTGTAAAACCTTGCTAATGTGTGACGTCTGATTCTCCAGAGCCTGGGGCTAGTTCAGTTTTCTACAGCTAATTTAGAAATAAGTTGCATTTTAATTATTAAAATATATAGGTTCATAAAATTTCACTGAGAACATAATGAAGCACCAATACATACAACTAGGCTACTTTAATTATAGCAGGTTTAGGAAGGCAGAAGCATACGGAAAATATTTCAAATAAACAGATGTCTTCCAAAATTCCAAAAAGCAAAATGTCAGGAATTTTACAGTGAAACCAATTGCTAATGGAAACATATTTATTCATTTTATTCTGCTAAATTGAGATTATTAAAGGTTCTGAAATTTCAGAACACATTCTCAGTAGAAACGTTATCAGAAAATAAAAGTAATTTGAGGAATTAAGTCAATGGCATTTATTGAGTGCATGCTGTGTGAACAGCACTATATTAAGCACTTGGGAGAGTACAGAGAGATACTAATATAAATAAGTAAATTATAGATATGTACGTAAGTGCCATGGGGTTGACAGTAAAGTGAACACCAAGTGACCAAAGGGGACAGATCCAAGTACATAAATGACACAACAGGGAGACCAAGTCAGGAGGAGGGCTTGAAGAATCAACAAATTCTACTGAGCGATACTACAGCCGTAAGCTTGGGCTTGGGAGTCAGAAGGACCTGGGTTCTAATCCCATTTGTCTAATCTGCCACTTGTCAGTTGTATGACCTTAGGCAAGTCACTTCATTTCTCTGGGCCAGTTCCCTCATCAGTAAAATGGTGATAAAGATGGTGAGCCCTAGGTGGAACAGGGACTGTGTCCCACCCGATTAGCTTGTAACTGGTCCAGCACTTAAAACAGTGTCTGACACATAGTAAGCACTTAACAAACCCCATCATTACTATATACTGGTTACAGATCCGATGAGGTTTTGCTTCTCACAGATGCCCAGATATACCCCTTGCGTCAGCCACCAACTGCATCCCTTTCAACATGCCACTCCACAGTCAATCATATTTATTGAGCACTTACTGTGTACAGAGCACTGTACTAAGCACTTGGGAAAATATAATAAACACTTCACAACAGCGGATTTTGAACAGGAGGGCACCTGGGACAAGAACATGTGACTGCTCAGTGCTCTCTATCCACCACAAAGAAAATTCAAATCCGTATTCTACTGAGGATGCCATGACTCTCACTCCTTGAGTAGCTGTCTACACCTGCAGTCTCAAATTCCTCTCCTCCAATTGTCTCCTTGACCCACTCCAATCTGGCTCCATCCACTTCACAGAAACTGCCCTCTCAAAGGTCCTAATGATCTCCTATTTACCAAATCCAATGGCTTCTACTCCATCCTAAAACTCCTCAACCTCTCAGTTGCCTTGGACACTGTGGACCATCCCCTTCTCCTGGAAGCGTTATCCAATCTTGGCTTTGCTGTCTCTGTCCTGCCCTGATTCTTCTCTTTTCTCTCTGGCCATTCATTCTCAGTTTCCTTCGCAGGCTCCTCCTCTGCCTCCCACTCCCATGGGGGTCCTGCTAGGTTCAGTTTGGGGTCCTCTTCTATTCTCCCTCTATACCCACTCCCTTGGACAACTCATTGGCTCCCATGACTTCAACTACCACCTCTATGAAGATGATACTCAAATCTACATCTGCAGCCCTGATCTCTCGCTCCCAACTGCCATTTTACATTTCCTCTTGCCTTCGAGACATCTCTACTTGGATGTCCTCCCTTCACTTCACACTTAACGAGTCCAAAACTGAATTCCTTATCTTCCCTCCCAACCCCTGTCCTCTCCAAGACTTTCCCAACACTGTAGATGGCACCACCATCTTTCCTGTCTCGCAAGCCAATAACCTTGGTGCTATCTTTGACTCCACTTTCATTCAACCCAAATATTCAATCCATCACTAAATCCAGTTGGTCCCACCATGACAACATCATTAAAACCACCTTTCCCTCTCCATCCAAACTGCTATCACATTAATACAATCATTCATCCTGTCCCGCCTGGATTATGGCATCCCCCTCCTTGCTGACCTCCCAGTCTCCTGTCTTTCCCCACTCTAGTCCACACTTCATTTTTCTACAAAAATGAGCAGGACATGTCACCACCCTCCTCAAAAAACTCCAGTGGTTGCTCATCCATCTCCACATCAAACAAAAACTCCTCAACATTGGCTTTAAAGCAGTCCACCACCTTGCCCCCTACCTCACCACATTATTCTAGAACCCAAGTAATAATTCTCTCCTTCTAGAACCCAGCCCTCACACTTAGCTCCTCTAATGCTAACCTTCTCACTGTACCTCAATCTTGCCTATTTCACTGCCGACCCCTATGTCACATCCTGCCTCTGGCCTGGAACGTCCTCTTTCCTCAAATCTGACAATTACTCTCCCCATCTTCAAAGCCTTATTGAAGGCACATCTCCTCCAAAAGCCCTTCCCAGACTTAGCCTCCCCCCTTTCCTCTTCTTCCACTATCTTCTGCGTCATCCTGACTTGCTCCCCTTGCTTTTCCCTACTCCCAGCTCCACAGCATTTACGTACATATCTGTAATTTATTTGCATTGATGTCTATTTCCCCCCCTCTAGACTGTAAACTCTTTGTGGGCAGGGTCTGTTTATTGTTGTTTTGTACTCTCTCAAGCTCTTAGTACAGTGCTCTGCACTTAATACAAACAACTGAATGAATGCCCCACCTGCTTTAAAATTGGGAAATATACAGTGGGCTTAGTTCCCATTTAAATTTGAAAAATATTCTCTCTTTCCTAAAATAGTAGAAACTAGTGCTATTAAATTTGAACACCTTAAGCCCAATGTCATATTGATACGCCATGTACCAACATATGGTGTGACTGAAGAGAAGAATTTCTGTAGGCTGCAAATAATATTTTATGTAAAAATGATGTTCTACTAATTGAATTGGCTTAACCACATCCATGTGCATACTTCAAAGTTATTTTAGATCATCAGTGGCATTTACTGAGTGTGTCCTGTGTGTAAAGCACTGCGCTAAACATTTGGGAGAGTACAATACAACAGAGTTTGCTGACATGTTCACTGCCCACACAAACAAGCTATCAGTCTATACTAAACTTTCAAGGCAAGCATCCCTATGAATTCTAGAATTTAAAAAGACCTGGCTCAAAGCAGGGTGAAGGAAGAAGGCCTGGGAGTCAGAAGGTCATGGTTTCTAATCCCAGCTCTGTCACTTGTCTATTGCGTCGCCTTGGGCAAATCACTTCACTTCTCTGTTCCTCAGTTACCTCATCTGTCAAATGGGGATTAAGACTGTGAGCCTAATGCAGGACAGGGACTATGTCTAACCTATTTGCTTGCATCCACCCTAGTGCTTAGTACAGTGCCTGGCACACAGTAAGCGCTTAACAAATACCACTATCATCAAAGAGATAAATCAGATAAGGAGAACAAGACAGTGTTTCAGCCTGTTTTTACCTTAGTCAACACTAGATTTTACATTTTGACAAAGGCAATGTCCGAAAAAATTAGAAAAAAGCCATGATTTTTTAAAAACTTGAGAAAATAATGATTGTGTTGGTGAAATTTTGTATTTTAACTGAAGGTAGCATTTAAAAATTTACCTATAGCCAATCAAGAATTTCCAATCAATTTATTCAATTCATTCATTCAATCGTATTTATTTAGTGCTTACTGTGTGCAGAGCACTGTACTAAGCGCTTGGAATGTACAATTCGGCAACAGATAGAGACAATCCCTGCCCCACAACGGGCTCACAGTCTAAACGGGGGAGACAGACAGCAAAACAAAACAAGTAATAGAGTAATAAATAATACATACAAATATACACGTGCTGTGGGGAGGAAAAGGGGATAGAGCAGAGGGAGGGAGTCGGGGTGATGGGGAGGGGAGGAGGGGCAGAGGAAAAGGGAGGGCTCAGTCTGGGAAGGCCTCCTGGAGGAGGTGAGCCTTCAGTAGGGCTTTGAAGGGGGGAAGAGAGTTAGTTTGGCTTATGTGAGGAGAGAGGGCATTCCAGGTCAGAAGTAGGACGTGGGCCAGGGGTTATCGGTGGGACAGGCGAGAACGAAGAGACGATGAGGAGGTGAGCGGCAGCAGAGGAGCAGAGTGTGTGGGCTGGGCTGGAGAAGGAGAGAAGGGAAGTGTGATAGGAGGGGGCAAGGGGATGGAGAGTTTTGAAGCCAAGAGTAAGGAGTTTTTGTTTCACGTGAAGGTTGACAGGCAACCACTAGAGGTTTTTGAGGAAGGGAGTGAGATGCCCAGAGCATTTCTCTTACTTAAAATATCAATGCCATAAACCTTTGAATAATGACACATTCAGAAAAATATCATATGTTGGCATTTGCATGAATAATCTATAAATGATTTGCAGTTTTTATGACTGCTACAGCTTTTTTGGGGGGAGGGTTGAGGGGAGAGAAGGAGGCCACCAGAAATTGATCCCACTCACCTGTTTTGTTCCTCTAATTTAGCCAGGAGTTCTAAGTCGTCTGGACTCAACTGTGCTGGTGAAGAAGGCGAGAGGGCAGGTGTGGAGAGAGTGGTAGACGAGGATGTAGTATGGAGTGAAGTAGACGGACTTGCCACTTGACTGGCCATTTGGCTGACTGTGTGGGAGACTGTGTTCTTCACCCATGAGAGAGTAGAACTCAGCTTTTCGGCAACCTTTTCTGTCGCCACCTGAACCCAAAACAAAGAAAGAAAATTGCATGGATTTTGCTTCATTCATTCAATTGCATTTATTGAGTGCTTACTGTGTGCAGAGCACTGTACTAAGCACCTGGGGAGAGTACATCAATAAACAGACATATTCCCTGCCCACAATGAGCTTACAGTCTGGCGGGAGGTGGGGGTGGCACAGGGGTGACAGATATTACTATTAATAAAAATAATAATAATAATGGTGTTTGTTAAATGATTACTATGTACCAAGCACTGTTCTAAGCAGTGGGGGGATACAAGGTGATCAGGTCATCCCACATGGGGCTCATAGTCTTAATCCCCATTTAACAGATGAGTTAACTGAGGCACAGAGAATTTAAATGACTTGCCCAAAGTCACACAGCTGACAAGTGGCAGAGCCCTCCTACCTAGACAGTGAGCCTCATGTGAGACAAGGACTATGTCCAACCTCAACTTGTTTTGTTTTGCTGTCTGTCTCCTCCTTTCAGACTGTGAGCCCGTTGTGGGGCAGGGACTGTCTCTACCTGTTGTTGAATTGTACATTCCAAGTGCTTAGTACAGTGCTCTGCACACAGTAAGCGCTCAATACAATTGAATAAATGAATGAACTACCCCAGCAATTAGAGCAGTGTTTGAACATAGTAAGCACATACATACCGTAATAATAATAATTTATAAACTACTGCATGATCCCTTCTAATATGGATAATTCTCTTTTGTGTTCATTCCAACTATTAAACAGAAATACATTTGGAGAGCAGAAAAAAAAACTTAAAAACGTTTCAGTTTGAAGATAAACTGCAGGCTTGGAAATTTACTCAGGGCCCAAGTTATATTCCCAATTGCATATTTATATAAATCCTTTTAATTCTAGTATTTTACATTTTTCTGACAAATATCCATTTTTGAACTCTAGGCAGTTATTTCAAGAGTGTTCTCAGCAAAATCTCAGAGATGCATATCAGATAAAAAGTTATGCACTATCCAGATTTGTGGAGTTTTATGACTGAGCCAGTGGATGGGCTAGATTTAGCATGTTCCTAACTGCAAATAACTCTTCAGTGGGTTCCCTGGGATTAGGGACTAGAGTTAGATAGTGATGACGGAGTCTCCCTTTAGGAACGACAGATGAGCGTTGGTACTGAAACTCTAGGCTGTAAGATGATGTGGGCAGGGAATGTGTCTGGTTATTATATTGTCCTCTCCCTAGTGCTTAGTACAGTGCTCTGCACACAGTAAATCCTCAATAAATGCCATTGACTGATAGGCTTGATTTGACAACAAAGAAAATCAACTAAATGTGACAATTATCAGAGTCTCCTTGATCTCACAGGCCAGCAAAATATTGCTGAAAGTCATACAGCATTGACTAGAGACCTGAGTGTAATGTGAATTGCCCGATGCTGAAGCAGGATTCCGGAAAGGACAAGAGATGTGAGATATTATTGCAGATGCTCATTCATTCATTCAATTGTATTTATTGAGCTCTTACTGCATGCAGAGCATTGTACTAAGTGTTTGGAAAGTACAATATAGCAATAAAGAGAGACAATCCTTGCCCACAAAGGGCTCACAGTCTGCTGTGGGAGGGAGGGAGAAAGACATCAATACAATATAAAGAAATAGAATTATAGCTATATACATATATATATATATATATATATAAATAAGTGCTGGGGGGCTGGGGGGAGAGCAAAGGGAGCGAGTCAGGGTGACACAGAAGGGAGGGGAAGGGGGCTTAGTCTGGGAAGGCCTCTTGAAGGAGGTGCGCCTTCAGTAGGGCTTTAAAGCGGGGACGAGTTATTGTTTGGCGGATTAATGTTAATGTTGGTATTTGTTAAGCGCTTACTATGTGCAGAGCACTGTTCTAAGCGCTGGGGTAGACACAGGGGAATCAGGTTGTCCCACGTGGGGCTCACAGTCTTAATCCCCATTTTACAGATGAGGGAACTGAGGCACAGAGAAGTTAAGTGACTTGCCCACAGTCACACAGCTGACAAGTGGCAGAGCTGGGATTCGAACTCATGAGCCCTGACTCCAAAGCCCGTGCTCTTTCCACTGCGCCACGCTGCTTCTCAGGCGGATCTGAGGAGGGAGGGCAATCCAGGCCAGAGGTAGGATGTAGGCCAGGAGTTGGTAGCTAGAGAGATGAGAACGAGGCCCAGTGAGAAGGTCAGCACCAGAGGGGCAGAGTGTGCGGGGTGGGATGAAGAAGGAGTGAAGGGAGGTGAGGTAAGAAGGGGCAAGGTGATGGAGAGCTTTGAAGCCAATAGTGAGGAGTTTTTGTTTGATACAGAGGTTGACAGGCAACCACTGGAGATTCTTGAAGCGGGCGGTGTCATGCCCTGAACATTTCTGTAGAAAAATAATCTGGGCAGCAGAGTGAAGTGTGGACTGAAGAGGGGAAAGGCATGAGGTTGGGAGGTCAGAAAGGAGGCTGATGCAGTAATCCAGTCGGAACAGGATGAGTGATTGCACTAACATGGCAGCGATTTGGATGGAGAAGAAAGGGAAGATCTTGGTGATTTTGTAAAGGTGAGACTGACAGGATTTGATGATGTCTGTTGGATAACTGAAAGGACAAGAGAATATCAAAAGGAAGTCAGACTGTGCTTCCCGGAGTATAGTAATGCCTTTGACCGTGTGGATCACGAGATGCTCTGGAGAATATTAAGGAAAATAAGCATGCCAGACCAATTAATTACATTAATACGGAACCAGTTTGCCAAACAAGAGACTACAATAAGAACAGAATATGGAGAAACAGATCGGTTTCCCATCAGTAAGGGTGGGACGCAAGGATATATTTTATCTCCTTATCTGTTCATCCTTCACAGAGAATACCTAATGAGAGAAGCCGACTTGGATGAAGACGAATGGGGAGTAAAGACTGTAGGAAGGAATATAAACAACCTTCATTATGCTCCTCAAAAATCTGCAGTGGTTGCTTATCAACCTTCCCATGAAACAAAAACTCCTCACCATTGGCTTCAAAGCTCTCCATCTAGGCCCCTCCTACCTCACCTCCCTTCTCTCTTTCTCCAGCCCAGCCCCCCCACTCTGCTCCTCTGCCGCTGGCCTCCTTACTGTGCCTCGTTCTCACCTGGCCCACTGTCGACCCCTGGCCCACGTCCTACCGCTGTCCTGGAATGCCCTCCCTCTTCACATCCACCAAACTAGCTCTCTTCCCTCCTTCAAAGCCCTGAGAGCCCACCTCCTCCCGGAGGCCTTCCCAGACTGAGCCCCCCCATTCCTTCTGCTCCTCCTCCCCTCCCCATTGCATCTACTCCCTCTCTCTGCTCTACCCCTTCCCTGCCCCACAGCACTTATATCTATTTGTACATATTTACTATTCTATTTTATTAATGATGTGTATATATCCATAATTCTATTTATTCTGATGCTATTGATGACTGTCTACGAGTCTGGAGGAGAGAACAGGAGAGATTTGGGTGTCATCTGCACAGAGATGATAGTTGAAGCCACTAACACCTTCAGGTTGGTGTCTTGGGTCCAATCTTACCTGCTTCATAGCTTTGTGGATGCTCAGCCTGCTTTTCTACTCTGAAGAGGCCTAATCTTTGCCAACTATTATATGTCCTTCCTCAGATATTACACCCCAGATATTCACCCCACATAACCAATCCATCACCAACACCTGCCAGTCTCACCTTCACAATATTGCCAAGATCCGCCCTTTCATCTCCATCCAAACTGCTATCGGGCTGGTACAAGCTCTCATAATATCCCGACTGGATTATTGTGTCAGTTTCCTCTCGGGTCTCCCTTCCTCCTGTCTCTCCACACTCCAGTCTATTCTTCATTCCGCTGCCCGGATCATCTTCCTACAGAAACACTCTGGGCATGTCACTCCCCCCTTCAGAACCCTCCAGTGGTTGCCTGTCAACCTCCGCACAAAACAAAACCTCCTAACTCTTGGCTTCAAAGCTCTCCATCCCCTTGCCCCCTCCCACCTCACCTCCCTTCTCTTCTACTGCCCACCCCCTACACTCTGCTCCTCTGCCGCCCACCTCCTCACTGTCCCCCGTTCGCACCTGTCCCGCCCTGGCCCACGTCCTCCCGCTGTCCTGGAATGCCCTCCCTCCTCGCCTCCGCCAAACTAATTCCCGCCAAACTAATTCTCTTCCCCTTTTCAAAGCCCTACTGAGAGCTCACCTCCTCCAGGAGGCCTTCCCAGACTGAGCCCCCCTTTCCCTCTGCTACCCCCTCCTCTCTTCTCCCACTCTCTCTTTCCCCTTCCCCTCCCCTCAGCACTGTGCTCATTTGTATATATTATTTATTACCCTATTTATTTTGTTAATGAGGTGTATATCTCCTTGATCCTATTTATCTTGATAATGTCATCTTGTTATGTTCTATTTTGCTTTGTGGTCTGTCTCCCCTGTTTAAACTGTGAGCCTGTCATTGGGCAGGGATTGTCTCTATCTGTTGCCGAATTGGACATTCCCAGCGCTTAGTACAGTGCTCTGCACATAGTAAGCGCTCAATAAATACTATTGAATGAATGAATATACCCAGAACCGTTTGCTGTTTTTCATGGTTTTATATTAAAAAAAAAAAAAGCTTGCTCGTTTCCTGTACATTTTGACCGCTGCCCATTCATTCATCAAAGACTGGACCTGAAATGACCCTCACGGGCTTGCAGCCCAAATATTAATAATAATTAATAATCGTGATATTTGTTAAGCGCTTATTATGTGCCGTGCACCGTTCTATGCGCTGGGGTAGACAAAAAATTTTCAGGTTGGACCCAGTCCCTGCCCGGCATGGGGTTCAAGATCTTAATCCCCCGCTTAATGGATGAAGGAATTGAGGCCCAGAGAAATAAGGTGACTTGCCCAAGGTCACACGGCAGACAAGTGGCAGAGCCACGATTAGAATTCACGTCCTTCTGACTTCTAGGCCTGTGCTCTATCCATTAGGCCATGCTGCTTCTCCAGCCAAATTCGCTCCACCTGCCAAAGATAGTGCACACACTGATCCCACAAGGGTTTTATTTGGCAGGCTGGTTAACTGTAAGGCACATCGTATTTTGCGTGCTTGCAGTGTCCATAGAAACTCAATTATTCCAAAATAATCGGGGTAGTCCTTTAGCACTCCAGAGAAGTGCTTTAATCACTCAGGCTGTTTTTCCCTTTCACATTTTGCAATATAATAATAACTACTATCAAAAGCTTCCCAGATAATGGGGAGTCTGGAGAGTTCTTACTGTACAGTCTCTGGCATTCCCCCAGCTTTCTCTCAGTTTTATTCACATCAATTTCCAGCCTCTGAGGACATATGAATAATAAACCTCAAAACCAGTTTTGGTTAATGGAGCTCTTTCCTTTGGTTTTACATTAATTTGTGTCAATTTACATTCTCATCCTGAGGGGGAATGACGGACAGTGCACATCATTACCTTATTTTTGGAGTCTTGATTATATCAAGTTGCAAAAGAGAAACACCGGAATGGGGGTACGACTCAAATGGTGAGGACTATTGAAAAGGTGAGGAAGCAGCATGGCCTAGTGGCAAGAGCATGGGCTTGGGAGTCAGGGGGTGTGGGTTCTGATCCCAGCTCTACCACTTGTCTGCTGTGTGACCTTGGGCAAGTCACTTCAGTTGCCTCATCTGTAAAATGGGGATCAAGACTGAGGGACAGAAACTGTGTCCAACCTGATTACCTGAATCTACCCCAGTGATTAGAACAGTGCTTTGCACATAAGCACTTAATAAACACCATAATTACTATTATATTATTTTTCATAAATGAATAATTGTGGCATCTAAGCACATGCCAAACACTATGCCAATTAGTAAGCGCTTATTATGTGCCAGGAACTGTTGCATTCCAGCATCTAGAAGAAAAAAAATCTTCAAATGAAGTAGAAATACTGCATGCCTTTCCTCTGGTAAGTCAAAATTACTATTTAAAAAATGGGTCATATTTGTCAGTAAACTGAATCTGTGGATTACATTAAGGATGTTTTTTCATCAGTAAGTGACTTGAGTGAACAAAGCAATTACTGCAATGCTTTTCCAGGTAAAAGCTGAAAAATTTAACTAGGTTTAGCTCCAATTTAATTTTCAGTGTACCCAAAAGCTTCCAGGCAGGGACCAGGAGAGAATATTAATCACACGGTCCCTCGTAATACTCAGAACACCCAGGGAAAGACGACAAAGCTAATTAATTCTGTGTCTGCAACTGTGACTGTTGGATTGAGTTGCCTGCCGGGGCTGGGGGGACCCTGAAATTCTGCTTCTCTGCCCACGGTTGCCTAGTGTGCTTTTTCTTCTTTATCTTCGACCATGTCTTGGAAGTTGCTTTTGTGTTTTGTTTCATCTTTCCTTATGTGTCTGTCATCAGTCCCCTCTCCTTCCTCTGTTTTTATGGGCTAGTGATCGTTTATTTTTTCCAAAGTGAATTTTTAGCACCGTTCTTATAATAAATACTACAACAGCAACATGCCTGAGAGACTGCATAGCCTATTGGAAAGAGCTTGGGTCTAAAAGTCAGTTCTGTCACTGGCTTGTTGTGTGACCATGGGCAAGTCATTTAGCCTCTGTGCCTTGGTTCCCTTATGTGGGGAAAAAAAAAAGGGAGGGGGGGAATAAGACACCTGCTTTCCCAACCTCTTAAGAGTCTGAGCCCTGTGCAAACTTTCCAGCTTTTCATTTGAAAGGCTGGAGGGAGGGGTATGAAAAGCTAATAGACCAAAGCTGAACCATTTTGGTTTTTTTCAGCCCTGACTGGAAGCTCAGGCCTTGACAGAGACCTGGGTGTAGAAAAGTTGGGGGTGACGAACCCCAACAGAGTGGGCACTTGTGGTTCCGTGACAAACAGGAATTGTGTGTTTGCTCTGATTTCCTTGGCTCTACTACTGCCTAACACTTACTAAATGTTTAAAACCATAATTAACTGCTTGATACTATAATTAAATAAAACCAAATTAAAAAGTTACTCATTAATAAAGGCAGGTTTTTTAAAGTCTGATATTAAAAAAAAACTGCAAAACTAGACCACGTTACTTTGGCAACAGCCCAAATACCACAACCAAGAAAGAAAAAGCTTTAAAACGCCCACTTACAGCAAAATACCCATGCATACTTCAGAGGGTGATGGAGAAAGAAAGCAGTTCCACACCCTAACCCTCGCTTCTCTCTCCCCACACTCACCCCTCTTTCCAGAAAAGAGAGGACAGTCTTTGCACACAGTAAGCCCTCAATAAATACCACTGAATCAAAAGCAATCACCGACTTCTCAGAGCTAGAGGAAATCAACTTTGGGTAATCCCCTTTCAGCTGGGGATGACATTTAAGAAAAAAAAATTTGAAGACTGTGATACCCATGTGGGACAGGGACTGTGTCCACTCTGATTTGCTTGTATCCCCCCAGCGTAAGCAGCATGGCCTAGTAGATAAAGCACATGCCTGAGAGTCAGAAGGACCTGGGTTCTAATCCCAGCTCCACCATTTGTTTGCTGTGTGACCTTGGACAAGTTACTTCATTTCTCTGGGCCTCAGTCACCTCGTCTGTGAAATGAGGATTAAGACTGTGAGCCCCATGTGGGACAGGGACTGTGTCCAACTCGATTACCTTGTATCTACCCCACCGATTAGTAGAGTGCCTGGTACACAGTAAGTGCTTAACAAATAACACATTAGTAGTAGTAGTAGAGTGCCTGGCTCTTAGTAAACACGTAATACCATAATTATCATTATTATCCACTTCTATGGATTCTGAGGCATCCTTGGCATTATCTGACCCAGCTAGAGTCAAGACAATTTTAGGTCCCTGCTACAAATACCTCAGGGTCATGCTACGTAACATAACCTCAGAGGCAAAAGGAAGTAACAATCTCTCCACTTGACAGGGCTAAAGAGTTCCACCTTAAACTCTCTCGGCAAGATCCCTTCCAGTCTCTCTCTTAGCAAGAAACTCACCCCATTTTAAGGAAATGGTGACAAGTAGATAAAGTGCATAGGTCCCAGACGGAAATAGCATTTGCTGGATCAAACAACTACTATTCTTGCAGGACCAATTCATTCACAATAGTTAAGAATCTGATCCATCAACAGCCTGAAGCAAAAAGCTAGGGAGAAAACTAGCATTTTTAATACTGTGGTTTCCTCTCTTCTACCCTGCTGCTGCCTGTTATTTGCAGAGTATTCTGGTTAGATTGCATAGAAAAAAAATTAAAAATCAAAAGGCAAATCTTAAACTGTCCATCTCCCTCCCAAACACCCTTCGAATGTTCCACAACATAGCCTACTTTTAATACTACACATGATGAGAATCAGAGAAGCAGCAAGGCCTAATGGAATGAGCCCAAGCCTGGGAGTCACAGTATCTGGGTATCTGGAAATAGAAAGGTTTAGGAGCATTAAGGAGGACATCTTCCTTTAAATAACCAGAAAATGCTTTCACAAAGGTTCTACCTGGCTCTGGTGAAGTGGTTTGTGTTGACAGAAACTGGGAGACTTGACTACAAAAACAGTAGTATTTTCACATAAAAGAGATTACTTCTCTCTCACCTATGAAATTAGCTGAGAAGCAGCATGGCCTAGTGGACGTGGCTTAGTGGAAAGAGCCCGGGCTTGGGAGTCAGAGGACATGGGTTCTAATCCCAGCTCTGCCACTTGTCTGCTGTGTGACCTTGGGTAAGTCACTTCACTTCTCTGTACCTCAGTTACTTCATCTGTAAAATGGAGATTAAGACCGTGAACCCCACACGGGATAGGGACTGTATCCAACCCATTATCTTGTATCTACCCCAGAGCTTAGTACAGTGCCTGGCAGATAGTAAGTGCTCAACAAATACCATTAAAAAAATTACTTGGTCCATTCCCATTAACTAAATCCTTATAACAAAGTAAAATGTCAATATGGCTGACAAAGCTAAGCTGCCAGCTAAAGGCTATTGGCATAGCTGCTCCAGAGTTTTGGAAGCAGTCTAAGTTAATGCTTAGGGTTCTAGGTCTCCAAGTTCCTCATTATCTCCTTTGCTTCCTACTCCCATTCTGGGGCAGGAGAAGCAGTAGAAGAAATGGCAGCCTAGTGGAAAGAGCACATGCCCGGGAGTCAGAGCACATGGGTTCTAATTCCGGTTCTGCCACTTGTCTGCTGTGTGACCTTAGGCAAGTACCTTCACTTCTTTGTACCTCAGTTCCCACATCTCTAAAATGGGAATTAAGACTGAGCCCAACGTGGGACAGGGACTGTGTCCGACCAGACTATCTTGTACCTACCCAGAGGCTTAAAACAGGTGCTTGCCACATTCTAAGCGTTTAACAAAAACCACAATTATTATTAAATGGAGGGCCAAGGTCTCTGTGGCATTTGCCCAGTTCATTGCCAAAACCCCAGAGAGATGCCATCCCCTCTTGCTTCTTCCTCCTCTTCCTCCCATCGTGGGTCCATCCTGCCAACTCGAATAGGCCAGATGGGACGAGAGGCAACCGGCCTGACAGACACTTGGAATGATTACCCTGTTGGACCTCTGCAAAATCCGTTACCTGTGCCTTCTGCCGAATATACTAGAGATCAAATTGCTTTTTATTCATTGTCCTTGCTTTCTTAGATGTTCTTATTTCAATCTCCATTTGTGTGTTTATTGCGGGCCCCATTTTTTGGTACATCTGAATTGTCAACCTACTGCCTTCCTCCAGTATTTTAGCTGAGCCCTCACTAAGTGCTGGGGAATAAATGACCGGGCACAGGACTTACGCCCTACGCCCTCGGCTGGTAGAGAACAAATCTAGGACTTCTATGTTCATGCATGAGACATAGGCCTTAGTGTAGTAATAATAATAACAACAATGGTATTTGTTAAAGGCTAAGCACTGGGGTGGATACAAGCAACTGGGGTTGGACACAGTCCCTGTTCCACGTGAGGCTCAATCTCCATTTTACAAATGAGGTAACTGAGGCACAGTGAAGTAAAGTGACTTGCCCAAGGTCACACAGCAGACAAATGGCAGAGCTGGGATTAGAACTCATGACCTTCTAACTCCCAGGCCCGTGCTATATCCACTACGCCATGCTGCTTCTCTAACACAGTAGTAAGTTGCATTAGTAGTAATAGTAGTAACATGGTATTGAAGTAGTAACAGTATTTACTCATCGTCTCCCACTCCCTCTGTATCACCCTGGACTTGCTCCCTTTACTCTTCCCCCCTCCCAGCCCCACAGCATTTATGTACATATCCGTAATTTTATTTAATTTGGATTGATGTCTGTCTCCCCCCAACCTAGACTGTAAGCTCACTGCAGGCAGGGAATGCATTCAATAGTATTTATTGAGCGCTTACTATGTGCAGAGCACTGTACTGAGCACTTGGAATGTACAAATCGGTAACAGATAGGGACAGTCCCTGCCCTTTGACGGGCTTACGTCACTGTTTATTGTTCTGTTGTAACTTCCCAAACCCTTAGTACAGTGCTCTACACAGAGTAAGCGCTCAGTGAATACGATTGTGTGCAGAGCACTGTACTAAGCTCTTGAGAGACTACAGTATAACAATAAACACAGCCATTCCCTGCCCACAACAAGCTTACAGTACTGATGAAGCTCTCGCTGTGTGCAGAGCACAGTACTAAGGGCTGGGAAACAATGCACAATTGCGAATTAGACAGAGGCCCTGTCCCTGGGAGTAGGTTTGCAATCTAACAAGAGAAAAGGGGAAAGGAGGCCTACAGCAGACATATAAGGAGATGAAATAAAACACTAAGACAACACAAAGGCAAAAACAAAGATCAAGAAGACAGACGGTGTGGCTACAGGTGCAAAATATCAGGCTCCTCACAGTTCAGAGTTCACAGCTGCTATCATGGCCACAATGACCGTTACTACAGCAGCAGCGGCCTACTGGGTGTGGCTCAGTGGAGAGAACAAGGGCTTGGGGGTCAGAGGATGTGGGTTCTAATCCCGGCTCCACCACTTCTCTGCTGTGTGACCTTGGGCAAGCCACTTCACTTCTCTGGGCCTCAGTTACCTCATCTGTAAAAGGGGGATTAAGACTGTGAGCCTGAATACATACAACATATACCACATATCTACCCCAGTGTTTAGAACAGTGCTCAGCATATGGAAAGCACTTAAATACCATAATTATTATTATTACTCCCAGTGTGTGGATTTTAAATCCCATGTGGGACTGATCTCCCAGAAGTCTTTGAGAATTTGAGGTCCCCAGCCCTCTCAAGCGTACGACATTTGCCACTATTTGAAGGTCTGCGCTCCTTCTCCCTCACAATGCAGACGTCTGCCCCCTGTCCTATGGGACAGGGAGACTTGTTCTGCTCCATGGGATTCCTCACCCTACGAAACAGTGGACCCAAAGGGAGTCAGTGATTAGGGTCTCAAATTTGCATTGTTAATGACAGCGTGAAAGGATCCCTTGCAGGAGGTGACAAGATGTTTGGACTATCAATGAAAAGCTGAAAAAGCTGGTTCACAATACCCATGTTCAGTTGATGGGTTAGCCTTCAAGGGAAATAAAGGGAATAGAGGTAAGCAGAGCCCCATCTAGGGAAGGGGGGCCTTGGTACTGTAGGGGGAAGCCAAGAAAGGATTGCTTAAGTACCCAAATGCACAAAGCCACAAATCAATTTCCTTTCTCAAAAAGGATATTTTAAAAATCCATTTGCTTCAGTACTTAGGCAGAGAAAAAAAAAATCCCCTCTTTCACAAAGCACCAGTAAAAATAAAGCAAAGCAGACTTTCTACCTTGTGCTCTCCCAAGCGCTCATACGGTGCTCTGCACACAGTAAGTGCTCAATAAACATAATTGAATGAATGAATCTTCTTCTTGTCTTTGCACTCAACCAACTTTTCCCAATCACCTTACCTACTGCAACTCAGCCAGCACTCTTCGCTCCCTTAATGCTAACCTACTCTCTATTCCTCCATCTCACCTATCTTGCCACTGATCCCTTGCCCGTGTTCTCCCTCAGACCCGGAATCCTTCCTCCCCGCTTCATATTTGACAGACCACCAGTCTCTCCACCTTCAAAGTCCTACTCTCAGGCAATGGTATCCATTGAGCACATACGATGAGCAGAGAACTGCATTAGGCACTGGGGAAATTACGATACAGTAGAGTTAGTAAATGCAATCCCTCCCCAAGAGTGGCAATTATAGTGTCTACAGGAGGAGACGGGCGTTAAAATAGCATAACTCCTCTACGAGGCCTTACCTGACTAAGGCCTCACTTCCCCTATTCACCCTTGGTTGGTTGGGTCTTTACCCCTGAAAACACTTTGATACTCACCACATCCTCCTATATCAACTTTGAAATCTCACTATCCGACCACAACCTCCTCCACCTGCTTTCTCCCACCGCACATCCTCCCCGCAAATTCATTCATTCATTCAATAGTATTTGAGCGCTTACTATGTGCAGAGCACTGTACTAAGCACTTGGAATGTACAATTAGGCAACAGATAGAGACAATCCCTGCCCAATAACAGGCTCACAGTCTAATCTGTCCTGTTCCCCCCCAGACACCTCCAAACTCCTGACCTACACCAATTTTCTCAAGATCATGTCCCATTTAGGCTCCATATCCAAACTACCTTCCCTGGATACACAAACTGACTATCAAAAACACCCTTTCCTCTGAACTGAACTCACTCGCTCCAGACTCTGCTTCCTTCGCTCCTGTGCATGAGCTGTGGAGCACTGCTGGCAGAAATCCAGATAACAGGCCAATCCTGTCTGTCGTAAAATCATCCTTGCCTGCTTTAACTCTGCCCTCTCCTCACCTGGCAACATTATTTCTCCATCCTTACTGATTCCCATGCCTGTTCCCATTGCCAGCTGTTTCAGAATTTAACTCCCTCCTCAAAATCCCTGCCCCTTACCTTCCCTAACTTCTTGCCCCTAAGGACCTGGCCACATACATTATTGATAAAATTGAAATCATAAAAATGATCTCACTAAAATCTCTCTTGCTTCTCTCCAGGCCCCTCCCGCCTCCTGCTCTTTCAACACTCCCACCAATATCTCAAGAGATCTCCCATCTCCTCTGAAAATCTACCTTCTCCACCTGCACCTCCAATCTTAACCCTTCACACCTTATCAAATCACTCGCCCCTTCCTTAACTATCTTCAAATGTTCACTTTCCAATGGCTTCTTCCCCTCTGCTTTCAAACATGCTCACGTCTACCCATCCTTAAAACCCCCTCCCTTAACCCAAAGGCTCCCTCCAGTTACCACCCCATCTTCCCTCCTACCATTCCTCTCCAAACTCCTTGAGTGAGTTGTCTACACTCCCTGCCTCCACTTTCTCTCCTTGACCCCCTCCAACCTGGCTTCCATCCCCTTCACTCCACTGAAACTGTCCCCTCCAAGGTCACCGATGATCTCTTCTTGCTAAATCCAACGGCCTCTACTGAATCCTAATCTTCTCCTGGTTCTCCTCGTATCTCTCTGGCCACTCGGTCTTTTCCACCCTTTAACTGTAGGAGTCCCTCAAGGCTCAATTCTGGGTCCCCTTCTCCATTTACACCCACTCCCTCAAATAATTCATTTGCTCCCATGGCTTCAACTGTTCCCAAATGATTTCCAAATCTACAACTCCAACCCTGATCTTTCTCCTTTTCTGCAGTCTCACAGTTCCTCCTGCCTTCCGGACATCTCTACCTGAATGTCTCCCTGACTTAACATGTCCAAAACAGAACTCCTCTTCCCACCCAAACCCTATCCTCCCTGTTTTTCCCATCACTGTAAATGATACCACTATCCTCCCTATCTCTCAAGCCCATAAGGTTGGAGTTATCCTTGATTCATCTCTCTCATTCAACCCACATATTCCATCTGTCGCCAAATCCTGTCAGTTCTACTGTCACTAAAATCCTCCCTTTCCTCTCCAACCAAATTGTTACAATTGTACATGCGCTTGTCTTATCCCACCTGGACTACTGCATCAGGCTCCTTGCTGACTTCCCAGCCTCTTGTCTCTCCCTGCTTATTTCACTCTGCTGACTGGATCATTTTTCTACCAAACCATTCAGCCCATGTTTCCCCACTCCTCAAGAGCAACAACAATAATTTTAGTATTTGTTAAGCACTTGCCAGGCACTGAAGTGGACACAAGCAAATTGGGTTGGGCACAATCCAAAATCCTCCAATGTTTGCCCATCCACCTCCACATCAAAGAGAAACTCCTTACCATCGGCATTAAATCACCTTGATCTCCTCTAAATTAGCTTGCCAATTCGGCTACAACCTTCTACAGCACAGCTCATCAACTTAGCTCCTCTAATACTCACCGTACCTCAGTTTCATCTAACTGTGCTGTCAAACTCTGGCCCACGTCCTGCCTCCAGCCTGGAACTTCTTCCCCCATCATATAGAACAGACCATTATCACTCTCTCCACCTTCAAAGCCTCATTAAAAATCACATCTCATCCAAGAGGTCTTCCCTGACTAAGCCCTCATTTCCCCTGCTCTTCCTTCTGTGTCACCCTTGCATTGAATTTGTACCATTTATTCACTCCAGCCTCAGCACTTATGTACATACACACAATTTATTTTAATGTGTTTCCCCCACTGGATAGTAAGCTCTTTGCGGGTAAGGAACGTGTCTAACAACCTATTTTTGTATGGTATTTGTTAAGCGCTTACTACTTGTTGAACACTGTCCTAAACACTGGGGTAGGTACTAGTTAACTAGTCCCTGTCGCACATGGAGCTCACAGTCTAAGTAGGAGAAGAGATGTTCGATCCCCCATTTTACAGTTAAGGAAACTGAACCACAGAGAAGTTGTGACTTGACCAAGGTCACACAGCAAGCAGATGGCAGAGGTGGGATTAGAACCCAGGTTCTATGACTCCCTGGAGCGAGTTCTTTCCACTAAGCCATGCTGCTTCTTGAAGCACTCTCTCCCAAGTGCTTAGTACAGTGCTCTTTGTACTGTAAACACTCAATAAATATAACTGATTGCCTGATTTGTATTCTCATACTCTTTCATTTCCCATACTTGTAATATATTTTATTCTCATTCATTCATTCAGTATTTATTGAGCACTTACTTTGTGCAGAGCACTGTACTAAGCACTTGGAATGTACAATTCGGCAACAGATAGAGCCCTGCCCATTGACGGGCTCACAGTCTAAACGGGGTAGACAGACAGCAAAGCAAAACAGAACAAAACAAAAACAAGACATCATCATCAAGATAAACAGAATCAAGGGAATGTACTCCCTTTCTAGTCTGTATGTTCCTTGTGACGAGGGATATTTTCCACCAACTCTTGGTTAGTATTCTACCATCACTTAGTAAAATGCTTAATAATAATAATAATAATAATAATAATAATGGCATTTCTAAAGCACTTGCTGTGTGCCAGGTACTGTACTAAGCCTTGGGATGGATACAAGCAAATAAGGCTGGACACACTGTCCTTGTCCCACATGGGGCTCCCAGTCTCAATCCCCATTCTACAGATGAGGTAACTGAGGAACAGAGAAGTGAAGTGACTTGCCCAAGGTCACACAACAGACAAGTGGCAAAGCCATGACCTTCTGGCTCCCAGGCCTGTGCTCTACCCACTACGCCAAGCTGATTCTTCACACAGTAAGTGTTGAATAAATACTCTTGACTGATTGGTCTTTGAAACAGACCTCAAACTGAAAGAAAAACCAAATGCATCATTTTCTACCCTCAGAACAACTGCTCTGCTTTTATTATGGACCCATTTAAAGTGTGTTTGGACTGTGCCGACCTGATTGGTTTGTATCTTAGAACAATGCTTGACACACTGTAAAGTACTTAAGTACCATAAAAAAAGGCACTTCCCTATTATCAATTCCTTTACTTAACTAGGAATTGAGCATTTGTTTGAACAGCATATTATACAGGAGTCATAACCAACCAGTTTGGCTTAGTCAAAACAACATATACAAACAAGATGTTATGGAAATATATAATTAGCAAATGAGGAATCTGCTGAGATTTTTACTGAAATTTATTTTTTAATGGGCTTTGCACAAATGTTTTTAACTCAAAAACTTCCTCAACAAAAAAAGCTGGATGTTACAGAACTCAAATAAAAGAACTGTATTTTCTTTCAAATCCCTCACCCCTTTTATGAAATAAATTCAAACCTCAGATGTCAGTCAATGGCATTTATTGGGCACTTAGACTCTGAGCCCAGTGGGCCTGGGCCCCATCTGACCTGATTACCTTGTATCTACTCCAGTGCATAGAAAAGAGTAACAAATACCACAGCTTAAGTACCATAATGATTGTTATTACTGTCTTGTCTTATGCCATCAATCGGTAGCGACACCACGGACCCATCTCTCCCAGAACGCCCCGCTCTCCATCTGCAATCGTTCTGGTAGAGTATCCAGAGAGTTTTCTTGGTAAAAATCTGGAAGTGGTTTACCATTGCTGACCTCTGTGCAGTAAACTCTAGTCTCCACCCTCCACTCTCTCCCATGCCACCGCTGCCCAGCATGGGTGAGTTTTGACTTGTAGCAGATTGCTTTCCACTCGCTGGCTACTGGCCAAGCTAGGAATGGAATGGGTAGGCCTCTGGGTGACTCTCCCTCTGGTAGCCGAGACTGATAGAGGACTGGAAACTCTCCAGGTGCGACCCTGAGGGGGGACTGTTATTATTACTAAGTGCAAATCATCATACTAGGCACTTGACCCTCAGAGGGCTTACCATCTAATTGGAGAAACAAAAACAAGTACAAATAATGGGAGCAGAGGAAGAACAAGGATATATTAGGTAGTGATACAAGTGTGACACCAAGGATGATGAGGATGGAATCCCCCCCCAAAATAATAATAATTATGGCACTTACTATGTGCCAAGTACTGTTTTAAGCACTGGGGTAAATACAAGATAATCAGGTTATCCCACGTGGGGCTCACAGTCTCAATCCTCATTTTACAGATGAGGTAACTGAGGCACAGAGAAGTAAAGTGACTTGCCCAAGGTCACACAGCAGACAAGTGGTAGAGCCGGGATTAGAACCCTCACCTGCCAACACCCAAGCCCGTGCTCTTGCGACTAGACCATGCTGTTTCTATTAAAAAAAAAAAAAAAAGAAATCAAACAATAAGCTTGCAAACCACTCACAGCCTGTTTTCCCTGCATGTTCCCGCCGGGCACCAAGTGCAACAACTAGGCCAACGGGCAGGGGTGCAACCCTGCCAAGTGTACACAGAGGTTTTTCCCACCAGCTCACAGCGGAGTGCCAGTGCTATGTCACAGACCGACAGAGGGTTGCCTTGGTAGCTGCTAGTGTGTCTGTTACCCAGAGGAGCGGGATAATTTTCAGGATTCCTACTGGGTCTGAATACCTCACTAAACCCCGTAAGTGGTTCGTTAGTCAAAAACTTTCCCTACTTATGACAATGTCTCGGGGTGGAAGTAGGACTAGAAGCTCCCAGACTCCTGATTACCCAAGCGGTGCTCTTTCTACTGGACCCAAGAACAGGGCTGCAGAGTAATGCACGCCCCAGAAAATGGCTTGGGACCTATTCCCCACCACCCTTTCCACATTCCTAGGGCCATAATGTACGTCTGCAGTTTGGAATCTGCATGTATATCCAGCCAAAAGCATTTTTCCTCTTATTTGCATCTAGAAAATTCAGGCAGACTTACCAATTTCTGCTGTGAATTTCATAAAACAGGCACTCCATTCTGCCTATTATTATTTCTAAGTGCCATCGAGTCATTTCCGATATACAGCGACTATATGGATATATTTTCTCCAGAACGTCCTGTCTTCTGCCATAATCCGTAACCTCGCTAACAGTTCTTCCGTTATTGTTGTTACTGTTTCTATCCAACTAGCTGTTGGTCTGGCTCTTCCATGTTTTCCCTGGACTTTTCCTAGCGTTAGTGCCTTCTCCAGAGAATTAGTCCTCCTGACAATGTGTCGCAAAGTATGCTAATGTACGGCATTTGGCCTTCCAAAGACGACTTTGGCTTAAATTTGCTCCAAATCCATTTGTTTGTTTTTTGGTCAGCCCATGGCATTCGCCCATTCTGCCTCGTGTCTAGTAAAATGTAGACGCCAACTCATTCCCAAGAAATGCCTGTAAGCTTACACGCTGAACAATGGAAAAATTGAGATCATGGGCAATTCTACTCCCCTCTAATCAATTCTGAAGACCAATGCCAAAACTGTTCTTACCCTTACCCCCCACCAACCCTATTTTGCCATCCATTGTCCTGAAGACCTTGACCAAGATTCTTTCATCCTTCTGAAGCTAGAACGTTACCTGATTTCCTTAACTACCTATGTTCTCTGACCTCTCAAGTCTGTCAGATAAATAATAACTGTAGTATTTGTTAAGCGCTTATTGTGTGCCAGGCCCTGAACTAAGCACTGGGGTTGATACAAGCAAACAGGCACATTCCTGTCCCACCTGGAGCTCACACTCTTTTTCCCCATTTTACAGATGAGGTAACTGAGGCACAGAGAAATGAAGTGACTTGCCCAAAGGGATAAACTCACCCCTTGACTCCGCCACACTTGTCTCTAAGACCTCTCCTGGACATACCCTTTATCTGGAATGTTCTTTGCTTCTCAATGTGCCAAACTCCCTTGTAACCATCATTCCTATAATGTCACTAACAATAAGGGTATGTGTAAAGCACTGTGTGCCAAGCACTGTACTAAGCACTGGCATGATTCCAACAGCATGGCTCAGTGAAAAGAGCACAGGCCAGGGAGTCAGAGGAACTGGGTTCTAATCCCAACTGTGCCATTCACCTGCTAAGTGACCTTGGGCAAGTCCCTTCAGTTCTCTGGACAGCACTTTGCACACAGTGAGTGCTCAATAAATATGAATGAAAGGGCTTAGCAGCGTGGCTTAGTGGAAAGACCATGGGCTTGGGAGTCAGAGGCCATGGGTTCTAATCCTGCCTCTGTCACTTGTCAGCTGTGTGACTTTGGGCAAGTCACTTAACTTCTCTGGGCCTCAGCTACCTCATCTGTAAAATGGGAATGAAGACTGTGAGTCCCACGTGGGACAACCTGATAACCTTGTATCTACCCCAATGCTTAGAAAAGTGTGTGGCACATAGTAAGTGCTTAACCAATACCGCCATTATTATTATTATTATTATTCCCTCATCCACAAAATGGGGATTAAGACTGTGAGCCCCACATGGGACTTGGGCATGTTAGCTTGGATCTACCCCAGTGCTTACTATAGTGCCTGGCTCATACTAAGCGCTTACCTAACATCATTTAATAAACAACAACTCCCAACCCCATCCTAAGGGTTCAGAGAACATAGACAATTCATTCATTCATTCATTCAATAGTATTTATTGAGCGCTTACTATGTTCAGAGCACTGTACTAAGCGCTTGGAATGTACAATTAGGCAACAGATAGAGACAATCCCTGCCCAATGACGGGCTCCAATCTAAATGGGGGAGACAGACAGCAAAGCAAAACAGAACAAAAAAACAAGACAACATCATCAAGGAGATACACACCTCATTAAAAAAATAAATAGGGTAATAAATAATATATACAAATGAGCACAGTGCTGAGGGGAGGGGAAGGGGGAAGAGCAGAGGGTGAGTGGGAGGGAAGGGGAGGAGGAGCAGAGGGAAATGGGGGCTCCGTCAGTCAGGCCTCCTGGAAGGGGTGAGCTCTCAATAGGGCTTTGAAGAGGGGAAGAGAGTTAGTTTGGCGGAGGTGAGGAGGGAGGGTGTTCCAGGTCAGTGGGAGGACATGGCCCAGGGGTCGACGGCAGGATAGGCGAGAACGGAGGACGGTGAGGTGAGCAGCAGAGAAGCGGAGTGTACGGGGTGGGCAGAAGAGAGAAGGGAGGTGAGGTAGGACGGGACAAGGGGATGGAGAGTTTTGAAGCCCAAAGTGAGGAGATTTTGTTTCATGCGGAGGTTGATAGGCAACCACTGGAGGTTTTTGAGGAGGGGAGTTACATGCCCAGAGCATTTCTGTAGGAAGATGATCCGGGCAGCGGAATGAAGAATAGACTGGAGGGGAGAGAGACAGGAGGAAGGGAGATCAGAGAGGAGGCTGACACAATAATCCAGTTGGGATATTATGAGAGCTTGTACCAGCACAATAGCAGTTTGGATGGGCAGGAAAGGGCGGATCTTGGCATTACTGTGAAGATGAGACCGGCAGGCGTTGGTGATGGATTGGATGTGTGGGGTGAATGAGAGAGCTGAGTCAAGGACAACATCAAGGTTGTGGGCCTGTGGGACGGGGAGGATGGTAGTGCCGTCCCCAGTGACAGGGAAGCCAGGGAGAGGACAGGGCTTGGGAAGGATGATAAGGAGCTCAGTTTTAGACAAGTTAAGGAAACCAGGTAAAGTTCCTTGTTCAGAAGGATGTAAGGATCTTGGTCTTCCTATGATATGAAATACATTTGCACTATTTCCTGCATAGTTTTTAAACTGCTTTGAATGTGTTCAATAAGAATAGCGATTGGAATGGGTCCCCATAAATGCTGATAAATTTAGCTTACCAACTCCAGATGGCAGTTACTACTTGTCAAGTTTGCCATGTCCCAGAAATAGTGTAGAAATGCATTATAACCAAAGTCCAACAAAAGTGTGTGGACATGCCAGATGATCGCAATTGGGTAGCCCATTTCCAGATGCCCTCATCCTGGAGGGCCTCAAAGAGTCACCAACCCGGGGAGCAGATAGTTTGATCAGAGAGGAGCCAAGCTCTACCTTTCTCATGGTCCAAGGAGGCAGGACTCTTCCCCTTCTAGTTTATAAATAAACTAGAGCCCCGCTGAACAGTGCATATAGAGAAGACAAATATTGTTCTATGCTAGAGAAGTGGCGTGGTCCAGTGGATAAAGAACGGGCCTGGGAGTCAGAAGGACCTGCGTCCTAATGCTGGCTCCGCCACTTTTCTGCTGTGCGACCTTAGACAAATCACTTCATTCTCTATGCCTCAGTTACCTCAACTATAAAATGGAGATTAAGACTGTGAACCCGATGTGGGTCAGAGCCTATGGCCAACCTGATTTGCTTCATTCATTCAATAGTATTTATTGAGTGCTTACTATGTGCAGAGCACTGTACTAAGCACTTGGAATGTACAAATCGGCAACAGATACAGTCCCTTGCCCATTGATGGACTTACAGTCTAATCGGGGGAGACAGACAAAAACAATAGCAATAAATAGAATCAAGGGGATATACAGCTCATTAAAACAATAGCAATAAATAGTATCAAGGTGCTGTACATCTCATTAACAAAATAAATAGGGTAATAAAAATATATACAAATGAGCGGAAGAGCCCAGTGCTGAGGGGAAGGGAGAGGGGGAGGAGCAGAGGGAAAAGGGGGCTTAGCTGAGGGTATCTAACCCAATGCTTTAGTACAGTGCCTGGCACATAGTAAGCACTTAAATACCAAAATTATTATTATTATTAGGCTGCCAGCTGTGACTTAATTAAAAAAAAAATTACATTCTCTTCCCAGCCACAACCCCGCTTGGAAGAAGTACATTCTTCTGGTCTACTGGCCAGGGACCAAAATGTTGTGACCTGATGAAGAACAACTGGTCACTTTCACAGCAGCATTTGAGCAGTGTGACCAACCTCCGCAAAAGGGCAACGGGCATCTCTGAATAGCAGCTGAACAACTCTGGTTGCCTGTGCAGGATGTGAACAAACCAAATGGTGAATTGTTGTTGACTAAATCCTGCAACTTGAGGCGGGGGTGTCAACTAAGGGTGATGAAGATGAAAGGAAACGCTTCTTAATAATAATAATGATGGTATTTGTTAAGCGCTTACTATGTGCAAAGCACGGTTGTAAGCGCTGTGGGCGGATACAAAGTGAACAGGTTGTCCCACATGGGGCTCACAGTGTTGATCTCCATTTTACAGATGAGGTAAATAAGGCTCAGAGAAGTTAAGTGACTTTGCCAAAGTCATACAGTTGACAAGTGGCGGAGCTCGGATTAGAATCCATGAACTCTGACCCCAAGCCCGTGATCTTTCCAGTGAGCCATGCTGCTTCTCCGCGTATTTGTTAAGCACTTATGTGCAAAGCACTTTTCTAAGCACTGGGGGGATACAAGGTGATCAGGTTGTCCCAAGTGGGGCTCACAGTTTTAATCCCCATTTTACAGATGAGGTAACTGAGGCACAGAGAAGTTAAGTGACTTGCCTAAATTCACACAGCTAGCAAGCAGCAGAGGCGGAATTAGAACCCATGACCTCTGACTCCCAAGCCCCACTCTTTCCACTGAGCCAGGCTGCTCACACAGTGGGTCTTAAGTTTATGGAATTTGTTACCACAGGATGTTGTGCAGGCAGAAAACAGCAGTACAGCTGGGATTAGAACCCAGGTCCTCTGACTCCCAGGCCCTTGCTTTTTCCATTAGGCCATGCTGCTTCTCATTGCAAAGGAAAAGAGGAAAGGAAAAGTATTGTGGGAGAAAAGATGACCAGATGTGATGACAAACCATACATGGGGGTTAGAAAAGAGGGAGTCAAGATAAGGCTAAGATTAGAAGCAGCATGGCATAGTGTATAGAGCACAGGATGGAAACAGAAGGTCATGGGTTCTAATCCTGGCTCCACCACTTATCTGCTGTGTGACTTTGGGCAAGTCACTTCACTACTCTGTGCCTCAGTTACCTCATCTGTAAAATGGGGATTAAAACTGTGAGCCCCACACGGGACAAGGACTGTGTGCAACCCGATTTGCTTGTGTCCACCCCAGCATTTAGTACAGTGTCTGGCACATAGTAAGCACTTAAGTATCACAATTATTATTACTATGGGCTTGAGAGACAAAGAGGATGGCAGTTGGAAAGAGGTGGGGGTTTGGGAGGGGAGTGAGGAGCTCAATTTTGGCCAAAATGAGCCTGAAACGCCATGTACAGGGGCATCCACGTACAGATGACCTAGAAGCGGATGTGCAGACGAGGCAAGGGGTGGATTTGGAAGTCACTTGCTGTGAGTTAGGATGAGCTTTCACGATCTGGCTTCCGGCCCCTTCGCTCCACAGTAACCGCCCTCTCAAAGGTCACAAATGATCTCCTCCTTGCCAAATCCCAAGGCCTTTACTCCACCCTAATTCTCCTCGACTTCTCAGCTGCCTTCGATGCTGTCGACCATCACCTTCTCCTAGAAACATTACCCAGCCTCGGCTTCACTGACACTGTCTTCTCCTGTCTCTCTGGCCCTCATTCTCAGTCTCTTTCATGGGCTCCTCATCTGCCTCCTTTAAGGTTCATTTCTGAGTCCCCCTTCTATTCTCCATCTATACCCACTCCCTTGGAGAACTCATTCACTCCCATGGCTTCAACTACCATATCTATGTGGATGATTCCCAAACCTACATCTCCCACCCTGATCTCTCTCCTTTTCTGTAATATCGATTTCCTCCTGCCTTCGAGACATCTCTACTTGGATGTCCTGAAGTCACCTCAAACATAACACGTCAAAACAGAACTCCTTGTCATTTCACCTAAACCGCGTCTTTCACTTTGACCGTAGACAGCACCACCATCCTTCCTGTCTCATAAACCCCTAACCTTGGCCCATAAACCCATAATCCTTGACTCCTTTCTCTCATTCGACCCACATATTCACTCTATCATTAAAACCTACCAATTCGACCTTCACAACATTGCTAAAATCCACACTTTCCACTCCATCCAAACTGCTACTATGTTAATACAATCGCTTATCCTATCCCGCCTTGATTACTGAATCAGCCCCCTTGCTGACCTCTCTGCCTCCTGTCTCTCCTTTCTCCAGTCCATACTTAACTCTCCTACTCAGATCATTTTTCTACAAAAATGTTCAGGCCATGTTTCCCCAACTTCCAGCCGTTGCCCGTCCACCACTGCATCAAATAGAAACTCCTCACCATCGGCTTTAAAGTACTCAATCACCTTGCCCCCTCTTACCTCACCGTGCTACTTTCTTACTACAACCCAGCCTGCACATTTCCCTTCTCCATTGCTAACATACTCACTGTACCTCAATCTCATCTATCTTGCCACCGACCTGTCACTCATGTCCTGCCTCTGGCCTGTAACACCCTCCCTCTTCATATCCAACAGTCAATCACTCTCCACACCTTCAAAGCCTTACTGAAAACACATCTCCTCCAAGAGGTCTTCTCTGACTAAGCCCTCATTTCCTCTTTTCCCACTCCCTTCTGCATCACCCTGATTTGCTCCCTTTATTCGTCCCCACTTCACCCCAGTCCCACAGCCCTTATATACATATCTGTAACTTACTTATCTTAATGTCCATCTCCCGCTCTAGATTATAAACTCATTTTAGATAGGGAATATGGCTGCTATATTGTTATGTTGTACTGTCCCAAGTGCTTACATTGCTCTGCACACAGTAAGTGTTCAATAAATACGTTGATTACCTTCCCAAGGGAAGGAAGATAGATGGAGAATAGGGTAGATGGGAACCCAGAATTGAGCCTTGAGGGATGCCCACAGTTACTAAGACCGAGGAAGATTCAACCAAAGAAACTGAGTAAGAGCAGCCCAGAGAGGGAAGAGTAGTGTCAAGAACTGGGTCAACCAAACGGAGGAAAAAGTAATGTTGAAGGGGCAACTGTGGTGAAAGTCAGAGGTCAAAAAGAAGATTGAGGAGCCTGTAGACTGAATGCTCTTGTGAGAATAATAATAATAATAATGTTGGTATTTGTTAAGTGCTTACTATGTGCAGATCACTGTTCTAAGCACTAGGGTAGATACAGGGTAATAATAATAATAATAATAATGTTGGTATTTGTTAAGCGCTTACTATGTGCCGAGCACTGTTCTAAGCGCTGGGGTAGACACAGGGGAATCAGGTCGTCCCACGTGGGGCTCACAGTCTTAATCCCCATTTTACAGATGAGGGAACTGAGGCACAGAGAAGTGAAGTGACTTGCCCACAGTCACACAGCCGACAAGTGGCAGAGCTGGGATTCGAACTCATGAGCCCTGACTCCCAAGCCCGGGCTCTTTCCATTGAGCCACGCTGTGAGAAGGGAATGTGTCTACCAACTCTGGTGCATTGTAACTCTCCCAAGTGCTTTGTGCACTGCTCTGAGCACAGTAAGTGCTCAATAAATACCATTGGTTGATTGATTATGACAGAGTAAATCCACTAGAAGGAAATCATTGGTGCCCAGGAAAAGAGGACTCTCAGTAGCGCAGAGAGATTTCTGGAGGCCAATAAGGGAACTGGAGGAGAAGTGGAGGCAGTAAATATAGACAATCTGTTTGAGGAGCTTGGATAGGAATGGGAGAAGGAGTGACACTGGAGAGTTCTCAAAGAGTCCAAGAAGGTGCATTCTACAGTGTCCTAATCCTCCTTGACCTAGCAGCAGCCTTTGGATTCCAAGCTCTTAGTACAAGCAGCATGGCCTAGATAGAGGAGACAGAAGGCCCTAGGTTCTAATTAATCCCAGTTCTGCCACTTGTCTGCTCTGTGATTTGGGTAAGTCACTTCACTGGGCCTCAGTCCTCATCTATAAAATGGGGATGAAGACGGTGAGCCCCATGTGGGACAGGGACTGTGTCCAACCTACCTTCTATCTACCCCAGTGCTTAGAACACTGCCTGGCACATGGTAAGCACTTAAATACCATTTAAAAATGTGGGGGGAGCTGTAAGCACTCATAAATATGACTGATTCTATCACCCCCTTCTTCTGGAAATTCCATTTAAATTAGTGTCTCTGATTTCCCTAATCTCTCACTTCCCCTCCCTATTTCTGCTCCAGAATCACCTATGCACTTGAGTTCTCACCCCCTAAACACTTACTCACCCCACACCCTTCCATCCTCAGCACGTATGAACAGATCCTTAAGCAGATGTGTCTGCCGCTTCTCCCACTTGTAATTTTAATATCCGCCTTCCCCACTAGATTGTAAAATCCTTGAGTGTAGGGATTATGTCTAGTAACTATTTTATCCTCTCCCCCATAATCAATAAATACTATTGATTACTAGGTATTTTAAGGATAGGGGAGCTGTGGGTGGGTTTGAAGGAAGAGAGGAAGGAGCCATCAGAGAGCGAGCAGAGGTTAGTTGAATGTGGTAATAATAATAGTACTTAATTATGGTATTTGTTAAGCATTTATTATGTGCCAGGCACTGTTATAAGCACTGGGGTAGATACAAGATGATCGGGTTGGACACGGTCCCTGTCCCACATAGGGTTCACATTCTTAATCCCCATTTTCCAGATGAGGGAACTGAGGCAGAGAGAAGTGAAATGACTTGCCCAAAATCACACAGCAGACAAATGGCAGAGCCAGGATTAGCAAGTCATATCCTTTCTTTTAATGGTATTTGTTAGAGTGCTTACTTTGCATCAAGCACTGTTCTAACCACTGGGGCAGATACAAATTAATCAGATTGGAGTCCCTGTCTGATTTGAGAACATGAGCAGGGGTTGGGTTGGAAGAGCAGGTGGAGAGGAAAGATTTTGAAAGCATGTGGGATGGGATAAGAGCAGTTGTTTGAAGTGGGAGGGAGCAATTTGGAGACGCTCATACACCTGATTTCAGTTTTGTCTACAAAGTAGCTGACAAAGTAATCAGGAATGGAGGAGGCCCTGGAGGTTGTCAGAAGGAAAAACCTCATGGTGCTAAAATGATAGTGCAACTGGATTACTCGAATTGACATTTTCCAAAAGAATTGAGACTAATTTAGATTTTTTATTTTAAAGTTCAAGCAATGGCACAAAGTGGGGGCCCACACCCACTAAATAAAGTTAAACCCAAACTGGTTAATCGGTCTTGGTTCAAATGACTTCATATAATTGGTATACTAAATTCTACTAGAATTAGAACTATACATTGGGTTATCACAACTATTTCTGTCTCTGTGCGATCAAAAAATGAGCAGAAGCTAGGGATAACCCCAGGGCCAAGGAGTGACACCATGATACACACTAACAGTGGTATTTGTGTCCTTTTTTTCCAAATAGTTAAATCATTCATTGTTTATTTAAAGATTTGAAGTGTTCTAGAAGTTCTCGCCTCTTTGACTTCAGGCTCTTTAGGGAAAAAGGACAGTGTCTAGAACATTTCCCCGTACCTTCTCAAAAGCCTAATACAGTGAGTGCTCAAATATACGACTGAGTCATCGAGATGGAAAGAACATTACCCAAAATAATGCTGGTTCATAGCTTGACTATCGATTTCAGCTCAACTACTACAGTGCATAATAAGACACTTGGCTAGTTAGCTAAAGATCTCAAGAAAATCCATGCCTCCAAACCTCTCTCCTTCTCTTCCCCCAGTCCTTTTTATGGTATTTTGTTAAGCATTTAGTTATGTGAGCTGGGGTAGAGACAAGTCAATCAGATTGGACACAGTCCCTGCAATACATGGGGCTCACAGTCTAAGAATGTGAGAGTAGGACTTAATTTCCGTTTTACAGTTGAGGAAACTGAGGCACAGAAGTCAAATGGCTTGTCCAAGGTCACAGCAAGCAATTGGCAGAGTTGGGATTAGAATTCCAAGCCTCTTTCCCCAAGAAAAACACTAATGCAAACTGAACGTTAACATGGAGCTGTTATTTGAAAATAAGAATTTTTACAGTCCCTTGAAAGTCAGGCCAACCATAGAATGTTCCACTTGGAACACCAGCTCTTAAAAGAAATCTGCTACCCAATTAACAGCAAAATAAATTACAATGACCAAATTCTCAGGGCTCTGAAGCTAAATCTATTTCATTGGTGCAGATAAACATATTGGGTTGCAGAGACCTGGGTAATCCCAGCTCTTCCAATTGCTTGCTTTGTGACCTTGGCCAAGTCACTTCACTTCTCTGTGCCTCAGTTACCCCATCTGTAAAATGGGGGTGAAGACTGTGAGTCCCATGTGAGACATGGATTGTGTCCAGTCTGATTCCTTTATATCTTCCCCAGCACTTAGAACAGTGCCAGACACATAGTAAGTGCCTAACAAATACCATTTAAAAAAAAAAAAAACCTATCCTTTTGCAGAGGACAAAACAGCACTTCAGTATTTGTGTCCTTTCATTAGTAAGTATGATCATCATAAAACACACAAATCAAACATGCCCTAAGCATATATACTTGTATATCTGAAAACATGTGAACAGCACTCATTAATAATAGTAATAATAACGTTGGTATTTGTCAAACGCTTACTATGTGCCGACCACTGTTCTAAGTGCTGGGGTAATAATATTGGTATTTATAAAGCGCTTACTATGTGCAGAGCACTGTTCTAAGCGCTGGAGTAGACACAGGGGAATCAGGTTGTCCCACATGGGGCTCAGATACAGATACTCTGATACAGAGTTATCTACAGGGTAGATACAGGATAATCAGGTTGTCCCACGTGGGGCTCACAGACTTAATCCCCATTTTACAGATGAGGTAACTGAGGCACAGAGAAGTTAAGTGACTTGCCCAAAGTCACACAGCTGACAAGTGGCAGAGCCGGGATTCGAACCCATGCTCTCTGACTCCAAAGCCCGTGTTCTTTCCACTGAGCCACTAGGATTCTGCACATAGTAAGCACTCAATAAATACGACTGAATGAAGACTGTGAGCCCCTTGTGGGACATGGATTGTGTCCAACCTAATTACCTTGTGTCTCCCCCAGCATCATTCATCAGGAACGAATGAGAGGGACAGTGTCCAACCTAATTTGCTGGTAACCACTCCAGTGCTTAGTACAATCCCAGCTCAGCCACTCGTCAGCTGTATGACTGTGGACAAGTCACTTAACTTCTCTGTGCCTCAGTTACCTCATCTGTAAAATGGGGATTAACTGTGAGCCTCATGTGGGACCACCTGATTACCCTGTATCTACCCCAGCGCTTAGAACAGTGCTCTGCACATAGTAAGCGCTTAACAAATACCACCATTATTATTATTACATTGCCTGGCACCTAGTCAGCGCTTAAATTCCACAATTATTATTATTATCATTACCTTCATTGTTGAAATTCAGACTTCAGTTGCCTTCTAGCAATCCTCTCCCACACCACATTGTTTCACTAGACTTTCCTGCTTCGGCTTGCTCTATTTAAACTCACTTCATGATCCCCACTAGCCCATTTTGGTAGTCACACCGGCACCTGAAGTTCAATATGTCAAAAAAAATTTAACGCTCAAATTCACTCCTCCACTTAACTTTCCCATCACAGCCAACAAACACCACATCTGTTGTCCTTGAGCAATAAATCTACAAACTTACTGTCTTTAAACTCTCAACTTCAGGCCGTCACCAAAATCCAGTCAGTTTTTCCTCCAGAACACTGACAGAATCCGCCCCTTGCTCTCCCCTCAACAGGCCCAGGACCCTGGTCCTAGCTCTTAACATATCCTGGTTTGAACGAGCGAATCACCCTTCTAACTGGTTTTCCTGCCTCCATTCTCCTCTCCGGTCCATAGTTCACTCTGCTGATTTTTCTAAAAAGTCATTCTGCGTACACTCACACTCCAATTAGGGTATATGGTTTTTATGGGGAGGGAATGTGTCCCTTTTCTGTTGTACTTTCCCACGTTCAGCGTGTTGCACCCAGTGAGAGTTCGAGAAAATATTACTCCACCAACATCTCTCCTCTCCTTAGAAACCGCCACTGGGTCCCTATCCCTCTCCAGGCCAAGAGGCAACCATCAAGCAGAAAATCCTGACTGCTGGTTTAAGGCACTCAGTCTAGGCTCTCCCTCCTGCTTGCTTATCCACTCTCTTTTCCCACTCTATGCCAGAACTCACTCTTCATTTTTCCCTTCCGCTTCTCTACCCTCCAAAGTCTGATCAATCTGTAAACAGCATTTATTGAGTATTTAAGCAATAGGGCTTAGTGGATAGAGCACAGGCCCGGGAGTCAGAAAGACCTGGGTTCTAATCCCGGCTCCGTCACTCATCTGCTGTGTAACCCCGGGGAAGTCACTTAACATTTCTATGCCTCAGTTACCTCATCTGTCAAATGGGGATGATGATTGTGAGCCCCATGAGGGACAAGAACTGTCCCCAACTCCATTTGTTTGTATCGATCCCAGCACTTAGAACAGTGTCTGGCACATAGTAAGCACTTAAGAAATACCATTATTCATTCATTCAATAGTATTTATTGAGCGCTTACTGTGTGCAGAGCACTGTACTAAGCGCTTGGAATGTACAATTCGGCAACAGATAGAGACAATCCCTGCCCAATGATGGGCTCACAGTCTAATCGGGGGAGAAGGATGGACAAAAACAAGAAAACATAATCACGATAAATAGAATCAAGGGGATGTATACCTCATTAACAAAATAAATAGGATAATAAAAATCTATACAAATGAGCACAGTGCTGAGGGGAGGGGAATGGAGGGGGGAGAAGAGGGAAAGGGGGCTTAGCTGAGGGGAGGTGAAGGGGGAAGGGTTTATTATCATAGAGCACTGTACTAAGCACTTAGGAAGGTTCAATACAATAGAATCAGTGGACACTTTCCCTGCCTACAAGGAGTTCACAGCCTAGAGGGATAGACGGACATTAAAATAAATAAGTTTTGTATATAAATGCTAAAGGGGCTGAGGGTGGTGTGAATATCAAATGCTTAAAGGGTTCAGTATTTAAGTGCCTAGGCATCACAAAAGGGAGAGGGGATTGAGGAAGTGAGGGTCTATTTGGGGCTGGCCTATTGGAGAAGCATGGCCTAGTGGATCGAGCATGGCCCTGGGAGCCAGAAGGATGTGGGTTCTAATCCCAGCTCTGCACAATTCTGCTGTGTCACCTTGGCCGAGTCACTTTACTTCTCTGTGCCTCAGTTACCTCATCTATAAAATGGGGATTAAGACTATGAGCCCAGTGTGGGACAGGGATGTGTCCAACCCAATTATCTTGTATCTACCCCAGAGCTTAGTACAGTGCCTGGCACAGAGTAAGTGCTTAACAAAGACCATAATAATAATTACTTTGCGACTTTAATAAGGCTTTAAATGTGGGGAGAGTTGGTATTTGGTTTTTAAATGAAGGGGGAGGGAGTTCCAGGCCAGAGCAGAGGGAGGACACGGGAAAGAGGTCAGTGGAGAGACAGACGAGATCGGGGCATAGTGATCAAGCTACTAAGTAGTAGGGTGCATTACGAGGCGGCAAGCTGATTTAGGCTTTAAAACTTATAGGACGTAGTTTCTGTTTTTTGCAGAGTTGATTGGGGAAACCGATGGACCCCTTAATTCACACCCTTCCTCCTGTCTGAAACTTCCTCCACATTCAAACCCACCAGACTACAGCTCTTCCCAGCCTCCCTGAAATCCCACATTCATTCATATTTATCAAGCGCTTACTGTGTGCAGAGCACTGTACTAAGCACTTGGAAAGTACAATTCAGCAACAAAGAGACAATCCCTGCCCGCAACGGGCTCTCATCCTCCAGGTCCAAGCAGTGTGGCTTAGTGGGAAGGGCACGGGCTTGGGAGTCAGAGGATGTGAGTTCTAATCCCGGCTCTGTCACCTGACCACTGTGTGACCTTGGGCAAGCCATTTAACTTCTAGTATAGTGTGCAGCACATACTAAGCACTCAACAAATACTATATTACTGTTAGAAGCAGCATGGCATAGTGGATACAGCTCAGGCTTGGGAGTCAGAAGGTCATGAGTTCTAATCCCAGCTGTGCCACTTGTCTGCTGTGTGACCTTGGGCCAGTCACTTAACTTCTCTGGGCCTTGATTACCTCATCTGTAAAATAGGGATTAAGACTATGTGGGACAGAGAGTGTCCGACCCAATTATCTTGTATCTACCCAGCGCTTGGTACAATGGCTGACACACAGTAAGCACTTAAATACCTCAGGAAAAAAAAGAATATTTACATGAACTGCCATTAGCAAATTCCCCTTCATCCTTCACCTTTTCCTATCCCACTCACTTTCTGTCATCCCTGAAACCTGGCTCATCTAAGACCTGGTACTATCACTTGCAGCATGGATTTATGGATAGAGCACGGGCCTGGAAGTCAGAAGGACCTGGTGTCCTTGTCCCAGCTCTGCCACTTGCCTGCTGTGTGATCCTGAGAAAGTGACTTCACTGCTCTGCGCCTCAGTTACCTCATCTGCAAAATGCGGGTGAAGACTGTGAGCCCTATGAGGGACAGGGACTGTGTCCAACCCGATCATCTTGTATCAACTCCAGCACTTAGAACAGTGCCTGGCACATAGTAAGCACTTAAATACCACCATTATTATTATTATTATTATTATTATTATTATCCTTGCTGCTCTCTCCCATTTGGACCACCCAAAGGAGAGAACTGATCTTTTTTTTTTTACTCTCCAGTGCTGTTTTTGTACCATCACACAATTTGCATATAACCACTTCAGCGCTTAGTACAGTGCCTGGAGCATGGTAAGCCTTAAATACCATAATTATTATTATTACTATCCCCATCCTCCCTTGAATTCTACACCACCTCTATCCCAGTGGGCAGGGAATACATACATCTATTGTTATATTGTAATAATATTGTACTCTTCCAAGTGCTTAGTACAGTGCTCTGCCCACAATAGGTGCTCAATAAATGCAACTGAATGACTACACCTAACTGCCATCACCCCCTGCACCCCCTAATTCCTCCTACGCCTTGAGTGACTTCAACACTTCCTCCAACACTGGCCCTCAGGGACCTCAATGCTCCCAATTACCTTCCAGCTGTTCAATTCCCAACCCCGTTGACCTCCTCTCCCTCCATCTCAACCCACACACCAACTTGGACATATCCTGGATCTCATGACACATCCCTGTAGCAGTTCCAACATCCCCAACTCCCAAAACCCAAAGCACAACTTTCAAGCTTGTCAACCACCCACACCTTGCTCAAGTTTTCTTCGCCCACTGGACTCTGTACCCAACCCAAGCTTTCATGCCCCTCCTACGATCCACAGACTCACATCTTCATCATCACCCTCTCCACTGCACTCAACTCGCTCTCCACCCACTATCCCATTGGTTGGAGGAGGGGTTTCAAGAAGACTCTGAAATGACAAAATATTGTAAAGAGGGAGAGTGCTCCAGGAAAGAAGAAGGGCTTGAGCAAGGAGTTAGAGCAGGAAAATAATAATGATTATAGTATCCATTAAGTGCTTATTATGTGTCAGGCACTGAACTAAGCAATGGTGTGGATACAAGCAATCCAGGTTGGACACAGTCCCTGTCCCACTATCTCAATCCCCGTTTTACAGATGTGGTAACTGAGGCCCAGAGAAGTGAAGTAACTTGCCCAATGTCACACAGCAGACACGCAGCAGAGTCGAGATTAGAACCCATGACCTTCCGGCTCCCAAGACCGGACTCTATCCACTACATCATGCTGCAGTAAGGTTAACTTGGGCAGAATGGAGTGTAGGCTGGGGGTGTGAGGACAGAAGAGAAATGATTAAGTGTCTTAAAGTCAATGGTCAAGAGGACTTTGGTTGAGGGGAGCTCAATAGGTAACCATTTAAAGTTTTTGCTCTTAACGCTAGCCTGTTTTCCTCGTCTATTAACTTTACCTCAGGTACTTCAACAGCTAAAAGTCTGGAAATGGCTTGGGTTTGTCAGTTTCCCTTTAGACCGTAAACTCCTCGAAGGCAAAAACCTTATTTCATACTCAACTGTATTCTCCCAAGACTTAGTACTCAGTAGGCAGTCAAATGCAGTTGATTTGATTGCAGGTTTTCTTTTGCGACCCATCTATAAAACAGATCCTCAAAGACGGTGGCCACTCATAACTTACCGAATTGGAGTTTCCCAGTGGACTGAAATGTGATTTAACAATGGACATATCTTAAAAGGTGCTATAAAGACATCTCCATGTGCTCCTTTTAAGAGCACCATAAACTTTATCTAAAACCTGTGTTTCTTCCACTTCTCAATCACTGAAGTGTTTTCCTTATTGCTATTCCTCCCTGCAAATGGCACCCATCACAGAACGTAGTCAGTGTTCTAGAACTATTGAAAATACCCTACAAGTGCCAACACATTTGGGGAATTATTGTTTTACTGCCAATCTGAAAAAAGATTGGGATGAACAGCTGGGAAAAAGCTTGAAACAGGAGGTAGGTACAACCCAGTGAAATGTCAAAGCCAAACTTTTCAGAGAAAATCATCTTCCCCTACAAGAGGAATCCATAGGAGGAGATTCGAAGAGAAAAAGGGCCCTTGAGAGAGACCCAATTATTGTGATACTTAAGCCCTTACTATGTGCCAGGCACTGTACTAAGCACTGGGGAAGATACAAATTTGTCAGGTCAGATGCAGTCCCTTGTAAAAACAACAATGAACTAAATCCTCTTTTTCAATATGGTAACAGTGACCATCTTTATGGGCAGGGAGCATGTCACCTCCTCCAAGAGGCCTTCCCAGACTGATCCCTCCCTTTCCTTCTGCTCCTCCTCCCCTCCCCATTCCCCCTACTCCCTCCCTCTGCTCTTCCCCCTTCCCCTCCCCACAGCACTTGTGCAAATTTGTATATATTATTACTCTATTTCTTTGTTAATGATGTGTATATATCTCTAATTCTATTTATCTTGATGATTTTGATGCCTGACTACTTGTTTTGTTTTGTTGTCTGTCTCCCCTGTTTAGACTGTGAGCCTGTTTTTGGGCAGGGATTGTCTCTATCTGTTGCTGAACTGTACATTCCAAGCACTTAGTACAGTGCTCTGCACATAGTAAGCGCTCAATAAATATGACTGAATGAATGAATACTCTCCCAAGGGCTTAGTACAATGCTCTATACATTGTAAGCATTCAATAAATCACTGGTTGGTTGGTCAGTTTGCCATACATTCCTTCTGTAAAATAACTGTAGTTAGTGACAGATTATCCATGTATCAAGATTTCTGCAGGGGGTGAAGAATGTCTCCATTTCGACGACCTCTACACCCTAGAGGGGTGTAGAACTAGACCTTACGCTTATTATGGGCAGGGAATGTGTCTGCTAATTCTTCTGTACTGGACTCTACCAAGTGCTTAGTACAGGGCTCTGCACATACTGAGCCCTCAATAAATACCACCGATTGATTGATAGAGAGTAAAGAGCTGCTTCCAAAAAGACTCTGGATTTTGAAACACAGCTTCAACTGCACAGTCTCGTGACCTAGTGGGTAGAGCAATGGACCCGGGAGTCAGAAGGAGCTGGGTTCTAATCCCTGCTCCTGCTCATCCCTGAGTGACCTTGGGCAAATTACTTAACTATTCTAGACCTCAGTTCCCTCCTCTGTAAAATGGGGATTAAGACTGTAACCCCTATGTGGTGCAGGGACTAGTTTGTACCTACCCCCAGCACTTAGAATAATAATAATAATGGTATTTGTTAAGTGCTTACTATTTGCCAAGCACTTTTCTAAACGCTGGGGACGATTCAAGGTTATCAGGTTGGCCCACATGGGGCTCACAGTCTTAATCCCCATTTTACAGATGGGGTAACTGACGCACAGAAGTGAAGTGACTAGCCCAAAGTCACACAGCTGACAAGTGGCGGAGCCGGGATTAGAAACCATGACCTCTGATTCCCAAGCCCGTGCTCATTCCACTAAGCCACGCTGCTTCTCAAACAGCGTCTAGCACATAGTAAGCACTTGAATACCACAAATGTAGTTTATTATTATTATTATTATTATGGGTGCAGCAAGGGCTTAGGCCGGAGAGGTGAGAGGCCAGGGTATTCTCCAGGTTGGGTTAGTGTACAGACTGAACCCCTCCGACGCTACACCGCAAGGCTCTTGGTCCACTTCAGCGACTGTTTTTTTAAGCCTAGCTGCACTAGGGAATCCCAGGGGAGCTCTTCTTTCAGTAACCTTGGAGAATATTTCCAGGCTCAAAGAAGAACCAAACAGATCACTTCTTTGGCCAAGTCTCCGCAGTGTATGCCTATTTTTTTGCACGGGATTTTTCCAGAAAAAAATTTTAGAAAATCAATTTGTCGTAAATCTACTCAGGGTACTTGCTTCCCTGCCAAATTTTAAATCAAATGGAGCAATCCCTCTTGACAAGAGACAGCGTTTTTGCATTAGTGTCGACTCCATGCCTCAAGACACGTCATCATGTCTGCCTGGTAGACTGGCTGCATCTCATGCATTTTTGTCTCCCTCGCAACTCTCCAGAGTTCTGTCCTCCTACTGCCGCCAAAACAGAGAGTCGGCTTGATCGGGGAAAAGAGCACAGGTCTGAAAACTGGACAACCTTCCCAGCACTTAGTACAGGGCTGTGCACACAGCAGGTGCTCAATAAGCGCGAATGATCGACTGACTGATGGTCTGAATTCTAGGGAAGCAGTGTAGCTCAGTGGAAAGAGTGCGGGCTTGGGAGTCAGAGGTCATGGGTTTGAATCTCGGCTCTGCCACTTGGCAGCTGTGTGACTGTGGGCAAGTCACTTCACTTCTCTGGGCCTCAGTTCCCTCATCTGTAAAATGGGGATTAAGACTGTGAGCCCCACGTGGGACAACCTGATCACCTTGTATCCCCCTGGCGCTTAGAACAGTGCTTTGCACATAGTAAGCACTTAAATACCACCATTATTATTATTACTGCTAGTTCTGTCACCGGCCCGCTGTGAGACAACCTCACTGGGCCTCAGTTTCCTCCTCTGTGAAACAGAGATAAGGCACCTGCCTCCTTCTCCGTCAGACCGTGAGCCCCGTGTTGGGGCAGAGACTTTGCCCGATCTGATTACATCGAGTCTACCACAACACGAGCTTATTATGATTTTTGCTCCGGTGCATCCTTGGCACGCAAACATCACACTCCCCCTATCTGTAATTTAAATCGGTCTGCCCCTCTACACTGTATTAAAATCCTTGAGGCCGGGTCAAGTCTTTTTAACTCCTCTGTGCTCTCCTAAACGGCTTGAACAGGGCTCTGCACACAGAAAGTGCCCAATAAACGCGATCGATCGACTGATAGAGGGGAGCTCTCTTCCTCGGTCCCCGATTAACAAGTATCAGGCAAAACAGAAAGCCCGAACAGACTTCTGCAAATGCTGCTGTTTCTTTTACCCTTTCCCCTATTGTGAAAGGCTGAATTACAACAACTTCTGTTTTGTTTAACAAAGCAAAGCTTCCTCAAGGGATTTTTCTGTTCCTATGTGAAGGCTGCTATGGAGACCAAAAATTTAAATTACAAAACCTTAAAGATAAAAGCAAACAATTTGCCAGCCAGCACTACTCACCAGCCAATCTATTTGCCACCCAGCCCCCAATTTTATCATCATTAACAATATTTCCTGGGTACAGAATACTGTAGCAGGCCTACAAAAGAAGGAGAAGATTACAACACAATCCCTGCCCTTGAGCTCTCCGTCTAAATGGAGAAGATAAGCCAATACGATACAAGGGGATGACTAGATATAAAATAACAAATGACTAAGAAACCAATAGATGTGCTGGAAAAGAGTGCTCAAAAGGTCATGAGGAGAGTCGAGTTATCTTCCGGTCCCGGGGCCCAGGCTGTGAGACTACATCCGTGAACTTGAATCGCTCTGAGAGAGAATGACCCTTCGCTATTTGGATGAGAGATATTGAGCGCTTACTCTGTGCAGAACACTCTACTGCACATTTGAGAGAATTCAACAGTTAGTAGACACAATCCCTACCCTCAAAGAGCTTACCGCTTACGGGGAGAGCAGGCATTATCATTTATGTGGAAGGAGAAAAAAGAAGGGTTTAAAGATGCATACAGAAGTGCTGGAAAGGTGAGTAGGGAAGGTGCTAGAGTGACAGTAGGGGAAAAAATAGTGTGTGGAGAGGAGAGATTATTCATTCATTCATTCATTCATTCAATAGTATTTATTGAGCGCTTACTATGTGCAGAGCACCGTACTAAACGCTTGGGATGAACAAGTCAGCAACAGATAGAGACGGTCCCTGCCGTTTGACGAGCTTACGGTCTAATCAGGGGAGATGGACAGACAAGAACGATGGCAATAAATAGAGTCAAGGGGAAGAACGTCTCGTAAAAACAATGGCAACTAAATAGAATCGAGGCGATGTACAATTCATTAACAAAATAAATAGGGCAACGAAAATATATACAGTCGAGCGGACGAGTACGGTGCTGTGGGGATGGGAAGGGAGAGGTGGAGGAGCAGAGGGAAAAGGGGAAAAAGAGGGTTAAGCTGCGGAGAGGTAAAGGGGGGATGGCAGAGGGAGTAGAGGGAGAAGAGGAGCTCAGTCTGGGAACGCCTCTTGGAGGAGGTGAGTTTTAAGTAGGGTTTTGAAGAGGGAAAGAGAATCAGTTTGGCGGAGGTGAGGAGGGAGGGCGTTCCGGGACCGCGGGAGGACGTGACCCAGGGGTCGACGGCGGGATGGGCGAGACCGAGGGACGGTGAGGAGGTGGGCGGCGGAGGAGCGGAGCGTGCAGGGTGGGCGGTAGAAAGAGAGAAGGGAGGAGAGGTAGGAAGGGGCAAGGTGATGGAGAGCCTTGAAGCCTAGAGTGAGGATTAATCAGGGAAGCTTCCTGGACATGTGATTTCAGAAGGATCAGGGAAACAATGCGGCTTAGTGCATAGAGGCCGCGCCCGGGAGTCAGAAGAACCTGGGTTCTAATCCCGACTCCGCTATTTGTCTGCTGTGTGGCCTCAGGCAAGCCACTTCATTTCTCTGAGCCTCAGTTCCCTCATCTGTAAAATGGGGATTGAGACTGGGAGCCCTATGTGGGACAGGGACTATGTCCAATCCGATTATATGGTTATCCACCCCAGCGCTTAGAACAGTGTTTGGTGCATAGTAAGCACTTAACAAGTACCATCATCAAGTATTCATTCATTCATTCAATAGTATTTACTGAGCGCTTACTACGTGCAGAGCACTGTACTAAGCGCTTGGAATGAACAAGTCGGCAACAGATAGAGACGGTCCCTGCCTTTTGACGGGCTTACGGTCTAATCGGGGGAGACGGACGGACGAGAACGATGGCGATAAACAGAGTCGAGGGGAAGAACATCTCGTAAAAACAATGGCAACTAAATAGAATCGAGGCGATGTACATTTCGTTAACAAAATAAATAGGGTAATGAAGATATATACAGTTGAGCAGACGAGTACAGTGCTGAGGGGTGGGAAGGGAGAGGGGGAGGAGCAGAGGGAAATGGGGGGAAAAGAGGGTTAAGCTGCGGAGAGGTGAAGGGGGGGTGGTAGAGGGAGTAGAGGGAGAAGAGGAGCTCAGTCTGGGAAGGCCTCTTGGAGGAGGTGAGTTTTAAGTAGGGTTTTGAAGAGGGGAAGAGAATCAGTTTGGCGGACCATTGCACATAGTAAGAGCTTAATCAAGCAATTATTAAGCACTTAGTACAGTGCTCTGCACACTGTAAGTGTTCGACAAATACGACTGAATAAATGGAGAAAGCAGAAGACTGCTGGATGTGACGGGGAAGGCGTTCTGTACTGAAAAGTAAAAATGAAAAAAAAAAAAGATGGCATTTGTTAAGCGCTTACTATGTGACAGGGACCGTACTAAGCGCTGAGGTGGAGACAGGCAAATCGAGTTGGTCACAGTCCCATGTGGGGCTCACAGTCTCAATCCCCATTTTGCCAGGTGAGGCAAAGAAAAGTGAATCGACTTGCCTGAGGTCACGCAGCAGGCAAGTGGCAGAGGCGGAATTAGAACCCATGACCTTCTAACTCCCAGGCCCGTGCTCTATCCATTACAATACGCTGCTTCTCTAAAGGGTGAGAGTGAGGAGAGAGAGGAGAAGAAGGTTCAGTGAATAAGCTGGTTTGAGAGGAGTGAACTGTGCGAGCTGAGGTATTGTGGGAGGGGAGTCATAGGGGAGAACTAGCTGACAGAGGGCCATGGCTTAGTGGAAAGAGCACAGGCTTGGGAGTCAGAGGACGTGGGTTCTAATCCTGGCTCTGCCACTTTTCTGCTGCGTGACCTTGGGCAAGTGACTTCACTTCTCTGGGCCTCAGTTACCCCATCTGTAAAATGGGAATTAAGACTGTGAGCCCCATGTGGGACAAGCTGATTATCCTGTATCTACCCCAGCACTTAGAACGGTGTTCGGTGCATAGTAAACACTTAACAAGTACCATCATTATTATTATTATTACTTTAAGCCAATGGGGTGAAGAGAAACAGGCCACCAGCCTCTACACTGTAAACTCCTTGTGGGCAGGGATCATGCCTACCAAATCTCATCTTCCTTGATTCTATTTATCTTGATTCTATTTATTGCTATTGTTCTTGTCTGTCTCCCCCGATTAGACTGTAAGCCCGTCAAAGGGCAGGGACTGTCTCTATCTGTTACCGATTTGTACGTTCCAAGCGCTTAGTACAGTGCTCTGCACGTAGTAAACACTCAATAAATACTATTGAATGAATGAATGAATCTTCCAAGCGCTTAGTATTGTCTTCTACAAATAGTGAGTGCTCAATAAATATCACTGATGGGAGGTTTTTGAGGAGCGGGGGGAGAAGCAGCATGGCTTAGGGGAAAGAGCACGGGCTTGGGAGTCAGAGGACGTGGGTTCTAAACCCAGCCCTGCCAAATTGTCTGTTATGCGACCTTGGGCAGGCCACTTCACTTCTCTATGCTTCAGTTCCCTCATCTGTAAAATGGGGATTAAGACTGTGAGCCCCAAGTGGGACAAACCGATTACCTTGTATCTACCCCAGCACTTGGAACAGTGCTTGGCACATAGTAAGCGCTTAACAAATACCATTATTATTATTATTATTCACAACATGATGTTGTAGAAAAATGATCTGGACAACAGAGGGAAGTATGGATTGGAGAAGGGACAGGCTAGAAGTAGGGAGGTTTGCAAACCTCTAGACTTTAAGCTTATCGTGGGCAGGAAGAGTGCGTACCAACTCCTACAGAGTACTCTCCCAAGCTTTCTGCAGTGCTCTACGCAGAGTGAGCGCTCAGTGAATATAAGTAATTCATTGATTGTTAAGTCAGATGATAGGTGTTTGGGCCAGTTTACTGGCAATCTGGATGGAAAGAAAGAGGCAGATTCCAGAGACGCTGTGAAGGAAGATTAAGTGACACCCTGAACCTGGGGGTTGAAAGAGAAAGAAGAATCAAGGATAATGCTATGGTTGCCTGCTTGAGGGACAGGGAGGATGGAACAGTTAGAAGAGGACAGAATTTGGAAGAGAAGATGGTGTGTTCAATTTTGGATACGTCAAGGAGCCAGAGATGGCATGAGGAGATGCAAGATTACAGAGAAGGAGAGGTCGGTGCTAGACAGGTACATTTTATGATATTCTGAGTAGGGGTGATGGGCAAAGCCATGACAGATCAATCATTCACAGTACTTAAGTGCTTACTGGGTGCATGACACTATATTAAGTACTTGGGAAAGAATCATTTATTGAGCATTTATTTTGGGCAGAGCACTTTACTAAGCACTTGGAAGAGTGCAATATAACGAACATTTCCTGCCCGCAAGGAGTTACAGTTTAGAGAGGGAGACATATTAACAGAAATAAAGAAAATTACAGATACGTCCATAAGTGCTGTGGGGCGATGAATAAAAGGAGCAGGTCAAGGCGATGCAGAAGGGAGTGGGAGATGAGGAAAGGAGGGGTTAATCGAGGAAGGCCTCTTGCAGGAGACGTGCCTTCAGTAAGGCTTTGAAGGTGGTGAGCGTGATTGTCTGTGGGATATGAAGAGGGAGAGCATTCCAGGCCAGACAGGATGTGGGCAAGAGGCCGGCGGAGAGGCAGATGAGATCGAGAAACAGCGAGAAGGCAGGCATTAGAGGAGCAAAGTTTGAGGGCTGGGCTGTGGTAGGAGAGTTAGCAAGGTGAGGTAGGAGGGGGCAAGGTGAGTAATAGTTTAAGATAAGAGCTATGTTCACGCTGATGGTCAGATGGCCACAAGTCTATGTCCTATCACCAGCAATACATGCGTCTAAGTTGTTTCGCAGTGAGCGTTTGGATGGAACCATCTACACTCTCTCACCCAGGGTCCCAGCAGCACCCATAACAAGATAAAGGGTAGGGAAAATGGATGCTGCTGTCTACAGTCAGTACCTGAATAATAATAACGATGGTATTTGTTAAGCACTTACTATGTGCCAGGCACAGTACTAAGCGATGGGGTGGATACCAGCAAATCAAGTTGGACACCGTCTCTGTCCCATGCAGGGCTCACAGTCTCAATCCCCATTGCAGAGATGAGGGAACTGACATCCAGAGAAGTGAAGTGACTTGCCCAAGGTCACCCAGCAGACAAGTGGCGGAGCTGGGACGAGAACCCACGACCTTCTGACCCCCAGGCCGGGTCTCTATCCACTACAGAGAAAAGGGGCAGAGGGGGTCTATGGGGAAAGATGATTTCTTAGGAATACAAGACCATGGATTTGCAAATAAAAAGTCCAGAACAATAATAATAATAATTACGGTATTTGTTGAGTGCTTACTTTGTGCCAGGCACTGTTCTAAGCACTGGGGTGAATACAAGCAAATTGGGTTGGACACAGTCCCTGTCTCCCATGGGGCTCACAGTATCAATCCCCATTTTATAGATGATGTCACTGAGGCACAGGAAAGTGAAGTGACTTGCCCAAAGCCACACAGCAAAGTGGCGGAACCGGGATTAGAAGCCATGACCTTCTGACTCCCAGGCCGGTGCTCTTGCCACTAAGTCATGCTGTTTCCATATTAGGAATTGTTTGAGAGGCTAGACCCTAGATGTTACACCACAATGGATGGATCAACGGTATTTATCGAACATCTGAGAAGCAGCGTGGCTCAGTGGAAAGAGCCTGGGCTTCGGAGTCAAAAGTCATGGGTTTCACTCCCGGCTCTGCCACTTGTCATCTGTGTGACTGTGGGCAAGTCACTTCACTTCTCTGTGCCTCAATTACCTCATCTGTAAAATGGGGATTAACTGTGAGCCTCACATGGGACAACCTGATTACCCTGTATCTACTTCAGCGCTTAGAACAGTGCTCGGCACATAGTAAGGGCTTAACAAATACCAACATTATTATTAACATTATTATAATAAACACTGAATTAAGCATTTGGTAAAGCAAATACTGTTCTTGTGACCTGTAAAATGCTGGTAATTCCCCTCCATGTATTCTTTACCGTTACTTTGTTGTGTTCTAAACACAGTAAATGCTAAATATTACTATTACTACCCTTCCAATTGGCCTTCAAAAGGATTTTGGTAATTCTTTGCTAAATTTCTATTAAAAAATCATTACTTGCAACTTCCCCTTTTGATGACGATGATAACGTCAGCATTCACGTGCCAAGTACTGAACTAAGCACTTATTAGTTACAAGGTAATTCAGTCAGATGTGGTCCCTGGCCCCCATGGAACTCATGGTCTAAGAAGTCTCCCAAGCACTTGGTACAGTGCTCTCCACACGGTAAGCACTCGAATACCATTGACTGATTGAGAGAAGAGGTGTGGAATCCCCACTTTACAGATGAAGAACCTGAGGCCTGGTGATGTTAAGTGACTTCCCTAAGGTGATATAGAACGCAAGTAGCAGAGCCAGAATTAAAATCCAGGTCCTTTGACTCCCAGGTCCATGCTCTTCCTACTAGGCCATGCTGCTTCCCATCAGTCAATGAAACTTGTAACACATTAACATTTGTATTCTGTAATTTTTTTCCTAGGGGAAGGTTTCAATAAATCCAGTTTATTTATACACAGTGAAATCTCCCTGCTTGTTACACTAAGAGGTCATTTTAAAACTTGTAAGAAGCACTGCCTTCATGAATTCCCAGAACATCTAAAATGTAGCATGCTGGAAGTTCCTTCGTAGGACCCACAAACAATCCGTGCTTAGTACAGTGCCTGGCATATAGTAAGCACTTAAATATCATGAGAAAAAACTCCCCCTTAAAAGTTTACTCTACCGCTTATTCTTCAGAAAGCCACGTAGTTCCCTGGAGAGGAAGTGAAGTACACTGAATAAAACTGAGACGAAACTTCTTCAGAGCCCTGTAATTGGCTACCGCCAGTTTATTTTTGGATAAGTTTAATCCTCAGGTCTAGGCTTCTAAACATTAAACAGTTTTCACAACTGTTTTCACCACCAATAGAAAACTACCTCCCTCTGGGTAGAAAGATTCCCAGTTTCCCCCCTCACCCCACCAAAAAAAAAAAAAAATACACGATCTTCTCAAAAGAGTAGAAACTAAAAAGAAACACACACTGACACTTACTCGCCTTGGAAACTTCTGACATTTTCTATCCAGAAGAATAAAGAAAACTTGGGAAATGCTGCTGTGGCGAGTTTCCAGAACAGCAGAAGAAAGGAAGTAAAATGGGGAAAAAAAAAAAGCAAGCAGCCAAGCAAATCTGATTAAGGATTACTGGTGGGTAGCATGAATTGCTTCTAAATTTCTTAACAAATTTGTGACCGAGGAAGCAGAAGGTATCTTGAAGAAATTTAACTAAATAACAGAATCAACTCCAGAGGCTTGGAGAACAGTACAAATACTGTGCTTTGTATAGTAACTGGAATTTGTCCTGGAGGGAAGAGAGAAAACACATGACTAGCAATCTAATTTGGTTACATTCAGATTGCAAGTTTTAAAGGCCTTCTTTAAAATAGATGAAACCCACTAAATCTAAACATGAATCTTCTCTCACTTTTACAACTCAAATTTCTCTCCACTTTAGGGCTGTAATTCCTCATACGAGATGCTCCTCTATTACAGTTTAAGAGCCTTATGTAGTTCCTGCCACTTCCCCAATTTTTAAAATCCAAATTCTTTGCGGGGATCGCTTGCCAAGAACGACAAAAAGCCTCGGTCCTAAGAATTCACAACTGAGAACCTGCGCAAGGAATTGGTAAACGTGAAAGTGGTTTGGGCAGCATCATTCGTACGCTCTGGTCCTCGCCAGCCATAAGCGTGACCTAATGGACCCAGCCTGGGCCTGGAAGCCAGGAGGACTTGGGTTTTAATCCCGCCTCTGCTGCTTGTCTGCTGTGCGGCCCTGGGCAAGTCACTTGCAAAGTGCATATGCAGATGTGTTTTACAAGTGGGATCCTTCTACAGCCCAAGGGAAACGGAGCTCGGGCACCAGGCTTTTACCTCTGGAACCCAGCAGGTAGTTGCTGCAGTCTTGACCGCCCATGTTAACTACTATTTTTCAAGATTTTTATCGGGCTTGAGAACCTGGTAAGACACCCTGGATGGGTCTTCACTCAGAAACCTTCAGCACTGATGGCCCAGCCCTAGCGGAAAGAGCCCGGGCATCAGAAACACCTGGGTTCTAGTCCCTGCTCCACCACGTGTGTGCAGTTTGGCCCTGGGCGAGTCGCTTAACTCTGTGCCTCAGTTCCCTCATCTATAAAATGGGGATTAAAGACTGAATCCTATGTGGGACAAGGACCGTGTCCAATCTAAATAACTTGCATCTACCCTAGTGCTTAGTACAGTGCCCCCAGTAAGCGCTTAACAAATACCATTAAACAGACTGGAATCCAGTTCTTCTGATCCCCAGGCACGGGGTTTTACAGCTCTTTACAATATCGACATTTATTGAGTGCTCACTGTGTGCAGGTCACTTTACTGAGCGACTGGGAAAGTACAATACAATGGAGTAGGTAGACACGATCCCTTCTATAAGGAGTTTATAATCAATGGAATTTTTTCTTAAATGGTATTTAAGTGCTTACTATATGCCGGGTTTTTTACTAAGCCCTGGGGTAGATTCACACTAATCAGGTTGGACACAGATCATGCCCCATGTGGGGCTCACAGTCTAAATCCCCATCCCACAGAAAAGGTAACTGAGGGTCAGCGAAGTCAGGTGACTTGTCCAAGGTCACACAGCCAAGTGGCAGAGCTAGCATTAGAACCCAGGTCCTCTGACTCCCAGCACTTATGGTGTGCGAAGAACTCTACACAGCACCTGGGAGAGTGTAATATAGAGTTGGAAGACACCATCGCTGCCCAGAAGAACTTTACCATCTGTGATGGAGAAGATTATTAATCCACTAAAATGTAAATTCCTTGATGGGAGGGACTGTGTCTAAAACTACTCTATACTGAACTCTTCCAAGGACTTACTACAGTGTTCTCCATGCAGTAGTCACTAAATATCACTGATTATCATGTAGTAATAATAAAAATTGTGTCAACTCTACGGTGTTTCCAGCGACAACATACGGATCCAAAAGCTGGAGCGTGAAAAAACAGTATAGAAAATAGAATTCTCCAATGTGCTGTTGGAGAAAGCTTTTGCAACTGCATGAAAACCAGGGACTGCCCGGAAGACAAATGGATTTTGGAGCAAATTAAACCAAAGTGGTCTTTGGAAAGTCAAATGACTCAACTTAGATTAACATATCTTGGACACAATCAGGAGGGCTATTTCTCTGGAGAAGACATTAATGCTAGGAAAAGTCTAGGGAAAATGTGGAAGAGGCAGACTGGCAGATAGATGGACAGAGACCATAACAACAATAATGGAAGAACTGTTAGCAAGGTTGCGGATTACGGCAGAGGACGGGACGTTCTGGAGTCTATCCATGGAGTCGCTATGAACCAGAAACGACTCGGCGGCCCTTAATAATAAAAAATAATAATGGGTCTTATGTCCAGACTGTAAGTTCACTGTGGGCAGGGAACGCATCTGTTATTATACTCTCCCAAGTGCTGAGTAGAGTGCTCTGCACACAGTAAACCCTCGATAAATACGACTAATAGTCTTGGGGCTGAGAATTCAGGAGCTCCTCATGGGGAGGGAACAAGTTTGCCTGCTTCGTTGGACTGTACTCTCCCTTGTATTTGATCCAGTGCTCTGCACTCAGCAAGTACTCAATAAATACCATTGATTGATTGGCAGAAGATTAGTTATGTTGACGGTGGAGGTTAGGGGGGAGCCCGTTAATAATAACAATAATAATAACGGTACTTGTTAAGCGCTTACTATGTGCCACGCACTGTTCTTGGGTAGAGACAAGTTAATCACTTTGGACACAGTTTCTGCCTCACATGAAGCTCACACTTTTAATCTTCATTTTACAGATGAGACCCAGAGAAGTGAAGTGGCTCAGTGGAAATAGCCCGGGCTTGGGAGTCGGAGGCCACGGGTTCTAATTCATTCATTCAATAGCATTTATTGAGCGCTTACTATGTGCAGAGCACTGTACTAAGCGCTTGGAATGTACAAATCGGTAACAGATAGAGACAGTCCCTGCCCTTTGACGGGCTTATTCTGGCCTCTGCCACCTGTCAGCTGTGTGACTTTGGGCAAGTCACTTAACTTCTCTGTTCCTCAGTTACCTCATCCGTAAAATGGGGATTAAGACCATGAGCCCCACGTGGGACAACCTGATCACCTTGTATTCGCCCCCAACCCCCGGCGCTTAGAACAGTGCTTTGCACATAGTGAGCGTTTACATACTATCATCATATTAAGTGACTTACCCAAGATCACAACGGGCACGTGGCAGAGCTGGGATTAGAACCCGGTTCTTTCAGACTCCCGGGCCCCCGCTCTATCCACTAAACCACACTGCCTCTCAGCCCATCGCCAAGGGCACCCATACCCGTACAGGGCAGAATGATTACAGCAGAGTACCAACACTGCATCGTGGCACCGGGACCCGGTAGGGAGTTGGTTGCCCGAGTAACCGCTGCAGTCATCACTGGCCACGCCGCCTGGCTGTTTCCCCCGATTCCGGCTGGGCCCGGGAACTTCCCGGAGCGTCCTGGCTCCATCTTCCATCGGAAACCCTCCCCCTTGATGACCATCCCAGCACTCACTCTCCTGCCTGGTGGAATGGCTAGAGCACGTGACTGGAAGTCAGAAGGTCATGGGTTCTAATCTTAGCTCCACCACTCATCCGCTGTGTGACCTTGGGCAAGTCACTTCACTGAGCCTCAGTTACATCTGGAAAATGGGGATTGAGACTGTGAGTCCCAAGTGGGGCAAGGACTGTGTCCAACCTGATTTGCTTGTACCCATCTCAGCGCTTAGTACAGTACCTGGCACATAGTAAGCGCTTACTAAATACCGCAATTATTACTTTCAGAGCCCAGGTCTCCTGATTCCCCCGGTCCAGCCCCTTCCGCGGTCACTGCCAATAGCATCTCTTCAGAGCCATAGGATGGACAGAGCAACACACACATGTATCACATACACAGACGCACTAGAGTTTTTAGATTGTGAGCCCCTAGGGCCAGGAACGGTGTTTAATTTCCACTTTATCAATCTAAACGGTGTTTAATTTCCACTTTATCAATTTATCTATCAAAAATGACTTCCCTAAATAAAAGTAATAATAATAATTGTGGCATTTGTTAAGTGCTTACTTTGTGCAGAGCACAGCACTAAGTGTTTGGGAGAGTAAAATATAACAGAATTAGCAGATAAGTTCCCTGCTCATAATGAGTTTAATAATGTGGTTATTTGTTAAGCGCTTACTATGTGCCGAGCACTGTTCTAAGCGCTGGGGGAGATACAAGGTAATCAGGTTGTCCCACGTGAGGCTCACAATCTTAATGCCCATTTTACAGATGAGGTAACTGAGGCCCAGAGAAGTGAAGTGACTTGCCCACAGTCACACAGCTGACAAGTGGGAGAGCTGGGATTCGAACTCCTGACCTCTGACTCCCAAGCCCGGGCTCTTTCCACTGAGCCACGCTGCTTCTCTTGTATTCTCTGAGTACAAGCCCTCGTCTAGACTGTGAGCCCGTCCATGGGCAGGGAACTGTCTCTGTTGCCAAATTATACATTCCAAGCGCTTAGTACAGTGCTCTGCACATAGTAAGCGCTCAATAAATCCTACTGAATGAATGAAACCTTTATTTGCTCTTCTGCATCATCCTTCCACTTGGATTCGCTCCCTTTTTTTATTCCTCCCTCATCCGCAAAGCACTTCTGTACACAGCTGTATTATCTTTATTGGTATTTGTATTACCATCTGTCTTTTCTCTCTTTTCTCTAAAGGTATTTGTTAAGTGCTTTACTATGTGCCAGGCACTGTACTAAGCACCGGGAGGGATACAAGCTAATCAAGTTGGACAGAGCCCGTCCCACAGAGGGCTCACAGTCTTAATCCCCATTTTACCAATGAGATAGGCAGAAGCAGCGCGGCCGAGTGGAAAGAGTCCAGGCCTGGGAGTCAGAGGTCTCGGGTTCGAATCCCAGCTCTGCCACTTGTCAGCTGTGTGACTGTGGGCAAATCACTTCACTTCTCTGGGCCTCAATTCCCTCATCTGTAAAATGGGGATGAAGACTGGGAGCCTCACGTGGGACAATCTGATTACTCTGAATCTACCCCAGCGCTTAGAACAGTGCTCTGCACATAGTAAGCGCTTAAATACCAACACTGTTATTAGTATTATTATTAAGAGAAGTGAAGTGACTTGCCCAAGGTCACACAGTGGTGGAGTTAGGATTAGAACTCAGGTCCATCTGACTCCCAGGCCCGGGCTCTATCCACTAGCCCCTGCCCTCCCACCCCAGCCTGTAAGATCTTTGCAGGCAGGGAACTTGTCTACCAACTCTGTCACAGTGTACTCTCTCAAGAGCTTAGCTCAATGTTTTGCACACAGTAAGGTGCTTAATGAATACGACTGATTTTCTCCCAGTGCTCAGTACAGTGTGCTGCACACCGTAAGTGCTTAATTAAGTAGAAGCAGCGGGTCTTAGTGGCAAGAGCCCAGGCTTGGGAATCAGAGGACGTGGGCTATAATCCCGGGTCCGTCACTGGTCCGCTGTGTGACCTTCGGCAAGCCACTTCACTTAAGAGAAGCAGCGTGGCTCAGTGGAAAGAGCCCGGGCTTGGGAGTCAGAGGTCATAGGTTCGAATCCCAGCTCTGCCACTTGCCAGCTGTGTGACTGTGAGCAAGTCACTTCACTTCTCTGTGCCTCAGTCACCTCATCTGTAAAATGGGGAATAGGACTCTGAGCCTCACGTGGGACAACCTGATGACCCTGTATCTACTCCAGCGCTTAGAACAGTGCTCTGTACATAACAATAATAATAATAATAATGTAGGTATTTGTTAAGCACTTACTATGTGCCGAGCACTGTGTCCCCACTGGGACACCACGTGGGGCTCACAGTCTTAATCCCCATTTTACAGATGAGGGAACTGAGGCACCGAGAAGTGAAGTGACTTGCCCACAGTCACACAGCTGACAAGTGGCCGAGCTGGGATTTGAACCCATGACCTCTGACTCCAAAGCCCGTGCTCTTTCCACTGAGCCACACCGCTTCTAAGCGCTTAACAAATACCAACATTATTATAATTCTCTGGGCCTCAGTTCCCTCATCTGTAAAACGGGGATTAGGACTGTGAGCCGCACGTGGGACAACCTGATCACCTTGTATCCCCCCCGGCGCTTAGATCAGTGCTTGGCAGATAGTAAGCTCTTAAATACTATTATTATTATTACTACTAGAGTCTTATGGTACAAATGTAACCATCTCACTTTCGCTCCCTCCCCCACAACAAACTCTTCACCGGACAACTTTCATCTCTCCCCTTCCCCAAAGCCAATCCTTTCTCCATTACTGTCTCCCCGCCTTCCCAGAGGGGAGGGGAGGAGTGGAAGGAGGAGAGGCCGAAGAGTCACCACGACCCACCTCCTCCATCTGCCGGCCACCATGTTGGCGTCTAGGTCCCAGGAGGGGGAAACAGGGCAGTTTTCAATTCATTTAATCGTATTTATTGAGCACTTACTATGTGCAGAGCAACCGTACTAAGCGCTTGGAATGTACAATTCGGCCACAGATAGAGACGATCCCCTGCCCAATGAAGGGCTCACAGAAGCAGCGTAGTTCAGTGGAAGGAGCCCGGGCTTGGGAGTCGGAGGTCATGGGTTCGAATCCCAGCTCTGCCACTTGTCAGCTGTGTGACTGTGGGCAAGTCACTTCACTTCTCTGTGCCTCAGTGACCTCATCTGTAAAATGGGGATTAACTGTGGGACAACCTGATTAGCCTGCACCTACCCCAGCATTTAGAACAGTGCTCTGCACATGGTAAGCGCTTAACAAATAACATTATTATTAACCATGGGCTCGAGATAGAATCTGCTGGTTGTCCTGCTGATTTCCCCAGGAATGAAAAGGGGACTATTATGACTACCACCACCCCCTTCCCCCACACTCTCCCGAGCGCTTAGTACAGTGCTCTGCACAGAGTAAGTGCTCAATAAATATGATTGAATGAACTTTATCCAATAGAAAAGGGGAAAAATGGTCTACATAGTGTCTGTCATTAACATAAGGGACACCACGAGCAATCCTTGGTGTTGGACCTATTCTCGCCCTGAATGACATATGGCAAAAAAACGGTGCAGAACTGTATTTTCAATAGGCTGGGGAGCCCATTATTGGGCAGGGATTGCCTCTACCTGTTGCCGAATTGTACATTCCAAGCGCTTAGTACAGTGCTCTGCACATAGTAAGCGCTCAATAAACACAACTGAATGAATGAATAGGAAATATGCCAGAAATTCCCAAAAACACTCACACCTAAGGATAGGGCAGGGAACACACCTGCTAATTCTGTTGTACTGTACTCTCCCAAGCGCTTAGTACAGTGCCCCGCAATTAGAAAGCACTCAAATACCACTAAAGCCGCAGAGAAACAGCATGGCGTAGTGGATAGAGCACAGGTCTGGGAGTCTGGAGGTCATGGGTTCTAATCCTGACTCCACCACTGGTCTGCTGTGTGACTTTGGGCAAGTCACTTCATAATAATAATAATGTTGGGTTTTTTTAAGCACTTACTATATGCAGAGCACTGTTCTAAGCGCTGGGGGAGATACAGGGTCATCAGGTTGTCCCACATGAGGCTCACAGTTAATCCCCATTTTACAGATAAGGTAAATGAGGCACAGAGAAGTGAAATGACTTGCCCACAGTCACACAGCTGACAATGACAGAGCTGGGATTCGAACCCATGACCTCTGACTCCCAAGTCCGGGCTCTTTCCACTGAGCCACACTGCTTCTCTAGCCACACTGCTTCCCTCAGTCACCTCAGCTGTAAAATGGGGATTGAGGCTGTGAGCCCCATATGGGACAGGCATCACATCCAACCCGATTAGCTTGTATCCACATAGCACTTAGTACAGTGCCTGGCACGTAGTAAGCACTTAAATACCACAATTATTATTATTAGTATTACTATTTAGGAAGGACCCATCTACATATATCTACAGGTATCAGGGCACAGTGGAAAAAGCACGGTACAGTGAATCATAAAGACCTGGGGTCGGATTCCAGCTCCACCACTTGTTTGCTGTGTGACTTTGGACAAGTCCCTTGACTTTGCGGTGCCTCAGTCGATTAATGGCATTTACTGAGCCCCTACTGTGTGCAGAGCACTGTACTAAGCACTTGGGAGACTACTACAGAGTAGTAGGCAGATATGATCCTTTCCCACAAGGAGCTTAGAGACTAGAAGGGGAGACAGGCATACCACATATAAGTGGGTAAGTGCTGTGAGGCTGGAGGACAGGTAAATATCACACACGTCTGTAGTGTGACCTTGGGCAAGTTACCTAACACTGCTGTGCCTCAGTTACCTCATCTGTAAAATGGGAATTAAGACCATGTGGGACAAGGACTGTGTCCAACCTGATTAGCGCTTAGAACAGTGCTCTGCACATAGTAAGCGCTTAACAAATACCAACATTATTATTAGCATGTATCTACCCTAGGACTTAGAACAGTACCTAACACATAGTAAGTGCTTAACAAATACCACAGGAAGCAGTGTGGCTCAGTGGAAAGAGCATGGGCTTGGGAGTCAGAGGTCATGAGTTTGAATCCCGGCTCTGCCACTTGTCAGCTGTGTGACTGTGGGCAAGTCACTTAACTTCTCTGTACCACAGTTACCTCATCTGTAAAATGGGGATTAACTGTGAGCCTCACGTGGGACAACCTGATGACCCTGTATCTACCCCAGTGCTTAGAACAGTGCTCTGCACATCGTAAGCGCTTAACAAATACCAACAGTATTATTAAAAAAAAAAAGTGAAGGCCTCTGGGAGGTTTTCTTGTCTTAGAGATAAAATACCAATCGTATTTGAGCTCTGTGTGCAGAACACTGTACTAAGCACTTGGGAAAGTACAACAATATAACAGATATTCCCTGCCCCCAATAAGCTTATAGTCTAGAGGGGGAGACCAGACATTAATATAAATAAATTGCCAGTAACAATACTGAGAAGCAGCGTGGCTCATGGGAAGAGCCTGGGCTTGGGAGTCAGAGGTCATGGGTTCTAATCCCAGCTCTGCCACTTGTCAGCTGTGTGACTTTGGGCAAGCCACTTCACTTCTCTGGGCCTCAGCTACCTCATCTGTAAAATGGGGATGAAGACTGTGAGCCTCATGTGGGACAACCTGATTATCCTGTATCTCCCCCAGCGCTTAGAACAGTGCTCTGCACGTAGTAAGCGCTTAACAAATACCAACATTATTATTATTATTCTCTGGGCCTGAGTTCCTTCATCTGTAAAATGGGGATGAAGACTGTGAGCCCATGTGGGACAACCTGATCACCTTGCCTCCCCCCGCAGCGCTTTGCACATAGTAAGCGCTAAACAAATGCCATCATTATTATTATTAATAATACAGCCATTCTCCCTCCCTTCTGGACTATGAATCCAATGTGATTATCGTGTATCTACCTCAGATATTTAATAAATCTCACCAGAGTGTGTATGTGTTTGTGTGTAGTGTGTTCATCTGAGGTGCTGACCAAATACTGAAAGGATGAGCGTGTCCTGTTAGCTAGTTGGACGGACTTAGCCGCTTCTGTGGGTCTCAAGGCATCCAAGCCTGGCAGCCAAAACCAGGCAGGCGTGTTATAACCGGGAACCGACCTGCCGAGGGGCTCAACAGCGAGGAAGTGGCGGGAAAAGGCGGAGCTAAATTTATGTTTACACGGCCTTCTCTGATTTAATCACACCAGAAAGAAAATCAAAGCAAAAGTCTCGACAAATCCATCGACCTGCTCCCTGCTGCTGTTGCCGACTAAACCTGGTCCATAGTGCCCCGGGACCTAGCAGTCATTTTTGGTAAAAACAAAAATAATAATAATATGTTCAACTAATTAGTCATTCTAATACCACAGCATCATCCATTAAATGCTTCTTACATTCACTCGTTCAATCGCACTTATTGAGCGCTTAATGTATGTAGGGTGCTGTACTAAGCGCTTCGGAGGGGACAACGCAACAATATAACAGACTCATTTCCTGCCCACAGAGAGCTCTTCAGGGTTTGTAATAAAACCAATCAGATCTGCATTTCGCAGATGGATCCTCCGCCAGATTAGTACGGATCATTATTCTGGTCTGTGGTTTTACGCTCCATTGACTACACACCAATATCAAGATTTTCTCATCCGCTCTCTGAGAAATGAGCAAACTTTTTCCAATTCCATCAGGCAAGGCCATCCAAAGAGAGATAATGGATATAAAAGAGTGCGTCACGGCATTCAGGTTTTTCTACGAGCAAAATAATACCTTGATTCTATTTGGCGTGGCTTAGTGGAAAGAGCCCGGGCTTGGGAGACAGAGGTCGTGGGTTCTAATTCCGACTCCGCCACTTGTCCGCTGTGTGACCTTGGGCACGTCACTTAACTTCTCTGTGACTCGGCTAACTCATCTAAAAAATGGGGATGAAGACTGTGAGCCCTGCGTGGGACAGTCCGGTTACCTTGTCTCTACCTCAGTGCTTAGAACAGTGCTTGGCACATAGTAAGCGCTTAACAAATACCATCATTATTTTCAACATTATTATTTATTGCTTTTACTCCCAGATGGCTCTCCTGTTACCTATCTCTTTTTTTGTCCTCACGTATTTACAAGGTGGGGTGGAAAGGGAAATCCCTCAATTTTACAGATGAGGAAACTGAGGTATAGAGAGATTAAGTGACTTGCTCAAGGTCACAGAGCCAGCCAGTGACGGGACTTAAAAAGCGGGTTCTCCGGCTTCAGATCTGGGCTCTTTCTGCTCTTTCCAACTGAAACATCTTAATACTGCCATAACTGAAAACAAGATACACTACCCATGTATACACACGCACACACACACACACACACACACACACACACATATATACATACATATAAAACTTGTTTAAAGTACAAAATTGATAACCAGTTACCTGGTTATCAATTTTGTACTTTAAACAAGTTTTCCTGATTGTAATTTTACTTTGGAGGAAAGGAACTTCTCAATTCATTTTTGATTTTTAAACAATTTTTAATTTTTAAATTAAATTTAAATATTTTTAGATTAAGAGCTTTAATATGCAGAAGATAGGACGTTCTGGAGAGAATATGTCCGTAAAGTCACTATGAATCAGCAACAACTCGATGGCAGTTAAAACAAAAAAATGTCTAAAAGTAACGAGTCAGAAGGATTTTTAACTTCATTAAATTAATCTGAATAAACTGCTGTGTTGGCTCACAACATTTTTCTAAACTGGCTTTAAAATTAGCTTTGGAACCTCTAATTATCTAGTTTCAGGAGTCTGATTAATCTGACAGGAGAGGCTATGCTCGTATCTTTTCAGAAAGGCAAAGCTGGTATTTAAATGATGGCAAATCTTTTAGACAAAATTGTAGCGATAATTAAATTTACACCTTCAATTGTGACACACTTTCCTCCCCTACCCAAGAGTCTCTCCCTCATCTTATAAACTCCTTGGCTTGGGGTTTTTTTTTCTTACTTTCTCACCCATTTCTATTGCATCCTCTCATTCCCCATCACACTTTTTCCTTACAGTGATGTGCGGTTGGTGCAGCTTTTCCAAGTAGTTCTCTTATTAGCCCTAAAATCCCCACAAAGTACGATAAATTGCCCGACGATATACATTCTGGGACACTACTGGCGTTATGATCCCTTCTAGTCTTGTGTGAGCTTTTACATACCCCTTAATAAATTTCTTCTTTTTATTCTATCAGAAGACAAACCAAACAATAGTCTCTTGCAGAAGGAGTGAAATGGAATCCTCTCCTCGCACATACCCACAAAAATGAATAATCTACCTATGTCTTCAAAATTTCTAAATACGTTAGACAGGATGAAAACGACTAGGAATAAATGGCTACGGTTTCTTTTTGACTGTTCTAAAGTAAACAGAAATCTAAGAAGCTACCTTTGTCCAATTTGACATCTCCTCTGCAAAATTCCCTCCAAGGAAACCTTCGCATTTAGTAACTGTTTGATATTTTCCTTGGTGAATTAATTCTTAAACAAGCCAACCCACAATTAGAACTGAGAATATTTTACTCCAGCAACACAAAAACAGGTTTCCTAATCTAGGTTTACGGCAAGAGAGACATGTTTGACTTTCTTATAATGCCCTCACCTTAAACTGCAGAAGTCAAAAGTGATGGTGCAGAAAGAAATTCACTGACCTTCCAATAAAAATGACTTCCCTAAATAAAAGTAATAATAATAATTGTGGCATTTAAGTGCTTACTATGTGCCAGACACTGTATTAAGCGCTGGGGTGAATACAAGCAAAGCGAGTTGGACACAGTCCCTTTCCCACATTGGGTTAACAGTCTCAATCCCCATTTTACAGATGAGGGAACCGAGGCAACAGGGCAGTCAAGTGACTTGCCCAAGGCCACACAGCGGACCAGAGGCAGAGCCGGGATTAGAATCCAAGACCTACGGAGGGACCTAATTAATAACACTTTGTACTTGTGGCACTTGGAAAAAGAAGGCTCAGCAAGAAACCCCTCAGAGTAATCAACTCAAAACCAGAAATGGAGAAAGTTTGAGAAAAAGGTTCCCTAGCTCAGATTAATTGCACGCTCATCGTTTGTGTTTTAAACCCGACCTTAATTACTTGGATTCTTTTCCTGCCCCAAAGAAGAGACCTCTATTGAACAAGATGAGAAAAATTCCTTCAAACTCCAATGATCGCATTTCATTCTTCTACACAGCTAAGGAGAAATAAGATTACTATCATGATTAAGGATATCAGAAACAGGTAATCTAAGAAGCAAGAGGATGTTTTATTTCAGCTAAAAATGGATTCCTTTTCCAGACTAAGCCTAAAAGGGGGGAATCTTTGCAAGAAGAAGATAACTTCCCACTATTGGCTTTAAAGCTCTCCATCCCCTTGCCCCCTCCTACCTCACCTCTCTTCTCTCCTTCTCCAGCCCAACCTTCCCTCCTCACATCCACCAGACAATCAATATTCCCCCCTCCAAACCCTCCTGAAGGCACACCTCCTCCAAGAGGCCCTCCCAGACTAAGCCCCCTTTTTCTTCAGCTCCCTTCCGCATCCCCCTGATTTGCTCCCTTCGCTCATCCCCCCCACCCCTTCCCAGCCCCATAGCAATTATGTGTATATATATTTATATATATATATATATTTGCATATATATACATAATATTTGTATATATATATGTGTATATGTGTATAAAAAATTCTATTTTTATATATATAATTCTATTTATTGATATTAATTCCCATTGACTTCTTTTGATGTCTGTCTCTCCCCTTCTAGACTGTAAGCCCGGGGTGGGCAGGGATTGTCTCTATTACTGAATTGTCCTTTCCAAGCACTCAGTACAGTGCTCTGCATATAGTAAGCACTCAATAAATATGATTGAATGAATGGAGGAGGAGGAAGCACCGTGGCTTAGTGGAAAGAGTCCAGGCTTGGGAGTCCGAGGATGTGGGTTCTAATTCTCGCTCTGCCCCTTGTCAGCTGTGTGACTTTGGGCAAGACACTTCACTCCTCTGGGCCTCAGTTCCCTCATCTATAAAAATGGGGATGAAGATTGTGAGCTCCACCTGGGATAATCTGATGACTCTATCTACCCCAGTGCTTAGAATAATGCTTGCCACATGGAAAGCACTTAACAAATACCATCATTATTTTTATTATTATTATAGGGATGAAGACTGAGCCCCACATGGCACAACCTGATGACCTTGTATCTACCCCAGCATTTAGAACAGTGCTTGGCCCATAGTAAGCACTTAACAAATACCATCATCATTATTATTATTATTATTATGGGGATGAAGACTGTGAGCCCCCCATGGGACAACCTGATAACCTTGTATCTCCCCCAGTGCTTAGAACAGTGCTTGGCCCCTAGTAAGCGATCGACAAATACCATTATTATTATTGTTATGGGGATGAAGACTGTGAGCCCCGCATGGGACAAACTGATGACCTTGTATCTTCCCCCTCAGTGCTTAGAACAGAGCTTGGCATATAATAAGTGCTTAACAAATACATTATTATTGTTATTAAAATGGGGATGGAGACTGTGAGCCCCACGTGGGACAACCTGATGACCTTGTATCCTCCCCCAGCACTTAGAACAGTGCTTGACACATAGTAAGTGCTTAACAAATACCATTATTATTATTACTGTTATGATCGTTATGCGGATGAAGACTGTGAGCCCCACGTGGGACAACCTCATGACCCTGTATCTCCTCCCAGTGCTCAGAACAGGGCTTGGCTGTAAGGGCTTAATAAATACCACCATTATTATTATTATTATTATTATTATGGGGATGAAGACAGAGAGCCCTGTGTGGGACCACCTGATGACCACATAGCTCCCCCAGTGCTTAGAACAGTGTTTGGCCCATAGTAAGTGCTGAACAAATACTATCATTATTATTATTGTTACAGGGATGAAGACTATGAGCCCTGCACGTGGGCCAACCTGATGACCCTGTATCCGCTCCCAGCGCTTACAACAGTGCTCAGCCCATAGTAAACCCTTAACAAATACCCTCATTATTATTATTATTATTATGAGGATGAAGCCTGTGAGCCCCGCGGTGGGACCACCTGATGACTCTATCTCCCCCAGCGCTTAGAACAGTGCTCGGCCCACAGTAAGGGCTTAACAAATACCACAATTATTATTATGAGGATGAGCCTATGAGCCCCTCGGTGGGACCACCTGAAGACCCTGGATCTCCCCCAGCGCTTAGAACAGTGCTTGGCCCATAGCGAGTGCTGAACAAATACTATTATTATGGGGATGAAGACTTTTATTATTATTATTATTATTATGGGGATGAAGACTGTGAGCCCCCCGTGGACCCATCTGATGACTTTGTATCCCCCCCAGGGCTTAGAACAGTGCTTGGTCCCCAGTAAGTGCTTAACCAATACCATCATTATTTTGTTATCATTATTAGAAGTAAAATAGGGTGCTCGGGACGATGAGCGGGATTGGGGGGGGTCTGGTGGTTCTTTGGTTGAGGGCCCGGCAGGCCCCAAGGTGGACAAGTCTTGAACGCCCCCCGACCCCGGGCCCAGGCCTCTCCTCCAAGATCCAACCCCCCCAAAAAGGCCAAATCAGAGCAACTGTGGCCTGGGGGTCCTGGGGGGTCCTGGGGGGGGGGTCCCGGCCGACCGAGAGGAAATCCAGGTCCCGGGGGGATGTTGGGGGGTTGCTGGGGGGTTGTTGGGGGGCTTCCCCATCCGGAGGATGGAGGTTTCAGAGGGAAGGCAGCCGGTCACCGGGCTCCCCCAGGCCCCGCACCCCAACGATGGGGATTCCGTCCCCGAGGGGAGGACACACCGCACAGCACAGCACCGCACACCCTGCAGGCCTTCCCACGGCAGAGGGGGGGAGGAGGAGGAGGAGGAGGAGGAGGAGGAGAAGGAGGGGCAGGAAAACCATTTCCTTTCTTCTATAGCGCTCTCTGGCTCTCAGAGCTCCTGAACCTCCTCTTCCTCCTTCTCCTCCTCCTCCCCTTCCCGGCCGGGATGGGCTGCGGGGAGCCCAAGGCAACAAGGCCGGGGGCCGGGGGCAGGGAGAAAAGGGGGAGAGGCAAGGGGAAGGGGGGGAGAGAAGGGAGAGAGAGAAGAGGGAAGGGAAGAGGGAGAGACAGCAGGGGGAGGGGGAGAGGGAAGAGAAGGGGGGGAGAGAGAGAGACAAGGGGGGAGAGAGAAGCGGGGGGGAGAGAAGGGGGGAGAGAGGAGAGGGATGGGGGGTGAGACGGAGGGAAGGGGACAGAAGAGAGAGAGAGAAGGGGGGATGAGAGAAGGGGGAGGAGGGGGAAGAGGGAGGGAAGAGGGAGGGAAGAGGGAGGGAAGAGGGAGGGAAGAGGGAGGGAAGAGGGAGGGAAGAGGGAGGGAAGGGAAGAGAAGAGGAGAGAGAGAAAAGGGGAGAAGGGGAGAGACGAGGAGGGGGGAGGGAGAGAAGAGGGGGAGAGAGAAGGGGAGAGAAGAGGGGGAAGGGGAGAGGGGGGAGAGGAAAGGGGGGACAGGGAAGGGGGGGACAGGGAAGGGGGGGACAGGGAAGGGGGGGACAGGGAAGAGGGGGAGAGGGAAGGGGGAGAGAGAAGGGGGAGAGAGAAGGGGGAGAAGGGGGAGAGGGAAGAGAAGAGGGGAGGAGAGAAGAGGGGAGGAGAGAAGAGGGGAGGAGAGAAGAGGGGGGAAAGAAGAGGGGGGAAAGAAGAGGGGGGAAGAGAGGGAAGAGGGGGAAGGAGGGAGGGAGAAGAGGGGGAGAGGGAAGAGGGAGGATGGGGAAGGGGGAGAGCAGGGGGAGCAAGGGGGAGAGGAGGGGGAGAGGGAAGAGAAGAAGGGAGAGGGAAGAGGGAGGAGGGGGAAGGGGGGGAGAGAAGAGGGAGAGAGAACGTGGGGAGGGGAGAAGAGGAGGAGACAGAGAAGGGGGAAGAGGGGAGAGAAGAGGGAGAGAAAGAGGAGGGAAGAGAAGAGGAGAGAAGGGGGAGACAGAAGAGGGAGGGAGAGAAGGAAGAGAAGAGGAGAGGGGAGAAGAGGTGGAGACAGAGAGGGGGGGAGGGAGAGAGAAGGGGGAGGGAGATGGGGGAGAAGGGGGGAGAGAGAAAAGGGGGAAGGGGAGAAGAGGAGGGGAGAGGGAAGGGGAGGGAAGAGAAGAAGGGAGAGAGAAGAGGAGGAGAGAGAGGGAGGAGAGAGAAGGGGGGAGAGAAGAGGTGGAGAAGGAGGGAAGGGGGGAGAGAGAAGGGGGACAGAGACAGGGAGAGGAGGAGGAGGGAGAGGAGGAGGAGGGAGAGGCGGAGAGGAGTGTTGGAGCGCTGTCCGTCCGGCCGAGCGTGGGGCGTCGTGCGGGGCAGCGGCGGGAGAGAGAGAGGGAGGGAGGGAGCGAAGGGCGGGACCCTTCCAGCCCGCCGGCCCCCCCGGGACACACACACACACCCCCGCCCCCTCCCCGGGGGCCCCTCCGGACCTCCGTCCGCCCCGCGGCAGGAGGAAGTTCGGAGGCGGCGGCAGCCTTAGCCCGCGGTCGGTCCGTCCGTCCGTCCGTCCGCCCGCCCGGCCTCACCTTGAAGCTGTTGGAGGAGGTCGGACATAAGCATTAACTTGCCATCCAGACGCCGTCCCCGCCGGCCGTCCGCCCGCCGCCCCTCCGCTCCCGGGCCCGGACCCCGCGCCGCCGCCCCCGCCCCCGCCTTGGCCCCGGCCCGGCCCCGCCCGCTGCTCCACCCCCCAGCCTCGACACGCCCACTCCCCTGGCCACGCCCCTCCCGTCTCTCTGCGGTCCCGGCCCCGCCCATCGCCGTGGCCACGCCCCTCCGACTTCTCTAGTCCCCGTCCTGGCCCCGCCCACCGCCTTGGCCACGCCCCTCGTGGCTTCTCTGCTTCTCCGTCGTAGCCACGCCCGCTCCCTTTAGCCACGCCCCCTTGGCCTTCTCTACGAGCCGGTCGGCCCCGCCCACCACCTTGGCCCCGCCCTCTCTGACGTCTCTGTCTCCGTCATAGCCCCGCCCGTCGCCGTGGCCCCGCCCCCTTGGCGTTCTCCGCGCCCCGTCCTAGCCACGCCCATCGGCGTGACCACGCCCCTCCGACGTCTGTCGCCTCCGTCGTAGCCACGCCCGGCTCATAAGCCCCGCCCCTTTCCTGCTCCACAGCCCTGTTCTGGCCCCCTTCCGTTGGCCACGCCCCTCTGACATCTCTACGGCCTCCATCGTAGCCACGCCCGTTGCCCTGACCCCGCCCCTTCTGCATTCTCTACCTTCCGTCGTGGCCCCGCCCCCTCGACGGGCCCCGCCCCCTCCGGCTTCTCTGCAGCCTATCACGGCCCCGCCCGTCGCTCCGGCCCCGCCCCTTCTCTGGCCCCGCCCCCGTCTTCCCCGGGGTCCTACCGCCGGCGGTTTCTTCCCTACGACCCTGGCCCCGCCCCCCCGAGCCCGGCCGCGGCGGGCGCGCCCAGTGCGCAGGCGCAGAGGTCCCTTAAAGGGCCAGCGCCCTCCTCTACCTCATAATGGAGCCGAGGGAGCCTCCTTCCCTGCCCCTCCCTCCCCCCCCTTCTTAAGCATAATAATAATAAAAATGGTATTTGTTAATAATAATGTTGGTATTTGTTAAGCACTTACTATGTGCAGAGCGCTGTTCTGAGCGCTGGGGGAGATCCAGGGTCATCAGGTGGCCCCACGTGAGGCTCCCAGTCTTCATCCCCATTTTCCAGATGAGGGAACTGAGGCCCAGAGATGGGAAGTGACTTGCCCACAGTCCCACAGCTGACGAGTGGTCGAGATTCGAACCCATGACCTCTGACTCCCAAGCCCGGGCTCTTTCCACTGAGCCACGCATAATAAGAATGATGGTATTTGTTAAGCGCCTACTCTGTGCCAAGCACTGTTCTAAGCGCTGGGAAGGATACAGGGGGATCCAGGTGGTCCCCCGTGGGGCTCACAGGATTCATCCCCATTTGACAGAGGAGGGAACTGAGGCCCAGAGGAGGGAAGTGACCTGCCCAAGGTCACACAGCAGACAAGCGGGGAGGGGCAGGACTAGAACCCATGACCTCTGACTCCCCACCCATTCATTCCGTTTGGATGGAGATGGATAGTATTTATTGAGCGCTTACTATGTGCAGAGCACTCGACTAAGCGCTTGGAATGGACAATTCAGCAACAGATAGAGACAGTCCCTGCCCAATGACGGGCTCACAGTCTAATCAGGGGAGCCAGACAACAGAGTAAAACAGAACGAAACAAAAACAAGACAACATTATCACGATAAATAGAATCAAGGGGATCAGCGTGGCTCAGTGGAAAGAGCTCAGGCTTGGCTGTCCGAGGTCATGGGTTCGAATTCCAGCTCGGCCACTTGTCAGCCGGGTGACTGTGGGCAAGTCACTTCCCTTCTCTGGGCCTCAGTTCCTTCATCTGTAAAATGGGGATTAAGACTGTGAGCCTCACGGGGGACAACCTGATGACCCTGTATCTCCCCCCGGCGCTTAGAACAGTGCTCTGCACATAGTAAGCGCTTAACAAATACCAACATTATCATTATTATGTACACCTCATTAACAAAATAAAATAAAACCCGGGATCTTTCCACTGAGCCACGCTGCTGACTTTCATTAGCCACTGATCTGGGAATTCCGACCACTTTCATTCATTCATTCATTCAATAGTATTTATTGAGCGCTTACTGTGTGCAGAGCACTGTACTAAGCGCTTGGAATGAACAAGTCGGCAACAGACAGAGACAGTCCCTGCCTTCTGACGGGCTTACAGTCTAATCGGTGGAGACAGACGGACAAGAGCAATGGCAATAAATAGAGTCAAGGGGAAGAACATCTCGTAAAAACAATGGCAACTAAATAGAATCAAGGCCATGTACATTTCATTAACAAAATAAATAGGGTAATGAAAATATATACAGTTGCAGCAGTCCACATCACAATGATGATGATGATGATGATAGTATTGAGCGCTTACTATGTGCTAAGCACTGCTCCAACCAGCGGGGTAGATAATCAGGCTGGACCCAGACCGCCTGGCCCTCAGGAGACCCACAGTCAAAGTGGGAGGGGAAACCGGTACTGAATGCCCATTTTACTGATAAGGAAACTGAGGCACACAGAAGTCAAGTCACTTATCCAAAGTCACACAGCAGGCAAGGGGTGGAGTTAGGATTAGAACCCAGGCCCTCTGAGTCCCACGCTCGTGTTTTTACAGCTAGGCCACAATTTAGGGGGGAGGGAGGAGAAAAGTATGACCTCAAAAGCCATTGTTCCATCACACCTCTAGGTTCGCTCATTGACTTCCTCCCAAGCACATCTATTTACCGCTACTTATAATAATAAATAATGATGATATTTGTTAAGGACTTACTCTGTGTCAAGCACTGTTCCAAGCTTTGGGGTAAATACAAGGTCATCAGGTGGGGCTGATCTATTTACCGCTACTTATAATAATAAATAATGATGATATTTGTTAAGGACTTACTCTGTGTCAAGCACTGTTCCAAGCTTTGGAGTAAATACAAGGTCACCACGTGGGGCTCACAGTCTTAATCCCCATTTTACAGATGAGGTAAATGAGGCACAGAGAAATTAAGCGACTTGCCCAAAGTCACACAGCTGATAAGTGGCAGAGTTGGGATTGGAACCCACGACCTCTGACTCCCAAGCCTGGGCTCTTGCCACTAAGCCACTCTGCTTCTCTATTTCTCCCACCCACCTCAGAGGGACTCCCTCATCATTTCCTCCCACCCCCATTTTCATAGATCATAGATCCTCAGATTGTAAGGTTCTTGTGGGCGAGGGACAGGCCTATAAAGTCAATCAATTGTATTTCTTGAGCCCTTACTGTGTTTAGAGCACTGAACTCAACATTTGGGAGAGTGGAATATAACAGCAGGCATGTTTCCTGCCTACAAGGAGCTTGCAATCTAAAAGAGGAGACAGACAATATTAGTAAATAAACTACAGATATGTTCAAAGGTTCTGTGGGGCTGGTGGGGTGAATAAAGGGTGCAAATCCATGTGCAAGGATGATTCAGAAGGGAGAGGGAGCAGTGAAAATAAGGGCATAGCTGGGGAAGGTCTCTTGGAGATGTGATTTTAATAAAGCTTTGAAGGTGGGGACAGTGATCATCTGTCAGATTTGAAGAGGGAGGGAGGGAGTTCTGGGGCAGAGGCAGGACATGGGCAAGGGGTGAGTGGCGAGAGAGACAAGTTTGGTGTCAGAAGATCAAAGTGAATGTGGTAGGAAATCAGCGAGGTAGGATTGGAGGGGGCAAGGTGATGGAGTGCTTTAAAGTCAATCCGTGGTAAGGAATTTCTGTTTGACGTGGAGGTGGATGGGCAACCACTGGAGATTCTCGAGGAGGGAAACGTGAACTGAACAGTCTTGTAGGAAACAACTCTTCACCTACAGTCTTGTAGAAAAGTGATCTGGGTGGCAGAGAGAAGATTGGAGTCAAGTAGGGAGAGATAGGAGAGGGGAAGGTCATCAAGGAGGCTGATGTGATAATCAAAGCGAGATAGGATAAACGCTTGGACCAGTGGGATAACAGTTTGGATGGAGAGGAAAGGGCAGATTTAAGCATAGCTGTGAAGGTTAAAACTGACAGGGTTTGGTGATAGATTGAATATGTGGGTTGATTGAGAGAGATGAGTCAAGGATAAAAGCCAAGGTTTGTGGAGAAGGGAGGATTCATTCATTCAGTTGTATTTACTGAGCGCTTACTGTGTGCAGAACACTGTACTAAGGGCTTGGAAAATGCAAGTTGTCTACAGTGACAGAAAAGTCAGGAGAAGGACAGGGTTTGAGGGGGAAGATGAGGGGTTCTGTTATGGATAGGTTAAGTTTGAGGTCTCAGCAGGTCATCCAAATAGAGATGTTCTGAAAGCGGGACGAAATACGAGACTGCAGAGAAGCAATAAGTTCAGAGCTGGAGACGTTGATTTGGGAATCACTGGATAGAGATGGTAGCCATGGGAGCTAATGAGTTCTCCAAGGGAGTAGGTCTAAGTGGAGACTAAAAGGGGGCCCAGAACTGAGCCTTGAGGGATTCCCACAGTTGAAGGATGGAAGGCAGACGAGGACCTTGCCAAAGACTGAGAATGTGCAGTCAGAGGGAAGGAGAAGAAGCGGGAGACAGGGTTGGTGAGGTCGTTCAGACTGAGCCCGTCACTGGGCAGGGGTTGTCTCTATCTGTTGCCAAATTGTAATAATAATAATAATAATGTTGGTATTTGTTAAGCGCTTACTATGTGCAGAGCACTGTTCTAAGCGCTGGGGTAGATACAGGGTAAACAGGTCGTCCCACGTGAGTCTCACAGTTAATCCCCATTTTACAGATGGGGTAACAGGCACAGAGAAGTGAAGTGACTTGCCCATAATCACACAGCTGACAAGTGGCAGAGCCGGGAGTCGAACCCATGACCTCTGACTCCGAAGCCCAGGCTCTTTCCACTGAGCCACGCTGCTTCCCTTGAGCCACGGTACATTCCAAGCGCTTAGTACGGCGTTCTGCACATAGTCAGCGCTCAATAAATGCTACTGAATGAATGAATGAAAAGATGAAGGTTGAATTCTGTTTCCAGGAGGAGGGAGGGTGTTCTGAGATACCCTAGTTTTACCAAAAGTATCCAGAAATCTGTACCCAGTTACATTTGAGTAATGCAGTTACCCTACAGTATACATATATAATAATAATAATGTTGGTATTTGTTTATTTGTTAAACGCTTATTATGTGCAGAGCACTGTTCTAAATGCTGGGGTAGATCCAGGGTAAACAGGTTGTCCCACGTGAGGCTCACAGTCTTAATATGTATTGAGTCAGAGAGCTGCAATGATAGGGAGACAAACTTTACTTCACTGGGAGAAAATTGGACCTGGACACACCACTTGTCCACTGTGTGACCTTGGACAAGTTGCTTCATTTCTTTGTGCCTCAGTTACCTCATCTGTAAAATGGGGATTAAAACCGCAAGCCCATATGGGACAGGGGCTGTGTCCAAGCTAATTATCTTGTACCACTCATTCATTCAATTGTATTTATTGAGCACTTACTGTACTAAGTGTTGAAGAAAAAAAAAAGTGAGCCCCACGTGGGACAATCTGATTACCCTGTATCTACCCCAGCGCTTAGAACAGTGCTCGGCACATAGTAAGCGCTTAACAAATACCATAATTATTAATTATTATTGAGAGACTATAATACGATGAGCTTACAGTCTAGAGGGGGGAGTCAGACATTACTTAGTACAGTACCTGGCACATAGTAAATGCTTAATGAATGCTACAGCTATTATTATTATTGTTATTACTGTTAAAGGAATCCAGTGTTTTAAAGTGCTTAATAAATATCACAGTTATTATCATCATTAAAAGAATTCAGTATTGTAAAACTGCAATGGGTTGGGGGGGGACATTTATTAACGTGGATGCCCTTCATTCTAATTCAAAACATGTGAAGTTGGGGACTGCCTGTATTTGCAAAGGCACTTGGACAAGCTCACTATGTCCCTATGGGGCAAGTCCCCGGTATTTGAAGGCAGCCAAGCAACCACCCAGAAGACTAAGAAAACAAGCTATAGAGTAGACGTCATCCTCCAAAGGCTAATAAAATCACACCTGTGAACCAGAAAACAACCATCAGATAAAGACTAATCCTAGATAACAAGAGGGAGAAATGGAGGCAAAACTATAACCAGCATGACATATTTAGAAAGAGCAGTATGTCAGACTCGCCCTTCTAATTGCCTTAGCAAGACCAAAATCCTTTCAAAATGTTTCCTTAAGCCATTTTCTCTTCCTGGAACTGGTTATTTGTGCCATTTAGGACAAAAGGTCTGTGGGACACCTCTCTAGCGCAGGTTCCAATATAACAGCACTGCTGGGTTAACTTAGATTTAATGAAAGGTTGGAATAATGAGGAGATGAGTTAAGAATGAGTAAAAAAGGCCATTTTTTTTTTTTTACAAAGAGAACATGTAAAAACCATCTAAAAGGGTCTCACAGACAGCTTTGGATTTTGATCTAGGGTGAAATTTTCCACCAACCTATCAATCAATAGTATTTGAGGGCTTACTATGTGCCCAGCACTGCATTAACCACTTGGGAGAGTACGATACTTCGAGAAGCAGCTTGAAGGAAAGAGCCCTGGCTTGGGAGTTAGAGGTTGTAGGTTCTAATCCCAGCCCCGCCACTTATCAGCTCTGTGACTTTGGGTGAGTCACTTAACTTCTCTGTGCCTCAGTGACCTCATCTGTAAAATGGGGATGAAGACTGTGAGCCCCGCGTGGGACAACCTAATTACGTTGTATCTACCCCAGCGCTTAGAAGAGTGTTAGGCATGTAGTAAGCGCTTAACAAATACCATCATCATCATCATCAGTACAACCGAGCTGGAAGATGCCTTCCCTGTCCACAGTGAGCTTACATTCTAGAAGAGAAGCAGTATGGTTCAGTGGAAAGAGCAAGGGCTTGGGAGTCAGAGGTCATGGGTTCGAACCCCGGCTCTGCCACTTGTCAGCTGTGTGACTGTGGGCGAGTCACTTCACTTCCTCTGTGCCTCAGTTACCTCATCTGTAAAATGGGGATGAAAACCGTGAGCCCCACGTGGGACAACTTGATCAGCCTGTATCTACCCTAGCGCTTAGAACAGTGCTCTGCACATAGTAAGTGGTTAACAAATACCAACATTATTATTATTATTATTATTATTAGAAGGGGAGAATACTATGCTAACTGGTTGGGATAGCTGGATGTCCCACATTATGTCAACACTCAAGGTTTAGACCCTCAACCTGACTTGACAATGTCCCACATTCAGCAAGTGTGATGGGAGCAATCTATCAATAGGAGATTTCGATCATCTACTCTGCACAACTTTGTACCAAAAACGTGGGAGAGTACAATAAAATCAATAGAGAAGCAGCATAGCTTGTACCAAGAGCATGGGCCTGGGAGTCGAGGCACCTGGTTACTAATCCTGGCTCTGCCACTCACCTGCTGCGTGACCTTGGGCAAATCACTTCACTTCTCTGGGTCTCAGTTTTCTCATCTGCAAAGTGGTAGATACCTATTCTCCCTCCCCCTTAGACCACGAGCCCCCTGTGGGACAGGAACTGTGTCTGATTTGATCGTATCGAGGTAGAAACACAGCATGGCTTCCGGGAAAAAACATGGACTTAGTCTGAGGACCTGGGTTCTAATCCCCGATCCACCACTTGTCTGTTTTGTGACCTGGGGCAAGTCACCTCTTTGTGCTGATTTCCTCATCTGTGAAATGGGGATTAAATCCTACTTCCTCCTGCCTAGACCGTGAGCCTTATATGGGACAGGGACTGTGTCCAAACTGGTAACCTTGTAACTTCCCCAATGCTTAGAACAGTGCTTGGCACATTGTAAACACTTAACAGATACCATAATTAATTAATCATTGTGTCTACCACAGACAGCTTTCAGCAAATACCACAAATATCATTATTAATAGACATGATACCTGGGCTCAAAGGTCTTCCAATCTAGAGGGAAGTAATAATAACAATAGTAATAATGGTATTTGTTAAGCACTTACTATGTGCTAAGCACTGTTCTAAGTGCTGGGGGAGATACAAGGTAATCAGGTTGTCCCATGTGGGGGTCACAGTCTTAATCCCCATTTTACAGATGAGGTAATTGAGGCCCAGAGAAGTTAAGCGACTTGCCCAAAGTCACACAGCTGACAAGTGGCTGAGCGGGGATTAGAACCCATGACCTCTGACTCCAAGCCCAGGTTCTTTCCAGTAAGCCACACTGCTTCTCCCATACATTAAAGAAGACAGACAGAAGACAGACACTAAAATAAATTACAGGAAGGATTAAGCAATAGAATATAAAGATATGTCCATAAATGCTAGGGCACTGGTGGGGGTATAGACAAGTGCTAGGATGATGCAGAAGTTGTTGTTTTTTCAGTGGTACTTGTTAAGCACTTACCATGTGCTAGGCACTGAACATAGCACTGGGGTAGATACAAATTAAATCAGGTTGGACACAGTCCCCATCCCGCATAAGGCTCACGGTTTTAATCCCCATTTTACAGATGTGGAAACTGAAGCGCAGAGAAATTAATCAGTCAATTGTATTTACTGAGCGCTTACTATGTGCAGAGCATTATACTAAATGTTTGGGAGAGTACATTAAAACAGAGGTGTTAGACACATTCCCTGCCCTCATTGAGCACAGAGAGAGAGACAGAGAGTAATATAAATGAATAAATTACGGATATGTACACAAGTGCTGTGGGACTGAGGGAAGGGTGAAAAAAGCAGGTAACTCCAAGTGCACTGGTAGAAGTCAGTCTGTCAATTGTATTAATTGAGTGCTCACTGGGTGCAGAGTACTGTACTAAGCGCTTGGGAGAATACAATATAACAGACATATCCCTTGCCCACAATTAGTTTACAGTTTAGAGGGGGAGACAGGCATTAATATAAATAAGTAAATGACAGATCTATACATAAGCACTGTGGGGCCGGGAGGGGGGATGAATAAAGGGAGGGTAATGCAGAAGGGATTGGGAGGAGAAGAAAGGAGGGCTTAGTCTGGGAAGGCCTCTTGGAGGAGGTGTGCCTTCAGTAAAGCTTTGAGGCAGGGGAGAGTCATTGTCTGTCATATTTGAGAAGGGAGGGGCTCCGGGCCAGGGGCAGAACAAGGGCAAGGGGTCGGCAGAGATAGAGGAGCTCGAGGTACAGTGAGAACGTTAGCATCTTACTTTTTATGCTGTAAGTGGAAAGTGGACCCTTTGCTCCATCATGGCGAAGCTTCCCTTCATCTTATTGTACTCTCCCAAGTGCTTAGTACAGAGCTGTGCACACAGTAAGTGCTCAATAAATACGAATGAATGAATGAATGAATGAATGAATGAATGAATGAATGAATGAATTAGAGGAGCCAAGTATTCAGGCTGGATTGTAGTAGGAGAATAATGAGATGAGGTAGGAGGGGCAAGGGGATTGACTGCTATGATTCTATTTCATTCAATACTATTTATTGAGTGCTTATTATGCGCAGAGCACTGTACTAAGTGCTTGGAATGTACAATTCGGCAACAGATGGAGACAATCCCTGTATTTATCTTGATGGTATTGATGCCTGACTACTTGTTTTGTTTCCTTGTCTGTCTCCCCTTTTTAGACTGTGAGCCCACTGTTGGGCAGGGATTGTCTCTCTCTGTGGCCAAATGGTACATTCCAAGTGCTTAGTACAGTGCTCTGCACCCAGTAAGCACTTAAATACGATTGGATGAATGAATGAATGCTTTGAAGCCAATGGCGTGGAGTTTTCTTGTGAGGTATATGGGCAACCCCTGGAGTTTCTTGAGGAGTGGGAAAACGTGGCCTGAACATTTTGGAGAAAAGTGATCTGGGCAGCAGAGTGAAGTATGGACTGGAGTGAAGAGAGATAGGAGGCTGGGAGGTCAGCAAGAAGGCTGGTAAAGTAGTTAATAATAATAATAATACTGGTATTTGTTAAGTACCTACTATGTGCCAAGCACTTTTCTAAGTATTGGGGCAGATACAAGGTAATCAGATTGCCCCACATGAGGCTCACAGTCGTAATCCCCATTTTACAGATGAGGTTAACTGAGGCACAGACAAATTAAGTGACTTGCCCAAAGTCCCACAGTTGACAAGTGGTGAAGCCGGAATTAGAACCCACGACCTTTGACTCCCAAGCCCAGGCTCTTTCCACTAAACCACCATGCTCTCTAGCAGGATAGAAGGAAGTGGGATATGAGGAAATGAGAGCTTTTAATAAGCCTTTGAAGGTGGGGAGATTGATTATCAGATATAGAGAGGGCATTCCAGGCCAGAGGCAAGACACTGAGTTAAGCTACAGACTATTCACTCATTCAATAGTATTTATTGAGCGCTTACTATGTGCAGAGCACTGTACTCAGCACTTGGAATGGACAAATGGGTAACAGAAAGAGACAGTCCCTGCCCTTTGATGGGCTCACAGTCTAATCGGGGGAGATGGACAGACAAGAACAATGGCAATAAATAGAATCGAGGGGATGAACATCTCATTAAAACAATAGCAAATAAATAGAATTAAGGTGATGTACATCTCATTAGCAAATAGGGTAATGAAAATATATACAGTTGAGCGGACGAGTACAGTGCTGAGGGGAGGGGAAGGGAGAGGGGGAGGAGCAGAGGGAAAGGGGGGAAGAGAGGGCTTAACTGAGGAGAGGTGAAGGGGGGTAGAGGGGGAGCAGAGGGAGCAGAGGGAAGAGGGGAGCTCAATCTGGGAAGGCCTCTTGGAGGAGGTGAGCTTTAAGTAGGGTTTTGAAGAGGGGAAGAGACTATAAGTTCTTTACATGGCAGAGACTGTATCTGTTAATTCTGTTGTACTCTTCCAAATACTTAGTCCAGTATTCTGCATAGAGTAAGCACTCAATAAATACCACTGATCAATTACCTACTACAGCCTTGGGAACCCAGAAGGCACTTTACTCAATAAATACTGTTGAGGACACACTGCTTCGATGCACTAAATGACCCCCTACTGATGTGAAAGTCCAAACTTCCAAAGTGATTCATTTGGCCAGATAAAGTAATAATATTAAGTACTGGAAAAACTAGGCTCTTTATTGTTACCATTTCCCCCATTTCTGCTAATCATGTGCCAAGAATCTGTCACTGTAGTGGTGTGGGACTATTATATTCTTGCCATCAACACCATCCCAGTATTTTAGACACTTCCCTACAAGTCACTTCCCTTTAAATTATAAATTGTAGTTTCTTTAAAGTCCTGTCTGTCTCCCCCTCTAGACTGCAAGTTCATTGTGGTCAGGTAAAGCGTCTGCTCACTCTGTTGTATTCCACTCTCCCAAGAGCTTAATACGGTCTTCTGCCCCCAGTAAGCGCTCAGTAAATACGACCGATTGATTGGAATATATCTGCTAACTCTTTTGTGTTTTACTCTCCCAAATGCTTAGTACAGTGCTCTGCACGTAGTAAGCACTCAATGCCATTGATTAATAAATCCCCTTGATTAATTGTCTAAATCACAGTTAGTTTTCATCCTCGAAAGGAACAGGGAAGCAGCTGTAAAGGCCTTGTGCCAGCCCCCAGCCCAAAGAGATAACAGCAATCAACTTCAGGAGTGGTTTTATTAATTTGGCTGGAAACTATCCCTCTTCCTAACTGTCTAATATGCTTATTAGCGCAAAATAAGTTAAGCCTCTCCACAGTGATAGCAAGATTCAGGGTGGTACCTTTTTACCTTAAGGCATTAAATTACTAGAAGGGGAGGAAAATAAAACAGGCTTTTATTTTCAAAAAAAAAAAAAGGCTACCCAAGCACAACAAAAACCACGTTTGTCTCTCTTGCTTCATAACAATCCCAGTCACCTGAACAACATCACGATGTAGACGCATGTGTCAAAGACAATAACAGTAATAATGTTCATGGAAATTGGAAGAGAAAACTACATGCTTTAAAACAGAGAGATTTTGAAACAATAATTGTGCAAACCTCTGCTATGAACTCCCCAAAGTTATAGCAACCAAGACAGTCAGTAAAAGACTCGTACGAACGACACAGCAGGAGTGTCCAAAACCAAAACCTAAGATTTGCCACTGGTGGTATAAAAGGAACCAGCACTTTGCTTGACAAAAAAACAAATTGGGAGGAGAGGGAGGAACTAGAAACTCATTAAGTGGATTCTGAGCGTCCAATTTCAAAGATAATCAGCTGCAAATTACTGCAAGGGGAAAATGTTGCTGAATCACAACAAATGACTCACAACAAGCTTAATATCCCATCAAATTCTTGTTTATCCCCCTCGGCCTCTTGGGCAGGCTAAAAAGAGGCAGTATCCTTCCAGAGAAACCCTAGAAATTCAGGCTTTGTTTCAGATTAAGCAGAGGAGGACCCAAACAAATCCAAAAATCAACTCATTCCTTGGCGGTACATTTATTTTTAGGAACATCTTTTTAAGTTGAAAAGGAGGGCGCGTTTTCGGTTTACCTGTTTCTCAATATGACTTCCAGGAGCAGCTGCAATCATCTCGGTAGCTATCAACATCAGAAAAAAAGAAAGAGACAACCTGAATTGAATTTATAGCTGACTCACTGGGCTTGGCTAATGAATTTACTCCACCCAGATCCACTAATTTTTGCTCTTCTTTCTGGTCCACCCAATATGCATTTTTTAGGTGGAAAAGTGGAAGAGGTAGATATCTTTTTTTTTAATTGTTGCACTCTCTGGGTGGCTTTGAACGGAGTGATTGTATTCAAGAGATGCGACTCTGTAGGGATCGATTGCATTGAAGAGATGCTTATGGTACTCTTTTTGTGTTTTGGGACTGAAATTCTGAAGGACTGAAAATAGGCTTTTCCCAGCAGATGGTCTCTGCTTTTGGAATTGGTCTCCATTCAGTTCCCGAGGATTTCCTTTTCTTTATAACCTCTTAACTGGGGTTTTGATACTCTATGTTGTTGGGGTTTATCTTCTTTATAGAGATTATGGGTTATTACTCTATAATAATATATAATATATGATAATAATAAATAATCATATATAATAACTGGGGTCCGAAGCCTGAGTTATTGCCAGTGAGTTGGGGCGTTTTGCTGTATTTTTCTCGTAGAGTACTAAAGAGTTCAATTGTATGTGAACAGTGAGGAGGAATAAAAGCCCCTTCTTACCTTGATCGATTATCTTAAATTGGCCCCATGCAGATCAGAGTCCAGTATTTTGGTTGTGAGTTCCAGACAGTTGACTTGAAGCACTCCTTTGGAATGTCTCAATCGATCAATCAATCAATAAACTGTATTTATTGAATGCTTATTAGGTGCAGAGCAATGCATTGAGCATAGACCACAGGCCCTAAACTCATTCATTCTTTCATTCAAGTGTATTTATTGAGCCCTTTCTGTGGAAGAGCACTGTACTGTGAGAGTACAATATAACAATAAAGAGACACATTCCCTGCCCACCACGAGTTTACAGTCTAGAGGAGGAGGCAGATTTTAATATAAATAAATCAGAAGGTCATGGGTTCTAATTTCTGCTCCTCCACTTGTCTGCTGCGTGCCTTTGGGCAAATCCCTTCACTTCTCTGTACCTCAGTTACCTCATCTGTAAAATGAGGATTGAAACTGTGAGCCTCATATGGGAAAGGGACAGTGTCCAACCCAATTTGCTTGTCTTCACCCCAGTGTTTAGTACAGTGCCAGGCACATAGTAACTGCTTAACAAATATCACAATTATCACTTGGGAGAGCAATGTAACAGTTTTGGTAGACATGTTCCCTTTCCACAAGGAGCTTGGCCACTCATCTTCAGGGTGTTGAAAGTGGGTGTGGAGGGGAGAGAATGGGAGAGAAGACTTTCAATTCATCACTGCTATACTGGCTTGCTTGTTTTATCTTTTTTCTGGGCCTTCGTACAGAGTTATATTTTGTGATTTGTGTCTTTGTCTCCTAGATATATTCACTAAAAAGTTGAAAACCAGTACAGACCCTATAATGATGATAATAATAATAATAATAATAGTATTTGTTAAGCACTTACTCTATGCCAGGCACTGTACTAAGCTCTGGGGAGGATATGAGCAAATCAAGTTGGACACAGTCCCTGTCCCATGTGGGGCTCACAGACTCAATCCCCATTTTACAGATGAGGGAACTGAGGCAGAAGTAGTGAAGTAATAATAATGTTGGCATTTGTTAAGCACTTACTATGTGCCAAGCACTGTTCTAAGTCCTGGGGTAGATACAAGGTAATCAGGTTGTCCCAAGTAGGGCTCACAGTCTTCATCCCCACTTTACAGATGAGGGAACTGAGGCACAGAGAAGTGAAGTGACTTACTCAAGGTCACACAACAGACCAGTAGTGGGGCTAGGATTAGAACCCATGACCTTCTGACTCCCAGGCCCACACTTTATACACCATGCTGCTTCTCACCCCTATGGCATAATTTTGAGTGCTCAAAGACCTGTGAACATCCTATGAGCCTCTTTAGATTTTAAAAGGACAGGGTCAGATATAGCAGAGGTAAAAATTGGCTAGAGGGATCTTGAGTTTTCCATCTCTTTTTTTTTTAATGGTATTTGTTGCCATAAAGTAAGTTAAGTGCTTATTATGTGCCAGGTACTGTACTAAGTTCTGAACTGATACACAGTCCATGTAACACATGGGGCTCACAGTCCCAACCCCCATTTTACAGATGAGGTAACTGAGATGTGAAGTGACTTGCTCAAAGTCACACAATGGACAAGTGGAGGAGCAGAGATTCATTCATTCAATCGTATTTATTAAGCGCTTACTATATGCAGAGCACTGTTCTAAGCGCTTGGAATGTACAATTCGGCAACAGATAGAGACAATCCCATGTCTGATTCCCAGGCCCAAACTTTATCCACTAGGTCATGCCGCTCCAGTGCACAGGAAACCGAGTTTTTGGATTTCCCTAGAATGACAGTGTTCCTTCCTAAAAAGATTTGAACAAAGAACAGACATTTCCACCTTGCTGCTGCTAAAGCTTTCTTTCTCTGTTGCAGCCCTGTCAGCTGCTAAACTCTCTTATGCCTTTATCATTCCAGAGTCCGTCACAGTCTTTAATTTGATACCCCTGGTGTTAAAACTCAGAGTGCTATTTCAGTTTTCTAATTTAGGAAGGAAAATTATGGTTGCAGTTAATTTTGTAAAGAATCATGTAACTTTAGTTTTTCATTCATTCAATCGTATTTACTGAGCGCTTATTGTGCTCAGAGCACTGTACTAAGCATTTGGAATGTACAATTCGGCAACAGATAGAGACAATCCCTGCCCGTCAACGGGCTCACAGTCTAAAAGTTATCTTTTTGCTCATTTCCTCTCAGCCATCCCACTCTGCTTGGGCTATCGCTAGGAAGAAAACCTTAAAACTGCAGAGGTAGCCGCAGTGAAAGGATCCCCTCTACCCCACGCCTCCATGAAATGCATTTCTGAACCTTTTCTACTTAAATATGTATATATTTGTGATTTATTTGTGTATTTATTTATATTAATGTCTGTCTCCTCTTCTAGACTTTGAGCTTGTTGCAGGAAGGGAATGTGTCTATCTATTGTTGTACTGTCCCAAGAGCTTAGTACAGTGCTTTGCACACAGTACGGCGTGAATAAATACGATTGATTGACTGATTAAATTAACCCCAAAACCCCTAAAAACAAACAAACAAATCCAACAGCAACTGCCTGGCTTGAACCCAGCTGCTTATGCTACCCTTCTGAGATTAGGCATCTGATTTTTTTTAATGGTACCTGTTGAGCATTTACTAGGTGCTAGGCACTGTACTAAGTGCTGGAGTAGATACAAGGTAATCAGGTTGGAAACAGTCTTTGTCCCACATGGCGCTCACAATCTTAATCCCCTTTTATAGGTGAGGTAACTGAGACACAGAGGAGCAAAATGGTTTGCCCAAAATCATACAGTGAACTGCCAGAGCCAGGATTAGGGCCTAGGTCCTAATCCTCAGGTCCCACCAGATAAACTATTCATTCTTGTTTTATGAAAGAATCTACTACCTTCAGTGTGATGAAGGTAGTAGATTCCTAAATTATTCCAAATTATTCCAAATTATTATTATTATTAAAATTATTCCAAATTATTCCTAATCCTTCTGCTTTTGGAAGGGATGTTGAGATGAGGATGATGTAAAAACATTAGGCCCTTAAATTCTCATATAAGTGCCTGTTTTTTTAGTTTTGTTTTTTTATGGCATTTACTATGCATTTACTATGTGCCAGGGACTATACTAGGGGCTGGGGTGGATACAAGCTAGTCAGGTTGGACAGAGTCTACTTCCCTCATGGGGCTTCAAGTTTTAATCCCCCTTTTACAAAGGAGGTAACTGAGGCACAGAGAAACTAAGTGGCTTGCCCAAGGCCACTCGGCAGGCAAGTGGCAGAGCCGGGAATAGAACCCAGGTCCTCTGACTCCCAAGCCTGTGCGTCTCTGGCTATTCCGCGTCTAATGACTTTCGAGACTAGAGGTTTTTCTTTTTTGATAACTCTGCTCTCCAGAAGGTTGTATTACTTGTTCTAAAAGCAAAAAGCGGATCAATTTTTTACAATTTTCCCTTGCCTCCTCAGCAGGCACCTAGCTCACAAGAGGAAGAATATGACGTTAGAGAGTGGCTGTCCCCTATGGGCAAATAAAAAAGAGGTTAAAAGAAGTCAGTTAATAGTTCGATTAATCAGTGATATTTACTGAAGGCCTTCTAATCCAGAGCACAGAACTGACTGAAGCAGAGCATTGGCTTGGGATTCAGAGGACGTGGGTTCTAATCCCGGCTCTGCCACTTGCCTGCTGAGTGACCTTGGGCAAGCCACTTTACTTCTCTGTGCCTCAGTTACCTCATCTGTAAAATGGGGATTAAGACTGTGAGCCCCATGTGGGACAACCTGATTACCTTGCATCTCCCCCAGTGCTCAGAACAGTGCTTGGCATATAGTAAGTGCTTAATAATAATGTCTGTATTTGTTAAGCGCTTACTATGTGCAGAGCACTGTTGTAAGTGGTGGGGTAGATACAGGGTAATCAGGTTGTCCCACGTGAGGCTCACAATTTCAATCCCCATTTTACAGATGAGGTAACTGAGGCCCAGAGAAGTTAAGTGACTTGTCCACAGTCACACAGCTAACAAGTGGCAGAGCCAAGATTCGAACCCATGACCTCTGACTCCAAAGCCCAAGCTCTTTCCCCTGCGCCACACTACTTAATAATAATAATAATAATAACTTTGGTATTTGTTAAGCGCTTACTAGGTGCAGAGCACTGTTCTAAGCACTGGGGTAGACATAGGGGAATCAGGTTGTCCCACATGGGGCTCACAGTCTTAATTCCCATTTTACAGATGAGGTAACTGAGGCCCAGAGAAGTTAAGTGACCTGCACACAGTCACACAGCCGACAAGTGGAAGAGCTGGGATTCGAACTCATGACCTCCGATTCCAAAGCCCGTGCTCTTTCCACTGAGCCAGGCTGCTTTCCAAATAGCATTGTTGTCATTATTATTATTAGTGGGAGAGGGAGACAAAAAGTGCTCACAAATAGTAGGAGCAGAGGAAAGAACAAGGAAAAATCAGCAGCGGTATAACTATTTCAGCTGAATGAATAATTGAATATCCAATTGAAAAGTCATATTTGCATGAGTGCTGAGGTTGGGTAAAATGAATGATGGATTCTTCCAGGGGGCTGAGCAGTGGACAGTCGGAGAAGCTGCTCAGAAGAAGGGATAATATTAGAGATCTATATTAGGATTATGTAGAGAAGCAGCGTGGCCTAATGGTTAGAGCACGGGCCTGGGAGTCAAAAGGACTTAGGTTCTAATCCTTTCTCCACTATTGTCTGAAGTAGGTAAGTCATTTCACTTCTCTGTGCCTCAGTTAGCTCAACTGAAAAATGGGGATTAAGACTGAAAGCTCCATGTGGGACAGGGACTGTGTCCAACCTGATTACCTTGTATCTACCCCAGAGCTTAGAGCAGTGCCTGGCACATAGTAAACTCATAACAAATATCATAAAAAAAATTATAGTGCTGCCAGAGGATTGGGCAGGGAATTAGTCATATTTATTGAGTGCTTACGATGTGCAGATCACCGCACTACACACTTGGGAGAGTACAATACAACAGAATAAGCAGACATGTTTCCTCTCCATAATGAGCTTACCGGTTAGAGGGGGAGACATTAATATGAGTAAATAAGTCATTTATAATATATAATTTAAAGATATAGTAATCATGGTATTTCTTAAACGCTTACTATGTGCCAAGCACTGTTGTAAGCACCAAGGTAATAATAATAATGTTGGTATTTGTTAAGCACTTACTATGTGCAGAGCACTGTTCTAAGTGCTGGGGTAGATATAGGATAATCAGGTTGTCCCACGTGAGGCTCACAGTTAATCCCCATTTTACAGATGAAGTAACTGAGGCACAGAGAAGTTAAGTGACTTGCCCACAGTCACACAGATGACAAGTGACAGAGCTAGGATTCGAACCCATGATCTCTGACTCCCAAGCCCAGGCTCTTTCCACTGAGCCACACTGCTTCATTCATTCATTCAATAGTATTTATTGAGTGCTTACTATGTGCAGAGCACTGTACTAAGCGCTTGGAATGAACAAGTCGGCAACATATAGAGACAGTCCCTGCCGTTTGACGGGCTTACAGTCTAATCGGGAGAGACAGACAGACAAGAACGATGGCAATAAATAGAGTCAAGGGGAAGAACATCTCGTAAAAACAATGGCAACTAAATAGAATCAAGGCGATGTACATTTCATTAACAAAATAAATAGGGTAATCTTCTTAAGCAGATTGTCCCACGTGGGGCTCACAGCTTTAATCCCCATTTTACAGATGAGGTAACTGAAGCCCAGAGCACCGGGGTAGATACAAGGTAAGCAGGTTGTCCCATGGGGGGCTCACAGTCTTAATTCCCATTATACAGATGAGGTACCTGAGGCCCAGAGAAGTTAAGTGCCTTGCCCAAGATCACAGAGCAGACAAGTGGTGAAAGTAGGATTCGAACCACATCCTCTGACTCCCAAGCCCAGGCTCTTTCCACTAAGCCACACTGTACATCAGTGCTGTGGGGTTGGGGCGGCTGGGTGAATAGCAGATGCTCAAAGAGGGCTTAATCGGGGAAGGCCTCTTGGAGGAGATGGGACCTGAATAATGCTTTAATAATAATAATTATGGTATTTGTTAAGCACTTACTATGTGCAGAGCACTGTTCTAAGCACTGGGGTAGATACAGGGTAATCAGATTGTCCCTCGTGGGGCTCACATTTTTTAATCCCCACTTTTACAGATGAGGTAACTGAGGCACAGAGAAGTTAAGTGACTTGCCCAAGGTCACACAGCAGACACGTGGTGGGGCGAGAGGTGATCTGGGGAATATGGAGAGGGAGGGAGTTCCAGGCTAGAGGGAGGATGGGATAAAGGGGTCAGTGGTGAGATAGTTGAGATCGGGGCACAGTGAGTCAGCTGGTGCCAGAGGAGTGGAGTGTGCGGGCTGGGCTGGAGTAGGAGATCAGTGAGGTGAGGTAGGAGGGGGCTCCTTTGAAGTCATCGGTCTGTCTCCCCCGATTAGACCGTAAACCCGTGAATGGGCAGGAACTGTCTCTATCTGTTGCCGATTTGTACATTCCAAGCGCTTAGCGCAGTGCTCTGCACATAGTAAGCGCTCAATAAATACCAATGAATGAATGAATGAATGAATCAGTAAGGAGTATCTGTTTGATGCGGAGGTAGATGAGCAACCACTGGAGATTTGGGAGGAGTGGGGAGAGATGAACTGAACATTTTTGTTGATAAATGCTTCATGGAGCAGAGTGAAGAATGGATTGGAATGGGGAGAGACAGGAGGCCGGGAGGTCAGAGAGGAAGCAGATGCAGTAGTCAAGGCAGGATAGGATAAGTGCTTAGTTCAACATGGTATCAGTTTGGATGGAGAGGAAAGGGCGGATTTTAGCAACTTTGTGAAGGTAGAACCGACAGGATTCGGTGACAGATTGAATATGTGGGCGGAATGAGACAGATGAGTCGGGGACAACGTCAAAGTTATGGGCTTGTGAGATAGAGAGGATGGTGAGTTTACAGTGATGGGCTAGTCAAAGGGAGGATAGGGTTTGGGTGGGAAGATAAGGAGTTCAGTTTTGGACATGCTTAATCTGAGGTGTCATCAGGACATCCATATCGAGATGTCTTGAAGGCAGGAGGAAATATGCGATTACAGGGAAGGAGGGGGGGTCAAGGCTGAAGATTTGGGAGACATCTGTGAAGAGATGGTAACTGAAGTCTTGGGAGTGAATGAGTTCTCCAAGGGTGTGGGAGTAGAGGGAGAATAGAAGGGGGCCTAGAACAGAGCCTTGAGAGACCCCCGCTGTCAGAGGGTGGGAGGCAGAGGAGGAGCCCCCAAAAGAGACAGAGAAGGAGCTGTCAGAGAGATAAGAGAAGAGCAGAGAGAGGGCACTGTCTGTGAATTTCAAGGAGAAGGGGGTGGTAGACAGGGGTTGAGGACACCTGAGGGATTTAGGAGGATTAGATGAAGCGGCAGCTTGGCTTAGTGGAAAGAACCCGGGCTTGGGAGTCAGAGGACATGGGTTCTAGTCCCGACTTTGCCACTTGTCTGCTGTGTGACCTTGGGGAAGCTACTTACCTTCCAATGCTTAGTATAGTGCCTTGCACATAGTAAGCACTTAATAAATACCATTATTATTATTAGAGGCCATCAGACTTGGTGAGAAGAAGGTCACTGGTTATCTTAGAGAGGGCTATTATGGAGTGAAGGGGAAGGAAGCCAGATTGGAGGACAGGGACGAGAGAATTGGAGGATAGGAAGTGGGGAGAAATTCATTCAATTATTCAATAGTTTTTATTGAGCGCTTACTATGTGCAGAGCACTGTACTAAGTGCTTGGCATGTACAATTCAGCAACAGATAGAGACAATCCCTGCCCACTGACGGGCTCAGAGTCTAAATGGGGGAGATAATGATAGAAGAGAGATGAGGTGATAATGAGGGAGCTCTGGGTTCAAGGGAGGGGGTTTTTTAGGACAGGGGAGACATAAGCACTTTTGACAGCATTGGGGAAGAAGCCGTTAGAAGATGAAGATGGCAGTCAAGGAGGGAAAAAGAGAGGGGACAAGTATTTTAAAAAGATGAGAAGATGTGGGCTGTGGAGGAGATCCAGAGTTGCCAGTGAGTGGCATGAAACTGGCGGAGGGACAAGAGAGTTCAGTTCAGTGGAGAGGGTGGGGTTGAGTATGTCATTGGTGCATCAGGAGAAGGTAGTTTGGATATAGTAGCTTAGTACAGTGCTAAGCGTTTAGTAAAGTGCTCTGCACACAGTAAGCACTCAATAAATATGATTGAATGACTATGGAGACCAAATGGGGTAGGATAGTTGTAGAATACTGGAAGGGGTCATAGGAACAGAGGTCTCTGTCGGGGGGAAAGGACAGATTTGCAAGGGGGTGGGTGTATGGGGAAAAAGAGCAGGTGAGGAGGTTGTGGTCAGATAGAAGAGTTTCAGAATTGGAGAGGGTAGAGATTGAACAGATATAAGATCAAGTGTGTGCCCAAGTTGGTGAGTGTGTGAGGTGGGGTGGAGCAGGAGGTCACTGGAGTAAGGAAGTGAGAGGAGGTGGAGAGCGGTAGGAACACCGGGAACATCCACATGAATATCGAAGTCCCCAAGGATCAGTGTAGGGATGGAGTGTGAGAAAGAGATCAAAATGGTTCAGAAAATTGGTGTGGGGGCTGGGGAGTGATGATGATGATGATGGTATTTGTTAAGCGTTTACTATGTGCCGAGCACTGTTCTAAGCACTGGGGTAAACGTAATCGGGTTGTCCCATGTGGGGCTCATAGTCAAATACGGTATTTATTAAGCGCTTACTTCATGCCAAGCACTGCTCTAAGCTCTAAGTAGATACAAGCCAATCAGTTGTCCCACTTGGGACTCACAGTCTTAATCCCCATTTTACAGATGAGGTAACTGAGGCCCAGAGAAGCGAAGTGACTTGCTCATGGTCCAAGGGTAGGCAAGTGGCAGAGCCGGAATTAGAACCCATGACCTTCTGACTCCCAGGCCCAGGACCGTTACTAGAATCTGGAGTGGATGGTAACGGCGGGTGATATAATAATAATAATAATGATGATGGCATTTGTTAAGCGCTTGCTACGTGCAAAGCACTGTTCTAAGCGCTGGGGTGATCAGGTTGTCCCACGTGGGGCTCACAGTTTTAATCCCCATTTTACAGATGAGGTATCTGAGGCACAGAGAAGTTAAGTGACTTGCCCAAAGTCACACAGCTGACAAGTGGCGAAGCCAGGATTAGAACCCATGACCTCTGACTCCCAAGCCCGGGCTCTTTCCACTGAGCTACGCTGCTTCTGGGCTTCAAAGGAAGGGAAAGGGATGTGGATGAGGGAGGCGGGAGGTGGGATGGTGCCAAAGCGGTATTGGAGAGCAAGAAGGAAGCCAACTCCTCCTCCTTTCCCAGGGAGTCTGGAGGAGTAGGAGAAGGTGAGGCCTCCGCTGGAGAGAGGAGCAGGGGATGCAAAAAGGAGTGGGAGATGAGGAAAAGTGGGGCTTAGTCAAGGAAGGCCTCTTGGAGGAGATGTGCATTCGATAAGGCTTCGAAGAAGGGAGAGTCTCTGTCTGTTGGATATGGGGAGGGAGGGCGTTCCCGGCCAGAGGCAGGTGGGGAAGCAGCGTGGCTCAGTGGGAAGAGCCCGGGCTTGGGAGTCAGAGGACATGGGTTCTAATCCCGCCTCCTCCACTTGTCTGCTGTGTGACCTTGGGCAAGCCGCTTCACTTCTCTGTGCCTCAGTTACATCACCTGTAAAATGGGGATTAAAACTGTAAGCCCCACGTGGGATAACCTGACTACCATGCATCTACCCCAGCGCTTAGAACGGTGCTAGGCACACAGTAAGCGCTTAACGAATACCATAATAATAATAAATCTGGGGAGAGCCAGGTTTCAGTGATGGTGAGGAGGAGCGGTCATCTGGGTCAGGAACAGGTCAATAATTCATTCATTTATTCAATCGTATTTATTGAGCGCTTACTGTGGGCACAGCACCATACTAAGTGCTTGGGAGAGTACAGTAAAATGAAGGGAAGCTTCCCCATTGATGAAGAAGAGGTTCCACTTCACACTCATAGCATAAAATTTAAGAAGGAGACCGACGGGGACAGGGAACGTCTACCAACTCTGTTGTACTGTACTCTCCCAAGCGTTTAGTACAGTGCTCTGCATATGGTCAGTGCTCAATGAATCCCATTGGTGATCATTAGAGAAGCAGTGTGGCTTAGTGGAAAGAGCCCAGTCTTGGGAGTCAGGGTACATGGGTTCTGATCCTGGCTCTGCCACTTGTCTGCTGTGTGGCCTTGGGCAACTCATTTCACTTCTCTGTGCCTCAGTTACCTCATCTGAAAAATGGGGATTAAAACTGGAAGCCCTATGTGGGACAATCTGATTAACATCTGATTACCCTGTATCTACCCCAGAACTTAGAATAGTGCTTGGCACATAGTAAGTGCTTAACAAATACCATCATTATGATGATGATGATGATGAGAGGACAGATAGAAAGGAATAATGAAACAATAGAAAGCAAACATGCCATAAAAGATAAAAGATAAAAGAAAAAGAAAAAAGACAAATAATCAATCAATAGTAGTTATTGAGCGCTAACTGTGTGCAGAACACTATCTATACACTAAATACTTGGAAGAGCACCATACAAAAGAGAAGTATTGTTGTTGGGCAGGGGAGAGGGCCAGACTGAAGCAGATAAGAATGAATTTAAGTTGGGCAAGGTCAGAGAGATGTCTGGATTTCCATGCCACCATGAATTTACAGTCTACAGAGGGAACTTCCAGGCTAGAGGGGAGGTAGGGCTAAAGAGCAGTGTGGCTTAATGGAAAGAGCAAAAGCCTGGGAGTCCGAGGACTGGGGTTCTAATCCTAGCTCTCCAGTGTGGAGCCAAGTCATTTAACTTCTCTGTGCCTCAGTTTCCTCATCTGTAAAATGGGGATTAAATACTTGCTTTCCTTCCTCCTTATACCGTGAAGTCCATATCAGGCAGGGACTGTATTCGATGTGATTATCTCGTATCTTGTCTAATGCCGTCAAGTCGTTTCCGACCCATAGCGACGCCATCTCTCCCAGAACGCCCCGCCCTCCATCTGCAATCGTTCTCGTAGTGGATCCAGAGAGTTTTCTTAGGAAAAATCGGGAAGTGGTTTACCATTGCCGCCTTCCGCACAGACAACTTGAGTCTCAGCCCTCGACTCTCTCCCATGCCACCGTTGCCCAGCACGAGTGAATTTTGACTTGTAGCAGATGCCCTGCCACTGGCTAGCCACTGGCCAAACTGGGAATGGAATGGACAGGCCTCTGCTTGACTCTCCCTCTCGTAGTCGAGACTGGTAGAGGACTGGAAACTCTCCAGGTGCGACCCTGAGAGGGGACCTTGTATCTACCCCAGTGCTTACTGCTGTACCTAACACAGGGTAAGTACTTAACAAATACAACAATTATAATAAGTGCTTAATAAACTAAAGAAGAAGCTTAGCCTAATGGATAGAGCACGGGCCTGGGAGTCTGCAGGACCTGGGTTCTATTCCCGACTCCATCACTTGTCTGCTGTGTGACCTTGGGCAAGTCACTTCACTTCTCTGTGCCTCAGTTCCCGTCTGTAAAATGGGGATTAAGACCATGAGCCCCATGTGGAACAGGGACTGGGTCCAACCTGATTAACTTGTATCCATCCCAGTGCTTAGAACAGTGCTTGAAATGTAGTAAATGCTTGATAAATACCATTATTATTATTATTATTATTATTAACAATAAATACGACTGAACGATCAATGTTTGGTGTGGAGGCAGAGCTGCTGCTGTTGTTTGCACCATGATGATGCAATTGCGAACTAATTAAAGTTCTCCAGGAGAGAATTTGATCCCATGACTCACCCCCAGAGGCTTGATGCTTTCTGGGTCAGACACAGGAAAACCATTATGGGAAGCAGCAAGCTGTACTGGAAAGAGCACAGGCCTGGGAGCCCAAAGGTTGTGGGTTCTAACCCTGCTTCTGCCACTTGTCTGCTGTGTGACCTTGGAAAGTCACTTCACTTCTCTGGGCCTCAGTTCCCTCATCTGGAAAATGGGAATTGAGACTGTGAGCTCTTTGCCTGGTACACGGTAAGCACTTTGCAAATACCAGAATCATTATTATCATTGTTATCATTCCCAGGCATGTCCATTTCCCTGTTGGTTTACAATAAGACCCTTCCCTTAGCAGCATTTATTAAAGCTTGGAGGAGATTTCTGGCTCATTCTCTAGGGGAGTTATTATAATAATTATGGTATTTGTTAAGCGCTTACTATGTGCCAGGCACTGTACTAAGTGCCGGATACAGGCAAATTGGGTTGGACACAGGCCCTGTCTCACATGGGCCTCACAGTCTCATTTTACTTAGAATGGGAGCCCCGCCGTGAGACGGGGACGGTGTCCGACCTGATTAGCTCATATTTACCTCTAGACTGTAAGCTCGTTCTCTAGACCGTAAGCTCACCGTGGGCAGGGAATGTGTCGTTCGTTGTTATATTTTACTCTTCCAAGCTCTAAGTACAGTAAGCGCTCAATAAATATGATTGAATAAATACGATTGATTGAATGAATGAATGAATGAATACCCCAGCGCTTAGTACAGTGCCTGGCACATAGTGAGGGCTTAACAAATGCCATAATTATGCAATTATTATAAGAAGGCCAGCGAGCAGTCCTGGCCTCCTATTTTCCCGCACCACTCATTCATTCAATTCATTCGATCATATTTATTGAGCACTTACTGTGTGCAGAGTATTCATTCATTCGTTCATTCATTCACTCATTCACTCGTATTTATTGAGTGCTTACTGCGAGCAGAGCACTGTACTAAGAGCTTGGAAAGTACAATTCGGCAACAGAGACAGTCCCTACCCAACAACGGGCTTACGGTCTTAAACAAAACAAGCCAACAGGCATCAATAGTATCAATATAAATAAATAGAATTGTAGATGTATACACATCATTAATAAAATAAATAGAATAATAAATATGTACATGTATTCACAAGTGCTGTGGGGCGGGGAGAGAGGTAGAGTAGAGGGAGGGAGTGGAGGCGATGGGGAGGGAAAGAGGAGCAGAGGAAAGGTGGGGGGCTCAGTCTGGGAGAAGCCCAGGTCCATGGGAGCGGGCTGGCAGAAAGTGGAGCAGTAGCTTAGCATCCCAACTCTTCCACTTACAATAGATACATATTGGGATAGATACAAAATAATCAGCTCAGACTAATCTCATCCTCAGTGGAAAGAGCAGGGGCTTGGGAGTCAGAGGTCATGAGTTCGAATCCCAGCTCTGCCATTTGTCAGCTGTGTGACTGTGGGCAAGTCACTTAAATTCTCTGTGCCTCAGTTACCTCATCTGTAAAATGGGGATTAACTGTGAGCCTCACGTGGGACAACCTGATTACCCTGTATCTCCCCTAACGCTTAGAACAGTGCTCGACACATAGTAAGCGCTTAACAAATACCAACGTTATTATTATTAGAGGAAGAGAAAAGTGGATATTTTAGCCCCATTTCATAGATGAGGAAACTGAGGCATACAGAAGTAAGTGACTTGTCCTAGATCACACAGAAGGCACATGGCAGAGCCAGGGCCAAAACTCGGCTTTGCTTGGGAAGGTTTTGACCGTTTCCCTCAGGGTGACCCCGTCCAAGTGATGAGGAACATGAAACCTTTCATTAGCTGCACAACGAGCAGCAGCTAATGTTTGCTCCTGTGTTCAGTCATTTTTATATTATTTCTTTTCTTGTGTATCTTCACAATTTCCCTCATCCCTCTACTTTTTTTAACTGTGCGGCTGGGGTTCACACATTGTCTGAATAATGTCCCATATACATTTCCTCAGGACTTAGAACAAGAAGTAACTCCTCAGCAATGTAATAAATAAAATACCACCGTGGAGCTTGCTTCTTTTACTTCTTTGGTTTATAACTTCTGTGGTTCCCTCTGGCCTGGAACTTCTTCCCCCTCCAAAGATGCCAGACCAGAAGACTCACCACCTTCAAAGCCTTAGTAACGTCACATTTCCTCCAAGAGGCCTTCCCCAATTAAGTCCTCTTTTCCCTGGCTCTCTCTCCCTTCTACATCATCTATGTACTTGGAGCTGTATTCCCCCCACCCTCAACCCCACTGCACTTATGAACTTTATCTGTGAATTATACAGTATAAATGATTTATTAATATTAATGTCTGTCTCCCCTGCTAGGCTGTAAGCTTGTTTCAACAGGGAAGTGTCCATCAACTCTATCGCATTGTACTTTCTGCACACGGTAAGCGCTCAGTAAATACCACTGATTGCCTGATCATCCAGTCCATACTTCACTCTGCTGCCAGGATCATTTTTCTACAAAAACATTCAGGACATGTCTCACCACTCCTCAAAAAATTCCAGTAGTTGCCCATCCACCTCCGCATCAAACAAAAACTCCTCACCGTTGGCTTTAAAGCAGTCCATCACCTTGTCCTCTTCTACCTCACCTCGCTACTCTCCTACTACAGCTTCTCTCACTGTGCCTTGGTCTCATCTATCTTGCCGCCGACCCCTCGCCCAAGTTCTGCTTCTGGCCTGGAATGTCCTCCCTCCCCAAATCAGACAGGCAATTACTCTACCCACCCCCCCACATACCCCCAAAGATATATTGAAAGGCACCTCCTCCCCCCAAAGATTTATTGAAAGCCCACCTCCTCCAAGAAGCCTTCCCTAAGACCCCTCCTTTCCTCTTCAGCAAGACCTAGTGCATAGAGCACAGCCCTGGGAGAAAGATCTGGATTCTAATCCCGGGTCTTCCACCTGTCTATGGTGTGACCTTGGACAAGTCACTTCATTTCTCTGTATCCCAGTTACCTCTTCGGCAAACTGGGGACTAAGACCGTGAGCTCTGAGTGGGACATGGATTGTGTGTCCAGCCCTCTTAGCTTGTATCTACCCCAGCTCTTATTATAGGGGCCTGGCACACAATAAGTGTTTAACAAATGCCATTAAAAAAAAAGTAAGTGCTCTATAAATACCACATCAAACAAAAACTCCTTCCCACTGCCTTTAAAGCATTTAATCACCTTGCCCCTTCCTACCTCACCTTGCTACTCTCCTACTACAACCCAGTCCACGTACTTAACTCCTCTAATGCTCATCTTCAATCTCATCTGTCTCACCGCTGACCTCTGGCCCGCATCCTAACTCTGACCTGGAACGCTCTCCCTCCTCATATCAGACAGACAATTGCTCTCCCCAACTTCAAAACCTTCTTGAAGGCCCATCTCCTCCAAGAAGCCTTCCCTGACTAATGACCTCCTCTCCTTTTCTCCCACTCCCTTCTGGGCTGCTCTTACTTGCTCCTTTATTCATCCTCCCTCCCATCCCCACAACACATATGTACCTATCTGTATATATCTGTTACTTATTTATATTAATGTCCGTGTCCCCCTCTGGACTGTGAGCTCGTTGTGGGCAGGAATGTGTCTATTTGCTGTTATACTCTCCTAAGCGCTCAGTACAGTGCTTAGCACACAGTAAGCACTCAATAACTGCGATTGAATGAATGAATGATTGGTATGTACATAAATACTGCGGGGCTGAGGGTTTGGTGAATATCAAGTGAAATGGACTCAGACCAGCTGTCCATTATAGCAAATGATTGGAGTGACCCTGAATATTGAGTATTTCACTCTTCACACCAACTTCTTTGGTATTGCTTAGTCTCTTCATAAATCCATCAATCAGGGATATTTATTGAATGCTTACTGTGTGCAGAGCACTGTACTCAGCACTTGGGAAAGTACACTATAATAGAATTGGTAAACACATTATCTGCCCACATTGTGCTTACAGTCTAGAGGGAGAGACCGATATTAATACAAATAAATCCTAATTCCAGTTCTACCTCATGCCCTGTCGTGTGATGCCGGGCAAGTAACTTAACTTTTCAGTGCCTCACTTTCCTCATCTGTTCAACAGGGATTAAATACCCATTCCCTCTTCTTGTAAAACTGGGAGCACCCTGCGGGACCTGACCTGATTGTCTTATAGCTATCGTAGCACTTAGCACAGTGCTTGGCACACGGCAAGTGCTTAACAAATGCACGATTATTATCTTTTCTATGATTTCTATATTATTATTATTATATGATCCTTTATTCAAAGGTAAGAGCAAAGGGACTTATTGCTTAATTGTTCCGTCAACAGAAGAAATGCCAGATACTTCTAGACTGTAAGCTTGATGAGGCGGAGAAAGTATCCGCCAACTCTGTGGTGTTGCACTCTCCCAAGCGCTTAGTACAGTGCTCTGCAATCAGCAAGTGCTCATCCTTCCTTTGTCTCTTCCTCCCCCGTATTGGACTGTGAGAGACAGGAAGAGCAAAATAACCTGAATTCAGGAACCACCGATAAGGGCTGGGCAGGAAAGAGCAAACAGATCTCAAAAACAGAGTGAAATCGGAAGGCAGGAGAAGAGGACTATAAAGAGAAAACTCCCACATCAGCCTCTTTTGGATGTTACACATCCTCATTTTCTCCAGAAGTGAACACATAAGCATGTTTCTGAGGAACTGAGATAATCAGCGGGGAACGAGCCACTGCTATGAGATGCAGTAGCAAGTTTGCTCCTCCTGGACTGTTCAAAACCTTGTTTATTAGGATTCCCTTGAATGTTTTTGTAATATCGTTTTACAGACTAAGGCACAGAAAAGTCAGGTGACTTGCCCAAGGTCTCCCAGCAGAAAAGTGGCAGAGTAGGCTTAGAATTCAGGTCTTTTGACTCCCAGTCCTGTGCTCTTTCTACTAAGCCAGGCTGCTTCTCAGTTGGGTAGCTGGAATAGCTGGACAGTGACGCACATGATGTCTCCCGGTATTTAGTACAGTGCTGTGTACACAGTATGCGCTTAATAAACACTATTGCTACCAAAGTCAACAATTTAAGCCAAAGACAAGTGATTCTGTTTTATCAGACTGTAAGCTCATTGTGGGTAGGGAATGTATCTACCTGCTTTGTGACAGTGGCCTCCCTCAAACGCTTAGCACAGTGCTCTGCAATAAACACTCAATAAATACAATTGATTGATCCATCAGGATGTTTGAAAATATAATTTTTCTAAGCTGTTTTCTGTGGCTAAGAGTGTGGCTATGTATTAGCCGTTACGGATACTGATAAACTCTACGGACACGATTTAATCACAGCAATCCTACAGTTTGTGTGAATCCTCCTTATTGCACATTAGTCAAAGCTGAAGTAAGGCAAATTTCACGGGAAGTTCAAAGCACCTCCTTCTTGAAAATTGATTCCTTCAATCGTATCTGTTGAGCGCTTACTGTGTGCAGACCACTGTACTAAGCGCTTGGAGGGTACAATTCAGCAATAATCCACACCAGGATTACAGTCCAGAAGCGGGGAGACAGATATCAAAACAAGCAAACAGGCATCAGTATAAATAAATAGAATTATAGATATATACACAGCAAAACAACTAAACAGATGTCAATATAAATAAATAAAATTATAGATATATACATAAATGCTATGGGGCGGGGGGCAAGGGTAGAGCAAAGAGAGCGAGTTGAGGTGACGTGGAGATAGGGAGAACGAAGGAAAAGGGGGGCTTGGTCTGGGGAAAAAATGGGTCACGTAGCTGTCCCGAGCATTTAATAGTCACCAAATTGGGGGAGCAGATAAAGAGGAATTTATAGGAATCACTAATTCTGTGGCTTCCCCCAGCAGCTGGAGAGGCAAGAGATGAGAATTAGGCCCGAGGAATAAGCTAGCATGAGAGGAATGAGGCATGGAACTTGGGTGCATTGGGAGAGGAGAGTGCATCACTAGACTGTAAGCTCGTTGTGGGCAGAGAAGGAGACTCTACCAACTCGGTTATATTGTATTCTCCCACGTGCTTAGAACAGTGCTCTGCCCACAGTCGGTGTCTGATCATATATTTATCTTCTCCTAATTCTTCCTCCTCCTTTCTCCTCACCCTCAACTTCTTCCTGCGCCTTTCCGTCTTTACTTCCATCCTTCTTTCTACAGTGATCCTCTGCCACGTTCTTCTTGGACAGCAGTGGTTATTTCTGGGGTTGGAGAAGGAGACTGGAAGCTCGCCGTGGGCAGGGAATGTGTCTGTTTGTTTTTATATTGTACTCTCCCAAGCGCTTAGAACAGTGCTCTGCACATAGTAAGCATTCAATAAATAGGAATGAATAAATGAATGAATGAATGGGGGGGGGGGGAGAGACAATTCAGCAGAAGTGGCTCACAGTCTCAATTCCCATTTTACAGGTGAGGGAACTGAGGCGTGGAGAAGTGAAGTGACCTGCACATGGTCAAAGAGCAGGCAAGTGGCAGAGGCGGAATTAGAGCCCATGACTTTCTGATTCCCAGGCCCGGGCTCTAGCCACTTCACCATGCTGCTTCCAAAGGTCCTCCAACTCCCCAGTCCACACTCATCCTCACTGCTTCTCATTTCCTTGTGTACTTGTGTACTTAGAGAAGCAGCGTGGCCCAGTGGAAAGAGCTCGGGCTTGGGAGTTAGATGTCATGGGTTCGAATCCCGGCTCCACTGCTTGCAAGCTGGGTGCCTCTGGGCAAGTCACTTAACTTCTCTGTGCCTCAGTTACCTCATCTGTAAAATGGGGATTAACTGTGAGCCCCACGGGGGACAACCTGATTACCCTATATCTACCCCAGCGCTTAGAACAGTGCTCGACACATAGTAAGCGCTTAACAAATACCAACATTATTACTTTTATTATTACTTCTACACTCTGTGCAGGGGATTTCTGGAAGCAGCATAGCTTAGTGGTTAGAGCCTGGTTAAAGTGGTTAGAGATAGTAAGCTCACTGTGGGCAGGAATGTGTCTGTTGTTGTATTGTACTTACACTTAGGTCAGTACTCTGCACACAGTAAGCGTAATAAATATGACTGAATAAATGCATGAGAGGCAGAATCCAGCAGAATTGATTTCTTAGTTTCTCCCCTGAGCAGAGAAGCAGCGTGGCTCAGTGGAAAGAGCCCGGGCTTGGGAGTCAGAGGTCATGGCTTCGAATCCCGGCTCCGCCGCTTGCCAGCTGTGTGACTTTGGGGAAGTCACTTCACTTCTCTGTGCCTCAGTTCCCTCATATGTAAAATGGGGATGAAGACTGTGAGCCCCACATGGGACAACCCGATCACCTTGTATCCTCTCCAGCGCTCAGAACAGTGCTCTGCACATAGTAAGCGCTTAACAAATGCCATCATTATTATTACTGTCATCGCGTTTCCCCCTCTTCCTCCCCTTCAGCTCTCCCGGCTTGTGTCCTCCACTCAGTTTCCCCTTCCTATCTTGTGTCCCAGTGACAGAGAGACCTTCTCCCAGGCTGTGAAGAAACACAATGCAACACTGATTTTTCTTTTTTGCAACGCGATAAAAAATTTTCCCTTTCGCTTCCAGGACTGTATTACAGGGAACCTTTAGCAGGCGCGGGAGTGCTCCACCTGCTGGCGTTTTGGGGTACTTCAGAGCAATAGCAAAATGGCTCACCCCCACCTTTTTTAAAAATGGAATTTATTATTATTAATTATAATATTTAACACCAATATTAGTATCATTAATGAATAATTATGTATAAAAACAAAATACAATATTATTATAATAAATAATGATTTATTGTTATTGATCATTGTAATGATGTTGGCATTTGTTTACTATGTGAAGAGCACTGTTCTAAGCGCTGGGGTAGATACAGGGTCATCAGGTTGTCCCACATGGGGCTCACAGTTAATCCCCATTTTACAGATGAGGTCAATGAGGCACAGAGAAGTGAAGTGACTTGCCCACAGTCACACTGCTGACTAGGTGCGGAGCACTGTTCTAAGCTCTGGGGTAGATACAGGGTAATCAGCTTGTCCCACGTGAGGCTCACAGTCTTCGTCCCCATTTTACAGATGAGATAACTGAGGCCCATAGAAGTGAAGTGACTTGCCCACAGTCCCACAGCTGACAAGTGACAGAGCCAGGATTCGAGCCCATGAAATCTGACTCCCAAGCCCGTACTCTTTCCACTGAGCCACGCTTAATAACGATATTTGTTAAACGGTTACTATGTGCCAAGCACTGTTCTAAGTGCTGGGGGGAGATGCAAGGGTAATCAGATTGCCCCACGTGGGGCTCACAGTCCTAATCCCCATTTTACAGATGAAGTAACAGAGGCACAGAGAACAGTAATAAGAAGAATAATGGTATTTGTTCAGCGCTTACTATGTGCCAAGCACTGTTCCAAGCGCTGGGGGAGATATAACATAATCAGGTTGCCCCCCGTGGGACTCACAGTCTTAATTCCCATTTTATAGATGTGGTGACTGAGCTGCAGAGAATAATAATAATAATGGGGTATTTGTTGAGCGCTTACTATGTGCTAAACACTGTGCCAAGCGCTGGGGTAGATACAAGGTCATGAGGTTGTCCTATGTGGGGCTCACTGTCTTAATCCCCATTTTACAGATGAGGCAACTGAAGCACAGAGAAGTTAAATGGCTCGCCCAAGGTCACACAGCAGACAAGGAGCGGAGCCTGGTTTAGAACCCGCGTCCTCTGACTCCCAAGCCCGGGCTCTTTCCGCTAAGCCCCAATGACCCTCAAACCCAATGGACCCTATGAGCAGCGAGCAAAATAAAACTAAGAAAACAAAATAAATCCAAGCGCAATATACCCAACGATCAACAGACACACTAGAATTAAGGGAGAACAATACAAAATGCAGAGGCGGCGTTTGATCATAATCAGAGAAGTGCTTACTATGTGCCAGGCACTGTTCTAAGCACTGGGGTGGATACAAGCAAATCGGGTTGGACACGGTCCCTGTCCCTTGCGGGGCTCACGATATCAATTCCCATTTTACAGATGAGGGAACTGAGGCCCAGAGAAGTGAAGTGACCTGCACTAGGTCAAAGAGCAGGCAAGTGGCGGAGCTGGAATTAGAACCCATGACCTTCTGATTCCCAGGCCCGGGCTCTAGCCACTTCACCATGCTGCTTCCACACAGGTCCTCCAACTTCCAGGTCTCCACTCATCCACACAAGCGCTTAACAAATACCATTATTATTATAATAATTATTACTGTTCTCTGGGCCTCTGTTACTTCATCTGTAAATGCTTCTCATTTCCTTGTTTACTTCTACACACTAAGCAGTGGATTTCTGGAAGCAGAATGGCTTAGTGGATAGAGCCTGGGCCTAGGAGTCAGAAGGACCTGGGTTCTAATTCCGCCTCTGCCACTTGCCTGCTGGGTGTTCTTGGGGAAGTCCCTTCACTTCTCTGGGCCTCAGTTACCTCATTTGTAAAATGGGGATTGAGACTTGGAGCCCCACTGGGACGACCTGCTGACCTCGTATCTACCCCTTTTTGACTCACGCAGCAGACAAGTGGCGGACTGAGCCACGCTGCTTGGGAATTTGTCTACCAACTCTATTGCATCGTACGCTCCCGAGCGCTTAGTACAGTGCTCTGCACCCAGTGAGAGCTCAATAATAATAATAATAATAATAATAATGTTGGTATTTGTTAAGCGCTTACTATGTGCCGAGCACTGTTCTAAGCGCTGGGGTAAACACAGGGGAATCAGGTTGTCCCACGTGGGGCTCACAGTCTTAATCCCCATTTTACAGATGAGGGAACTGAGGCCCAGAGAAGTGAAGTGACTCGCCCACAGTCACACAGCCGACAAGTGGCAGAGCTGGGATTCGAACTCATGAGCCCTGACTCCAAAGCCCGTGCTCTTTCCACTGAGCCACGCTGCTTCTCCCATAAATACCATTCTCAATAAATACCATTGGTTGATTGAGACCCATAGAAGTCAAGCCGTTCATCCAAGGTCACACAGCAGGCCAGTGGCAGAGCTGGGAGTCCAACCCACATCTAGCATTTTGTTAAGCCCTTACTATGTGCCAGATATTGAACTAAGCACTGAGGGAAATTCAAAATAATCAGGTTGGACACAGTCATCCATTCATTCATTTGACACCATTCAAGCCTTTGACACTGTCGACCGTCCCCTTCTCCTCCACACCTTATCTCACCTCGGCTTCACGGACTCTGTCCTCTCCCGGTTCTCCTCCCATCTCTCTGGCCGGTCGTTCTCGGTCTCCTTCGCGGGCTCCTCCTCCCCCTCCCATCCTTTAACTGTTGGAGTTCCTCAAGGGTCAGTTCTCGGCCCTCTTCTGTTCTCCATCTACACTCACTCCCTCGGTGCACTCATCCGCTCCCACGGCTTCGACTATCATCTCTACGGAGATGACACCCAGATCTACATCTCCTCCCCTGTTCTCTCCCCCTCCCTCCGTGCTCATATCTTCTCCCGCCTCCAGGACGTCTCCACCTGGATGTCTGCCCGCCACCTAAAACTCAACATGGCCAAGACTGAGCTCCTCATCTTCCCTCCCAAACCCTGTCCTCTCCCTGACTTCCCCATCACAGTGGACGGCACGACCATCCTTCCCGTCTCACAGGCCCGCGACCTTGGTGTCGTCCTCGACTCGGCTCTCTCATTCACCCCACGCATCGGATCCGTCACCAACGCCTGCCGGTCTCACCTTCACAACATCGCCAAGATCCGCCCTTTCCTCTCCACCCAAACGGCTATCGTGCTGGTACGAGCTCTCATTATATCCCGACTGGATTATTGCGTCAGCCTCCTCTCAGAACTCCCTTCCTCCTGTCTCAGTCAATTCATTCAATCCTTTTTATTGAGAGCTTACTGTGTGCAGAGCACTGTACTAAGCGCTTGAAATTTACAATTCGGCCACAGATAGAGGCAATTCCTCCCCAACAATGGGTTCACAGTCTAAAAGGAATCCCTGTCCCACAAGGGGCTCACGGTCTAATCCCCATTTTACATGAGGAAACCGAGGCCCGGAGAAGTGAAGTGACTTGTTCAAGGTTACACAGCAGACACGTGGCAGAGCCTGGATTAGAACCCAGGTCCTTCTGACTCCCAGGCTCGTGCACTATCCACTAGGCCACACTACTTCTTAATTCCTTAACTGCCTGTCTACTTGTTTTTGCTTTGTTGTCTGTCTCCCCCCTTCTAGACTGTAAGCCCCGTGTTGGGTAGAAATTGTCTCTATCTGTTGCCGAATTGTACTTTCCAACATTCATACCATTAATGAAAAGTGCTTCTTGCTTTGCACAAAGTAAGCGCTCAATAAATATGATTGAATAAACAAGGTTCTTTCCACCTGGCCATGTTTTTAATTTACTCCTGCTGTTACCAGCTGTAGCACTGGAGAAGCAGCGTGGCTTAGTGGAAAGAGCACGAGCTTGGGCGTCAAAGATCATGGGTTCTGCTGTGTGACTTTGGGCAAGTCACTTAATTTCTCTTGGCCTCAGTTCCCTCATCTGTAAAATGGGGATTAAGACTGTAGTCCCACGTGGGACAACCTGATTACCTGGTATCTACCCCAGCGCTTAGAACAGTGCTTGACACCTTGGCGCTTAACAATACCATCATTATTATCATTATTATAGTTCTACCCAGCCTACTACTATTTGCAAATCACTTTTATATCGGGTGTCCAACCTGATTTGCTTTCATCCATCCCAATGCTTAGTACAGTGCCTGGCACATAGAAAGTGCTTAACAAATACCATAATTATTATTATAATTACTATTATTATCTCTGCCTTTCTCACCCACTGTGCTCTACTGTAAATTCCATGAGAGCTAGGAAGGCAATCTGCCAAGCATCTAATTCAGCAGTCTGCACACAACAGGTACTTAAATAATTCACAATCATCTTATTAGGGCAGCCTATAGGAGAAATGGACAGGCAGATGCTGAAGCAAGAAAATCAACCAACTGGTGAAATGAGGAGCTGAGAGGGTTTGTTTAGGCCCGTGGGCCCTCAAGAAACATCGATCAGGCAATTATTCAATAAACAGTATTTTTTTTATGGTATTTGTTAAGAGCTTACTACCATGTGCCAAGCACTGTTCTAAGCACTGTGGTAGATACAAAGTAATCAGGTTGGACACAGTTCACGTCCCACGTGGGGTTTACAGTCTTAATCCCCATTTTACAGGTGAGGTAACTGAGGCCTAGAGAAGTGAAGTGACTTTCCCAAGTTCACCCAGAGGACAAGTGGCCAAGCTGGCATTAGAACCCTGGTCCTCCTAATAATAATAATAGTGGTGGTATTTGTTAAGCGCTTACTCTGTGTGAAGCCCTGTTCTAAGCACGGGGGAGATTCAAAATGAACAGGCTGTCCCACGTGGGGCTCACAGTCTTCATCCCCATTTTCCAGATTAGGGAACTGAGGCCCAGAGAAGTGAAGTGACTTTTCCAAAGTCACACAGCTGGCAAGCGAAGGAGCCGGGATTAGAACCCATAATCTCTGACTCCCAAGCCCGGGCTCTTGCCACTGAGCCATACTGCTTCTAGGCCCATCCTCTGTCCACTAGTCTGTGCAGAATGTTATAGTAAGCAGCTGGACAATTATAGAGAAGCAGCATGGTTCAGTGGAAAGAGCCCGGGCTTGGGAGTCAGAGGTCACGGGTTTGAATCCCGGCTCTGCCACTTCTCAGGTGTGACTGTGGGCAAGTTACTTCACTTCTCTGTGCCTCAGTTCCCTCATCTGTAAAATGGGGATTAACTGTGAGCCTCATGTGGGACAACCTGATTACCCTATATCTTCCCCAGTGCTTAAACAGTGCTCTGCACACAGTAAGCGCTTAACCAATACCAACATTATTATTATTAGAGTTAGTAGACAAGATCACCACCTCAAGGAATTTAGGCTCGCCACGCTGCTGCTGTAACGGAGTGCAAAGTGGAGGGGTGAATACACAAGAGCTTAGTTGAAATGGAGTGCTTAGTGTAGTGCCTAGTACACAGTAAATACTTAGCAAATACCATTAATGAAAAGTGCTGAAGAGACAGAATGTGGGTAGAAGGACCCTAGAGGAGAAGTTGTGATTTCAGAGGGGCCAGGACTAAATCCTGTCAGTCCCAGCCTCACCACATTACTAAAATTCACCCTCTCCACCCAAACTGTTACCATGATTGCTGCTTCAGCCTCTTTGCTGACCTCCCCGCCTCCTGCCTCTCCCCCGCTCCAGTCCATACTTCACTCTGCTGCCCGGATGATTTTTCTACAGAAAAGTTCAAGACGTGTGACCCTGTTCCTCCGAAACTTCCAGTGGTCGCCCATCCATCTCTGCCTCAAACAGAAACTCCCCACCACTGGCTTCAAAGCAGTCAGTCCCCTCGCCCCCTCCTACCCCACCTCGTAACTCTTCTACTAAAACCCAGCCCACACACTTCACTCCTCTAATGCTCACCTTCTCACTGTGCCTCAATCTCACCTGTCTCCCTGACCCCTTGTCCACGTCCTTCCTCTGGCCTGTAACGCCCTCAAACCCAACAATTACGTCCCCCGCTTCAAAGCCTTATTGAAGGCCCATCTCCTCCAAGAGGCCTTCCCAGACTAAGCCCACCTTTCCTCATCTCCCACTCCCTTCTGGGTCCACCTGACTTGTTCCCTTTGTTCTTCCCCCCTTCCAGCCCCACAGCGCTTATGTATATATCTGTCATGGGAAGCAGCATGGCTCAGTGGAAAGCTCACGGGCTTGGGAGTCAGAGGTCATGGGTTCGAACCCCGGCTCTGCCACTTGTCAGCAGTGTGACTGTGGGCGAGTCACTTCACTTCTATGTGCCTCACTTCCCTCATCTGTAAAATGGGGAAGAAGACTGTGAGCCTCGCGTGGGACAAACTGATTACCCTGTGTCTACCATAGTGCTCTGTACATAGTAAGCACTTAACAAATACCAACATTATTATTATTTATTTGTATTGATATCTGTCTCCCCTCCCTCTCGACTGCAAGCTCGTTGTGGGCAGGGAATATGTCCGTTTATTGTTGTATTGTAATAATAATAATGGTGTTGGCATTAAGGCATTACTGCACCCAGTAAGTGCTCAATCAATCAATGGGGAAGCAGCTTGACTTAGTGGAAAGAGGCTGGGCTTGGGAGTCAGAGGTCATGGGTTCTAATGCCGGCTCTGCCACTTATCAGCTGTGTGACTTTGGGCAAGTCACTTCATTCATTCATTCAATCGCATTTATTGAGTGCTTACTGTGTGCAGAGCACTGTACTAAGCACTTGTAATGGACAATTTGGCAACCGATAGAGACCAGCCCTGCCCAACGACAGGCTCATAGTCTAAAAGGGGGAGACAGACAACAAAACAAAACAAAACAAGTAGTCAGGCACAAAACAGTCTCTGTGCCTCAGTTCCCTTATCTGTAAAATGGGGATGAAGACTGTGAGTCCCACATGGTACAACCGGATTGCTTTGTATCTACCCCAGTGCTGAGAACAGTGCTTGGCACATAGTAAGCACTTAACAAATACCAGTGGAAAGAGCCTGGGCTTGGGAGTCAGAGGTCATGGGTTCAAATTTCAGCTCATCCACTTGTTAGCTGTGTGACTTTGGACAAGTCACTTCACTTCTCTAGGCCTCAGTTCCCTCATCTGTAAAATGGGGATGAAGACTGTAAGCCCCACATGTGACAACCTGATCCCCTTGTAATCTCCCCAGTGATTAGAACAGTACTTTGCACATAGTAAGTGTTTAACAAATGCCATCATTATTATTATTATTATTATCATCATCAGTATGATTGAATGAATGAGTGAATAATAATAATAATAATGTTGGTATTTGTTAAGCGCTTACTATGTGCAGAGCACTGTTCTAAGCGCTGGGGTAGATGAGGAATCAGGTTGTCCCACGTGGGGCTCACAGTCTTCATCCCCATTTTACAGATGAGGGAACTGAGGCACAGAGAAGTTAAGTGACTTGCCCACAGTCACACAGCTAAGTGGCAGAGCTGGGATTCGAACTCATGACCTCTGACTCCAAAGCCCAGGTTCTTTCCACTGTGCACATAGTAAGTGCTTAACAAATGCCATCATTATCATCATCATCATCAGTATGATTGAATGAATGAATGAACATAGTAAACGCTTAACAAACCCCATCATCATCATCATCATCCTCGTCGATACGATTGAACTGAACGAATGTTTAGACTGTGAGTCAGTTATTGGGCAGGGATTGTCTCTATCTGTTGCCAAATTGTCCATTCCAAGCACTTAGTCCAGTGCTCTGCACACAGTAAGTGCTCAATAAATAGTATTGAATGAATGGTGAATGAATGTTTAGACTGTGAGCCCATCATTGGGCAGGATTTGCCTCTATCTGTTACCAAATTGTCCATTCCAAGTGCTTAATCCAGTGCTCTGCACCTAGTAAGTGCTCAATAAATACTATTGAATGAATTGAATGAATGTTTAGACTGTGAGCCCGTCATTGGGCAGGGATGGACTCTATCTGTTACCGAATTGTCCATTCCAAGCGCTTAGTCTAGTGCTCTGCACACAGCAAGCGCTCAATAAATACGATTGAATGAATGAATGAGTGTTTAGACTGTGAGCCTGTCATTGGGCAGGGATTGCCTCTGTTAGTGAATTGTCCATTGCAAGCGCTTAGTACAATGCTCTGCACATAGTAAGCACTCAGTAAATACTATTGAATGAATTTAATGACTGTTTAAGCTGTGAGCCCATCACTGGGCAGGGATGGCCTCTATCTGTTAGCCAAGTGTCCATTCCAAACGCTTAGTCCAGTGCTCTGCAGACAGTAAGCGCTCAATAAATACGATCGAATGAATGGTGAATGAATGTTTAGACTGTGAACCTGTCGTCGGGCAGGGATGGCCTCTATCTTTTAGTCAAGTGTCCATTCCAAGTGCTTAGTCCAGCGCTCTGCACACATTAATCGCTCAATAAATACGATCGAATGAATGGTGAATGAATGTTTAGACTGTGAACCCGTCGTTGGGCAGGGATGGCCTCTCTCTGTTGCCGAATTGTCCATTCCAAGCGCTTCGTCCAGTGCTCTGCACCTAGTAAGCACTCAAGAAATACTATTGAATGAATTGAATGAATGTTTGGACTGAGAGCCCGTCATTGGGCAAGGATGGCCTCTAACTGTTACCCAATCGTCCACTCCAAGCGCTTAGTCCAGTGCTCTGCACACAAGAGAAGCAGCATGGCTCAGTGGAAAGAGCACGGGCTTTGGAGTCAGAGGTCATGGGTTCGAATCCCAGCTCCGCCACTTGTCAGCTGTGTGACTGTGGGCAAGTCACTTCACTTCTCTGTGCCTCAGTTACCTCATCTGTAAAATGGGGATTAAGACTGTGAGCCCCACGTGGGACAGATTCCCCTGTGTCTACCCCAGCGCTTAGAACAGTGCTCGGCATATAGTAAGCGCTTAACAAATACCAACATTATTAAGTAAGCACGATTGAATGAATGAGGGAAGGAAGGGAGTGGAGGCCCCGGAGGACCGTGGTCCCAGAAGAGGCGCAGTACTGCCGCTCGTCCGCCGGGGGGCGAAACCGACGGCTTCCCCGTCCGCCGGGCCGGCGCCGCCCCTCTTTCCCGGCCCCGCTCCGCCTCGCTGGTGGGAGCTACATACTGCGCCTGCGCATCGGGCGCGGCCCTTTTCTTTCCCCCCCATCGCGGCGGAGGCTCCGCTGCCCTCCGCTGCGCCGCTTTGGCGGTCCTCCCCCGGCCGAGATGGTGAGTGACCCTCCACCCCGACCCCTCCCGGACGGAAGGGCCACCCCTCGTCCTCCCCGCCATGGCGTCCGGAGGCCGGCGGGCGGCTCCTCGGGGACGGATGGCGCTGGATTGCGGGAGCGGCGGGCGGGCGGCCATCGGCGTGGCCTAATGGCTGCCGGCGGCGGGGACCGGCCGAGGGCGTGGAGGGGGGGAAGGGGCGGCATCGGGCCGCCATCCCACCCACCCTCCGCTCGCCACCCGCCCCAGGCTTTCCGCAAAAATCGGGGGGATCTCCGGACCTCCTTTTGGGGTGTCGGGGGGCGGGGGAGGGATGGGCAGGTCCTGGGCCCAGCGTGCAGCAGACAGTTGCACCTCCCCAGGAAGGTGCAGCCGGACTTTGCTAATCATCCTCATCGATAGCATTTCTTAAGCGCCCACTATGTGCCTTGGTTCAAATCCCTGCTCCGCCGCTTGTCATTCATCCAGTCGTATTTGTTGGGCCCTTGCTCTGTGCAGAGCACTGGGCGAAGCGCTGGGAAGGGATAGTAATAATGATAATGTTGGTATTCGTTAAGCGCTTACTATGTGCCGAGCGCTGCCCTAAGCGCTGGGGTAGGCACAGGGGAATCAGGTTGTCCCACGTGGGGCTCACAGTCTTCATCCCCATTTTACAGATGAGGGAACTGAGGCCCCGAGAAGTGAAGTGACTTGCCCACAGTCACCCAGCTGACAAGTGGCAGAGCTGGGATTTGAACTCATGACCTCTGACTCCAAAGCCCGTGCTCTTTCCACTGAGCCACGCCGTTTCTCTATAATCATAATCTGTGTAATTATGGCGTTTGCTAAGCGCTTATTAAGGGGAGTGGTGTGCACACAGTAAGCGCTCAATAAATACCACTGAATGAATGAATGCCAGCTAAGCTGGTTGGACACGGTCCCTGTCCCACTTGGGGCTCTCCCTCTTAGACCCCAATTTTATAGATGAGGTCACTGAGGCCCGGAGAAGTGACTTGGCCAAGGTTCCACAGTAGGTAAGAGGCAGGGCTGGGATTAGAACCCACGACCTTCTGACACCTGGGCTCGATCCACTACACCATGCTCTTTTTCAGTCATATTTATTGCTTGCAGAGTACCAAGCAATTGGGAGGCTACACTAGGATAAAACAGACACATTCCTGCCCACAATAATAACGATAATGGTGCTATTTGTTAAGCGCTTCCTATATGCCAAGCACTGATCTAAGCAAAGGGGTAGATAAAAGGTATTCAGGTGGTCCCATATGGGGCTCACAGTCCTCATCCCCGTTTTACAGATGAGGTAACTGAGACACAGAGAAGTGAAGTGGCGTGCCCAGGGCCACACAGCAGACAAGTGGCAGAGTTGGGATTAGAACCCACGTCCTCAGACTGCCAAGCCTGGGCTCTTGCCACACTAGATCCCAGTCTAGAGTTGGTGCTCCTTGCTGCCCCGGCCCTTTCCCTGGGGTTTCCTCCTTGGGTGGGCGAGGGACCCCCGGGGGTCCAGGCCGCGTTGGGGAAGGATTTGGCCAAAGTGGGGTCTTCTCCCAGCAGGCCCAGGCCATGGGTGGGGATATTAGAGGGCCACCCCTGGTGTTTCTCGCACTCCGCTCCCTGGAGCCGGGACCCCGGGCTGGGCGTTTGGGGGGTGCGTGTCTGTGTGTCAACTGTGAACAGTAAATTGGTTATTTACCTCTGCCTCCCTCCTACTCTAAGCTCATTGTGAGCAGGGAATGCATCGACTCAGTTATAATGGATTCACCCAAGCGCTTAGTAGAGTGCCCCGCACACAGGAAGCGTTCAGCAAATACCATTGATGGGTCGACTTCGGCACTAAAGCGATGCAGACGAACAGAAGTGACTTGGGTGTTGCACAGATGGGCCTGGTCTGCTAAAGTCGGCTCAGGTGATGCATATTTAAAGCTGCCCAGGGCTCTTGGTGGAGCTGGCGTGACGTTTTCCGTTCTGTAATTGGGGTATTAAACGCTTGCTGTGTGACAGGCACCCAAGTGCTGGGGTAGAAACAAGATAATCCGGTCGTGCGTGGCGATCTCGGACTAAGTAAGAGGGAGACCAGGTATTGACTCCCCTTTTTGCAGATTAGGGAACTGGGGCACAGAGAAGTTTGGTGACTTGTTCGAGGTCACACAGCAGGTGTGTGGCGGAGTTGGGATGAGAAGCCAGGTCCTCTGACTCCCGAGCCCACTCTCCCCTAGGCCATTTATCGGTTTATTTCCCATCATTTAGTGCGTTCAGTCTCTTCGGTGTGGCTTCGTGGAAAGATCCTGGGCTTGGGAGTCAGGTCGTAGGTTCTAATCCTAGCTGAGCCACTTATCACCTGTGTGACAAGTTATTTCACTTCTGTGCCTCAGTTATCTGGAAAATGGGGATTAAGACCGTGAGCGCCACGTGGGACAACCTGATATCTAACCCCAGCGCTTAGATCGCTGCTCGGCACATAGTAAGCGCTTAACAAATACAGTCATTATTATTATCAAATAGTGATTTTCAGGGGAGATGCCGCTTAGCCCCTCAAGGTCATCCTGTCGGTTTTAACTTGGACAGAATTATGCACCTCGATGGTTGCTCTAAAGTATTTGTCTCTTCCTTTCAGGGGTTTGTCAAAGTTGTCAAGAATAAAGCCTACTTCAAGAGGTATCAAGTGAAATTCAGGAGAAGGCGAGGTACAGTAAGTTTCGGATCTCTAAGATAAATTGTGTCCTTGCATTGAATCTCGCCTCTTGTAACGTAACCGTTTTCTTTCACAGAGGGAAAGACTGATTACTATGCTCGCAAACGCTTAGTAATTCAGGATAAAAACAAGTACAACACGCCAAAATACAGGATGATCGTCCGTGTCACCAACAGAGATATCATCTGTCAGGTAATTCGTGTGTTCTAGTCCCGAGAAATGAAGCCTTGTCTGACTTCTTGGCCTCCTGCTCTCGTCTAGCTGCTCTTTGACCCAGCGATTGTGACTCGATTTTGGCTCTCCTAATATACGGGGAGAGCTTTATTAAGGGTTTTTTGTTTTTTTTTTTTTAAAGAACTGCACATACTAAATTAAAGACCCTGGAGTGTCTTAGTGTCATCCTAGTGGTTGATGGTTATGTGTTGTACCAGATCCACTTGGTATAGCAAGAGGCTTATGTGAATTGGCCTCCTCATGATGCCTGAGCTCTCCTGAAAAGAGGGAGGAAGTCAAAGCCCTGCCTACTAGGAATATTGCTTCCAGTTCACAGTCTAAGGGCTCCGTTTTTCTTCATCCCGGCGTATTACTTTCCTTTCCGGCATCTTGTCTAATGGCCTGGTACAGAGAGCATCAGTTGAAACCCGCCCCTGATGGCTTGTGTATAGGAGCCGGGGACTTCTTTCTTCCTTGTGCACAGATTTATCGAATTGCCCAAAGCAGTATGACTGTCAAGATGGCTAATGATTATCGTATGGACATGTGTATTGAGTGTCTGTTTTCTTGTAAGGCAGTGCTTCACTGGAGCCTTACTGGTTCTGAAAAGTTAGCTCCCACCACTTTCTCAGAATAATAATGATAATAAAAATAATATACCTGCTGTACTCGTTGCACATTCTTCCATAAAACCTTTCTTTAGTAGCTAATGTTCATTTTTTCCCTCATCTGTTCCATAATAATTGGTTATGCTTATAGACTTTTGGCTTGTTTGCTGTTCTGAAAATGGCAGAAGCTGAAATCCAGTTGCTTGTGAAATAGATTGTTGTGGGGTAATTCTTCCCCCCCCCCAAATGAAATAATTTATAAAATACCTTATCTATAATGTAACTTCTGACACCAATGAACGGCCCGGGAAAGTACGATTGATGAGAGAGGACACGCTCCACGCCCCTTCGATCCATGACAGATGGAACACCCGCGTGCTGCGGTGCTTAATTTTCATTTGGTTTTGTTTTTGGCAGATTGCATACGCCCGAATCGAGGGTGACATGATCGTCTGTGCAGCTTACGCCCACGAGCTGCCGAAGTACGGCGTGAAGGTTGGCCTGACGAACTATGCTGCGGCCTACTGCACCGGCCTGCTGCTGGCCCGCAGGGTAGGGATCCTCTGTGCCCGGGCTCCCCCCCCCCCTCTGACCGGGGGCGGGAGGGTTTCGCTCAACTCGGGGCGAGGCGGCCGGGGGGCGGCTGTTTCATTATGTCGGGTGACCGGCTTCGAGGAACGGAAGACTCACCTACCGCTTCCGTCCTCAGCAGCGCACAGGCGAAGTGGCATTAATGCCCTTGGGAAAAGGCCGGGTGAGGTGTGAGTGGGCGAGGCTCTGTGGATGAAGAGTTGGACTGGCAGGGCGTTTCAATCTTGGTTAAAGCTATTGTCATAGGGGCACCACTTCCACCCGGCCCCAGCCTCGTCGATTTCTGGGGGCGTCTAGTGGGACCGGTAGTCGGTCGACCCTATTTACCGCGTGGTCTCCGTGCGCAGAGCACCGTATCAAGTGCTGGGGAGAGTTCGGCAAAACAGTATACCCGACCCGTTCCCTGCCCACAATGAGGTCTAGAGGAGGCGACGGGCATTAATAGAAACAAATATTACCTAAGTGCTGCGGGGACCTGGTCCTTCTCTCCCAGATGCTTAAAGCTTCCCGGGTGGACGGGGGAACCCCAATTTAATACTGTGGAGAAGTGGGAAAGCAGAGCATGGTAAAGGAGCAGCTGAAACAGCGGGAATCCTCCAGCACCGTGGAGCGCCTGATGGGCTCGGAACAGGTCTTACATTTTTGCGGCAGAAAGTATCGTTCGGCGGATGCTGAGTTAACAGAACTTCTGTTCCCAGCTAGTCAGACGTGAACGGGGTTCTTGGGAGCCGGTAGCGAAGGCTGTTTTTAGGCACCCCGACGTTTTGCTTTCAGCTTCATTGCGAGCACATATGAAGATAGGATTCTTTTCGTCGACAGCTTCTTAACCGGTTTGGCATGGACAAGATCTACGAGGGCCAGGTGGAAGTGACTGGTGACGAATACAACGTCGAGAGCATCGACGGAAAGCCCGGCGCTTTCACGTGCTACCTAGATGCGGGCCTTGCCAGGACTACCACTGGAAACAAGGTCTTCGGAGCTCTTAAAGGAGCAGTGGATGGCGGCCTGTCTATTCCTCACAGGTAATTTTCCCGAGGCAGTCGGGGAAGGGCCAAGGGCTGGGGGAGAGGTTCCCTCGTCGTTCTGTGGTCGCTGTTTGTCGTCGTCGTACTCTGCCTTCCCAAGCGCTTCGTACCGTGCTCTGCACCCGGCGCTTAATAAATACGACCGAATCGAACGAATGAATGCGTGGCGATGGACGGTTCGAACCTCGCCCCCCCGCCCCCGGGGATTAGCTGCCGGATGATGATCTCCCACGACTGAGCATTCTGTAGTTGGTCCTTGGTTTGCACATGATGCAATTTCAGTGTTTCAAGACGGGACTGACGGCAGCGAGACCAAGTGTCGCGTGGAATGGCGGGATCCGGTCCCTTCGGCCTACTAAACCGTGACAATTCTGTCGTAGTACCAAGCGCTTCCCCGGCTACGACTCGGAGAGCAAAGAGTTCAACGCCGAAGTCCACCGTAAGCACATCATGGGCCAGAACGTTGCAGAGTACATGCGTTACCTCATGGAAGAAGACGAAGACGCCTATAAAAAGCAGTTCTCCCAGTACATAAAGAACAATGTAAACCCGGACATGGTAAGAGATTTACCTCGGGCGATAAACGAGCGGCCCTAAAAAGGTCGTGTGCGGTGTGGAAGTCGGTTCCCGGGTTTCCGGCGGCTATGGATTTTACGGAGTGTGCCGTGGGTCCTTTCAGGTGGGATGTCCGAGCGAGCCCTCCCGACACTCGAAAGCACTTATATAAAGAGAAAGTGGGGCCCCTGGGTGATACAAGATTTCCTAGGTGCAACAAGGATCTAAAGCCCGTCACGGCGTTTCTGACTTCCTGCGGGATCCTGTGTAATATAGATGGTGGGATTTAAGCGCTTACTCTGCCAAACGCCACTAAGCGCGGGGTAAATAGAAGATCTTATGACACCCCTGCTCTCAGGTAACGCGGAGGCTACCTTGGATTGATGGAGTTTTTGATTTGGTGGGTAGCCTCGGGCTGCTAATTTCTGGCAGGTCTCGCTTTCTGACCAGATCCCTCGATTCGCTGTGGGCAGGCAACGTGTCTGCCAACTGTGATTATACTCTCCCGATACTAGTAATCCCGGCTCTGCCACTTGTCGACTGTGGGCAAGTCACTTCACTTCTGTGCGTCAGTTACCTCATCTGTAAAATGGGGATTAAGACTGTGAGCCCCACGTGGGACAACCTGATTCCCTTGTGTCTATCCCAGCGCTTAGAACAGTGCTCTGCACATAGTAAGCGCATAACAAATACCAGCATCATTATTATTATTGTGGTATTTGTAAAACGCTTACTGTGTGCCAAGCACTGTTCCGAGCCCTGCGGTAGGTAGATCATCAGGTCCCACCCACATGGGGCTCACAGGCTATGTAGGAAGAAGCACAGGTACCGAATCCCCATTTTGTGGCTGAGGGAACAGGCACCGAGAGGTGACTCGCCCAAGGTCGTGCAGCAGACAAGTGGTAGCCAGAATTAGAACCCAGGTCTTCTGACTCCCAGGCCCAGCTTTCGCCACTAGGCCACACTGCTCCTCAAAGCACTTAGAACAGTGCTGTGCACGTAGTAAGGGCCCGATAAATGCCGATTCTATCGCTGAGACTTCTTTAACGCTCAGATGGAATGTGCGTGTATTAGCCAAAAAATCACGCTTGCAAACTCGATCACTAGCTCTGCATGGTGTTGCAGAAGCAAGGGGAACCAGGTTTGCTAAAGAAAGTGAGGAGATGGAAATCTTTCGGCCTTAGAGGAAATGTCGGGGCTGTCTTTTCTCTCTCCCTACACACGGTACTGTGGTTTTGAAGCAATTTTGTTACCTTCAAACCGAGCTTCGGCGGCCTGAGATCGGGAGGGTCCTTGGGTTCAGATTTGCTATTTAAGAACCCTTATGGGGCGAAGCTGCACGTGTGTTTAAGCACCGGTTTGAGGATGGGCACGACTGGGCAGCTTGGAGCATTGCCAGTTCAAGGGTTAGTGTTTGGGGCCTTTGCAGGAACACCGGTCTTGCCCGGTTCATCAACTTGTGAATTCTTTTCCTTCGAAATTCACTCGGGGCTCAAGCTGGGTTGTGTATGTACTGTTCTTTTGTCTTTCTGGAAGCCACTTTAGAGATCCTTGCTTGCAAAATCAAGTTGACATGACCGGTGCCTGCCCCGATGGCAGCCGCCATGAAAAGTCTTGACTGGCCCAGACCAGCTGGAACGAGATTACTGGGGGTGGGTGGGTGGAGGGGGTGTCGTCCGAATTAGACTTCGTGGGTGAGTTCTGACTAGTAGCCCAGCAAGGTAGATTTTTCTGCTTATCACGGAGTGGTGGCCAGTTGGAGAGATTGACCTCAAGTGCCCTAGAATCTTAAGGCTCGGTCCGGGGAGGCGATCTCCAAGCTGCTGGCCGCGGCCCCACCCTCCAGGAGCCGGGAAAAGGAATTCCCCGTGTGCCCCCCGGCACACCCAAAGGACAGCCCTCCATTAGGGAAGCAGCCTGGCCTAGTGGCAAGAGCATGGGCTGGGGAGTAAGAGGATGTGGGTTCTAATCCCACCTCCACCACTTGTCTGCCGTGTGACCTGGGGCAACTCAGTTAACTTCTTTGGGCCTCAAGTAACCTGATATGTAAAATGAGGATTAAGACTGAACCCCATGGGGGACGGGGGACTGTGTCCGACCTGATTACCTTGTGTGTACCCCAGTGTTTACAGCAGGGTTTGGTAAGCGCTTAACGGATACCGTAATTATTAGTATGAAGCCCCCGTTCCTGTCCTGGAGTTCGGCATGGGAATTTAGTGCCGAGCTGCTAAATTAGCCTGGGCTTTGTGGAAGATTTGAGCTAAATTGCACCCCCAAAACCCCCACGCCTTTCCTGGGTTGACAGAAGACTTTCAATTTGTTGGAAATATTTGTTGTAGCAACATTCTGGTTTCCATCCTTAATCTGGCTTGGTTTTTGACTAGACCCCCATTTTCCAGTATGTGGTTAGGTGAGGCTTACAGATTTTGGCAGAAGCACTGGATCTGAGTTAGGATTGGATCGAAGGGGTGAGTGGAATGCCAAGGCAGTGGTTTCTACTGGCAAGGACTTGGGGGGTGGGCGGGGGTTTCGGAGAAACGTGTTGTTCAACGTGTGACCCCATGGAAGCCTATCGTAGGTCCTTGGAGGTACCGCATGATTGCATTGCGTTAGTTAAAAGTCAAATCGAAGACACTTCTGTGATTGATTACCCCTTATGGCTCCTTTTAGGGTTCTTGGGGTGAAGATTCTGCGATCCCCTTGATTCTTTACTTGCTGGCAGCCAGACTCACACTTGAGAAGTTGAGGGCCCATCCTTAGGACCCAGAGGTCACCGTATTATTAATAATAATAATGTTGGTATTTGTAAAGCGCTTACTATGTGCAGAGCATTGTTCTAAGCACTGGGATAGATCCAGGGTAATCAGGTTGTCCCACGTGAGGCTCACAGTTAATCCCCATTTTCCTGATGAGGTAACTGAGGCCCAGAGAAGTGAAGTGACTTGCCCACAGTCACACAGCTGACAAGTGGCAGAGCTGGGAATCGAACCCATGACTTCTGACTCCCAAGCCCGAGCTCTTTCCACTGAGCCACGCTGCTTCTCTTAATAAGGCCATGACAACAGGGTCTGTCGTACGTAGCTAATCGCCAGGTGGCTATATGCTAACTCCCCTCACATCCCAGGCGTTTTCAAGTTGAGTTGCTGGTAAGTGGGCTTTGTGATTCCGAAATCCAGCACTTGGGCAAATTCCAGGGCACACTAGCGACCCGCTGACTCGTTTTCAGAAGCCGGAGAAGGGGGGAGAATGCGTTTCCATATCTCGCAGGATAAAGGGCAGCGTCGTCGCAGCTACCTTAATGGAAAACCAATACTGTTTGTCTCCTTCAATTTGTTTCAGATGGAGGAGATGTATAAGAAGGCCCATGCAGGTATAAGGGAGAATCCAGTCTACGAAAAGAAACCCAAGAAAGAAGTTAAAAAGAAGAGGTATGTAGAATTTTGGCCATTTCATTCAGTGCACTGAATTGTTTAAAAAAAAGTTTTTTAGGGGGAGGAAACGGAGCATCTAGTACAGCCGCTATCATGGAGGTAGTTAATGGGTGTTAAATGCCTATGAGGCTTTGATTGATTGTGGCAGGAGGCCCACCTAGCTAGATGCCTCTCATGGATGGGGAGGTGGTTATTAAGTAGGAATCTCACCTGCACAACACCGGCAAACTCGATCACTGGCTTTGCATGATGTTGCAAATGCAAAGGGAACCAAGTTTGCTACAGCAAGTTTGGTGGAAATCTCAGCCCCCGGAAACGCATTACAGAGGCTGACTCTTCTGATCCAAAACACAAGCCGTTCGAGCATTCTGAAACTAGAAAAAGTCAATGAGCGCCCATGCGCTGAAACAGTCCTTGAACTCCCACACCCCTAAAGCCGCCGGCCAACTGGGAGACGGTCAGCGTAGATCACCTCTTGTGGTTACTAAGCACCGCCGCTTCACTTACCCGTCGACTGCTTTTGGCTTTCCAGGTGGAACCGTCCTAAAATGTCCCTCGCTCAGAAGAAAGATCGTGTGGCTCAGAAGAAAGCGAGCTTCCTCCGTGCTCAGGAGCGTGCAGCTGACAGCTAAAGCGATGCACCCTGTCATTTTTACGGAGATTTTCAGAATGAGAATAAATTTATTGATGCAGAAACTCTCCGTGTGTTCATAAGCGCAAGCTGCCGGGGTTCCACTGGATGCCAAGGTGGAGGGCCAAGGAAAGCCCTATCTCACTATTTCATAGTCCAGATAGGACCCGGGCAGCTTTATGGCCCCCTGGATATCATCCTACAGTGAGAGGGGCTATCGGGTAGTGCAGAACACTTGTAACCATCCAGGAAAATACAGCACAGTTGGGAGGCATGATAATTATGGCATTTAAGTGCTTACTACCTGCCAGGCACTGTACTAAGCGCTCGGGTGGATACAAGCAAATCGGGTTGGAAACAGTCCCTGGGGCTCACAGTTTCAATCCCCATTTTACTGATGTGGAAAAGGGCATGGGGAAGTGAAGTGACTTGTCCAAGGTCACAAGGCAGAGACAGGATTAGAACCCATGACCAAATCATTTGACTACCATTATTATTAATGGGAAAAGCAACCCATCAGATGTTTATTTTTCACCCGGAGCCACAACAGTGGTAAAGCAAATCAGGAGAGTCTATAGAATAATAATGATGCTGTTAATAATAATGTTGGTATTAAGCGCTTACTATGTGCAGAGCACTGTTCTAAGCGCTGGGGTAGACACAAGGGAATCAGGTTGTCCCACGTGGGGCTCACAGTCTTCATCCCCATTTTACAGATGAGGTAACAGGCACAGAGAAGTGAAGTGACGCCCACAGTCACAGCTGACAAGTGGCGGAGCTGGGATTCGAACCCATGACCTCTGGCTCCAAAGGCCAGGCTCTTTCCACTGAGCCAGGCCGCTTCTCTAAGCGCTTACCATGTGCCAAGCACTGTTCTAAGTGCTGGGGTAAATACAAAGTCATCAGGTAGAGTTCAGTCTTAATCCCCATTTTACAGATGAGGTGACTGAGGCACAGGGAAGTTAAGGGACCCACCCAAAGCCACACAGCTGACAAGAGGCAGGGCTGGGATTAGAACCCATGACCTCTGACTCCCAAAACCAAGCTCTTTCCACTAAGCCACGCTGCTTCTCTAGAATAGTAGTGGCTCTCTGATGCTTTCCAAGTTTACGGTCCTAATTTCCAGTGGCAAGCATTATCTCTTTCTCCCCAAACTGTTTTATCCACTAATGGGGCCTCAAAAAGACTCCATGATGGAAAAATGAAATATTCCATAACGACACAGTTGAAGAAGAAAAGAACTTGGTTTCACTAACCCCCCCCCTAAATTTGAGTTTTGGGGTTAGGAAGATGGAGAGCCATTTTTTCTTGACTTTTTTGAAGTTAGACAAGTTCAACGCGACTTCCCGGATCCTGTCTGTTACACGGTCTTTGGTGAGCTAATGACGCCAACTCTGTTTCCCACCCACGGTGAAAATGGAGGAAGGTGTTCGGAGTTGAATTAGTGAATGTTTTATGAGAGGAGAGAACATTTTTTGAAGCTACTTTAGTGACCAACAACTTGCCACTTGGCTGTAACCAATTCATCTATTGATTCTGTATCGCGCCTCTACTTTACCGTTCCGCAGAGCTGACGAGAATTGAGAGAGCGTTTCAGCAACCGGGGGTGGTTGCCGGTTTTTTTTTTTTTTTGGAGGAATTCAGCTCCCGAAAGACTCTACTCAACCGCAGGCCCTCACCGGCAACTCGCTTCATCGAAAAGGTAACGAGATGTCACCAAATGCGCGGTAAGGTGCGTTCCAATATGAAATGAGATAATCACATTAATCACCCAGCTGCCTGTTCACACCAAGAAGTAATTTTAATTCTCACCACCCGCTTAGCAATTGAAATTTTCCATTAATGTGCAATTTTTGCCATGCTGAAATATTAGTAAACTTCAACCCCGAAAGTCTTTGAATTTTTTTTCGACGGCTGACCGGGCTCAATCTCGAAAGTTCCAAGAGCTGTCTTTTGGATAATCTCTCTACAACCTTTGCAAAATATCACCTTTCCGTGACTCGTATATTCATTCGCACGAGAAGGAAGCTTCTTCACAGCATAATAAAGTAGTCGTTAGTCAAGATGACCCAGTGAACGCTGTCGTCGGGAATCTGGTTTCGGCCGGTATCCTGGAAGTCTAGATCCTCCGGACAGGGTTACCATCCTCACCTACGGCTCTTTCCAAATCAATTCGATCGATCAGGTTCTCTCTGAGATGACCCGTTCTTCCTGCGAATCAAGACGACAGATCTTTGGAAGGAAAGCACAGAAGGGGAGTGAACGGGGCACGTGTCTGCATTAAATGGAAGTAAGTTTTGAAAAGAGAAACTTTGTTAAAGTGGTTAAATTTCCTGTAGTGGCAACAGTGTCTTCTGTCAAAGAAACTACGAGTCATTTGTGTGAGAGATTTTCTTCCACAGTAATGTCTTTAAGTTATTTAATATTAAAGAATGTTCCATTTCCATCTGCTGGGCTGTGATTTTAAGGGCAATGCACGAATACAGCTGTTTTTCTAGTTCTTCCCGGATTTCTGCAGGGGCCCCACGAAGCAAGTAGTCTTTGAGGAGTTGACATGCTTTTGCCAGATTTGGCTGTATCACATCTGAAGTGCACTTCATTTTGCTCTGATCACAAACAGTTCTACAATCCGTACCGTAAACGCAGTCCGTGTCGGACTCACAGTGACGATCTTTAATGAGTCTCTTCAGACTCATTTCTGGCACAATTTTTCTCATGTCCACCATTTTCAAATCGTACTTATCGTTGTACCCCAGGTTTTTGGCACTGGTGTCGCACATCAGAAAGTTGCCGTAAGGTCCGTGGAAAACATCCTCCACAAATTCCAGCAGTCCTATGGCGATCTTAGCCTTTCTAGGCCACGAAGGCGTAAACCACTGATCCATGCTTCTTCGGAGACCGGCGGGAATGAAAAGCTCAAGGATCCACGGAAGGCTTATTCCATAGAGAGAGGTATATTCGACTCGTTCCATCATGTAGAGATCGCCACAGAACCCCATTAATCTAGGTGTGTGCTCTTTATCCTGAAGAATTACCATGAGCAGAAACTCATTCAGTTGGAGAAGAGCCCACGCTGATTTGGCCTCTGGTAAGGAAACGCGACCATCTTTGTTTCCGTCCGCAACCGAGAGGATGAGATTGACTAATTCGGGTAGATTTCCTTGATCACCCAGTTTAGCCTGGGAGGAGTAATGAAAGTAAATTAGTTAAATTCACCAACACTGGATGATGCGTTGCTGTTCTTTTAAAAACAAACCAATTCCCCCCGCCACCTCCTGTTTACAACAGTGCTTGGCATAAACGCTTAAATACCGTAATTATTGTTGTTATTGTTATTATTATGGGCCTATGGCCCCGATTTCACTGATTAGTCAGGTAAGAAAAGGCTATACAAACGCAGAATTTCTGAAAGGTCACGAGAATTTTACAAGCCGTTCTCAGTTTGCACATGTTGTGCATCGCGGTACTATTCTAGATGTTTTCTACAATAAGAGTGGCCTAGTGGATAGAGGATGGGGCTGGGAGTCAGAAGGACCTGGGTTCTAATCCCCACACCTCCCCTTATTATTATTATTCCTATGGTATCTGTTAAGCGCTTACTATATGCCAGACACCGTATTAAGCACTGAGTGGATACAAGGAAATCAGGTTGGACCCACTCCCTGTCCCACACGGGGCTCACGGTCTCAATCCCCATTTTACAGATGAGGTAAACTGAGGCCCAGAGAAGTGAAGTGACTTCCCCAAGGTCACACCGCAGACAAGAGGGCAGAGCCGGGATTAGAACTCATGACCGTCTGACGCCCACGCCCGTGATCTATCCACTATACCACACTGCCTCACGACGTCACTTGTCTGCTGGGTGACCTTGGGCAAGTCGCTTCACTTCTCTGTGCCTCACCTCATCTGTAAGACGGGGATCAAGACTGCGAACCCCAAGTGGGACAGAGACTGTGTCCAATCTGATTTGCTCGTATTTATCCCAGCGCCTAGAACAGTGCCTGGCACATAGTGAATGCTTAATAAATACCTTTAAAAAAATATGGTACTATTTACGGAGAAGCAGCGTGGCTCAGTGGAAAGAGCACGGGCTTGGGAGTCAGAGGTCATGGGTTCGAATCCCGGCTGTGCCACTTGTCAGCTGTGTGACTGTGGGCAAGTCACTTCACTTCTCTGCCTCAGTTACTTCATCTGTAAAATGGGGATTAAGACTGTGAGCCCCACGTGGGACAACCTGATTCCCCTGTGTCTACCCCAGCGCTTAGAACAGTGCTCTGCACATAGTAAGCGCTTAACAAATACCAACATTGTTATTATTATTATTACGTAGAACCTGCCGACTGCAACGTGAATTTAAATGCTTGGAAAAGTACAACATGAGCCAAACGCACATTCATTCCATGCTCCCAAGGATACGGACTAAAGGAGAAATGGATATTGAGGGTAGAAAACGGCCATACTTACTTTAAAGAGACTATACACCATTTCTTTGAATTTCTGGACAGTTGTTCCTCGAGTTGGCTTATCAAACAGAACTATTTCTTTCCTTGGTTCCAATTCGGTCTCAAAATCAAGATGAAGAGCTTGTTCCATTTGGCATTTTACAACACCTTGTAGATTACCCCAGATTCCTAAATACATCTAAGTGAAAAAAAAAAAGAAAAAATATATATAATCTTATACTGAGAAGAACATCTCTTCCCCCTCTACTCACCTGCCCGCACCCCCTGAAAGACGTGGGGTAAAATGTGAACTTTTAAAGTCAGAAATCCCACATTTTTGTTAAAAGGGATTTTTTTTTTTTTTTGGTTGGGGGGGTTGGGGGCGGTGACAGTTTGGGAATTAGATGAAATATTTCTAATCCTCTTTTCACACAGTTCAACAAATTCTGAGGAGGCCACAACAATTCTAAAATGTGCTTATTCGGTCCCCTCCCCCAGAGGCTCTGGGAGCTTGGCCAGATGCAAATCTGGAAAATTTGCAACCCAAACTTTGCCAGATAATAATGTTGGTATTTGTTCATTCATTCATTAATTTGTTAAGCACTTAGTATGTGCCAAGCATTGTTCTAAGCGCTGGGGGGGATACACGGTGTTCAGGTTGCCCCACGTGGGGCTCACAGTCTTCATCCCCATTTTACAGATGAGGTAACCGAGGCACAGAGAAGTGAAGTGACTTGCCCGTGGTCACACAGCTGACCGGCAGCAGAGCGGGGTTTAGAACCCACCACCTCTGACTCCCAAGCCCGGGCTCTTTCCACTGAGCCACGCTGCTTCTCACGAGCGGGCAGGGCATGGCTGCTCTGATTGTGTCTCGGTGGGATCAGCCACCCTAGCCTCACGGTACTGCCGACGGACGACTGTAAACTCGTTATGGGCAGGGATCACGTCTGCTAATTCTGTTACACCGTACTCTCCCAGGCGTGCAGAACAGTTCTCTTGTACGTAGTGAGCGCTCAAAAAATAGCACTGATTGATCGATCTCCTTACCTTTCCTTTCCAAACTCCTTTCCAAGTTGTCTACCCCGTCCGCCCCTACTTCCTCTCTTCTAATTCTCTCCCTTGATACTTTCCGACCTGGCTTCGGCTCCAACTCCAAGGAAGCTGTCCTAAGGTCACCAATCACCACCTCCAACGGCCTCTTCTCTATCTTTGTCCTCCTCAACCGCTCGGCGGCCTCTGACGCCACAGACCACCTCCTTCTTCTGGGCGTCCTATCTAACCTTGCTTATTGACACCGACCTCTCCCGGTTCTCCTCCCATCTCTCCGACCGCTCCTTTTCGGAGTCTTTAGCCGGCTTCTCCCCTGCCTCTCACCCCTGTGACTCTGGGAATCCCTCGGGGCTCGGTTCTGGGTTCCTTTCAATTCTCCATCTGCAGCCGATTCCTCGGAGAGTTTGCTGAAGGAGCACGGCCTAGTGGAAAGAACACGGGCCCGGGAGTCAGGGGCCCCGGGTTCGGATCCCAGCTCTGCCACTTGTCTGCTGTGTGACTTTGGACGGGTCACTTATCTTCTCTGGGCCTCAGTTCCCTCATCTGCAAAACGGGGATTCAATACCTGTCCTCCCTGTACCCCCTTACACTGTGAGCCCTACGGGAGCCGGGGCCGCGTCCGACTCGATAAAAGACTGTAAACTCGTCCTCTGGACTGGAATCTCCTTTTGGGCAGGGAGTGTGACTCTTTATTGTTATATTGTACTATCCCAAGCGCTTAGTACGGCACTCAATAAATCCGACAGAATGGATGAACGAACCTTGTCTCTACCCCAGCACTTAGAGTGCTTGGCACATAGTAAGCACTTAACAAAAATCATAGTTATTATTGTTATCATGATGCCAGCAAACACTTTGGATTTCTCAGGAATGGGGAGAGATGTGTACAAAAACGTCTTAGAGAAGTGATTCGGGCTTGGGACGGTAGAGGCAGGGAGGCCTCCAAGGAGGTTAATACAGCGGAGGCTACAGACGTAATGATTGGCAAGTGCCAGGCCCATGGTAGTGGTTGTTTGAACACAGAGGAAGAAGCAGATCCTGGAGATGTTGGGAAAGGAAATAAAATCACCAGGGTTCACTTAGACTGAGGATTAGAGTTGACAGAGTGAGGAGTCAAGGGTAATACCAAGGTTGCAGGCTTCAGAGACTGGGAGGGTGGTGATGTTGTCAAATATGAGGAGGAAGAGAGGTAGAGAAGTGGAATTCACAGGGAAGGTGAGTTCAGCTTTTGATATCCTGAGCTGAAGGAACCAATGGGACATTCAGGTGGAGATGTCCTGAAGACAGGAAGAAATGTGAGAATGTAGGGAAAGTGAGAGGTTGGGACTAATAACTGTGACATTTGTTAAGCGTGTACTATGTTGTCAGACACTGCTCTAAGCCCTGGAGTGGGTACAAGAAAAGCAGGTTGGCCACAGTCCGACAGTCTTAATCCCCATTTCACAGATAACTGAGGCCCAGAGAAGTGACTTGTCCAAAGTCACAGAGCAGGCATGTGGCCAAGCTGGGATTAGATCCCAGGCCCCTCTGACTCCCAGGCCCACGCTCTTATCCACTAATAATAATAATGGTATTTGTTAAGAGCTTACTATGTGCAAAGCACCGTTCTAAGTGCTGGGGTAGATACAAGATGATCAGGTTGTCCCACGTGGGGCTCACAATCTTAATCCCCGTTTTACAGATGAGGTAACTGGGGCACAGAGAAGTGAAGTGACTTGCCCAAAGTCACACAGCTGACAAGCAGCTGAACTGGGATTTGAACCCATGACCTCTGACTCCCAAGCCCGGGCTCTTTCTACTCAGCCATGGTGCTGCTTCTCATACACAGAGGTGGTACCTGAAGTCATGGGGGCTGAAGAGCTATTTCAAGAGAGGGAAAGTAAAAAAGAGAGAAGGGGACTCAGGATGGAGGCTCACAGGATAGGGGTGAGTTATCCTCACTCAAAACTCAAAACAACTCCTCACTCTTGGCTTCCAAGCTCTCCATCCCCTTGCCCCCTCCTACCTCACCTCCCTTCTCTCTTTCTGCTGCCCACCCCCTACACTCCGCTCCTCTGCCGCTCACCTCCTCACAGTCCCCCGTTCACTCCTGTCCCGTCGTCGACCCCTGGCCCACGTCCTACCGCTGTCCTGGAACGCCCTCCCTCCTCGCCTCTGCCAAACTGACTCTCTTCCCTTCTTCAGAGCCCTACTGAGAGCTCACTTCCGCCAGGAGGCCTTCCCAGACTGAGCCCCCCTTTTCCTCTCCTCCCCACCTCCCCATCACCCCTACTCCCTCCCTCTGCTCTACCCCCTCCCCACCCCACAGCACTTGTGTATATTTGTACATACTTATTATTCTATTGATTTTATTAATGATGTATATAGATCCATAATTCTATTGATCTATTTTGATTTTTTTTGGTATTTGTTAAGCGCTTACTATGTGCAGAGCACTGTTCTAAGCGCTGGGGGAGAGCGCTTTTGCTGCTATCTTTTCATGCTATTGCTGCCTAATTGTTTGGCTTTATTGTCTGTCTCCCCCCCTTCTAGACTATAAGCCCGTTGTTGGGTCGGGATTGTCTCCATCTGTTGCCGAATTGTACTTTCCAAGCGCTTAGTACAATGCTCTGCACACAGTAAGCGCTCAATAAATACAACTGAATGAATGAATGAATGGGAGAGTACCACTGGATCAAGATATACATTCTCTGCCCTCCAGGAGCTTACAGTTTAACAGGGGACAGAAGCAAAAGTTATTACAAATAGTGAAAGCAGAACGAATAAGGACATAACAGGAAGTGGTACAAACCCGAGGACGGAAGAGCTAAAAACAGACATATATAGATGAGTGCTGAAGAGTGGAACAAAAAACCCCAAAGAGTTAAGGGTAGGTGTTGGGTTGGCACAAAGCAGTGTGGCCTAGTGGAGAGAGCGCAGGCCAGGGAATCAGAAGCACCTGGGTTCTAATCCCGGCTGCACCTCTGGCCTGCTGTGTGACTTTGGGCAAGTCCCTCCTCTGTGCCTCAGTTCCCTCACCTGTAAAATGGGGATTAAGACCGGGAGTTCTACGTGGGACGGGGACCGCGTCCAACCCGCCTTGCATCTACCCCAGCGCTTAGCTCAGTGCCTGGCAAACACTAAGCACTTAACGAATACCACAACTATTATTACGAGTGGGGCACTTGGGATGTTTTATTGGACGAGGCGGGATTTTTGGAAAGCCGTGGGGATGGAGAGAGCTGTCGTCTGGTGGATTTCAAGAGTGAGAGCCAGAGTCTCAAACTGGGGGGACAGCATGAACAAAGAGTTGGAGGCAGGAGAGTGGAGACAGAGTTAGAAGATGAGCTTGGGAGGAGCGAAGAGGGCGAGCTGGGGAGTAGCGTGAAGACAGCTGATATTTAAGATGGAGAGCCTTGTAGACAATAGTAAGGTGTATCGGCTTAATTTATTCATTCGGTCATTCACTTTTGTTTACTGAGCACTTACTGTGTGCACAGCACTGTACTAAGCGCTTGGGAGAGTACAATACAAAAATAAAATGACACATTCCCTGCTCAGAACGAGCTTACGGTCTAGGGGAGGGGAGTTAGATAATATAAGTAAAATAAAATGACAGATCTGTACATAAGTTCTGTGGGGCTGGGAGGGGGGAAGAGCAAAGGGAGCAAGTCAGGGTGACACAGAAGTGGGAGAAGAGGAAAGGGGGGGCTTAGTCTGGGAAGGCCTCCTGGAGGAGATGGGCCTTTAATGAGGCTTTGAAAACGGGGAGAGTAACTGTCCGGCGGATTTGAGGAGGGAGGGTGTTCCAGGCCAGAGGCAGGGCGTGGGCCAGGGGACGGCGGCGAGACAGACGAGATTGAGGCCCAGTGAGAAGGTTAGCACTAGAGGAGCGAAGTGCGTGGGCTGGGTTGTAGAAGGAGAGAAGTGAGGAATGAGGAGGCAAGGTGGTGGAGGGTTTTAAAGCCACTGGTGAGGAGTTTTTGTTGGATGCGGAGGTGGATGGGCAACTACGGAGGTTTTCGAGGATGGGGTGGCGACAAGTCCTGAACGTTTCTGTAGAAAAACGATCCGGGCAGCAGACCCAAGTATGGACTAGAGTGGGGAGAGTAGAGAGGAAGGTGTATCGCTATTGGAAGTGGAGAGATCTGTGCCGAGAGATGCTTCAAAAAAATGTTTCTTAGGAATAGCAGTAAGAGCAGCAGTATTTAGTGAGCACCCACTGGAGGTATTGCTTTGTACTAAGGGCTTGGGAAAGTCCAGCACGAAGAAATATTTATTTATATTAATTTCTGTCTGCCCCTCTAGACTGTGAGCTCGTTGTGGGCAGGGCACGTGTCTGTCTGTTGTGCTATACCCTCCCGAGCGCTTAGTACAGTGCTCTGCAGACAGAAAGCGCTCAATGAATACAACTGAATGAATGAAATAAAATCGACGCCCCTCCCTCCCGCCGCCCACAAGGATCTTACACTTTAATGCCGGGGGAAGACGTTCATAAAAGTATTTAAAACTGTTACAATCAAATAATAAACAATTCAGTTGAATAAACATATATATACAGATGGCCTGAGACAGGGTATGATAAATAGATGGCTGCTGGGTTTGCTTAGCACTGGGAATTAGGGAAAACTTGGTGGAAGGGGAGGAATTTTAGGAGTCCATTGTATACGGTCATCGATGTGGCCTGACAGATTTGGGGAGGAAGGGAGGTCCAGGCCATGGGAATAGTGTGAGCGAAGAAATGGGAGGTAGCAGGGTTTGCTTGCTCCCTTTATTCACCCCCATTCAGCCCCAAAGCACTTATATATTTATGTCGAGAAGCAGCATGGCCTAATGGCAAGAGCCTGGGCTTGGGAGTCAGAGGTCATGGGTTCTAATCCCATCTCCGCCACTTGTCTGCCGTGTGACCTTGGACATGTCACTTCACTGTGCCTCAGTTGCCTCATCTGTAAAATGGGGATTGAGACTGCGAGCCCCATGTGGGACAGGGATTTGTCTCATCTGATTATGTTTTTATCTACCTCCAGTTCTTAGACCAGTGCCTGGCACAGCGTGGCTTACTGGAAAGAACCCAGGCTTGGGAGTCAGAGGTCGTGGGTTCTAATCCTGGTTCTGCCTCTTGTCAGCTGTGTGGGTTTGGGCAAGTCACTTAACTTCTCTGTGCCTCAGTTACCTCACCTATAAAATGGGGATGAAGACCATAAGCCTCTCGTGGGACAACCTGATCTACCCCAGCACTTAGAACAGTGTTTGGCATGTAGTAAGCACTTACCAAATACCATAATTATTATTATTAGTAGTAAGTGCTTAAAATACTATTAATTAATGTACATATCCGGAATTTATTTATGTCATCTGTCTCCCCATCTAGGCTGCCAACTCCTTGTGAGCACGGAACGTGTCTGTCACACTGTACTCTCCCAAATATAATGCTCTTTGCTCAGGAAACGCTCAATAAATACAACTGATCGCTTGGGAGCAAGGTCCAGCGAGAAGGCTCTAGCTTGGAAGGAGCAGAGAGAGCCCGCTTGTTCTGCAGAGATGTGAAAAGCCATCGAAGGGATGTGAGGAATGGAGAGATGGGTGGCAAGCAATGTTTCAGGAGGCGTTCTGTGCAGCACTGTGCCGTAGAGAGCGGGGTTGGGAGCAACTGGAGGCAGGAGGAGGCTGACGCAGATTCTTTACCTCAGAATCAAAGATCAAACCTCTCCTCTTCTCCCACTCCCTCCTGGGCCGCCTTTACTCGCTCCTTCATTCATCCTCCCTCCCATCCCCACAGCACACATGTATAGATCTGTAATTTATTTATTTAATAATAATGTTGGTATTTGTTAAGCACATACTATGTGCAGAGCACTGTTCTAAGCGCTGGGGGAGATACAGGGTCATCAGGTTGTCCCATGTGAGGCTCACAATCTTCATCCCGTTATTTATCTTCATTATTTATCTATTCACATTAATGTCCGTCTCCCCCTCTAGACTGAGAGCTCCTTTTGGCCAGGAATGGGTCTGCTTGTTATTATACTGTGCTTCCCAAGCGCCTTAGTACAGTGCTTTGCACACAGTAGGTGCTCAATAAATGACTGAATGAATGAATAAATGAATGAACCAATGCCCATGTTAGTGCTGAGAAGCAGTGTTGCCTAGTGGACAGAGCACGGGCCTGGGAGTCGGAAGGACCTGGATTCCAATCCCAGCCCTGCCACTTGCCTGCTGTGTGACTTTGGGCCAGTCCCTTCACTTCTCTGGGCCTCAGTTCCCTCATCTGTAAAATGGGGATTAAGACCGTAAACCCCATTTGGGACAGAGACTGCGTCCAACCCAATTATCTTGTATCTACTCCAGTGCTTAGTTCAGTAGTACAGTGCCTGGCACATAGTAAGCACTTAACAAATACCATTAAATAAAAAGTCTAATACAACAACAGATGTTATTGCTACTCTCTTGACTATCTTTCACGACCACAATGCTAGACAATCCCAAATGACTTCCAGACATCCTCAGGTCCACTCAATCCCCTAAACTGTTGCAAAATCCACAAATCAACTCTGGGGCAAAACAGTTTTCATCAGAACTAATATCTAATCCTGAGGGCCCTGGCACCTTGTCTCCTTATAATAATAATAATACTAATAATTATGATCTCTGTTAAGCGCTTAGTATGTGCCAAGCACTTTTCTAAGCGCTGAGGCTGGACGTAGTCCCTGTCCAAAGGGGGTTCACTGTCTTAATCCCCATTTTATGGATGAGGTAACTGAGACATTGAGAAGTGAAGTGACTTGCCCAAGGTCACACCGCAGACAAGTGGCAGAACCTGGATTAGAACCCACGTCCTCCGACTCCCAAGCCCGGGCTCCGTCCGCTACGGCGTCCCGCTTCGCAATGATCGAGTGATCAAAACGTTGAATGAAGATAACGGCAGAGACTCAGGTTTTTACTGCCCGGAGGGAGGCAATGGTAGGCCACTTCGCTAACTTTACCAAAAAAACTCTACGGAACAAATATCAGAACAACTTTATGCCAGAAGACGGGACGTTTTGCAGAGGGTGTGCCCACGGAGTCACTGGGGGTCGGAAACGACTCGACAGGATTTTAAAAATAATAATAATAATGTTAGTATTTGTTAAGCGCTTACTATGTGCAGAGCACTGTTCTAAGAGCTGGGGTACATACAGGGTCATCAGGTTGTCCCATGTGAGGCTCACGGTCTTAATCCCCATTTTACAGATGAGGCGGCTGAGGCCCAGAGAAGTGAAGAATTGTGGTGTTTGTTAAGCGCTTACTATGTGCAAAGCACTGTTCTAAGCGCTGGGGGATACAAAGTGATCAGGTTGTCCCACGTGGGGCTCACAGTTTTTTTTTTAAATCCCCATTTGATAGATGAGGTAACTGAGGCACAGAGAAGTTAAGTGACTTGCCCACAGTCACAAAGCTGAGAAGTGGCAAAGCCGGGATTCGAACCATGACCTCTGACTCCCAAGCCCGGGCTCTTTCCACTGAGCTATGCTGCTTCTCCACAATTATATTTATACTATAATAATAATTATATATATATATATATAAAAATATAAGCTCCACAATTATTATTCCTAAACACGGGGATGTCTATATCTGGTGAATCAAGACGTTTGTGGCCACTGCCGGTGTAGACATTACAAACCCACCTGTGAGTACGGAAATCAGTTTTTTTTAAGGGCATTTGTTAACCGCTTACTCTGTGCCAGGCACTGTACTATGCGCTGGGGTAAACACAAGCTGAACGGGTTGGACACGGTCCCTGTCCCACGTGGGGCTCGCTGTCTTAATTCCCATCTTCCAGTTGAGGGAACGGAGGCCCAGAAAAGCGAAGTGACTTGTCCAAAGTCACACAGCAGACAAGCGAAGGAGCCGGCATTAGGAACCAGGTCCTTCTTTGACTCCCCGGCCCGCGCTCTACCCCCTAGACCACACTGATTCTCGTGAATCCCGCTAAGAACGGATTCAAGAGTAAAGAGGAGATAGAATATTTTGTGACGGGAATCTTAAGGAGGTTCATACCTGATTGTTGGGTTTAGTTGATAAGCATTTTCCAAAGTAAAGAGTTTCTTTAGCACAAAGGCTACTACAGGCAGGTCCATCAATAACTCCAGTCTTGTATTTGTCACACTGAAAAAGAAAAAAAAAATTGTAATATTTTGCTTCAGAGTGAATGAGGGACAGCTATTATAACATAAATATCTTATTTAGATTCCCCTGGCTACTTAAGTGTGAAGCATGGATTTTAGGGTTTGGCCGGATTTCATCCAATTCAGTTTTTAAAAATTAGGGTCGAAGATCCCAAAATTTACTTTTAAAAATTTTGTTATGTTTTCCTTAATATTTTCCCTGTCCCAAATGGGTTTACTTTAATGAATTCATCCTAATTCTACACAGTTGACCAATCTGAGTGTGTGTCTGACACTGTCAACAACGCCACTGTTGTATTTTGAAATGTGTCATCTGGAAGCTCGCTCATTTAAAATGCATTATAAATAGGATTTTCCGTGAATCGATCCATCCTTTCCTCTCCTCTCAATAAATACAAAGTCTACCGTATACTTGCGTTACAGGTACCCATGTCAGTTTAAGTTTATCTCTTCAGAATTTTTTTATGGTATCTGTTAAGTGCTTATTATGTGTCAAACATTGGCCTAAACGCTGGGGTAGATACAGGTTAATTAGTTTATACACAGTCCCTGTTCCTCATGGTGCTCATACTCTAAGTAATCTGAATGTCATCATTCTTACTCTCCTACGGAGGCTCACCGCAGAACAAGATTTAGATGTTGGTAAATCTTGGATTCCAATATTCTAAATTAAGCCACGTTGCCTAACACCGCTAGGGTTGCCAATAATTCGCTAATGTTGTACATTTATTTATCTATTTGTGTCATTTACAAATGCCAAAAAGGAGCCAAATTACCATAGAAACACTTCCTGTGTGGATGTTATTGTATATGAACCGTACAACACAAATTAAAATCAAACTCCAATTTTTGAAAATACAAACCTGACTTACTACAATGAAAAAAATGATCACTGCTCCTAGATGACTTTAAAAGAAAAATCCTGAAAATTAAACTTGTCGAGATTTATAGACAGTTACGCTTTCAGGATGGAGTCAGGATGGGATCAGACCCATCTAATATCCAATAATAATAATAATTGTATTTGCTAAGCGCTTACTTTGTGCCAAGCACTATTCTAAACGTTGGGGTAGACACAAGATAATTGGGTTGGGCACAGTTCCTGCCCCAAATAGGGCTCACATTCTTAATCACCATTTTACAGATGAGAGATGAAGTGACTTGCCCAAGTTAGTATCCTATCTGTGGAACAGGATTGGGAGGGTTTCTTCCAGAAACATAATTATAATTATGGTATATTGGGAGGGTTTCTTCCAGAAACATAATTATAATTATGGTATTTGTTAAGCACTTACTATATGCCAGGCACTGTACTAAGAGCTGGGGTGAACACAAGCAAATTGGGTTGGACACAGTCCCTGCCCCACGTGGGGCTCACGGTCTCAATCCCCATTTTCCAGATGAGGTCACTGAGGCCCAGAGAAGTGAAGTGCCCTGCCCAGGGTCCCACAGCAGACAAGTGGCGGAGCCGCGTTTAGAACCCAGATCCTTCTGACTCGCAGGACCGTGCTCTATCCACCTCGCCATGCTACTTCTGAAGTCACATTTCCAGAAGACGTGCCCTAATTAATTTTTCTTCTCCCCAGATTGCATCCCTTCAAATATCACCTCAGAATCAAGTTACATGCCAATCTATCGATGGTAAGAAATATCTGTTTGATGCACAGGAGGTTGGGCAACCACTGGAGATATTTGAGGAGTGGGGAGACATGGACTGAATGTTTTTTAGAAAGATGATGTGGGCAGCAGAGTGAAGTATAGACTGGAGCGGGGAGAGACAGGAGGCAGGGAGGTCAGCAAGGAGGCTGGAGCAGTAATCGAGATAGGATAGGATAAGCGCTTGGATTAACAACGTAGCAGTTTGGACGGATATTGTGAAGGTGGAACCAACAGGATTTAGTGACAGATTCATTCAATAGCATCTATTGAGCGCTTACTATGTGCAGAGCACTGTACTAAGAGCTTGGAATGTACAAATCGGCAACAGATAGAGACAGTCCCTGCCCTTTGACGGGCTTACGGTCTAATCGGGGGAGACGGACAGGCAAGAACAATGGCAATATTATTATGGAGTAGGGGCCGTTGGATTTGGCAAGAAGAACGTCGGTGATTTTTGAGAGGTCGGTTTCTAGGGAGTGAAGGGGGAAGAAGCCTGATTGAAGGGGGTCAAGGAGAAAATTGGAGGAGAGGAACCAGAGACAGCGGGTGTAGACAACTTACTCGAGGAATTTATCAGTCAATCTATGGTAGTTATGAATCGCTTACTGTGAGCAGAGAACTGTATTAAGTTCTTGAGAGAATATAACAGAGATGGTTGACATGTTTGTATTGATGTCTGTCTTCCCCTTTTAATTAATGTTGGCATTTGTTAAGCGCTTACTATGTGCAGAGCACTGTTCTAAGCACTGAGGTAGATACAGGGTAATCAGGTTGTCCCATATGAGGCTCACCGTCTTCATCCCCATTTTGCAGATGAGGTAATTGAGGCACAGAGAAGTGAAGTGACTTGCCCACAGTCACACAGCTGCCAAGTGGCCGAGCCAGAATTCGAACCCATGACCTCTGACTCCCAAGCCCAGGTTCTTTCCACTGAGCCACGCTGCTTCTCTACTTCTTTTAGACTGTGAGCCCGTAGTTGGGTAGGGATTGTCTCTACCTGTTGCCAAATTGTACTTTCCAAGCACTTAGTAACAGTAAACGCTCAATAAATACGACTGAATGAATCAAAGGAGCTTACAGTCTAGAGAGGTGTTACATTGTACTCTCCCAAGTGCTTAGTACCGAGCTCTGCACACAGTAATCACTTAATAAATACGATTGATTGATTGATTTATGATAGATTCGGACCCAGGGTGTGGTGACCAGCTGTTCTCAAGCTCCACAGGGGAAACCACGAAAAGGAATGGCCTTAAACTTAATATAAGAGATATGGAAGAATAAAGAGTAGTCAAAGGAGATTTATGACCATTACATTTTCATGGTGGGTCTTTGAAGTTAGTAATAATAATGTTGGTATTTGTTAAGCGCTTACTATGTGCCGAGCACTGTTCTAAGCGCTGAGGTAGATACAAGGAGATCAGGTTGTCCCACTTGGGGCTCACAAGTCTTCATCCCCATTTGAGAGATGAGGGAACCGAGGCCCAGAGAAGTGAAGGGACTTGCCCACAGTCGCCCAGCTGACAAGTGGCAGAGGCGGGATTCGAACCCATGACCGCTGACTCCCAAGCCCGCGCTCTTTCCACTGAGCCACGCTGCTTCATTTAAGACTGACCCTTCCAAAGACATCAAACACGGCTGCACACTGTATCGCCAGAAGATGGAGGTCTTTAGCAAGTTTCTACAAAGTTAGTACTGTAAAGGGAGACTAGCTAACCACATATTTCACTCTTCATTGCGGTTGCTGAATCCCAAGAGAATGTACCTTTTCGGGGCTTGAAAACCACCTGCTATAATCGGTTCTAACTTGAGAAATAAAACCAAAAACAGGTCGTGGGCTAGTGGAGAGAATTGAGGACCGGGATTCAGGTTGTGTTTTGCTTGCGTTCTTTAAATCGGTATTTTGTTGTTTATTGTTATTGTTATTATGGTATTTTTCGAGTGCTTCCTATGTGCCAGGCACTGTTCTAAGCGCTGGGGTAGATACGAGGTAATCAGGTTGTCCCACGGGGGGGGCTCACGGTCTTAATCCCCATTTTACAGATGAGGTAACCGAGGCACAGAGAAGCAGCGTGGCTCAGAGGAAAGAGCCGGGGCTTGGGAGTCAGAGGTCATGGGTTCGAATCCCGGCTCCGCCGCTTGCCGGCTGTGTGACTTTGGGCAAGTCAGTTAACTTCTCGGGGCCTCAGTTCCCTCATCTGTAAAATGGGTTGAAGACTGTGAGCCCCTCGTGTGACCTTAGGGTCACACAGCAGACAAGTGGCATAGCCGGGATTAGAACCCACATCCTCTGACTCCCACGCCCGGGCTCTTTCCACTAAGCCGCACTGCTTCCGTTTACTATGTACCAGACTATGTACTGAGTGTTTACCATGTGCCAGACTTAGGGCTGGGGTCGATATAAGGTAGTCAGGTTGGACACAGGAATCCTGAATTCCAGGCCCACTGGTTTGGTCTATGATTCTGGGCAAGACGCAGCCTCTTTAGGTCTCAGTTTATCGGTAATAAATGAGAGTAAGACACTTGCTTGGAATTTTGTCTGATCTGCATAAGCTGTATCTACCCCACTGTTCAGCACAGTGTTTGGCACATCATAAGCACTTAATACATAGCCTAATAGTAAAAAAAAAAAAAAAACAAACAAAAGTAATAAAAATGGTGATTGGTAGATTCTATCTCTAGTTACATATACACACACATATACGTACTTCATATCGAAGGGAATATCAGGGCTTTGACATTTACCTATGGGAGCCGGATTTAATCCAATAAAAGCAGAAAGTTAACTTATTTTAATGATTTAAATTATCTATATAAATTAATTTATCGATGCAACAATACTAAAGTACAGAATTGTTGCTAAAATGTGGCTTTCTGAGGCAAGATTGATTGGATTAGAGTAGAACTAAGTTTTCAGTAGTTTGTTCAATTCTCTCCTACAAATACAAAATGAGTGTTCAAAACTGGCTATGACAGCAACGAAACAAAATAGCTGACTTAGACGTTCTAAAAAATTACAAGTTGAAAATATCCATATACCGAGCTATAACAAATTACTACCATGAAATGAGTCCGTAACCAACAAAGATTACTTCCTAAGATTACTATTTCATCTTTAATGTTACCGATTATGTCGGTTTCCTTTTCACCGAGACCCAGACGTACTTGTTTGAATACGTTTTCTGGAACGGTAATCGGACAACGGGGGGCAACCAGGACCTCATTTCCTCTTCTCCCACTCCCTTCTGTGTCCTTGACTTGCCTAAGGTCACACGGCAGGCAAGTGGTGGAGGTAGGATTAGAACCCAGGCCCCCTGAAACCCAGGGCCATGCTCTTTCTACTAGGCCACGCTACTTATCTTTCCTTTTCATTATGATCTCTCCTAATATACCAGAAAATGGCACATGAATATAATTTTTTTGAGGTGAAGTCATGTGAAAATTATATTATGGTATATATATAGTCACCTTCTATCAGTGTCCTTGCAGGGTTTCAATTTTGCTGTGAAATAATTAAGTATTGTCCTTCGACTGTGTTGGCTAACAGGGCAAGTCAAACAAATTCTCTCTGGACTCAAAAAAAGCTTTCCCATTTTCTCTGATTTTCAAGATAATTTCTTTACATTACATACATTATTTAATTGTTATCTTTTCCTTACATGAAAATTTGGATTGGCTCTACTGGGAAAAACAAAACCAAATGAAAGCTGATAAAAGACTTTTGAAGGAGTGCTGGAGAGAACAGATATTTTGAGTTACAGATTCATTTATTCACCAGTATTTATTGGGCTCCTACTGTGTTCGGGACACTGAATAAAGTGTACGGAAAAATACATGACGTGTAAATCACATTCTCTACTCTCCGGGAGTCGGTAATCTTTTGAGGGAGGCAGGTACACCCAAATTGTATACACACAGTTCAAAGAGGAGGAAAAACATAGATTCAAGTTAACTGCAAATGTGGCATTCTTAAGATATATTTCACAGTAAGACCATCTGAAGGTCAAATTACTAAACATACTTCCCAGGACAGATTTGGAAACAGTGAATTTTAATCAGTTACAAATTAGCTCCTTATAAAATGCTAATGAACTGTTCCAGAATTTCTTAAGCAGAAGACACAATGCACATACTCGGAATAAAATTTAAGAGGCAGAAGGCCAGGATCCCTAACACCCTCTGGGTAATGTTTGAAATATTCCTAAACCAACTTTCTCTTAACTCCTTCTTTACTCTTGAAACATTGGTTGACCCAATGGAATTTTTTTGTTAATGTGGGGTTTTCAAGAACACAGCTATCCTGCCGAATTGTCCTCTTGCTTTATTACTAGAAGTTCGAGACCCCAGGCGACGCTACAGTTTGTTCCCGTCTCCCCTCCCATTACCAGTTGATTGCATTCGTTGAGCACTCAGAGCACTGTACTAAGCGCTTGGGAAAGTAATAATAATAATAACGTTGGTATTCGTTCAGCGCTTACTATGTGCAGAGCACTGTTCTAAGAGCTGGGGTGGATACAGGGGAATCAGGTTGCCCCATATGAGGCTCACAGTTTTAATCCCCATTTTACAGATGAGGGAACTGAGGCACAGAGAAGTGAAGTGACTTGCCCACAGTCACACAGCTGACCAGTGGCAGAGCCGGGATTCGAACCCATGACCTCTGACTCCCAAGCCCCTGGTCGGTAGACACGTTCTCTGCCCACGATGAGGTTACAGTTTTACATTCTGTCTCCTCTTCCATTCTAAGTATGCTCTACTTTTGGAGCCCAATAAAGCAAGGACACTGAGGTTAAAGTAGTTCACTCCTATTTCTATTCACTCAATCATTCTTTCAATCACATTTATTAAGTGCTTAGTGTGTGCAGAGCGCTGTACTAAGCACTTGGGAGAGCCCGAAATAACAATAAACACATCCCCTGCTCAAAACGAGCTTCATCTAGAGGAGGAGCCAGATAATAATTTCAATAAACTATTTATAATTTGTAAAATAAATTTACTGATCTACAAAATACATTTCTAGGAGATGCATCACAAGGAGGTTAAGAGGTCTAGAAAGGTGGGTCCATCTGTCTTAAGGTTAATACAGAAATCCTCTGGATTCATTCAACAGTATTTATTGAGCGCTTACTATGTGCAGAGCACTGTACTAAGCCCTTGGAATGGACAATTCGGCAACAGATAGAGACAATCCCTGCCCACTGACGGGCTTACAGTCTGATCGGGGGAGAACGTGTCTCCTGATTCTGTTCTATTGCACTCTCCCAAGTTCTTAGTACAGTGCTCTGCACACAGTAAGTAATCAATACCATCGACGATGATGATGATTAGAGCAGACAGAACCACAACGATGTATCAAGTATTATGAAGGTTATGGAATTAATCCTGGAAGAGAGATAATGTACTGGACACGTAGGGAAGCTGCACGACGTAGTGGAGAGAGGCACGGGCCTGGGAGTCAGAAGGTCATGGGTTCTACTCCCGGCCCCGCCATTTGTCTGTTGTGTGGCCTTGGGCAAGCCACTTCGCTTCTCTGTGTCACAGTTACCTCGTCTGTAAAATGGGGATTCCGACTGTGAGCCCCATGCGGGACAAGGACTGTGCCCAAACCGATTTCCTTGCTTCCACCCCAGGGCTCAGTACTGGCACACAGTAAGGGCTTAACATATATCACAATCATTATTATTATTACTTAGATTTCTTGGAAGTTATGAAGAAAAAAAGGGAGCAAAACTACAGTGACAATCATCCTTCCAGGAATTCTTTCCCAACTTTTCTGAAGTAGTTTCACATATCGTCATCTAATTAAATGGTAACTCTTATGGACAGGAATACGTTTATTTAAAACTGAGGGCACATCACTGAAATTCAAGAACCATTCATTTATTACTGTTACATTTCTCTTTCTCTGGAAATACTGTGCACTGGGACTTATCTCCTCAGAAAGTCTTCGTAGAAGGATAGGAAGGGGACATAATCTAAAAACTTCACAGACATTTCAAATATTACTTACATTATTAAGTGTAATTGCTACTAGAAGACTTTAGTGATGCTAAATAATTGCTGCTGTTATATAATAATAATAACGACGATGATGGTGTTTGTTAAGTGCTTACTATGTGCTTACATCTAAGTGCTGGGGTAGATATAGGGTAATCAGGTGGTCCCACCTGGGGCTCACACTTTTAATCCCCATTTTACAGATGAGGTAACTGAGGCACAGAGAAGTTAAGTGACTTGCCCAAGGTCACACAGCAGATGAGTGGCGGAGTCGGCATTAGAACCCATATCCTCTGACTCCCAAGCCCGGGCTCTTTCTGCTAAGCCACGCTGCTTCATGTGGGAAAGGGACTGTGTCCCACCATATCTACTTTGGTGCTCAGTATAGTGTTTGGCACATAGTAAGAACTTAATAAATACCATAATAATAATCTGCATAAATGCCAAAGAGAAAGCTACTTACTATTATTTTCTTACAGTCACGCCCTCTGCACAGTTCTGTATAGGTAGAATACTGGACGTATATGATCCAGCTCCCCACAAATACTACCAACCAGGAAAAGAAGAGGTATTTCATCCGCGTGTATGAAAAGCGAGTCTGCAAACAGAAAAGGAGAACAGGAAGCAAGCATGAATTGAACAGCACTTCAGACAATTTTCGTGGGTTGGTAGACAATTTCCCCTCAATCTGCCTGGCCCAATACGTTGTCTATACTTTCCCATCGTGATCCACCGAGGATGGGGTCGGTTTCCAATGAAAGACAAAACTGTTTTGTAAAAAGAAAGCCCTTTAGTCTCCTCACAGAAAATGATGAAGCAAAATACCACTTGGAATTTGCAGCTTTTCAAAATGCTATCATCAAATAAGACAAGGCATCATCATCAAAAGCTGCAGATAAAGAACGACGAGAAAAGGGGGGGTCCGACCCTTTGAGAATTCATCAATCAAGCAATCGACTGTATTTATTGACCGCTTATGGCTTCAAAGCACTCAATCACCTTGCCCCACAATCACCTTGCTACTCTCCTACTACAGCCCAGCCTGCAAACTTGGCTCTTCCAACGCTAACCTCACTGTTTCTCCATCTCGTCTATCTCGTCGCTGACCCCTCGCCTACGTCCTGCCTCTGGCCCGGAGCGCCATCCCTCCTCAAATCCATCAGACAGTTACTCTCCCCCTCTTCAAAGCCTTATTGAAGGCATATCTCCTCCAAGAGGCCTTCCCTTTTCTCTTCTCCCACTCCCTTCTATGTCACCCCGCCTCGCTCCCTTTGTTCACCCCCCTTCCCGCCCCAGAGCACTTATGTACCTATCTGTAATTTATTTATTTACACTAATATCTGTCTCCCCCTCTAGACTGTAAGCTTGTTGTGCACAGGGAACGTTTCTGCTTATTGTTATATTGTACTACCCCAAGGGTTTAGTTCGGTGCTCTGCGTACCATAAGCGCTCAATAAATATGGCTGAACAAATACTGAGCGCTTTCTGTGTACAGAGCATTATACTAAGAACTTGGGAGAGTAGACTATAAAAGAGTTGGTAGACATGTTACCTGTCCAAAGGAGCTTACAGTAGAGGGGGTGAAGGAAAATGAGGCACAGAGAACTTAAATAATTTGCCCACGTACACACAGCAGGCGACTGGCAGAGCCAAGATTAGAACCCAGGTCCTCTGTCTCCCAGGCCGACGTTCTTTACAATGGAGTCATTCAAATATGCACTGTAAAATTCTATATGACTAAGTTTGCGATCCTTTCTTTTTTCTTAAGTGGCAATCCTTTCTTTTCCTTAAGTGACGGGAAATCTGAAGCCTAGAGAACTTGGTGGTTGACTTAGGAATTTGCATGCAGGATTAATTCTTGGTTCCCACTCCCTCAATGTCTTCCCCCCAAGCTTGGTTATGAATTGTACCCTTTATTCACCCAACTTCAGGAAAAGAGAGTGTCGCACACAGTGAAACTGTGGGTCTCGCCTAACTTGTGCCAAGCAAGGAGGGTTGATTGAAAATCCTGCCAGGGCCTCATTTTCAGGTTGGGGGAGACTTCATTTGTAATTTATTAATGTCTGTCTCCTGCCCTAGACTGTAGGCTCCCTGTGGGCGGAGAAGCGGTGTGGCCTAGCGGATAGAGCACGGGCCCGGAATCAGAAGGACCTGGGTTCTCATCCTGGCTCTACCACTCATCTTCTGTGTGACCTTGGGCAGGTTACTTCCCTTCTCTATGGCTCAGTTCGCTCATCTGGGGGTGAGATGAATGGGGATGAAGACTGGGAGCCCCACAGCCTGTGGCCAACTTGAATCCCTTGTATCTATTCCAGCTTAGTATGGTGCCTGGCACACAGTAAGCAATGTACCGATGTAACAATGTACCGATTTGTACATTCCAAGCACTTAGTACAGTGCTCTGCACATAGTAAGTGCTCAAAAAATACTATTGAATGAATAGTAAGCGCTTAACAAATACTATTAAAAAAAATATACCCGCTGGGTGTCTCCAGATCCTTCAATGAAGCAAAACGATATTTCACTTCAAGGTATCTAAGACTGAGGAAAGCTACTCCACAGGGCTTCCTCTGTTCTTGATATTCAAAAAATACTCATGCCACTCTCTCTGACAGAAAAGACACTGATATTAATAGTACCGCTGGCCCCCCGTAACATAATTTTCTGAGTATGGCTGTGATTTCAAGTAGTGCTTTCCACACCTACTCAGCAGACATTTTCCTTTCCTTCCCGTAACTCCCGTAGCTGTTACTTTCAGGCCTGTGGCTATTTCCTAGTCCCTCCAGTCTGTGGAAGGTTCATCCAGAAATCCTAAATGGCTCTCTACTCTTTGCTGTCTCTGCTAATGGCAGGATATTATTTTGTTTTAAAGTGATGCACCCCTGCTACAACACGCTGTAACAAAACTGGATTTGAAAGACAACAACTTGAACACTACTGGCTCTTTAGTTTTTTGTTTTTTTTTAAAGTATTTGTGCTAAAATACAGAAAGAAGAACTGTTACAGAACATAAAATCAGTACAAAATGTCATTACTGGGTCGGAATCATCATCCAAGCTGTGCACGATTCATGTGATGACAGTGGGGACAGGATGCTCGGAGGAAAAGTGGGATGTCCAACATATGCTTGCAAGCAGCGTGGCTTACTGGATAAAGCACGGGCCTGGGAACCAGAAGGCCTGAGTTCTAATCCCGGCTCTGTCAAATGTGTCTGCTGTGGGACCTTGGACAAATCATTTGTATATATTATTTATTACCCTATTTATTTTGTTAATGAGATGTACATCCCCTTGATTCTATTTATCATCATTATGTTGTCTTGTTTTTGTTTTGCTCTGTTAAGCTTTGCTGTCTGTCTCCCCCATTTAGACTATGAGCCCGTCATAGGGCAGGGATCGTCTCTATCTGTTGCCGAATTGTACATTCCAAGCGCTTAGTACAGTGCTCTGCACATAGTAAGCGCTCAATAAATACTATTGAATGTTGCTTTGGTTGGCATCCCACCAGGTTTCTTTGGAAATCAATAAGAACCGTACCTTAGGGTTCTTCTAAGGTTATGTACCACCCTATACCAAGGAAGCAATACACACGATCAAATGTGAGAAGCAGCACGGCCTTGTGGAAATAGCCCTGGTCTGGGAGTCAGAGGACCCGAGTTCTCTGAGTTGACTTGCTCCCTTTATTCATTTCCACTTATATACACATCTATAATTTATTTATTTATATTAACGTCTGTCTCCCCCTCTAGACTGTAAGCTCAATGTGAGCAGGGACTGTGTCTGTTAATCGTTATATTGTACTCTCCCAAGCTCTTAGTACAGTGCTCTGCAAGAGCAAGGGCTTGGGAGTCAGAGGACGTGGGTTCTAATCCTGACTCCACCACTTGTCTGCTGTGTGAGCTTGGGCAAGCCACTTACTTCTCTGTCCTCAGTTACCTCATCTGTAAAATGGGGATTAAGACTTTGAGCCCCAAGTGGGACAACCTGATTACCATATATCTACCCCAGCGCTTAGAACAGTGCTGAGCACATAGTAAGCGTTTAACAAATACCATCATTATACAGTAAGCGCTCAGTAAATATGATTGAATGAATGAAAGAAAGTTCTAATCCTGCCGCTTGTCTGCTGTATGATCTTGGGCAAGTCACTTCTCTGGGCCTCAGTTATCCGTAAAACGGGGATTAAATACTCCTCCCTCCGACTTAGACTGTGAGTCCTAAGTGGGACAGGGACTGTGTCCAAACTGATTATCTTTCATCTACCCAGCCTGGCACATAGTAAGAGCTTAACAAATACCGTTACCAAAAAAAATTCACAGGGGAAATGCACAGCTACAAGTTGTGACAGAATTCTTTTGCCTGGTTCTCTTCCTAGTTCCCTGGCCGCCCCTTCTCGGTATGTTTGGCTAGCTCCTCCTCTGTCTCCTCCGTGGGGGTACCTCAAGGCGTAGGTCTGGATCTCCCTTTTATTCTCCATCTAAACCCGCTCCCTCGGGGAATTCATTTGCCCCAAAAGCTCCAACTACCATCCCTAGGCAGATGATTCCCAAATCTACCTCTCCAGCCCCAATCCCTTTCCTGCAGTCTCGCATTTCCTTCTGCCTCCCGAATATCTCTACTTGGATGTCCTGCCAACACCTCAAACTTAACACATCCAAAACAGAATTCCTTAGTTTCCCATCTAACCCCCGTCCTCCCCGTGACTCTCCTATCACTGCAAACAACATCGCCATCTTCCCCGTCTCACAAGCCCATCACCGTGACCTTATCCTAAATCCGTCTCTCTCATTCAACCCACATACTCAACGTGTTACCAAATGCTGTCGGTTCTATCTTAGCAACATCTCTAGAATCTGCCTTTTCCTCTCCATCCGAACTGCTAATACGGTGATCGAAGCGCTTCTCTTAGCCCACTCTGAATACCGCATCGGTCTCCGCGCTGTCCTCCCTAATGTCTCTCCCCGATCCGGTCCGTATTTCATTCTGCTGCCCGGATTGTTTTTCTAAATACACGTTCGGTCCGCATCTCCACGCTTCTCAAGAACCTCCAGGTATCGCCCACCCACCTCCACATCAAGTGGAAACTCCTTGCCGTCGGTTTTAAGGTCCTCGATCAGCTCTCTCCTTCCCATCTTACCTCACTGATCTACTAGCCCGAACGACACATTCCGCTCCTCTGACGCCAACCCTCTCTCTGTACCTCGATCTCGTCTATCTCGCCCACGACCCCTTGCTAGAACTCCCTTCCCCCTCATATCAGACATCCACCGCTCTCCCCGCTTTCAACGCCCTCCTAAAATCACATCTCCTCCAAGAGGCCTTCCCAGACTAAGTCCTATCTGCCCTCCTCTCTGTACGGACTATGCACCTGGCTGCGTCCTCCTCAACCACTCTGATATTCACCCCAGCCCCGCGGCACTTAAGTAAATATCCTTATTCTATTCTTAGGTGTAATTTATTTTAATGTCCATCTTCCCCTGCAGACTAACTCCCTGTGGGCAGGATCGCGTCTACCAACTCTATTATATTGTACTTTCCCATGTACTTCATACAGTGCTCTGCACACGAAACGTGCTCAACAAATATCGTCGATTAACTGATTGCTCGGGCAGCACACTAATCAATGAGGCAACGACACAAAAGAAGTAGAGAACCAAACTGAGAAAGCCAGTACGTCACTTGGAAGACTTTAAATAGAGCACGGTGACAGTCTCTTCCTCTCTGCTCTGATTCCCTCTCTCTGTCCCTCCCATGCAGAGAAGCAGCACGGTGAAATGGATAGAGCACGGGCCTGGAGTCAGAAGGTCATGAGTTCTAATCCCGGCCCCGCCGGTTGTCTGCTGTGTGACCTTGGGCAAGTCACTTCACTTCTCTGTGCCTCAGTTCCCTGATCTGTAAAATGGGGATTGAGACTGTGAGCCCCATGTGGGTCAGGGCCTGCGTCCAACCTGATTCGCTTGTGTCCACCCCGGCGCTTAGTAGAGTGCTTGGCACATAATAAGTGCTTAACAAATATCACAATTATTATTATCTATGCACTTGGATCTGTACGCTTAAGACATTTGATATTCGCTCCATTCTCAGTTCCACAGTAATATGTGCATATCTGTAAGTTATTTATTCGTATTAATGTCCATCTCCTTTTCTACAATGTAAGCTCACTGTAGACAGGGAACATGTCTATCGATCAATCAGTCGATCGTATCTATTTTTTTTTATGGTATTCATTAAGCGCTTTCTATGTGCCAAGCACCGTTCTAAGCGCCGGGATAGATACGAGGCGATCAAGCTGTCCCACGTGGGGCTCACCGTCTTAGTCGCCATTTTCCAGATGAGGGAAGAGAGGCACAGAGAAGTCAAGGGACTTGCCCAAAGTCACACAGCTGGCAAGTGGAGGAGCCGGGATTAGAACCCACGATCCCTGACTCCCAAGCCCGGGCCCTTTCCACTAAGCCACGCTGCTTCTCTGAACAGCTCTTTATCGAGCGCTTACCCTGCGCAGATCGCTGGGAGAGAGATGGTGAACGGCGGCGGGGACAGGGGCTGCTCCTTCGGGAGGGATGACCCGACTCCGGTGTTTCTGCCGATAACGCATTTCATCTTTCCAGGGGAGTGGCGGCCTACGCCGAATGACCCTGCATTACTTCTGGCAAGGTGAACCCTGAGGTTTACCTCAAACTAAAATGGGATTCTTTGGAAACGGTCGCCTCCACCGGGGACGCAGCGCATGAGGAATCCCACGATTCCAACATCCAAAGAGGCTTCAGGAAATTCGATACACGGCGTAGGTCGGGGCGGACATGAGAGTGAAGGGGTCATTACGTGAAAGAGGTGGGCCTGAGCTACCTGCACGAGACCAAATTGCCTCTTACCCTTCTAAGACGTTGGTCCATCCAAACCAGGACGGTGGTCAGTGACGGACCAGTGCGAGACATCTCACACTCTGGCTGCCGGCACTGTATCTAACCTGTGAATAAACAGAGGAGATCAGTTTCCGCGACGGGCTGCACCGTTCGGGGAATGTTGGAACGGCTAAACGCGGTACTCGGAGATCTCTAGAGAATGCGGAGGTTGTGGTTTCTGGGTCGAAAAGCGTCTCCGAGGAATGCGTATCCAGCGTGTAACTTCATCTAGGAGGAAAGCCAAGAGGCTTCTCTGCTTGAAAATATGAATAGATCCTATACGAAAGGTATCTACCAAAATGCCCGAAACATTTTGGAGATTGGAAATTCTTCTCAGAATATTCTGCCTAGACCAAAAGGCGCCTTGGATAGGTCACTGGACTTCTCTGTGCCTCAGTTTTCTCGTCTATAAAATGGAAATTAAATACCTGCTCTCTCCCCTAGTTAGACTGTGAGCCCCATGAGGTAGACTGCGTCTGGCCTGAATGGATGGTATCTACTCCCGTGTTCAGTACAGTGCTTGGCACATAGTGAGCATGTAAGATAATAATAATATTCATTCAGTCATTCGTATTTATTGAACACTTACTGTGTGCAGAGCACTGACTAAGCGCTTGGAAAGTACATTTCAGCAACAGAGACAATCCCTACCCAACAACGGGCTCACAGTCTAGCACGGGGGAGACAGACAACGGAGCCAAACAAATAAATTGGCATCGATAGCATAAATCTAAATAAATAATAATAATAATAATGTTGGTATTTGTTAAGCGCTTACCATGTGCAGAGCACTGTTCTAAGCGCTGGGGGAGATACAGGGTAATCAGGTCGTCCCACGTGAGGCTCACAGTTAATTCCCCATTTTACAGATGAGGTAACTGAGGCACAGAGAAGTTAAGCGACTTGCCCACAGTCACACGGCTGACAAGTGGCAGAGCCGGGAATCGAACCCATGACCTCTTACTCCGAAGCCCAGGCTCTTTCCACTAAGCCACGCAAATAGAATTATATATACATATCATTAATAAAATAGAATAATATTTACATATATACACAAGTGCTGTGGGACAGGGATGGGGGAGAGCAGAGGGAGGGAGTCGGGGCGATGGGGAGGGGAGGAGGAGCAGAGGGAAAGGGGAAGCTCAATCTGGGAAGGCCTCCTGGAGGAGGTGAGCTCTCAGTAGGGCTTGGAAGAGAGGAAGAGAGTTAGTTTGGCGGAGGTGAGGAGGGAGGGCGTTCCGGGACCGCGGTAGGACGTGAGCCGGGGGTCGACGGCGGGACAGGTGAGAACGAGGCACCGTGAGGAGATGGGCGGCGGAGGAGCGGAATGTGCGGGCTGGGCTGGAGATGGAGAGAAGGGAGGTGAGGTAGGAGGGGGCAAGGGGATGGACGGCTCTGAAGACGATAACAGTATCTGTTAAGTGCTAACCACGTGTCAGGCACTGTACTGGCAGTGAAGCAGCATGGCTCAGTGGAAAGAGCCTGGGCTTTGGAGTCAGAGGTCATGGGTTCGAATCCCGGCTCGGCCACTTGTCAGCTGTGCGACTTTGGGCAAGTCACTTAACTTCTCGGTGCCTCAGTTTCCTCATCTGTAAAATGGGGATGAAGACTGTGAGCCCACGTGGGACAACCTGATTCCCTCAGATTTTATTATTATTATTATTACTGAGCGCTGGGGTAGATACGAGTTAATCCAGGTTGGACACAATCCCTGTCCCACCTGGGGCTCACACCCTTAATCCCTATTTTACAGATTAGGTACTGAGGCCCAGAGCAGTGACACGCCAAGGTCACACAGCAGACAGGGTGGCGGAGCTGGAATTAGAACCCAGACCCGTGCTCTACCCATTAAGCCACACTGCTTCCCCCCAAAGCAATTCAGTCTTATACTGGTAGCTGAGGTCTTCCTCTTTCATACACTGACTGCTTAACAAAAACCACTAATATTGATGTTCCACCGTGGGAACTATATACCACGGATTCAGACGTAGCAAGCGCTTAATGAATGGCGTTATTATTATTATTCTATTCTGTGTTACTAATAGTACTTTTGTCAGACTCTGCAAAGGCAGGTTTTTGTTGGGAGCTTAAAAAAAAAAAGACCTAAACACGACAGACGCTTTCTAAATGATAATTTATAGGAGTTAATATCCTCAGATACACTTACATCACAATACTTGTCGTTTCTTCCGCTACCCTCTCATTAGTCATCTGGAGAACCTGGGCCTTTGAAATGAAGTAGAAGGGCGGGAGGGGATAGAGCACGGGCCTGAGGTCTTGGGTTCTAATCCTTGGCTCCACCACTTGTCTGCTGTGTGGCCTTGGGCAAGTCGCTTCACTTCTTAGTGCCTCAGTTACCTCGTGTCTGTTAAATGGGGATTAAGACTGTGAGCCCCACGGGGGGACAGGGGCTGTCTCTAACTCGATTTGCTTGTAATGTTGGTATTCTGTTAAGCGTTTACTATGTGCGGAGCACTGTTCTAAGCGGTGGGGTAAGATACAGGGTAATCAGGTTGTCCCACGGGAGGCTCACGGTTAATCCCCATTTTACAGATGAGGAACTGAGGCCCAGGAAGTGAAGTGACTTGCCACAGTCCACCCAGCTGACGAGTGGCAGAGCCGGGATTCGAACCCCCTGACCTCTGACTCCCAAGCCGGCTCTTTCCACTGAGCCACGCTGCTTCTCTTGTATCCACCCCAGTGCTTAGTACAGTGCCTGACGCATAGTAGCGCTTAACAAATACCACAATATTATTAAAATACTAAACAGCGTGGCCTAATGGTAAGACAAGGCCTGGAGTCAGAGGACCGTGGCCCTGCCACTCTGCTGAGTGACTTTGGCAAGTCCCTTGACTTCTCGGTGCTTCAGATTCCTCAACTGTAAAATAATGTTGGTATCTGTTAAGCGCTTACTATGTGCAGAGCACTGTTCTAAGCGCTGGGCAGAAAGAGGGTAATCAGGTTGTCTCACGTGAAGCTCACAGTCTTCATCCCCATTTTAAAGATGAGGTAACTGAGGCCCAGAGAAGTGAAGTCACTTGCCCACAGTCACACAGCTGACGAGGGGCAGAGCCGGGATTCGATCAATAAATCAATCAATCGAATTTACTGAGCACTTACTGTATGCACAGCACTGTACTAAGCACTTGGAGAGTGCAACACAACAGAATTGGTAATAATAAGAATAATTATTATGGTATTTGTTAAGCTTTTACTATGTGCCAGGCACTTTACTAAGCGCTGGGATGGAGAAGCAGCGTGGCTTAGTCGAGAGAGCCCGGGCTCGGCAGTCGGAGGACGTGGGTTTTAGTCCCGGCTCCTCCACCTGTCTGCCGTGTCACCTTGGGTAAGTCACTTAACTTCTCTTGTCCTCATCTATAAAATGGGGATTGATACTGTGAGCCCCACGTGGGACAACCTGATTATCCTGTATCTACTCCAGTGCTCAGCAGATAGTAAGTGCTTAACAAATACCATGATTAAAATAAAATTAAATTGTGGTATTTGTTAAGCGCTTAACAAATACCATGATTAAAATAAAATAAATTGTGGTATTTGTTAAGCGCTTAACAAATACCATGATTAAAATAAAATAAATTGTGGTATTTGTTAAGCGCTTACTACGTGCAAAGCACTGTTCTAAGCGCTGAGGGATACAAGGTCATCAGGTTGTCCCACGTGGGACTCACAGTTTTAATCCCCATTTGACAGATGAGGTAACCGAGGCACAGAGAAGTTAAGTGACTTGTCCAAGGTCACACAGCTGACTAGCGGCAGAGCCGGGACTAGAACCCATGACATCTGACTCCAAAACTCGCGCATTTTCCACCGAGTCATGCTGCTTCTCTATTATTATCATTATTATTATTATTATTCCCTGCCCACACGAGTTTACAGTCTAGCGATACTGACTTCTGCGCTCACAGATTATCCATCCATGCCCAATTTCATCTGCAAAGATCTATTTTGGCATCTGTGAACTTTCTGACCCAAGAAGAGATGGAAAGAACCTGGGCTTCGAGTCAGAGGTCATGGGGTTCGACTCCAGGCTCTGCCACTTGTCAGCTGTGTGACTGTGGGCAAGTCACTTCTCTGTGCCTCAGTTACCTCATGTGTAAAATGGGGATTAACTGTGAGCCTCACGTGGGACAACCTGATTACCCTGTATCTACCCCAGCGCTTAGAACAGTGCTCGGCACATAGTAAGCGCTTAACAAATACCAACATTATCATTATTATTATTATTACAGATCCACAAGAGCAGACCCCCTCCCTCCTAGGTCAATTCTCTCCACTCCTCCCACTTAGCTTGTCATGTGGGACAGGGACTGTGCCAGACCTGCTTCCTTTGTACCTCGTCCAGCACTCAGTACAGTGTGTGGCACATGAGAAGCGTTTAAAACACATCCCGATTTTTATTTTTTCAACTACATTTCTAACGTGGTCAGACTACGTTGAAAGAGATCGTAAACACGATTTCAGATTTGGAAATTTAATAAAATTTGACAGATGAGCCCCATATAAAGTAGTAATAATAATAATGATAATAGAATTTGACAACTGAGCCCCATATAAAGTAGTAATGATAATAACTGGGCTATTTGTTAAGCTCTTACTATGTGCCAGGCACTGTACTGAGCACTGGGGTGTGGATACAGGCAAATAGGGCGAGAGTCCCACGAGGGGCTCGCAGTCTCAATCTCCATTTTACAGATGAGGTAAGTGACATCCTGAAAAGTGCAGTGACTTCTCCAAGGTCACACAGCACACAAGTGGCGGGGTCAGGATTAGAACCCATAACCTTCTGACTCCCAGGCCCGTGCTCTATCCGCTACGCCATGCTCCTGCCCATTCGAACCCAGTATTAGCCCAGATTTATTAGGAAATGATTTTGATAAATTCCATTTTCAAAATACTCTATGTACAACTACGTTCACACACTTGAAGACTAAACATCCTGATTCTAAAATAAATTCCTAATCACGAATAAGGTATTTAAAAGCAGATTAGAATTCCAAGGGCATTTCTGAGACTTAGAATTACCGCATAAGTCAATGTGGGCCGGGCATTCGCCATGACTCTTTTAGAATTTTCCAAGGGGACAGGAGAGTGAAAATGTGCAGTAACTCATTATAGAATGATAGGGCATAATTTTACTGCAGAGACTATAACGAGGTAGCAGATGCTTATATAGCTAAATTCATTAGGCCTATTAATAAATACCAATTACCACAGCACTGGAAATTATTTAGAAAAATAATAGGATCATCTAATTTGTAAGCGCTTAGGGGGTCATCATGAGAAATACCATGAAAATACCCAGGGCCGGAAAAATTGTGGATTGTGACTAATAGGATTATCTAGAGACCACATGTAATTATTTATCTTAATAAAGCTTGGATTTTTGCCAATAGAGCAAAAGGGTCAGCAAAACATTAAGCATGAGAAAAACCAGTGTTCTTGTTGTGGGCAGGGAACGTGTCTGTTTGTTGTTGCATTCTACTCTCCCAAGCGCTTAATACAGTGCTTTGCACACAGTTAAGTGCTCAATATTATTACCCTATTTATTTTGTTAATGAGGTGTCCATCCCCTTGCCTCTACTTATTGCGATTAAGTTGTCTTGTTTTTGTCGGTCTGTCTCCCCCAGTTAAACTGTAAACCCGTCACTGGGCAGGGATTGTCTCTATCTGTTGCCGAATTGTCCATTCCAAGCGCTTAGTACGGTGCTCTGCACATAGTAAGCGCTCAATAAATACTATTGAATGAATGAGTGAATACAATTGAATGAATGAAAGCATTATAATTACTAAGGTAGGGTCATTTGGGTAATAAAAGATCGGTTTCTATTCCAATTACTTTTGAATTTAAAATAAAAAAACTATCCTCTTCTCCAGTTACTAAGGATTCCCCCAACCTGTCACCTTGAAAGCTTAAAAAAAGGACTCACGATTTAACTGCATGATACAAACCATTTTTGCACATTTAAATCCAGAGAGTTCTCAAAAGGTGCTAACGTTTTTATCATTTCTTTTATGGCCTAGTCCTATCTTAGGTAGGGGGACAGGAAAGATCTAGTAGTGGTGGTGGAGTAGTAAGTAGAAAAATAAGTATTTCTTGAGCACCCACCTCATTTTTTAGAGCATAATACCACCACCCTCCCTCTCTCCCAAGCCCATCCTCTTGGCACAATCCTCAACTAACCTCTCTCATTCAACCGACATCTGCTACCGAGATCCTCTAACCTTCGACTCCTTTCTTGGGGATCGCCGCTGACTTGAATCTACAGGTGCAGAGATGGCCAGTGTCTCTATCTTAGACTTGCTAAAATTCATTCAATAGTATTTATTGAGTGCTTACTATGTGCGGAGCGCTGTACTAAGCGCTTGGAATAGACAATTCGGCAACAGATCCATCTCTCTCACAAATCACATCCAGATAGACGATACCCCCACACACCCACTCCCACTCACTAATGTCCGAGGACGTGCGCATACACGCAGGCAACACGTTCACTCTTACGGAATCCCAGCTGAGATTCATTCTCCTGACGTCGGGAGGGATTGTACGGTTAATCAGTCAATCAGTGGTATTTATCGAGCGCTTACTGTGTGCAGAATACTGTTCTAAACACTTGGTTAACTCCAGGCGGTACCTCTCGACCCTGCTGAGGCAGTCTGGTCAGCAGAGAATGATGTTAGTCGAGGGCTGTGTACAGCCCAGGGTGGAGAACCTTGGGTGAGAGAATTACGGCAAAATCCAGATTGTCCGCTTTGGGGAATTTTAGGCGTGCACAAGAGATAACGGCTTCCAACAACACAATATCTGTGAAATTTGGCAAATAGCCCCTTAAGCCGCTTTTCCATCTTGAATGAAATCCACAAAACTGGCCACGTTCTTTGAAAATGGCAGCCACGGCTCAACCGGAATTTCCTACCTTAAAATGGGAGCGAACTCGAAAACAGTAAAATGGTGAATAAATCAGATCTTAGAGAGGAGGAACACGGATAGATCTGTACCCTTGGCACTTTGATATTCATCCCACCCACAGCATTTATGTATACGTTCCTAACATTTATGTATTCATTGGACCCTGGGTCCAACCCAATTGGTTTGTACTCATCCCAATGCATAGAACACTGCCTGGCACATAGTAAGCATTTAACGCATACCCAATTATAATTATTATTTATATTAACGTCTGTCTCCCCCTCTCAACTTTAAGCTTGTTTTGGGCAGGGAATAAGTCTACAACTCTGTTGTAGTATACCCTCCCAGGCAATTACTACAGTGGTCTGCCCATCATAAGCCCTCAATAAATACCACTGATTAACTGAATGATGTTCAGAAAATCACAAAGTGAAAGTGGTGCACCCAGGTTGTACACTGTTTGAAATTATTTGTACAGAGAACACTTCTTTCATGTTAAGAGGGCTTCTGGGTCTTGTCAAGAAGAAGGAATTCTTATTTTATTATCGCTATTTTATTTTTGCTATTCTTATTAATTGGATTGATACAGCAAAACCCTCATCATCGGTGATTCTTCAGCTGTCTCTTTCCTGTATCTTATAGACAGAAGGACAGTAGAGGTTGACCCAACTTGCCACACAGCAAACTATGGAAAAACCATTCAATCGTATTAACTGTGAGCCTCACGCGGGACAACCTGATTACCCTGTGTCTACGCCAGCGCTTAGAACAGTGCTCTGCACATAGTAAGCGCTTAACAAATACCAACATTATTATTTATTAAGCGCTTACTGCTTGCAGAGCACTGTACTAAGTGCTTGGGAAAGTACAACAATAAACAGTGACATCCCTGCCCACAATGAGCAGTTCAGAGTTGGGGAGACAGACATCAATACAAATAAATAAAATGACCGATAAGTGCTTTGGGGCTGGGAGGCGATGAGCAAAGGGAGCAAGTCAGGGTGACGAAGAAGGGAGTGGAAGATGAGGAAAAGTGGGCTTAGTCAGGAGATGGGCCGCCAATAAGGCTTTGAAGCGGGGGAGAGTCATCGTCCGTCGGATTGAGGAGGGAAGGCGTCCCGGGCCAGAGGCGGTTACGTGGGCCGGGGGTCGGTGGCGAGACAGGCGAGATGGAGGCCCAGTGAGAAGGTCAGCACCAGAGGAGCTAGGTGGGCTGGCTGGGTTGTAGAAGGAGAGGAGCGAGGTGAGCTAGGAGGGGGCAATCGAATGATCACGGGGCATTGGAGTCCTGACGGCCAGTTCCCGATTTATCCGGATGAGGCCTCTCAACCCTCCTTCCTGCTCCAGAGCCATTGCGGTCTTCCCAAGCCCCATTCCGAGAGGTGGGAGCTACCCTCCCGTCTCACCGCCTAATGGAGCACTCTGAGGCACTGTGGGCATAAGACACACCAATACGGGCACTACTATAAATAGAATTACAGCTAGTTATATATATACACACAAGTGCTTTGGGGCGGGTAGAGCCAAGGGAGCAAGTTGGGGTGATGGGGAGGGGGAGCTGAGGAAAAGGAGGGTTTGGTCTGGAAGGAAAAAGAGGGGCTTAGTCTGGGGTGTGTCTGGTTGGACACTGTACCTATCCCACACGGAGCTCACAGTCTCCCCAGTTCCTAGGAAGATGCTCAAGGTCACAGGAAAAAAAACCAAACAAATGAGCAGAACCTGAGCAAAAATCCTACCTTAAAACTAAGACTTCCCCTCTCTGAGGACATAGCGAGAAATGTCCCCGTGGCTCAGTGGAAAAGAGCCTGGGCTTCGGAGTCAGAGGTCATGAGTTCGACTCCCGGCTCTGCCACTTGTCAGCTGTGTGACTGTGGGCAAGTCACTAAACTTCTCTGTGCCTCAGTTCCCTCATCTGCAAAATGGGGATTAACTGAGCCTCACGTGGGACAACCTGATTACCGTTTCTACCCCAGTGCTTAGAACAGTGCTCCGCGCATAGTAAGCGCTTAACAAATACCAACATTATTATTATTATTCTTCCCTGCTTTGCAGCAGTCGCTACTGCCTGGGAGACAAATAGCACCACCAGGTAGGTCCTGACATTCCCCTGCAACTTTGTGGAGAAATGGATCTAAAGGAACCCTCAAGGCAAGGGTGGCAAGGAAGGAACAGGATTAGAGGAGCAGCGGGGCCTAGTGGATAGAGCACAGGCCTGGGTTCTAATCCTGCCAGTCACTTCACTGGTCAGCGGTTCCCTCATCTGTAAATTGTGAGCCCTGTATGGGACAGGGACCGTGTCCAACCTGATTAACTTGTATCCATCCAGCCTAGGGCTTAGTACAGTGTCTGGCTCATAGTTAGCGCTTTACAAATACCATGAAAAAAAGATTAAAGAGCTAAAGGATAAAGACTCTCAGGGCAGGCATGATTAGGGGGAGGGTTACGTAGGAAGGCAACGGGGAGACAGGAGGAGGGAAGGTCTTCGTGAGGGAGGAGGATGGACGGGAACCAAGGGGTCTGGAGGATTGTGTAGGGGATAGAGCACGGGCCTGGGAGTCAGTAAGTCATGGGTTCTAATCCCGGCTCTGCCACGTGTCTGCTGGGTGGCCTTGGGCAAACCATTTCACTTCTCTGTGCCTCAGTGATCTCATCTGTAAAACGGGGATTGAGACCGTGAGCCCCATGCGGGAGAGGGATTGTGTCCAACCCGATTTGCCTGTATCCACCCCACCCCTTAGTACAGTGGCTGGCACATAGTAAGTGCTTAAAAATACCAGAATTATTATTATTATGTGCATCTATCTGGGGAACAGGGTTGGAGGGGGAACATGGGAGGGGTGGGAGGATTAATAGCGAAAATGAATGAAAAACCTTACGTGGACAACAGATAAGGTTTCGGTAAAAACAAAACAAACCCAACCAAAAAATCTTTTCCACATAGATTTTCTGAGAATAATTTTAGATTGCAGGGATCTCCCATGACAGTGCTTTTTTTTAAAGCAGTCTTACATGATGGTGCTAAAATGTTCATTCCAATCCTTCCTCCAGCACCTGCCTGCCTTCCTCCTGGAGCTCCTTCAGCAGCACCAAGGCAAGGAAAATCCCTTGTTTATCTTGGCACTCACTAGACCCTGAATAAATACAGGGGAGGAGCACGATAACACTAAATAGCTAAAACTGAGACAACAGTTGTTAGAACAGAAGAGGTCACTACCAGCTTTACTTTTGCTATTTTGTTGTGTTTCATTATTTCATGTTTGAAGGCTGAAGTTCTCCCAACAAAATGGTAAATGGTAAAACTCTTTGAGAGGGATTCTTTTCCCCCCGATTCTGCCTTCAGAAAAGAAGCAGGTGGCAGATTTTCTTTACTGAAATGTTCCTCTGACCTTGAGATGTGTAGCCAGAAAGATGCTCAAGGAGGTTAAAGGATTCTCTTGAGAAAGGCTGTAATCCTAGTGGATTGAGCACAGGCCTGGGAGTCTGAAAGACCTGGGTTCTAATCCCCGATCTGCCTGGATCTGCTGTATGACTTTGGGCAAGTCACTTCCCTTCTCTGGGCCTCAGTTATCTCATCTGTAAAATGGGGATTAGGACTGTGAGCCCCATGTGGGATAGGGATTGTGTACAACCTGATTAGCTTTCATCTACCCCAGTGCTTGGTACAGTGCCAGGCACGTAGCGAGCGCTTAAAAGCCATACAAAGAGTTTCAGGGCTGCAAATCTGTCTAGAAAATAACTGGGATTCTTGGTCTCCTAAAAACACATTACCACCCACCCACACAATCCTCCATCATCAAAGATTATTTTTTTTCTTATGCTTCTGCAAAAGAGGAACTTTTGTCAATCAAATTGTATTTACTGAGCGCTTTACTGTGTGTAGAGCACTGTACTAAGCACCTGGGAGAGTAAATATAATAAAATTTTCTTGTGTATTGATTCGCCCGGCCTGAGGAGCACTTGCATACGGACATTATACAGGAGGGAAGAGAAAAGAAAACTATCTAAAGATCTGTTTTCAGTTGCAGATTATGAATACCAGAGGCCGGTTACAAATTGCTTATGACGCCTGGTACATTTTTCAATTGCAAAGTCGGCCCATAGTAGATCTTTAAACGTTTTTTAAATTATTCCCTGAGAGACTGTACTCATATACTGCTATCAGTTTTGCAGAGGTTTGAGAAACTTTCCGTAACACTTAGGTCATAAAAAATATGACTGGAATCTTGGAGTGAGTAAAGAAATGTAGGTTGGGCTGGAGGAGGGGAACTTCCTAATGGATTTTCTGACCTGTAAGATTTCAGCAAATAAAGCCTTCTATGTCCAGCAAGACCACTTTCAGTCCCAAACTATACTTTTTGGCCAAGAGCAAATCCGATACACGGGAGTAAGAAAATGTCTCCTTAACCCTCAGGGGAATGAAAAGTCTCGGTGAATCCGGCCAAGTGCCACTATCTTCATCTCGATTTCCAGAATATAAGAGTGCCCGCAAGTTCGAACAAAAAAACTCGTTACCGTTCCAAATTTTTATGAAAGGACAATCACTTTTTTGTCTCCTCTCTCTTCAATAGGTAGTGCAGCCAATGAAAACACAGGGCATGAGTTCCAAAATCACGAACCTATTCACCTTGTGTGCCGAAGCATTACAAAACACATTTAGAAGTCACCAAGTTCCCTCTTTGCCCCTCACCTGAACCCTTAATCCGCATCTCGAAATACAGTTACTGCAGGAACGGAGGAATTTGTGATGCCTCAGGAAGCACTTAAGAGCCCGCTCCCTCCGCATTCATTTTCTTTTCAACGAAACGACACGCACTGCATGGTAATTAAACATTCATCTCCGAGGATAGAGATCTGCCAAAAGCGCTTCTGGCCGGAGTCACAGTTGTCCTCCAGAGCACTGAATTTGGAAAGGAGCAGCCATTTTAAACATGGAGGCGGGCTGCGGCTAGCTATTTTCTGTCAACCACTTCCTGAGAAGTGGCTTGAATTAGTGGATAGAGCAAGGGCCTGGGAGTCAGAAGGACCTGGGTTCTAATTCCGCTTTCATTCATTCGATCGTACTTATTGAGCGCTTACTGTGTGCACAGCATTATACTCAGCGGTTGGAAAATACAACACAGCCAGCAAAGAGAATCCCTGCTCACGACGGGCTCACAGACCAGAGAGGAAGCACCATAGCCTAGTGGATAGAGCACAGGCCTGGGAGTCAGTGGACCTTCACTTCTTCACTTCAGTGGTCACTTCACTTCTCAGGGCCTCAGTTGTCTCATCTGTAAAACGGAGATTATGAGTGTGAGCCCCATGTGGGACGGGGACTGGGTCCAACCTGATGAACCTATATCTATCCCAGTGGTTAGGACAGTGCTTGACGCATGGTAAGCACTTAACAAGTGATTCTATTTATTGCTATTGTTTTTGTCTGTCTCCCCCGACTAGACTGTAAGCCCGTCAGTGGGCAGGGATTGTTAATTTTGTTAATGAAATGTACACTGCCTTAATTCTATTTATTTGCTATTGTTTTAATGAGATGCTCATCCCCTAGATTCTATTTATTGCCATTGTTCTTGTCGGTCTGTCTCCTCCCATTAGACTGTAAACCCGTCAAAGGGCAGGGACTGTCTCTATCTGTTACAGATTTGTACGTTCCAAGCGCTTAGTACAGTGCTCTGCACATAGTAAGCGCTCAATAATACTATTGAATGGAAGTGAATGTTGACATATCTGTTGCCGAATTGTACATTCCAAGCACCTTAGTATAGTGCTCTGCACATAATAAGCGCTCAATAAATACTAATTGAATGAACAAGTACCATTATTATTAGTAGCAGTAGTAGTGTCAGAGATCTTTCCCGTGATTAGACCTGCAAGCCCGTCAATGGGCAGCTAGGGACTGTCTCTGTTGCCGATTTGTGTCCATTCCAAGCGCTCAGTACAGTGCTCTGCACATAGTAAAGCGCTCAATAAATACTAATTGATTGAATGAATCTTGCAATTTCCAATCACTGACTCATTTTCCTTCAGTTCCTAAAGATTCCTGCTAATGGAACGCCTCCGCTGGACTTTCCATTGTTAGCGCGACTTTCTCATGATAATAATAATAATAATTGTAGGATTTAAGTGCTTACTAGGTGTCAAGCCCTGTACCAAGCACCGGGCTGGACAATCGGGACAATCGGGTCCCACGCGGGGCTCACAGTCTAAGTAGGAAGGAGGTTTTGAATCCTCTAGACCGTAAGCTCCTCTCTAGACTGTAAGTTTGTTGTGAGCAGGGAACGTGTTTGCCAACTCTGATGTAGAGTTCTCTTCCAAGTGCTCAGTGTGGTACTCTGCGAACAGTAAGGGTTCGATAAATGCCATCGATGACGACGACGACGAATCCCCATTCTGCAGATGAAGGAAGAGGCACCGAAAAGTTAAGTGACTTGCCCAAGGTCATACAGCGGACAAGCGGAGGAGCCGGAATTAGAACCTAGGTCTTCTGACTCGCAGGCCGCCTTCTCTCCATCAGGCCACACTGCTTCTCTACTTCACACTCAATAAATGGTATTTATTGAGAGCTTACTAGAGGCAGAGAGGACTGTACTAAGCGCTTGGAAGTGTACCACACAACAGAGGTGGCAGACAGGTTCCCTGCCCAGGATGTGCTTACTCGAGTGGATTTCAGCGGTGACAGGTTAAATGACTCCATCTATCACTCCCAGTTCATTCATTCATTCAACAGTATTTATTAAGCGCTTACTATGTGCAGAGCACTGTACTAAGCACTTGGAATGGACAAATCGGCAACAGTTAATAATGTTGGTATTTGTTAAGCGCTTACTATGTGCAGAGCACTGTTCGAAGCGCTGGGGTAGATATAGGGTCATCAGTTGGTCCCACGTGAGGCTCACAGTTAATCCCCATTTTACAGATGAGGTAACTGAGGCACAGAGAAGTGAACTGACTTTCCCACAATCACACAGCTGACAAGTGGCAGAGGTGGGATTCGAACCCATGACCTCTGACTCCCAAGCCCGGGCTCTTTCCACTGAGCCACGCTGCTTGTGACTTTAATGCAGCACGGTGGAGCGGACAGGGGCCGAGGAGTCAGAAGGTCATGGGTTCGAATCCCAGCTCCACCACTTGTCTGCCGGGTGGCCTTGAGCAAGTCACTTCTCGCATCTTTTCCGAGAGACTTTTCCCAACTAACCCCACATTTCCCCACTCTATTCCACCTTCTTTTGGTGTCACCTCTGCGCTTACGCCTGTACTGGAGTGAGCACGGGCCTGGGAGTCGGAATATCATGGATTCTAATCCCGGCTCCACCACTTGTCTGCTGTGTGACCTTGGACGAGTCACTTCAGTGGGCCCCAGTTACCTCATCTGTAAAATGGGGCCTAAGAGTGTGAGCCCCAGGTGGGACAGGGACTTGTGTCCGACTCGATTTGCCCATATTCACTCCAGCGCTTAGTACAATGCCTGACACAGAGTAAGCTTTTAACAAATATCATTATCAGTATTATTATTATTGCTCATTCACTCATTCGATCGTATTTATTGAGCGCTTACAGTGTGCAGAGCCCTGTACTAAGCGCTCGGGAGAGGACAACACAACAATAAACAGTCACATTCCCTGCCCACAACTACCTTACAGTCTAGAGCGGGGGAGACGGACATCGATACGAATAAATAAAATTACAGATATGTACCTAAGTACTGTGGGGTTAGGAAGGGAGAACTCTTTAAGCAATCTGAAATTCACCTCACCCGCAACACTTTCATTCATTCAAGAGTATTTATTGAGCGCTTACTGTGTGCAGAGCACTGTACTAAGCGCTTGGGAGAGTATGATACAATGATAGAGACACATTATACATATCTTTATATTCTGCCATTTCTCCTCCCTCTATTTTAATGTCTGACTCTCCCTGTAAACAGTAAGCTTCTTGTGGGCAGGGGTCACACCTACAACTCGATTGTACCCAGTGTTTAGTACAGCGCTCGGAATACAAGAAACACAATAAATTCCATTAATCGATTAAAACGGAGAGGAGAATAATCCTCTCTACAATTATCTTTCACATACCGGAACCCCGTTACCCCTCTTATCTAAGAGAAGCAGTGTGGCTCAGTGGAAAGAGCCCGGGCTTGGGAGCCAGAGGTCATGGGTTCGAATTCCGGCTCTGCCACCTGTCAGCTGTGTGACTGTGAGCAAGTCACTTTACTTCTCTGTGCCTCAGTTCCCTCTTCTGTAAAATGGGATGAAGACTGTGAGCCTCCCGTGGGACAACCTGATTACCCTGTACCTACCCCAGTGCTTCGAACAGTGCTCGGCACATAGCGCTTAATAAATACCAACATTATTATTATTATCAGCCATCTCTTCTCAAGGGACATACTTTTCATTCCTTTCACCTCGCCTCATGTGCTCTACTTTCCCAACTCAAATAACATTTATGTACTTTTCCTCTAGAGCTTCACCAAATATCTTTACCTCTCAAGGAGATGGAGAGGTAGAGAAGATGGAGAGATAGAGAAGCAACGTGGCGCAGTGGAAAGAGCACGAGCTTTGGAGTCAGGGCTCATGAGTTTGAATCCCAGCTCTGCCACTTGTCAGCTGTGTGACTGTGGGCAAGTCACTTAACTTCTCTGTGCCTCAGTTCCCTCATCTGTAAAATGGGGATTAAGACTGTGAGCCCCATATGGGACAACCTGATTCCCCTGTGTTTACCCCAGCGCTTAGAACAGTGCTCTGCACATAGTAAGCGCTTAACAAATACCAACATTATTATTATTATTCCCCTATGCCTACCTCAGCACTTAGAACAGTGCTCTGCACATAGTAAGAGCTTAACAAATACCAACATTATTATTATTATTGTTAGAGGTAAATGTGGAGCAGAGCGGGGAGAATCACATACCACCCGAGATCTATGTTATACCTGAATTTTTTTTATATTCTTGCCATCTAGTTCACTGTAATAATAATAATTAATTATAATTACAGTAATTAAGCACTTACTATGTGCCAAGCACTATTCTAAGCACTGTGGTAGATACACGTTAATCAGGTTGGACACAGTCCCTGTCCCACGTGGGGTTTACACTCTTAATCTCCATATTACAGTTGAGGTAACTGAGGCCCAGAGAAGTTAAGCGACTTGCCCAAGGTCACACAGCAGACACGTGGCGAAGCTGGGATTAGAGCCCACGTCCTCCTGGCTCCCAGGCCCGGGCTCTAGCCACTAAGCCACGCTGCTTCTACTGTTTCTTTGGCTATAAAACCGGGCTTGTCATTCTGATATAGAACGTTATTGTGGATTTGTTTTCATCTATTTTTCCTTCCTTCATTGTTTAATGGACAGCGGACCATTCTTTTTAGGTTCTGGTGAATATTCATGGGCTGTTTATCTTCTAGATGCTCAAATGCTGTGTACAGCCAGTTCTCGAGACTGATCATCTAATATGTAGCACTTGCTTTTCCCTTCCTTCCCCGTTGGACCAGGCCACTTCCTCGAACTTTTCTCTAAAGATGAACGCCGGAAGGGAAAGGAGAAGCACTCGAACAGTTGAAAGACGCAGCACGGGATAGTGGATAGTACACGGGCCTGGAATTCAGAAGATCATGGGCTCTAATCCTGTCTCCACCACATGTCTGCTGTGTGATCCTGGGCAAGTCACTCGACTTCTCTGGGCCTCAGTTACCTCAGTGTAAAATGGGGATCGAGGCCGTGAGCCCCACGTAGGATATCGACCGCGTCGAACCGGATTTGCTTATATCCACCATCCAGCGCTTAGTACGACGCCTGGTACATAGCACTTAACAAATACCATAATTATTATCATTATTTGCTCTAGGCAAAGGTCGTTTACCCGAAAGAAAAGAAAGCAAATTAACCGTCTCCAAGTTTAGAAGAGGATTTTTCTGAGCAGTTCTCCGGGTTTACAGAGGATCAAACAAGAGGAAATGCATTTAGACTGCAGCAAGAGAAAGCTTAATTGGACATAAAGAACTTTGTCCCAGAAAAGCCGATAACTGCTCTACAGGCTACAGCCAGCTCCATTCCTGGCAGTCTATTAAAATAAAGAAATGAACGCCCAACGATCCTGGACTGTTTAGCCATTATCAGTCTCGGGGGCAGAAGGCGGGGCCAGATGTTTACGCTTTGATATCTAGGTCCCATTCTTTTTAAAGTTTTGGCCTACTTCCCCCCAGAAATGACACATTTCTTTGCCCACGAAGTTTCGTACAGGTATCTTGGAAGATTCTGATACAAATCCGGACCAGTCTCCAAGATTTACTGCAGGTGGGAAACGGGGCTGTAAACCAAGAAGGCTGTGGTACCAGAAATAACAAAAAAAATGGATACCCCACCTTCATTCATTCATTCAATAGTATTTATTGAGCGCTTACTATGTGCAGAGCACTGTACTAAGCACTTGGAATGTAGAGAAGCAGCGTGGCTCAGTGGAAACAGCACGGGCTTGGGAGTCAGAGGTCATGAGTTTGAATCCCAGCTCTGCCACTTGTCAGCTGTGTGACTGTGGGCAAGTCACTTCACTTCTCTGTGCCTCAGTTACCTCATCTGTAAAATGGGGATTAACTGTGAGCCTCACGTGGGACAACCTGATGACCCTGTATCTACCCCAGCGCTTAGGACAGTGCTCGGCACATAGTAAGCGCTTAACAGATACCAACATTATTATTATTATTACAAATTGGCAACAGATAGAGACAGCTCCTGCCCATTGACGGGCTTACAGTCTAATCGGTCTAACCTTCCAGAGAAGGTTAAAAAAAAAAAGCCAAGAAAACCCCAGACACTCAGAGGTTGTTTCCACCTGCTCCACTGGGGATGTTTCCAGGGTGCCAAGATGTCAGTGGGGCTTTCGGAATTAAAGACATTTCCAGGGCCAAAACAAGACTAGGCAAATGAATCTTATATTAACAGCACAGAATAAGAAAAAAAAGATTACAGAATTGATCATACCTGACTCCCTCATCCATTCACCAAAAGGCAAAGAACAAAAACAACCCTTGAGGAGAAAAGAAGCCATTTAATGAATTACTAAATAGGCTAGAGGCGATATTCCAATATGGAAAATCCTATCGTCAGCATCTGGAGCGTACTCAAAAATACCACATTACAATCTTTGGCTCCTGGGGAGCTCAAAGTCCTTAACCAACAGCTTAACGGCTCTTTCAGTGTTCCTATTAGAAAAGTTCTCATCTTATAATTGAAGGGAAAACGAGGCCCATCGAAACTTGGTACACTCACTCTTGTGGTTGGGATGGAGGTTACGGTTTGGGGTATGATAGAGAGAAGCGCAGACAGGAAGGGTGAAATAATGGCAGCAGACGCCTGAAGTTTATATTTAATCCAGTGGCCAACCGAGTTACAAATACTATTGGTAAAGGAGAGCAATGTACAGAGAATTTTGCTATGGGGAAAACACACAGATGGACCACTAAGTCTAGCACGCCAGGCTTGAGTTAACCACGGCGTGACATGGGCAAAGGAGACACAAAGAAATTGGCAACTCATCTTGCCTACGAGTCCAACAGATTGATTTTTTCCATCAGGAAGCCTTCCCCAATTAATTTGCCATATCCCAGTTATGTCAACCCAAAAACCACCCTAAGCACTTATATATATGCGTATTTTTATTTGTACATTTATATATATTGACACAAGTCATTATTTAGCAATTTCACCTTGACAGAATTGTACTACTCCCTGCTCTAATTTTTGTTTTCTTCCTCCCGCTATCTGTAAAACCTTTTTGTCTGTGTCTCCCCCATTAGACTGTAAGCTCACTGAAGGCAGGGAACCGAAGCAAAGGAACAGGTGCCCTGTTTTTTTTAAATGGTATTTATTAAGCACTTACTATGCTCCAAGGGCTGTACTAAAGGCTGAGGGAGATACAAGACAATCAGGTTGGACACAGTCCATGTCCCACAGTTTAATCCCCACTTTAGAGATGAGGGAACTGAGGACAGATAAGTGACCTGCCCATGGTCACACAGCAAACAAGTGGTGGAGGCAGGATTAGAACCCAGGTCTCCCTGACTCCCAGCTCTGTGCTCTGTCCACCGAGCCACGCTGCTTCTCTTGAGTTCTTCTAAGTGTTCAGTACATTGATTTGCATTAAGTAGGTGATCAATAAATACTACTAATTCATTCAATAGTATTTATTGAGCACTTACTAGGTGCAGAGCACTGTACCAAGCGCTTGGAATGTACTAATTGATGGATAACCTCTTGGTACGACGTACGGACTTATGATACTATTGTATAATACTGTGGGCAGAGCCACTAACCCATCTGGTTTCTGAACACCGACTACAAGTCATCTTGCCAGGTTGCCAACTTTTCATTTTGGGCAGGGGCAAGCTTGAGGTAGAGCACCAAGTGGCCTGCGCTTTGAGGGGTTGAAAAATAGGGGGCAAGAAAGATGAGGGGCGAAAAGAAGAAGGAAAAGGAGAGGTCGAAAGCGAGAAAGAGGAGCGTGAAAGGGGAGGAAGAGAAGAAAAGCAGGGAAGAAGGGAGAGGAAGAGGAACCTTGAGATACGTGTATCCCATTGGAATCAATTCCCGAAGCTTGCACAGGACCAAAGCTACTTTGTCACTCTGGACAGGAGACTCCATCGCTGTTATCAGCGTGGCCTCATGAAAAGAGAACGGGCCTGGGAGTCAGAAGATCCCGGCTCCGCCGTTTGTCCGTTGTATGTGACCTTGGGCAAGTCATTTCACTTCCTCTGTGCCTCAGTTCCCTCAAATGGGGACTGAGACTGCGAGCCCCACGTGGGACAGGGATTGTGTCCGACTCGATTTGCTTGTCTCCATCGCAGCTCTTAGTCCCTGGCAGATAGTAAGAGATTAAATACCACTTGGAAAAAAAACCGGACCCATTTTGAGGCAAGAAACAGGAGCAAGCCCCAGTACAAACTTAGTGAAGAAGTTTTTGTGGTGGAATTATCTTGAATGCAATTGCCAGGGGAATCAAGAAAGATTCTGATAGACTCCTGACATAAATACCCTCACCAGCAAATAAGATAAAAAAAAATTGAAAGAACAAGAAGAAACTAAAGATTGAAAATGTAAACAAAAAAGTACAGAAAATAATGACCGGGGGGGCATGCATTTTTTATGATATTTGTTAACATTCATTCAATAGTATTTACCAAGTGCTTACTATGTGCAGAGCACTGTACTAAGCGCTTGGAATGTACAATTCGGCAACAGATAGAGACAATCCCTGCCCGATGACGGGCTCACAGTCCAAACCAGGCACTGTTATAAGCACTGGGATAGATACAAGCTAATGAGATCGGCTACAGTCCATGCCCCACATATGGCTCGCAGCCGTAATCCCCATTTTCCAGATGAGATAACTGAGGCACAGAGAAATTGAGCAACTTGCCCAAAGTCACACAGCAGCCGAGCTGCGGAGCCGAGACTAGAACCCAGGGTCTTCTGAAAAGCTGGAGGAAAAGTGAAAGGGAGTTCAGGGACCGGCGTACAGTTATCAGAAGATGATTTACAGACTAGCTAGAGTTTTGGATTCTAATTCTGCTCCACCAATTGCCTGCTGTGGGACCTTGGGCAAGTCACAACTTCTCGGCACCTCAGTTGCCTCATCTGTAAAATGGTGATTGAAGACCTATCCTCCCTCCTACCTAAACTCTGAGCCCCATGTGGGACAGGAACTATGTCCAACCTGATTATAAGCTTGGGAAGCAGCGTGGCTCAGTGGAAAGAGCCCGGGCTTGGGAGTCAGAGGTCACGGGTTCGAATCCCGGCTCCACCACTCGTCAGCTGTGTGACTGTGAGCAAGTCACTTCACTTCTCTGGGCCTAAATTCCCTCATCTGTAAAATGGGGATTAACTGTGAGCCTCCCGTGGGACAACTTGATTACCCTGTATCTACCCCACCACTTAGAACAGTGCTCTGCACATAGTAAGCGCTTAACAAATACCGACATTATTAATATATATAAGCTTATATTTATCCCAGCGTTTAGAAGAGTGCCAGGTACCTAGTAAATGCTTAACAAATGCTATTAAAAAAAATAAATTCTGCTTAGGATACTCATCTACTGCACTTCCTCAAGCTCTGCACCGGCTAACACCAAGATGCCAAAATAAAAACCTGACCTCAATTTGATCGACTACTAGAAAGCTTTTGACTCAGCGGATTTCAAGGTTATTTTCAATATGCTCGGAGAAACCGGAATTAATTCCAGCTGAGATGAGCTGTGATTTCGAAGGAAATCCCGATATTCGGTCAGGTCCGTGATTAATCGTCTCTCCAGCCGGGCGGATCAATAAGGGCAACGTAATCATGTCAGGGCAGTTTCAGCCGCCCTGGATAGAGTTGCTATTCGACAGACAAGTGGGAAGAGAGAATTAATCCTGGCAGTGAGCAGTATTCTTCCCTCTTCTCCTACTTCTTTTACTGGAAGATTATCTAGTAGCGTGGCTCAGTGGAAAGAGCCGGGCTTGGGAGTCAGAGGTCATGGGTTCTAATCCCAACTCCGCCACTTGTCAGCTCTGTGACTTTGGGCAGGCCCACTTCACTTCTCTGGGCCTCAGTTACCTCATCTGTAAAATGGGGATGAAGACTGTGAGCCCCATGTGGGACAACCTGATCACCGTATATCCCCCCAGCGCTTAGAACAGTGCTTTGCACATAGTAAGCGCTTAACAAATAACAAATACCATTATTATTATTAGCAGTAGTAGTAGCTAACCCAGTGCAGAGTACAGGGGTTGGCATGGAGTAAGAACTTAAAAAAGATCTCTTCCCCAGTGGCTGCATCCTCTTTAGAGGTGATGCAGAAGGATCGGTAAGGTAAGGGCAAGAACGCCAAACTAATTCTCTTCCCCTCTTCAAAACCCTACTTAAAGCTCACCTCCTCCAAGAGGCCTTCCCAGACTGAGCTCCCCTTCTCCCTCTGCTCCCTCTACCCGACCCCTTCACCTCCCCTCAGATAAGCCCTCTTTTCCTCCCTTTCCCTATGCTCTTCCCCACTCCCCCCCTCAGCACTGTACTCATCCGCTCAACTGTATATATCTTCATTACCCTATTTATTTTGTTAATGAGATGTACATCACCTTGATTCTATTTATTTGCTATTGTTTTAATGAGATGTTCATCCCCTCGATTCTATTTATTGCCATCGTTCTGGTCTGTCCGTCCCCCCCGATTAGACTGTAAGCCCGTCAAAGGGCAGGGCAAGTCTCTTTCTGTTACCGATTTGTACATTCCAAGCGCTTAGTACAGTGCTCTGCACATAGGAAGCGCTCAATAAATACTATTGAATGAATGAATGAATGAACTGCAGAAATGGTTGCTTCTGGTTAAACTCGAGAAGGGAGCTCTTCTAGATCAAATGGTGGCCCAGGAAATATAGCCTGGAAGGAACAGTTCAAGCAAACGGTGAAGTAAATCAGGCCAATCCGTCGGCAGAGGCGGCCGCAGGAGGAAAGTGGCAAGGATCCGTTTCGAGAAATTCCGTCCACCGCTTGTGGAAGAGGAGCCAGCCATGAAGGGGAAAAAAAAATCAAATAAATCTTTGATGCCAAGGTGGGTAATTTATGACCTTCAGCTCAAAATGTTAATCAACAAGTGCCAAGAAAGAGAAGGGCCTTGATTGAAGGCGGCTTTTCTCCAAGAGGCCTTCCCTGACTAAGCCCTCTTTTCTTTTTCTTCCACTCCCTTCCGCATCACCCTGACTTCCTCCCTTTATTCATCCCTCCCCTCCAGCCCAAAGCACTCGCGTACAGAGCCGTAATTTATTTTATATTAATGTGTGCCTTCCCCTCTAGACTTATAAACTCACTGGAGCAGAGGCATGTGGTCTGTTATACTGCTCTACTGTAGTCTCCAAAGCGCTTAGGACAGTGTTCTGCAAACAGTAAGAGCGTAATAAGTATGACTGATTGACTGATTCTGCTAAATCTAACTTTGAGCACCCAATCCAAACAAAATCTGAAAGTGTACTTCGTCTGACCTCATTATCTAGTAGCTAACCCAGTACAGAGTACAGTGGTTGGCATGGAGTTATTCATTCATTCATTCAATAGTATTGTATTGAGCGCTTACTATGTGCCAGAGCACTGTACTAAGCGCTGGGGGATGAACAAGTCGGCAACAGATAGAGACGGTCCCTGCCCGTTTGATGGGCTTACAGGTCTAATCGGGGGAGACGGACAGACAAGAACAATGGCAATAAACCAGCGTCAAGGGGAAGAACATCTCGTAAGCACTTTAAGGAGCGCTTTACTGGGTACTAAACCACAATTATCATTCACTCATTCATTCAATCGCATTTATTGAGCACTTACTCTGTGCAGAGCACTGAACTAAGCGCTTGGGAAGTACAATTCGGCAACAATGGGCTCACAGTCACAAGCGCTGGGGCAGATACAAGATCGTCAGGTTGGACACAGACCCTGTCCGATTAGACTGTAAGCCCGTGATTAGACTGTAAGCCCGTCAAACGGCAGGGACTGTATCTGTTGCCGACTTGTTCATTCCAAGCGCTTAGTACAGTGCTCTGCACATAGTAAGCGCTCAATAAATACTACTGAATGAATGAATGGGACTTAGGGTCTAAGTTGGAGGGAGGAGGATTTAGGCGCCTCTCTAGGCCGTGAGCGCATCGTGGGCAGGGAATGTCACTGTTTATTGTTGGATTACACTTTCCCAAGCGCTTAGTACACAGTAAGAGCAAAATAAATGTGACTGAATGACTGAACGAACTGAATCCCCATTTTACAGCTGAGGAAACTGAGGTCCAGAGGATTTAGTGACTGGCCCAAGGTCACCCCCAGCAGACGAGTGGCAGAGCCCAGGTCCTCTGACCCCCAGGCCTACGCTCTTAGGCCACAGTGCTTCCGCAGTTCAGGCTGATCACACCCTGGACTCCCTATAATCCGGCGGGCGCTGGGGGGGACTCCTCCTTCGGGTACTTGCCTCCCTCCACGTGGCAGCTCTCGGGGCCCTCAGTGTCCCCCTCCTGCCGGACCTCCGGCCCCGCCGCCTTCCCAGGATCCACCCCCAGCTCCTCGTCACCAAAGGGACTCCGTGACAGAGAGAGAAACACCCCCAGGCGTCAGGGGTGACGCCTCGACAAATGCCAGCCATCGGTTTTCTTTGGGGTTGTTGGGGCTGCGGGTCTGTCTTGAACTCTGAGCCCCGAGGAGCCTGAAACGCTCCTCCCGTAGCCACAGCACTGTGCTGCGAAGCAGCGTGGCTTAGTGGAAAAAGTCCGGGTTTGGGACTCAGGGGATGTGGGTTCTAATCCCGGCTCCGCCACTCGCCTGCTGTGTCACCTCGGGTAAGTCTCTTCACTTCTCTGTGCCTCGGTTCCCTCATCTGTGAAACGGAGATGAAGAACGTGAGCCCCAAGTGGGACAATCTGATGAGCCTGATAACCTGTATCTCCCCCAGGGCTTAGAACAGTGCTTGGCACATAGTAAGCGCTTAACAAATACCATCACTATTAATTATTATTGGTTTTGATTCTGCATATTGGTCCGTGCTGGGGTCCCACTCCCATCTGACAGCCAGCCATGCCACCTTCCTTTCTAATAATAATAAGTGTGGCTCAGTGGCACGGGCCGAGGGGTCAGAGATCATGGATTCAAATCCCAGCTCCGCCGCTTGTCAGCTGTGTGACTTTGGGCAAGTCACTTCACTTCTCTGTGCCTCATTTCCCTTGTCTGCAAAATGGGGATTAAGACTGTGAGCCCCATGTGGGACAACTTGATCACCTTGTATCCCCCTGACGCTCAGACAGTGCTTTGCACATAGTAAGCACTTAACAAATGCCAACATTATTATTATTATTATAATGCATTTATTAAGCGCTTACTATGTGACAAGCACTGTTTTAAGCGCTGGGATAGATATAGGGTGATCAGATTGTCCCAAGTGGGGCTCACAGCCTTAATCCCCATTTTACAGATGAGGTAACTGAGGTACAGAGAAAAAAAAAATGTTGGTATTTGTTAAGCATTTACTATGTGCAGAGCACTGTTCTAAGCACTGGGGTAGATACAGGGTCATCAGGTTGTCCCACGTGAGACTCACAGTCTTCATCCCCATTTTACAGATGAGGGAACTGAGGCACAGAGAAGTGGAGTGACTTGCCCACAGTCACACAGCTGACAAGGGCAGCTGACAAGATCTGCCCTTTCCTCTCCACCCAAACGACTACCTTACTGCTACAGGCTCTGGTAATATCCCGGCTAGACTACCGTGTCAGCCTTCTCTCCGCTCTCCCTTCCTCCTCTCTCTCCCCACTCCGGTCTATTCTTCACTCCGCTGCCCGGCTCATCTTCCCGCAGAGACGCTCTGCGCCTGTCACTCCCTTTCTTAAAAACCTCCAGTGGTTGCCCATCGACCTTCGCACGAAACAAAAACTCCTCACTCTAGGCTTCAAGGCTGTCCATCACCTCGCCCCTTCCTACCTCTCCTCCCTTCTCTCTTTCCACCGGTCACCCCGCAAGCTCCGCTCCTCCGCCACCCACCTCCTCGCCGTCCCCCGTTCTCGCCTATGCCGCCGTCCACCCCCGGGCCACGTCCTCCCCCGGTCCCGGAACGCCCTCCCTCCTCACCTCTGTCAAACTCATCCTCTTCCCCTCTTCAAAACCCTACTTAAAGCTCACCTCCTCCGAGAGGCCTTCCCAGACTGAGCTCCCCTTTTCCCTCTGCTCCCTCTACCCCCCCTTCTCCTCTCCACAGCTAAACCCTCTTCTCCCCCCTTTCCCTCTGCTCCTCCCCTTCTCCCTTCCCCTCCCCTCGGCACTGTACTCGTCCGCTCAACTGTATCTATCTTCATCACCCTATTTATTTTGTTAATGAGCTGTACATCACCTTGATTCTATTTATTTGCTATTCTTTTAATGAGACGTTCTTCCCCTGGATTCTGTTTATCGCCATTGTTCTTGTCTGCCTGTCTCCCCCTATTAGACTGTAAGCCCATCAGAGGGCAGGGGCTGTCCCTATCTGTTGCGACCTGTCCATTCCAAGCGCTTAGTAGAGTGTTCTGCACGTAGTAAGCGCTCAATAAATACTATTGAATGAATGAATGAATGCACAAGGGGCAGGGTCGGGAAGTGAAGTGAGTTGCCCAAAGTCACACAGCTGACAAGTGGCGGAGCCGGGATTAGAACCCACGATCTCTGACTCCCAAGCCCGGGCTCTTTCCACTGAGCCGCACTGCTTTCTCCACTCCCTTCTCCCTGTTTATACTGTTAGATTGTGAGCACCCCAGTGGGGGCAGTTGGGGGGTACTCGCAATCTAACACTCCCCTACTCCCCTCCAAGGGCCAGGGACCATGGTCTAATTCCCATCTGTGTAATCTCCGCCAGCACTTAGCACGGTACCCTGCACACAGGAAGCATCTGATAAATACCGTGCCTCCTCTACCCAAAGAAAAGCCCAGATGGGCAGGCCGGGAACTGGAACACAGACGGACCTCCCACTGAACAGAAAAGATCCAAAGATGTAGAGGGCTGAGGACAAGTTGAGAAGCTCCGGTAATAAAATGGTAATAATGATAATAATTTTGGCATTTGTTAAGCGCTTACTACGTGCCGAGCACTGTTCTAAGCGCTGAGTAGACAAGGTCATCAGGTTGTCCCACGTGGAGCTCACAGTCATTCATTCATTCATTCAATAGTATTTATTGAGCACTTACTATGTGCAGAGCACTGTACTAAGCGCTTGGAATGAACAAGTCGGCAACAGATAGAGACGGTCCCTGCCGTTTGACGGGCTTACGGTCTAATCGGGGGGATGGACGGACGAGAACGATGGCGATAAATAGAGTCGAGGGGAAGAACGGTCTTCATCTCCATTTTACAGATGAGGGAACTGAAGCACAGAGAAGTTAAGTGACTTGCCCCAAGTCACGCGGTTAAGTGGCAGGGCCAGGATTAGAACCCACGACCTCTGACCCCCCGGCCCGTGCTCTTTCCACTGAGCCAGGCCGCTTCTCGGTACTGAGAAAAGGATGCAACCAGATCGAGAGAGTAAATGCATCAGGGTGTTGAGACGCAGGGTGGCCCAGTGGATAGAGAAGCAGCGTGGCTCGGTGGAAAGAGATCGGGCTTGGGAGTCAGAGGTCATGGGCTCGAATCCCGACTCTGCCACTTGTCAGCTGGGTGACTGTGGGCAGGTCACTTCACTTCTCTGTGCCTCGGTTATCTCATCTGGAAAATAGGGGTTAGGACTGTGAGCCTCATATGGGACAATCTGATGACCCTGTATCTCCCCCAGCTGTTAGTACAGTGCTCTGCACATAGTAAGCGCTTAACAAAGCGCTAGGAGAAGCAGCGTGGCTCATTGGAAAGAGCCCGGGCTTGGGAGTCAGAGGTCATGGGTTCGAATCCCGGCTCTGCCACTTGTCAGCTGTGTGACTTTGGGCAAGTCACTTCACTTCTCTGGGCCTCAGTTACCTCATTTGTAAAATGGGGATTAACTGTGAGCCTCACGTGGGACAACCTGATGACCCTGTATCTCCCCCAGCGCTTAGAACAGTGCTCTACACATAGTAAGCGCTTAACAAATACCAACATTGTTATTATTATTATTATTAAGGCCAGACCTGGGAGTCAGAAGGACCTGGCTTCTGATCCTGGCTCTGTCATTTGTCTGCTGTGGGACTTTGGACGGGACACTTCACTTCTCTATGCTTCGGTTCCCTCACCTGTACAACGGGGATTAAGACTGTGAGCCCCATGTGGAACAGGAAGTGTGTCCTATCTATCTGATTAGTTTTTATCTATCCCAGCACTTGGTACAGTGCTTGGCATTGAGTCAGAACTTAACAAAATGGGAGAAGCAGCGTGGCTCAGTGGAAAGAGCCCGGGCTTGGAAGTCAGAGGTCATCGGTTCGAATCCCGGCTCCGCCACTTGTCAGCTGGGTGACTGTGGGCAAGTCACTTCACTTCTCTGAGTCTCAGTTCCCTCATCTGTAAAATGGGGATTAAAACTATGAGCCCCACATGGGAGAATCTGATCACCTTGTATCTACCCCAGCGCTTAGAACAGTGCTCTGCACATAGTAAGCACTTAAATACCAACACTGTTATGATTATTATTAAAAAAAAAAAAAGGTGTGTTTGTGAAGGGATGAACATTCTTGACTGTGACGCCAGATTCCCTATTCTAGGCTGTGAACTCACCGTAGGCATGGAATGTCACTGTTTATTGTTGTACCGTACTTTCCCAAGCGCTCAGTACAGTGTTCTGCCCACACAGTAAGTGCTCAGTAAATACTATGAATGAACGAATGAACATGAGTCCCTCAGGACTGTAATCTCATTGTGGACGGGGAATGTGTCTGTTATATAGTTGTTTGTAATAATAATGTTGGTATTCGTTAAGCGCTTACTATGTGCAGAGCACTGTTCTAAGCGCTGGGGGTGATACAGGGTAATCGGGTTGTCCCACGTGAGGCTCACAGTTAATCCCCATTTTACAAATGAGGTAACTGAGGCACAGAGAAGTGAAGTGACTTGTCCAAAGTCACACAGCTGACAAGTGGCAGAGCCGGCATTCGAACCCATGACCTCTGACTCCCAAGCCAGGGCTCTTTCCACTGAGCCACGCTGCTTGTCTGTATTCTCTTGTATTCTCCCAAGTGTTTAGTACAGTGTTCTGCACACCAGTAACACTCAATGAATGCAACTGAACGAATGAATGGACAAATCACTAAGAGGATAAAATGATCGCTTAATAAAAAGCACATCCGGGCTGATGCTGGCCGATGCTTAGACAGATGGAGGAGCAAACATTTTGATATCCTCTCTCCTTCATCTCCCTGGTCAAATCAGAGGAGACTAAGGGGAAAATGAGGGAGGCCAAAACAGTCCAAGACTTAGTCCTTCCTCATAATAATAATTTGGTATTTGTTAAGCGCTTACTATGTGCGGAGCACTGTTCTAAGCGCTGGGGAGATACAGGGTAATCGAGGTTTGTCCCATGTGAGGCTCACAGTCTTAACTCGCATTTTCCAGATGAGGGAACTGAGGCACAGAGAAGTCAGTCACCCAGCTGACCGGTGGCGGAGCGGGGATGCCGAACCCATGACCTCTGACTCCAAGGCCGGGCTCTTTCCGCTGAGCCACCCGCTTCCCTATTCAATTCTGACTTGGCAAAAGGCCCTAGGAGGTGTTCAAGGTGCAAAAGCCCAAAGATACAAGCCAAGGGGCCTCCCAAGGCGATAAGGCGTCACTTATCACCCGCTTTATCTTCGAATCCAAGCCACCGTTACCCCTAACCCCTCTACGGGCCGACAGCGGGCATCTGATCGAAAGGCTTTTGTCTGTTACTCCCAGACAGGCCAGCTCACTGTCCGGAAAACTCCCTTCATGACAACCGAAACAAACGTTTGGAAAGAAATGCAAAATAAATCATCCTGATAACTGCGGTATTGGTTAGCGTTTACTGTGTGCCAGGCCCTGTACTAAGCACTGGGTAGATACAAGCAAAATCGGGGCGGGACGCAGTCTCCGTCCACACGGGGCTCACGGTCCTCGATCCCATTTATTACGGATGGGGGAACTGAGGCAGGGACAAGTGAAGTGACTCGCCCAAGTCACGCAGCGGGTCGGGAAGAGAAACTTCCGACTTCCAGGCCCGTGAGTCCGGGCACGATATCCCGCCGGTACAAACGTTAAGTACCTGTGTACTTCTTGCCGACTCATTCCGTGGGACGGCGCGCAAAATCATAAATGGTGTTTATTCCTATTAATCCTAAGGAGAAGAGCTGGACAAAAAACCATCACCATGTTGTCACCGTACGTAGCTCTACAGGCAACCGCAACACCCTTTCGCTCTGTTGCCCAGTCAGCATCTCACGGCCGTTCCTAAGGAGCAGACAAGCGGGTCTTTTTCAATCAACTGGTAAATGATCGAGGCAGCTAGGCGGAAGGACATTGAAAATGGACGCAATCCCTCTTTCGCGTGACAGATGGTCATCCCTCGTGATATCGGCTTTCCAGGAGAACGGGCACAGGGTCCAACGGTATTTACCGAGCGCTCACCTGCGTGCGGAGGCACTGTACTAGGGCTCGGGAGAGTAAAGTACAACAGTTGATAGCCGCGCTTGGCCGCCCACAATGGGTTGACGGTCTAGGGATGTTGTCTTTGGCGGTCACGGATCATTCATCCATACCCAGTCGCCATCTGCCAAGATCTAATCCGGCATTTGTGAACTGTCCGATCCACAAGAGTCCTTCCCTTCTAGATCAATTCTCTCCCACTCACCCTTCCGGCCATCGTGGCTCAGTGGAAAGAGCCCGGGCTTGGGAGTCGGGGGTCATGGGTTCGAATCCCGGCTCTGCCACCTGTCAGCTGGGTGACTGTGGGCAAGTCACTTCACTTCCCGACTCTGCCCCTTGTCAGCTGTGGGACTGTGGGCAAGTCACTTCACTTCTCGGGGCCTCAGTTCCCTCATCTGTAAAAGGGGGATGAAGACTGTGAGCCTCACGTGGGACAACCTGATTCCCCTGTGTCTACCCCAGCGCTCAGAACAGTGCTCTGCACATAGTAAGCGCTTAACAAATACCAATATTATTATTATTATTATCCTCTATTCTATATCTATATTATACTTGGACCACAGTCAGACATTTTAAGCCACGTGTGGAAGTTAAGCTGTGGCTTAGACAGTCCTGGTCTAGACTGGAAGCTCACTGGGGGGAGGGAAATTTGTCTCTTTATTGTTGTTAATTAATGATAATAATTATGGTACTCGTTAAGCGCTTACTATGTGCCAAGCGCTGGAGTAGATACAAGTTCATCAGGTTGGACACAGTCCCTGCCCCCCATGGGGTTCACAGTCTTTATCCCCATTTGACAGATGAGGTGGCTGAGGCCCAGAGAAGTGACTTGCCCAAGGTCACAGGTGCCGGGATTAGAACCCAGGTCCTTCTGACTCCTAGGCCTTTGCTCTATCCACTAAGCCACATGGCTTCATATGCAAATCCTACTCGATTGCCCCCCTTGAAGGAGATGTGCTTAGAGAAGCAGCGTGGCTCAGTGGAAAGAGCCCGGGCTTGGGAGTCAGAGGTCATGGATTCTAATCCCGCTTCTGCCACTTGTCCTCTGTGTGACTTTAGGCAAGTCACTTCACTTCTCTGTGCCTCAGTTACCTCTTCTGTAAAATGGGGATGAAGACCGTGAGCTCCACGGGGGACAACCTGACTACCTCCTATCTACTCCAGCGCTTAGAACAGTGCTCGGCACATAGTGAGCGCTTAACAAATACCAATATTATTATTATTTCACTGAGGCTTTAACGGTAGGGAGGGAAACGATCGTCTGTCAGATGTGAAGCAGCGTGACTCAGTGGAAAGAGCAAGGGCTTGAGAGTCAGAGGTCATGAGTTCGAATCCCGGCTCTGCCACTTGTCAGCTGGGTGACTGCGGGCAAATCACTTCACTTCTCTGTGCCTCAGTTCCCTCATCTGTAAAATGGGGATTAACTGTGAGCCTCACGTGGGACAACCTGATTATCCTGCATCTACCCCAGCGCTCAGAACAGTGCTCGGCACATAGTAAGTGCTTAACAGATACCAACATTATTATCATTATGTGAAGAGGTAGGGAGCTCCAGGCCAGAGGCAGGGCGTGGGCGAGGGGTCGGCGAGAGAGACGAGATCGAGGTACAGCGAGTAGGTTGGTGTTAGAGGAGCACAGGAAATGTGCTGGGTTGTCATCACTTTAAAAATGAAAACCGACACGACCTCGTGTGTCTATACCACTGAAGTGAGACGTTTTCCCTCGATTTCTTCACGCAGGCCTCTTCAACACCTAATGCAATCCCTGAAACTATCTATTTTTAGAGAGAACGCTGGAAAATTTCACTCACTCCAATTTAAAGCGTTTGAGATCCCAGGAGGCATTCAATTATTAGGGGTTTCCAATTCCAGCAGAATTGTGTCAGCCATTCAGAAGTAACAAGGCACGTAGGTGGAATTATTAGATGCAATTTCCATATCAATCTCAATTTGCTTGGAATTTCACTCTTCTGCTCCAAACTCTTAGGAGGAGGTCGTAAGGGAACAGATGGTGTTTCCTGAACTAAAAACATCGGATTTTAGACCTGTAATGCCATCGGTTATTCAGACTCCGAGCACCTAAAAAAGCGATCTTAATCTGTGGTAATAAAAGGTGGCTTTGAGAAATATAATATAGCATATTTATCAGCTTGGGCACCCCATTCGATAAGAAACCAAAGTAGGAGTATTTACTGAACACCCACTGGGGGTAATATGCTGTGTTAAGGTCCTGGAAAGAAAAGAACAGAAAGGTAGCACATTCCCTGCTCCCTTGAAGCTTACTCTCTAAAGGCAAGTCAAGCATAAAATTATTTTCAGAGTAATCTAAAGAGGTAATTGAACATTCATAATTTACACAAGTACTGAAGATGAGTTTAAGTTGGATAGCACTAGTAATAATGTGTAGCATTTGTGAAGCGCTTTCTGTGTGCCAGGCACTGTACTGAGCACTGGGATAGATACAAGATAATCAGGATGTACACAGTCCTTGTCCCACTTAGGGTAACCCAGTCTCGATCTCCATTTTACAGATGAGGTCACTGAGGCCCAGAGAAGTTAAGCGACTTGCCCAAGGTCACACAGCAGACGAGCGACAGAGCCGGGATTAGAACCCGGATCTTTCTGGCTCCCGGGCCCGTACTCGATCCAACTAGGCCATGATGCTACAGATCTTCCAGGCCTGGTGGATTTCTAAAAATAATGGCAGTAATTCGGGTATCTGTAAGCTCTTCCTATACGCCAAGAATTATTGTATTATAGTGTACTCTCCCAAGAGCTTAGTACAGTGCTTTGCACCATAGTAAGTGCTCAATAAATACGATTGAATGAATTAATGAATGAAGATCCATCCCAAGTTCTGGGACAGATATGATCAGATCAGACCCAGTCGCCATCCAACACGGGGCTCAAGTATTATTGTATTATATTGTACTTTCCCAAGCGCTTAGTACAGTGCTTTGCACCATAGTAAGTGCTCTATAAATACGATTGACTGCATTAATGAATGAAGAACTATCCCAAGTTCTGGGATAGATATGATCAGATCAGACCCAATCGCCATCCAACACGGGGCTCAGGGGCTCAGGGGGAGAAAAAGAGAAAATATCTTATCCCCGTTTTCCGCAGATGATGAAACTGAGACCCAAAGAGAAGTGACTTGCTCAAGGTCATACAGCAGACAAGAGGTGGAACTGGCAATAGAACCCAGGTCTCCTGACTCCCAGGCCCGTGGGCTTTCCACAAGGCCACGCTGCTTCTCTAAACTGACTAGGGCTCATTCAATGATTCGATCGCATTTATTGAGCGCTTACTGTGCGCAGAGCACTGTACTAAGCGCTTGGAAAGTACAATTCGGCAACAGATAGAGACAATCCCTACCCAACAACGGGCTCACAGTCTAGAAGGGGGGAGACAGACAACAAAACAAGTAGACGGGCATCAAGAGCATCGAATCCCGGCTCGGTCACTTGTCAGCTGTGTGACTTTGGGCAAGTCACTTAACTTCTCGGTGCCTCAGTTGCCTCATCTGTAAAATGGGGATGCAGACTGTGAACCCCACGTGGGACAACCTGATTCCCCTGTGTCTACCCCAGCGCTTAGAACGGTGCTCGGCACATAGTAAGCGCTTAACAAATACCAACATTATTAATAGCTCTGAGTTGGGATGCTGGAAATTGGCTGGGGAAGGCTTACTGGAGGAGGTGGGCTTTCTGGAGAGCTTTATTAATCATAATAAAAATGGGCAGGACTGTGGCTGATTGATTTGGTAAAGGAAGATACTCTGAGGTGGGGGAACAGTGTGAAAGGGGGTGGATGAGCAGTGTCTGAGCACTTTATTCTGGTAGTTATAATAATAGTGATGATAATAATAATGGTATTTAAGTGCTCACTATGTGTCAAACACTGTTCTAAGTGCTGGGGTGGGTACAGGCTGTCCGACATGGGGCTCTCAGTCTTAATCCCCATTTTACAGTTGAGGTAACCGAGGCCCAGAAAATTGAAGTGACTTGCCCAAGGTCACAAAGCAGGCAGGTGGGGGAGCCGAGATTAGAATCCAGGTCCTTCTGCCCCCCAGGCCCGTGCTCTTTCCACTAGACCACACCGCCGGTTTCCCTCGGCAGTTCCACACTGGGGGTTTCAGACTTCTCCAAAACACCGCCACAAACCAGTTCAGTTCCTAGGAAACACAGTGATACCGTTTCCTCAGTAGCTTTAACGTAGCATCTAGAAAGGCGCACCAGCCTTATTCATTCATTCAATGGTATTTATTGAGCGCTTACTGTGTGCCGAGCACTGTGCCGAGCACTGGGAAAGCACAATTCAGCCTCCCCACGTCCCCTGAGGTACAGCAATCAGCTTGGTCAAGAAATAACAGATAACAGGATAAATAAGAAGGTAAATAATAAGATAAATAATAAATAATAGGAGAAATAGTGTGGCTTAGTGGATAGAGCCCAGGCCTGGGAGTCGGAGGACCTGGGTTCTAATCCCGGCTCCGTCCCTTACCTGCTGTGTGACCTCGGGCAAGTCACCTTCATTTCTCTGTGCCTCGGGCACCTCATTCATTCACCATTTATTCAATCGCATTTATTGAGTGCAAAGCACTGTACTAAGCACTCGGGAGAGTGCACTATACCAATAAACAGACACACTCCCTATCCACAATGAGCTCACAGTCTGGGAATTAAAGCTGTAAACCCCAATTAGGACATGGACGGTGTCCAAACTGATTATCTTCTCTCTAGCCCAGTGCTTAGTACAGTGCTTGGCACATAGCAAGCGCTTAAATACCATAAGAAAAGGTGGTATTTTCCTAAACAACGCTAAAATACCACAGGATGCGTTAGTCTGATAGATCAAGCTTTCAAAGAGAGGGCGACGATTAAATGTGCAAAAAGTGGAATCGGAGATTATAGGGAGAAACACGGAGTGTCTCGCGGAGTCTTCAAGAGGCTAGGATGTCCTGGAAGCTGAGAGGAAAGGAGAGGTCACAAAGAAGCAGCGCGGCTTAGTGGAAAGAGCCCGGACTTGGGAGCCAGAGGTCATGGGTTCGAATGCCGGCTCTGCCACTTGTCAGCTGGGTGACTGTGGGCGAGTCACTTCACTTCTCTGGGCCTCAGTTCCCTCATCTGTAAAATGGGGATGAAGACTGTGAGCCCCACGAGGGACAACGTGATCACCTTGTATCCCCCAGCGCTTAGAATAGTGCTTTGCACCTAGTAAGCGCTTAACGGATACCACCATTATTATTATTATTACCTATATATACCAAAGTGGCCTTCTAATCTAATCGACTTAGATTAGCATATTCTGGCAGCCCGGCAGGTAGGTGGATAGAGACCGTAACGACGAGAATGGAAGAACCCTGAACCCTGAAAAAGGTTGCGGATTAGGATGGAGGACAGGACGTTCTGGACAGAGTATATCCATGGAGTCGCTACGAATACCAACAAAAAAAAAAGAGGAGAGATTGGGGCAGGTAGCCAAGAGAGTCAACAGTAGCCACATCACAGGTACTTTGGATTTTGAAGCCCGCCAGCGCGGCTCAGTGGAAAGAGCACGGGCTTTGGAGTCAGGGCTCATGAGTTCGAATCCCAGCTCTGCCACTTGTCAGCCGTGTGACTGTGGGCAAGTCACTTCACTGGGCCTCAGTTCGCTCATCTGTAAAATGGGGATTAAGACTGTGAGCCCCACGTGGGACAACCTGATTCCCCTGTGTCTACCCCAGCGCTTAGAACAGTGCTCGGCACATAGTAAGCGCTTAACAAATACAAATACCAGGACCAGTCACGGACAATATAAAGGGATCAGAAACCTGATCACTTTAAGCAGGAAGGAGGGGTGATGCATAAGAGAGGCAGAGAGGAGAGGAAATAGTGGATGGGAAGAGACAGAAAGAAGGGGGCGGGGGGAATAAAGGGAGATGAAGTTCCTTGAGAGCGGAGACCATGTTTACTAATGTATTCTCCCAAATAATTAAATAGAGCATGGGCCCGGGGGCGGAGTGGGGGGTCAAAAGGCCCTGGGTTCTAATCCCGGCTCCACACTTGTCTGTTGTGTGGTCTCGGCCAAGTCGCTTCACTTCTCCGTGCCTCAGTTACCTCCTCTGTAAAATGGGGACGGAGACTGTGAGCCCCTTACGGGAAAGGGACTGTGCCCAACCTGATTGGCTCGTATCCACCCCAGCGCTCAGTGCGGTGTCTGGCACATAGTGAGCGCTTAACAAATGCCACAATTCTTCTTGATGTTATGATGCTGGGGCTCACAGCCTCGTTCCCCATTTTTACAGATGAGGTGACTGAGGTTAGGAGGTTTGGCTTGCTGCGCAGAGGAATGGTCAATCACTGGAGGTTTTTGAGGAGCGGAGGGGACGTGCAGAAAGACATTTGAGAAAAATGATACGGGCGGCCGAGGGAAGTATGCACTGGAGGGGGAGTATAAGTGGGGAAGAAAGTGAGGAGGCTGATGCAACAGTCATATTAATAATAATCACGGTACTTGTTGAGCGCTTACTATGTGCCAAGCACTGTTCTAAGCGCTGGGGCAGTACAAGTGAATGAGATTGGACACAGTCCCCGGTCCCACCTTGGGCTCACCCTCTAAATCCCCATTTCTTACCGATGAGGTAACTGAGGCCCAGAGAAGGAAGTGACTTGCCCAAAGTCACATGGCAGACACACGGCGGAATCGGGATTAGAACCCACGACCTTCTGACTCCCAGGCCCGCGCTCGATCCACTGCGCCGAGCCGCTTCACTGGTCATACCACGGCACGACAGGTGCCTGAACCGGTGTGGTGGCCATTTGGATGGTGAGGCCGGGGCAAATTCTGGACAAGTTGTAGAGGAAAAGACTACGGTATTCACTGAGTGCAAAGCACTGTGCTGAGTACTCGGGAGAGTGAACTAGAACAATAAATAAACACGCTCCCTGTCCACAACGAGCTCGCAGTCTGGGGATTAAGACTGTAAACCCCAATTAGGACATGGACTGTGACCAAGCTGATGACTAACTGTACATGGGGATTGGATTTCATTCATTCAATCGTATTTATTGAGCGCTTACTGTGTGCAGAGCACTGTACTAAGCGCTTGGAAAGTACAATACAGCCAGCAATAAGAGAGGCAATCCCTGCCCCCAGTGGGCTCCCAGTCTAGAGAGGAAGCAGCGTGGCCTATTAGAAAGAGCAAGGACCTGGGAGTCGGAGGCCATGGGTTCTACTCCGGCTCCACCACTTGTCTGCTCTTTGACCTTGGGCAAATCACTTTATTTCTCCGTGCCTCAGTTCCCTCATCTGTAAAATGGGGATTAAGACTGGGAGCCCCGTGTGGGACAGGGACCGTGGCCAACCCGTGCGTCAGCACTTAGAACAGTGCCTGGCACATAGTAAGTGCTGAACAAATACCATTATTATTATTATTAGGAAAGTGCGAAGGGCAACTGTCAAGATTGTAGGCTTGAAAGATGGGAAAGAAGGGTGTCACTACCCACGAGATAGATGAAAGAGCTATTTGGGTGGGAAATCGAGGAGTTTGGTTTTGGACGTACGAAGCTTGAGGTGCTGGCGGGACATCATAATAATGTTGGTATTTGTTAAGCACTTACTATGTGTAGAGCACTCTTCTAAGCCCTGGGGTAGATACAGGGTAATCAGGTTGTCCCACCTGAGGCTCACAGTTAATCCCCATTTTACAGATGAGGTAACTGAGGCACCGAGAAGTGAAGTGACTTGCCCACAGTCACACAGCTGACAAGTGGCAGAGCTGGGATTTGAACCCATGACCTCCGACTCTAAAGCCCGGGCTCTTTCCACTAAGCCACGCTGCTTCTCTATGTAGGATTTTCCTGGAGGCAGAAGGAGACTGTAAGAGCGTCCCTCTGGACTGTACACTCATTGTGGACAGGGAACGTGCCTGTTTCTTGTTATACCGTACTCTCCCAAGCGCTCAGTACAATGCTCTGCACACAGGAAGCGCTCGATAAATATAATCGAATGAATCAATGAATGAAAGGAGAGGTGAGATTGCAAAGAAAGAGACAGGGATTAGGGCTGGTAGTCTCTAGACTGGAAGCTCACTGTGGGCAGGGAATGTGTGTGTCTGTTTACTGTTGTATTGTACTCTCCCACGCGCTTAGTACAGCGCTCTGCACACAGGAAGCGCTCAATAAATAAGACTGGTGAGGTATAAGTGGGAGTCACAGAGAGAGGGCAATTGACACTACAGGATAATAATAATAATAAATGTTGGTATTTGTTAAGTGCTTACTATGTGCCAAGCACTGCTCTAAGTGCTGGGGTAGGTACAGGGTTGTCCCACGTGGGACTCGCAGTCTCAATCCCCATTTTACAGGAGAGGTCACAGGCCCAGAGAAGGGAAGTGACTTGCGCAAGGTCACACAGCAGACAAGTGGCAGAGGCGGGATTAGAACCCACGCCCTCTGACTCCCAGGCCCGTGCTCATGCCAGTAGGCCACGCTGCTTAATGAGCTTCCCCTGGGAGTCAAAATGGAGCGGGAAGAGGAGGGAAATTTCAACAGAACCTTGAGGAAAACCCACAGGAAAGAGGGTGGGAGGCGGAGGAAGAGCCCCTCGAAAAGACAGAAACCGAGCCACCATAAAGGCTGCTTCTTGATCGGGCCCGGCGGCAGATCAGCTCAGCGGATCTCCTAGCTCTTCTTATTAAAGGAAAAGGCTGTAGTTTCCTTTCGCCATTAAATAGCAACCGAATGAAAGAATTCATCATCACGAAAGAATAGAAAGAGCGGCTCGTTTCGACCATTTGCCCGCACAACTGCCAGGTGAAGCGGCTGGGAGTAAAGAAAGTAAAAGAGACCGTGGAGTACGAAGGGAGGGTGGTGAGATCATTTAAGGGCCACCTCGGCTTGTCGGTGATGGAAGCGAAACAGAATGATGAGTGATGGCTAGCGGGAGCAGAAAAATCCAATACGAGAAACAGAAACGTCTGGCCCCTTGGTTATTTCGCTTTTCCCGATCCCTCATGAAATTTTTATTGTAAGTGATTTTTTATTGAATGTAAATTAATTGACTGAAAAAGGCCACAGCATTTAAGCAATCTTTAGCGAGGCAAGAATCCTTTTTTAGATGTTTCATCATTGGCAGACATCTGCAATTTACCACATTGTGGATTTGCAGCTCCCTACCTAGGGAGATCAGAGAATATCAAAGGATGAGTGACTTCCTCCCCCGCCTCCCCCACCAGGGCAAGATTACTTAAAATCTTCGAGAAACAACACTTGAAAACGGTTTTCAGAAGACAGGCAAACAATATCGGTAATGATGAATGCAATCTTATTCCAAAGACCTTTTCAAATTGCTTGCCACCAGATAAAATTCCCAGACCAACCTACCGAGAAACCATTTCCCCAACGGATATCGAGGGGCCAAGAGACGACAACAAAAAAATGAAAACCAAGCTATAAAATCTTCATCCATCCCCAAAAAGCAACACACAAGTAGTCATTGATTTATCATCGGAAGAAGTTAATTTTTTTTTAAATCTCTATATTCTCATTACTTTCGGAGCATAACCAGAAAACATCATCATGACCCACTGTGAAATATTCCAAGCTTAATCTAACCTAGTTAACGCCGCACATCTTTTCAAATCTTTTTCAAATATATTTCTAGGGTACTTAAGAATGTATACTAAACTCTTGCTTAAAATTGTCACCGAGTATGATCTTTTACGATGGGAGAAACTAATACCCGTTAGAAGATCAGCATTCTCCCCCGTCAACAACACGACTCCGCCAAACAGAGTAGGCTGAGATCCGACTCTTGGTCCTTCATTTTATTGACTATAAAACCGTTCTGCTCCACAGGATAGCGGCGGCACATCTAACATAAATGGCAAGTTCAAATTAAATGAGGTTTTTACATGCCCCATGGTATCCTCTGGCTTGGGCCTGGAGGGCTGATTCCTTCTCCGCCGCCTAGTTTCTCCATTTCCATTTACCGATTTGAATTTACAGACTGTCGTCCACTACATCCTAGTAATTTTTGCAAGGAACGAGGGACCAGAAAAATGATTTTACACGGCTCGCTGGGGGCAGGGGACGCGTCTGCCGTTACCGTGTTCTCTCCGAAGCGCTTAGTACAGTGCTCTGCACCCGGTAAGCACAATAAACAGGACTGATGGATTTCAAATGCCGTACTGCCCATGGCGGATGTGCAGGCTGTTGGATCTCAAAAGCATTTAAGGCTGTTCAAGCGAAACAAAATCAAACTGATTCTGCAGGGTTTTTCTGCCTAAGGTACTTCAGGTTTTCCATTTTTAATAACGTGCCTTTGAATGCACCACTTTCATTTCAAATGAACGTGTGTTTTTTTTCCCTGGGGGGAGGAGGGGGAAGAGGACTGCTCTTTTAAATTGAATATTAGTCCCGAAATACGGTGAAAGTGAACATCTTCTTTGTCAAATACTGCAATTCATAAGGGTATAAGGTCAAGAAGGTGAATGCAGATGCACGGGGAAGAGAAACTAAGACATTTGAGAATAGGGAAGTGAAGAGCCGGAAAAGAAAAACAAGTCGAATCATGAAGAGTGGACATGTATGCGGAATGGAGCAAGAAAAATGGAAAGGAGGGGGGCACAGAAGGAATGAAGCAAGGGAGGGACAAAGAAAAGAGAAAGGCAGCGAATCGCTAGTGATGTTAAAGGTAGCAGGCACCAAGTCAGATCTGAAGATCTGTTTTGTTTTGCAGTCTGTCTCCCCCTTTTAGACCGTGAGCCCGTCGTTGGGCAGGGATTGTCTCTATCTTGTCCATTCCAAGCGCTTAGTACAGTGCTCTGCACACAGTAAGCACTCAATAAATACCTCTGAATGAATGAAGATGCCCCAGGAGCCTCTAAGGCAGCCCCGGAGATGAGTTGATTCTCATTCAGGCTGCGTAAACAACACCAAGCAATCCATTCTTGGCTTTTGGATGCCAAGGAGTGGCAAGATGGGATTTTCCAATGATTTATCAATAACAATAAAAACAACAACAATAACGATAGTGTTTGCTTACTACGTGCCAAGCACTGTTCTAAGCACTGGGGTACCGGATTGATCGACAGAAGAGTTAAGATAGGTTGATTTAGCTGGAACAATTTTTTCTTCTTAATTGGCACTTGTTAAGCTCTTACTGGGTGCCAGGCACTGTACTAAGCGCTGGGGTAGATACAAGCTCATCGGGTTGGACACAGTCCGTGTCCCACGTGGGGCTCACAGGCTTAACCCCCATTTTAAAGATGAGGTCACTGAGGCACAGAGAAGTTAAATGACTTGCCCAAAGTCACACAGCTGACACATCTGAATCCCTCTCTGGACTTTGAGGGTATTGTGAGCGGCAGACGTGTCTGCCAACCGTACTGTATTGTATTCTCCCAAGCGCTTAGCTCAGTGCTCCGCACAGAGTAGGCGCTCAATAAATAAGACTGATTGATTGAGGGAAAGAAGCCAGCAGAGCCAAGGAGTGGGAGAAAAACCAGCCCCCGCTAGACGGATCACAGTGCTAGCACCAAAAGCAGAGAGGGGGAGAGGCACAATCGATAAGCTGGTGGGCACGTCTGCTTATTCTACTGTATCAATCAATGGTATTTATTAATGATAATAATGATGGTATTTGTTAAGTGCTTACTATGTGCCAAGGAGTAGTCTAAGCGCTGCGGTAGAAACAAGCTAATCAGGTTGGACACAGTCCCTGTCCCACTTGGGTTCAGTCTCCATCCCCATTTTCCAGATCCGGTCAGTGAGGCCCAGAGAAGTGAAGTGAATTGGCCAAGGCCACACAGCGGACATGCGGAGGAGGCGGGATCAGAACCCATGACCTCCTGACTCTCAGGCCTGTGCTCGCTCCACTACGCAGCGTGAGAAGCAGAGCGGCTTGGTGGAAGAGCCCGGGCTCGGGAGTCGGAGGACGTGGGTTTGAATCCCGGCTCGGCGACTTGGCAGCTGTGTGACTCTGGGCGAGTCACTTCACTCCTCTGGGCCTCAGTGACCTCATCTGTCAAATGGGGATGAAGACGGTGAGCCCCACGTGGGACCCTGTGATCACCTTGTATCTACCCCAGCGCTTAGGACAGTGCTTGGCCCATAGTAAGCGCTCAACAAATACCATCATTATTATACCAACCGGGTGCAGAGCCCTGTACTAAGCACGTGGGAGAGTCCAGTACGGAGTCGGGCAACAATCTTCCCGCCCATGACGAGTCTAGAAGGGCTCGTAATCTTGGCCCACACCTCGCGCTCGGTACCTCACGGCGCAGTGGCTACAGCCCGAGCTTGAGAATCAGAAGGTCATGGGTTCTAATCCCACCTCCTCCAGCTTGTCCGCTGCGGGACCCTGAGCGAGTCACTTCCCTGAGCTTCGGTGTCGCTTCCACTGTAAAAGGCCCGGGGGCCTGGGGCAAGCCACTTCCCCGAGCCTCAGTTCCCTCGTCCGTCCAAGGGGGATGGAGCCGGCGAGCCCCGAGATCCCAGAAGCAGACGGCTCGGTGGAAAGGGCCCGGGCTTGTGAGTCAGAGGTCATGGGTTCGAATCCCCCCTCGGCTAAGTTAGCTGTGTGACTTTGGGCAAGTCACTCAACTTCTCTGTGCCTCAGTTCCCTCATCTGTCAAATGGGGAGCCTCACGTGGGACAACCTGATGACCCTGTTATCTCCCCCCGCGCTTAGAACAGCGCTCTGCACATAGTAAGCGCTTAACAAACACCAACATCATTATTAAGAACAGTGCTTGGCCCATAGCAAGCGTTTAACAAACACCGCCGTCATTATTATTTCTAGACCATGCGCCCGTGGTGGGCAGGGCCGGTCTCCCTTGGGTGTCCAACTGTCCTTCCAATCGCTCAGTGCAGGGCTCTGCACACGGCAGGCGCTCAATAAATACCAACATAATTACTATTATTATTATTAATAAATAGGACTGAATGGCTGCATGGCAGCGCTTCGGGCACCGTAAGTGCTTAACCCACAGCGTTATTATGGTGGTGGGGGGGGTTGTGCAGAGAGTGAGCGCTCCATGCGGGGGTCCGCTTGGTTGGGGGGTAGGCAGGCAGGGGATGGGGGGTCAGACAGGGGTCAGACAGGGGTCAGACAGGCCTACCTGAAGGGCACAGTGTTTCCTCAGGCCGGCCCCTGGGCAGAGCCTCCTCGCCATGGTGAGCACACATCGCCAGGCCAGGCCAAATGTTCCCTCTCTCTCGGGGGGGTGGGGAAGAGGTCTCTCTCCTGGGGGGGGTCTCTGTCTGGAGGGGGGTCTCTCCCTCTCTCTTTCTGGGGGCAAGAGGTCTCTCTCCTTGGAGGGGTCTCTGTCTGGGGGGGGTCTCTCCCTCTTTCTGGGGGCGAGAGGTCTCTCTCCTTGGGGGGCCTCTGTCTGGGGGGGGTCTCTCCTTCTCTCTCTCTGGGAGAGGTCTCTCCTCTCCTGGGGAGGGAAGAGGTCTCTCTTCTGGGGGGGGGTCTCTGTCTGGGGGGTCTCTCCTTTTCTGGGGGAGGTCTCTCCTCTCCTGGGGGGGAGAGGTCTTTCTCTCTCCTGGGGGGTCTCTATCTGGGGGGGAATCTCTCCCTCTCCCTGGGGGGGGTTCTCTGTCTCTTTCCTGGGGGGAAGAGGTCTCTCTTCTGGGGGGTCTCTATCTGGGGGGGGTCTCCCCCTCTGTCGGGGGGGGGAAGAGGTCTCTCTCTCCTGGGGGGGTCTCTATCTGGGGGGGTCTCTCCCTCTCTCTGTCTGGGGGGGTCTCTCCTTCTCTCTCTGGGGGAGGTCTCTCCTCTCCTGGGGGGGGGAAAGAGGTCTCTCTCCTGGGGGGTCTCTATCTGGGGGGGTCTCTCCCTCTCCCTGGGAGGGATCTCTCCTCTCCCCGAGGGAGGTCTGTCTCTGTGCCTGGGGGTTGTCTCTCTGCGGAGGGGGGTCTCTTCTATGGGGGGGGTGTCTCTTCTCTCCAGGGGAGGAGGAAGGTGTCTCTCCCCCTCCCCTCTCTCCGGGGGGGGGGGTCCCCCCTCTCTCTCTCTGCCGGGTGGGGGGGGGGCTCCCCCGCCGCCGCCCCTCTCTGCCCCCTCACACACACACACACACACACACACACACGCTTCCCCCTCCCCCCCCCCCCGGTTGTGTCTCCTCAGGCGGGGTCCGGGGGGTGTGAGGCGGTGAAGGCGGTGAAGGCGGCGAGGCGTCCGTGGGCTCGGTGCGATGCGATGCGATGCGATGCGATGCGGTGGGTCGAGTGGCGTCGCCGGCCGCCCGCCCCCCTCACCCCCCCACCCCTTTAAAGGCCCCGCCGCTCTGCCGACAGAAAAAGAGCCGGACCCTTCGCCCTTAAAGGGGAGGACAACGAGAGCGACTGTGCGCCTGCGCCGGCCCCCCAACTCTCCCTCTCCCTCCTTTTCCCTCTCTCTCTCCCTCCCTCCCTCCCTCCTCTCCCTCCCTCCCTCTCCCTCTCTCTCCCTCCCCTCTCTTTCTCCCTCTTTCTCTCTCCTCCCTCTCCCTCCCTCCCTCCCTCCTCTCTCCCCCTCTCTCCCCTCCCTCTCCCTCCCTGTCTCTCTCTCCGCCCTCCCTCCCCCCTCTCCCTCCCTCCCTCTCTCCCTCCCCCTCCCCCCCCCTCTTTCTCTCTCCTCCCTCTCTCTCCCCCCTCTCTTTCCCTCCCTCTCTCCCTCTCCCCTCCCTCTCTCCCTCCCTCTCTCTCCCTCCCTTCTATCCTCCCTCCCTCTCCCTCCCTCTCTCCCTCCCTCTCTCTCCCTCCCTTCTATCCTCCCTCCCTCTCCCTCCTCCTCCCTCCCTCCCTTCCTCTCTCCTTCCCTCTCTCTCCCTCCTCCTCCCTCCCTCCCTTCCTTCCTTCCTCCCTCTCTCTCCCTCCCTTCTTTCCTCCCTCCCTCTCCCTCCTTTTCCCTTCCTCTCCCTCCTTCTCCCTTCCTCTCCCTCCCCCTCCCTTATTTCCTTCCTCCCCCTCCTTCTCCCTCCCCCTCCCTTATTTCCTCCCTCCCTCTCCCTCCCCTTCCCCTCCCTCTCCCTCCCCTTTCCCTCCCTCTCCCTCCCTCTCCCTCCCCTTTCCCTCCCTCTCCCTCCCCTTTCCCTCCCTCTCCCTCCCCCTCTCTCCCCCCTCCCCCTCTCTCCCCCCTCCCTCTCTCTCCCTTTCCCCCCCCAATAATAATAATGTTGGTATTTGTTAAGTGCTGACCATGTGCAGAGCACTCTTCTGAGCGCTGGGGGAGATAAAGGGTCATCAGGTTGTCCCACCTGAGGCTCACAATCTTTAGCCCCATTTTACAGCTGAGGGAACTGAAGCAAAGAGAAGTTGTGACTTGTCACCCAGCTGACAAGTGGAAGAGTGGGAATTCGAACCCATGACCTCCGACTCCAAAGCACGGGCTGTTTTCACTGAGCCACGGTGCTTCTCTCTCCCCCCCCCCATATACGTATATATATACACACTATAAATATGTATATACACACACTATATACTATGATATACTATTTATACCATATAGATATAGATAGATACATACATACATAATGGTGCTATTGGTTAAGCCAGAGGTCTTGTGTTCGAATGCCGGCTCTCCCCCTTGTCAGCTGACTGTGGGCAACTCGCTTCACTTCTCTGGGCCTCAGTTCCCTCATCTGTAAAATGGGGATGAAGACTGTGAGCCTCACGTGGGACAACCTGATGATCCTCGATCTGCCCCAGTGCTTAGAACAGTGCCCCGCACATAGTAGGCACTTAACAAATACAATAGTATTATTATTAAGTGCTTACTTAAGCACTGTTCTGAGCGCTGCCAAGGATACAAGGTGATCCAGGTGGCCCCCTGTGGGGCTCACAGGCTTCATCCCCATTTGACCAATGAGGGAACTGAGGTCCAGAGAAGCAAAGTGACTTGCCTAAGGCCACACAGCAGACAAGTGGCGGAGGCGGAATTAGAATCCGTGTCCTCTGACTCCCAAGCCCGGGCTCTTTCCACTGAACCACACTGTACATGCTTAACTTGGTATATTATATATGTGTGTGTGTGTATTTGCTTATATATTATTATATATGTATATATATGCATATATATTATTAAGGGCCATCGAGTCGCTTTTGATTCATAGCGACTCCATGGATATACTTGGTCCAGAACGTCCTGTCCTCCGTCCTAATCCGCAACCTTTTTCAGGTCAGGGTTCTTCCATTCTCGTCGTTTCGGTCTCTATCCACCTACCTGCCGGGCTGCCAGAATATGCTAATGTAAGTCGAGTCATTTGGCCTTCCAAAGGCCACTTTGGTATATATAGATAATAATAATAATAATGTTGGTATTTGTTAAGCGCTTACTAGGTGCAAAGCACTGTTCTAAGCCCTGGGGGGGGGATACAAGGTGATCACCTTGTCCCTCGTGGGGCTCACAGTCTTCATCCCCATTTGACGGATGAGGTTACTGAGGCCCAGAGAAGTGAAGCGACTTGCCCGAAGTCACCCAGCCGATAAGTGGCGGGGCCGGGATTAGAACCCACGACCTCTGACTCCCAAGCGCGGGCTCTTGCCGCCAAGCCCCGCTGCTTCCCCTGTGCAACGGCGTTGGTAGACACATCCCCTGCCCACAACGCGCTCACACTCGAGTGCTGACTGTGCGCGGAGCACTGTACTAAGCATTCGGAGGAGTAGAAGGCCACGGGGTTGGTAGGGACGTTCCCCGGCCACAACGAGCTAAGCTTTCAACTGCGACTTTTAGTGACCCGTCTGACAAACTGGGTGGAAAGCGAAGCTGCGGTCTGAGTTGGGTCATCCGGGTGAGGCGGGGCTGGGCAGGAAGTGGAGGCAGGGGAAGGGTGGGTGAAGAAGCCCACGCTTTCTTTCCCTGACGTATCTCGAGGCCAAATTCGTCTCGTGTGGGCTGGGCTGACTCTGTACCGAGGAGGAAATGAAGAGCCGCGGCGTGTGTCGGGGAGGAGGGGGACTTCACACCCCAGCCGCATGTCGGCCTAGCGCTCGACCTCGTCAATCGATCCATCACGTTTGTGTGCTCGCCGCACTGAACGCCCGGGAGAGCGCTCTTTTCATTTTATGCTATTTCTTAAGCGCCTACCACGTGTCAGGCGCCGTAGGAAGCGCCGGGGTGGGGACAGGCTCGTCGGGGTGGATACGGGCCCCGGCCCACGTGCGGCTCCCAGCCTCGATCCCCCTTCGACGGACGAGGTAGCCGAAGCCCAGAGGAGTGAAGTGATTTGCCCGAGGTCACGCGGTGGAGGCGGGATTCGAACTCGGGTCCTGCCCCCCCCCGGGGCCCGGGCTCTACCCACCGGGCCATGAGACGCAGCGTGGTGTAGTGGCTAGAGCCCGGGCCCGGGAGGCCGCGAGGTCATGGGTTCTAGTTCCGGCTCCGCCACTTGTCTGCCGCGTGACCTCGGGTAAATCACTTCGCTTTTCTGGGCCTCAGTTCCCTCGTCTGTAAAAGGGACACACACACTCATGTATATACATATATAGATCTATCTACAGCAGCGTGGCCCAGTGGAAAGAGCCCGGACTTGGGAGCCAGAGGTCATGGGTTCGAATACCGGCTCCGCCACTTGGCAGCTGGGTGACTTCGGGCAAGTCGCTTCACGTCTCTGGGCCTCAGTGACCTCATCTGTCAAATGGGGATTAAGACTCTGAGCCCCACATGGGACAACCTGATCACCTTGTATCCTCCCCAGCGCTTAGAACAGTGCTTTGCACATAGTAAGCGCTTAACAAATGCCATTATTATTATAAAATGCCATTATTATCAGCGCTTAGAACAGTGTTTGGCACATAGTAAGCGTTTAACAAATACCATCGTTATTTTTACTGTACTCCTCCGAATGCTTAGTACAGTGCTCCTCACACAATAAGCAATCAAGAGTGTAAGCTCGTTATGGGCAGGGAACAGGTCTGTCGATCGTCCTGTACTGTACTCTCGCAAGCACTCAGTACAGTGCTCTGCACATAGTAAGCCCCTCCTCCCCTCCCCAAGGCCCCTACTCTCTCCCTGTGGCTCACAGAGAAGCACTGTGGCTCAGTGGAAAGAGCCCGGGTTTGGGAGTCAGAGGTCATGGGTTCGAAGCCCAGCTCTGTCACTTGTCAGCCGTGTGACTGTGGGCGGGTCCCTTAACTTCTCTGTGCCTCAGTTCCCTCATCTGGAAAATGGGGATTAACTCTCAGCCTCCGGTGGGACAACCTGATTACCCTGTATCTACCCCAGCGCTTAGAACAGTGCTCCGCACCTAGTAAGCGCTTAACAAATACCAACGTTATTATTACCCCCTTCCCCTCCCCACAGCACTTGTGTATATTTGAATATATTATTTATTACTCTATTTTATTAATGATCTGTAAAATCTATGATTCTATCTCTCTACTTTGATGGTATTGATGCCTGACTACTTGTTTTGTTTTGCTGTCTCCCCCTTTTTGACTGTGAGCCCCTTGTTGGGCAGGGATGGTCTCTATCTGTTGCCGAATTGTACCTTCCAAGCGCTTAGTACAGTGCTCTGCACACAGTAATCGCTCAGTAAATACGATCGAATGAGAATGAATCAAATGCCATTGATGGATTGAATGAAAAATACCACTGATTGATTGGACTCCAGAAGACCACTGCTTATCTATCTATATGTATATATACATGTATGTAATATTTGGAGAAACTGCACGACGTAGTGGATAGAGCCCAGGCCTGGGAGTCAGAAGGTCATGGGTTCTAATCCCAACTTTGCCACTTGGCTGCTGTGGTCTGACCTCGGGCTAGTCATTTCACTTCTCTGGGCCTCAGTTGCCTCATCTGTAAAATGGGGAGTATGACCGTGAGCCCCATGTGGGGCAGGGACTGTGTCCAATTCATTCATTCAATCGTCTTTATTGAGCGCTTACTGTGTGCAGAGCACTGTGCTAAGTGCTTGGAAAGTACAATATAGCCAGCAGTGAGACAATCCTATTTGCTTGTATCCACCCCAGCACTTAGTAATAATAATAATAATATTGGTATTTGTTAAGCGCTTACTATGTGCCAAGCACTGTTCTAAGCACTGGGGTAGACACGAGGGAATCAGGTTGCCCCACGTGGGGCTCACAGTCTTAATCCCCATTTTACAGATGAGGTAACTGAGGCACCGAGAAGTGAAGTGACTTGCTCAAAGTCACACAGCTGACAAGTGGCCGAGCCGGGATTCGAACCCATACCCTCTGACTCCAAAGCCCGGGGTCTTTCCACTGAGCCACGTTGCGTCTCTGCTTCTCTTAGTACAGTGCTTGGCACATTGTAAGCGCTTAACAAATACCACAATTATTATTAAAATATATATATTCCAACAGAAATCCCCTACACATGCACCCTAATAATAATAATTGTGGTATTCAGCACTTACTCTGTGCCAAGCACTGTACTAAGCGCTGGAGTAAATATAATCTAATGAGGTCGGACACAGTCCCTGACCCACATGAGCTGCCAGTCTAAGGGGGAGGACGGCATTGCACCCCCATTTTACAGGTGAGGAAATTGAGGCACAGGGAAGTTAAATGACTAGTTTAAAGTCACACAGCGGGCAAGGGGGCAGATGCAGGTTGAGAACTCAGGTTCCCTGACTCCCACACCCTTGCTCTTTTCACTAGACCACAGTGATTAATAATGTTGGTATTGTTAAGCGCTTACTATGTGCAGAGCACTGTTCTAAGCGCTGGGGTAGATCCAGGGTAATCAGGTTGTCCCACATGAGGCTCACAGTTAATCCCCATTTTACAGATGAGGTAACTGAGGCACAGAAAAGTGAAGCGACTTGCCCACAGTCACACAGCTGACAAGCGGCAGAGCCGGGAGTCGAACTCATGACCTCTGACTCCGAAGCCCAGGCTCTTTCCACTGAGCCACGCTGATTCTCACTTAAGCTTTTTAAAGCCTTATTCGGGTACCAAGTGGACAGCAGCAAGAAATCTGAAGAAAATATTGAAAGGAAAAGCAGAGAAGTGATGAAAAATGGCACCTCAACCGTCTAAAATTAACTTGCTTAAAGCTCTGGAAGTGCAGGGCGAGGCCCAAGCCACTGATGTGCCGTTGGGATCCGAAGAAGTTAAAACAAAATTTTAAAAAGGGCAAATAAGACCGATGCAGCTGAGTTAAAATTTGAAATGATGTAGAATTTCTTTCTCTTAAGGATGATTCTTGCTAGAGAGCACTATATTTATAATGAGGGTAATGATTGTCATGAGTAATAATAATTATTGTCAATAATAGAGAGTCCTAAATTATAATGATGGTATTATATGAGTGCTTATTTTGTGCCGAGCACTGGGTAGCTTCAAGATACTCAGATGGGGCACAGTCCATGGCCTCTGCCTCAAAAGGAGGAAGGACGGGTATTATTAGCCCCATTTTACAGATGAGCAAATTCAGGCCTAAAGAAGCAGCGTGGCCTAGTGGAGCGAGCACGGGCCTGGGAGTCAGAAGGACTTGGGTTCTAATCCCACTTCTGCCGGTCGCTGACTGCGTGACCTTGGACAAGTCATGAAAATTCTCTGAGCCTCAGTTTCCTCAACTGAAAAATGGGGATTCAATACCTCTTCTCCCTCCAACTTAGACTGTGAGACCTGTGCAGGACAAGGACTGTGTCCCACCCAATTAACTCGTACCTATCCCAGCGCTTAGAACACTGTTTGATATGTAATAAGCGCTTAACCAGTACCATAAAAAAAGAAGACAAGTGGCTTGCTCTTAGTCACTCAGCGGTCTAGTGGCCAGACCAGGGCTAGAAAGTACCTGGGGCTTCTGAATCCTTGAGCCATGGTCTGTCCATGATTAATGAAGATTAATCAATCCCTTGTCCAGCACAAACTATGTGCAGAGCACTGTACTAAGTGCTTGGGAGGTGACGGCACAAAGATTTGGCAGACAGGATTCCTGCCCTTACAGTCTAGAGGGGGAGACCTTATGATAATGGTGGGAAAGTCGATCAGTTTCAGTTAAAGTTTAAGGAGTTAGAGAAGCAGGGTGGCTCAGTGGAAAGAGCCCGGGCTTGGGAGTCAGAGGTCATGGGTTTGAATCCCCGCTCTGCCACTTAGCTGTGTGACTGTGGGCAAGTCACTTCACTTCTCTGGGCCTCAGTTACCTCATCTGTAAAATGGGGATGAAGACGGTGAGCCTCACGTGGGACCACCTGATTACCCTGGATCTCCCCCAGCGCTTAGAACGGTGCTCTGCACATAGTAAGCGTTTAACAAATGCCAACATTATTATTTAAGGTGGCGGCAAAACATCCAAGGAGAGGTAGAAGAAATGGAGGACTGAGGAGAACTTAATCCGTATGGATAATGACAGTCTTCCTCAGTGAGGTAATATTTGAAGCCTTGTGAGAGTCTGAACTCCCCAGGAGATTAACTAAGCCTTTTCTCTTTTTTTTTTGGGCCAACAATCATGAGAAAAGGAGCAAGTAGAGGAGACAGGTGAGAGTGGTTTAGTCAGTCAACCAGGAAACTTACTGAGCACCTACTGAATGCCTACCATACTAAGCACTCATACAAAGAAGGGACACAAACACACACACACACTCCTTGCCCCCAAGGAGCTTCAATCTAATTCATTCATTCATTCATTCAATCGTATTTATTGAGCGCTTACTGGGTCCAGAGCACTGCACTAAGCGCTTGGAAAGTACAATTCAGCCAGCAATAAGAGAGACAATCCCTGCCCACAATGGGCTCAAAGTCTAGAGAGGAAGCAGCGTGGCCTGCTAGATAGAACAAGGGAGTCAGAAGCTCATGGGTTCTAATCCCGGCTCCACCATTTGTCTGCTCTTTGACCTTGGGCAAGTCACTTAATTCCTCTGTGCCTCAGTTCCCTCACCTGTAAAATGGAAATTAAGAGCCCCGTGTGGGACAGGGACTGTGACCAACCCAACTGTATCTACCTCAGCACCTAGAATAGCGCATGGCACATAGTAAGTGCTTAACAAATACTATCATTATTATTATTATTATTATTAGGAAAGTGTGGAGGGCAATTGTCAAGGTTGTAGGCTGGAAAGATGGGGAAGAAGGGTGTCACTATCAATGACATAGGTGAAAGAGATAGTTGGGTGGCAAAATGAGGAGTTTGGTCTTGGATGTATTCATTCAATAGTATTTATTGAGCACTTACTATGTGCAGAGCACTGTACTAAGCGCTTGGGATGAACAAGTCGGCAACAGATAGAGACAGTCCCTGCCCTTTGACGGGCTTACGGTCTAATCGGGGGAGACGGGCAGACAAGAACGATGGCAATAAATAGAGTCGAGGGGAAGAACATCTCATAAAAACAATGGGAAATAAATAGAATCAGGGTGATGTACATCTCATTAAACAAAATAAACAAAATAAATAGGGTGATGAAGATGTATTCAGTTTGACGGGCTTACAGTCTAATCATGGGCTTGAGGTGTTGGCGGGACATTAGGATTTTCCCTAATAGGAGAGACAGACACAGATGATTTACAAAAGAGGGTGCAGGAATTGAATTTAGCTTAAGCAGTTTCAATACAGGAGAAGAGATGGGATGATAGTGATGGGTAACAGTTATTGTACCAACAAAACGTGTGTTGAAGTGGAACACTGCCAAAGGGGAAGAGCCCAGGGAGTCCAAATAGTAATAATAATAATAATTATGGTATCTGTTCAGTGCTATGTTCCAGGCACTGTACCAAACCCTGAGGCTGGAGAGGAGATACAAGCAAATTGGGTTGGACACAGTCGCTGTCCCACATGGTGCTCACAGTCCTAATCCCCATTTTACAGATGAGGGAGCTGAGACACAGAGAAATAAAGTGACTTGCCTGAGGTCACAGAGCAGACAAGCGGCAGAGCCAGGATTAAAACCCAGGTCCTTCTGACTCATTCATTCAATAGTATTTTTTGGGCGCTTACTACTACTAATAATAATAATGTTGGTATTTGTTAAGCGCTTACTATGTGCAGAGCACTGTTCTAAGCGCTGGGGGAGATCCAGGGTAATCATTTTGTCCCACGTGAGGCTCACAGTTAATCCCCATTTTACAGATGAGGTAACTGAGGCCCAGAGAAGTGAAGTGATTTGCCCACAGTCACACAGCTGACAAGTGGCAGAGCCGGGATTCAAACCCATGACCTCTGACTCCCAAGCTCGGTCTCTTTCCACTGAGCCATGCTGCTTCTCTTAGTACAGAGCACTGTACTAAGCGCTTGGAATGTACAATTCGGCAACAGACAGAGACAATCCCCCAGGCTCTATCCACTAAGCCATGCTGCTTCTAGTCGCTGCCCTGCCCTGCCCTGCTGTCTGACCTTGAGGAAATTATTTAATCTCACTGTGCCTCGATTTCTCTATCTTACGCCTTTTATATTTTATGTCATTTTACGTTTTATGTCTAAGATTACCATCTTAGTATGTGGGATGGCCCACATCCTACCTCTGACCTGAAACTCCCTCCCTCCTCAAATCCACCAGACAAGACAATGACTCTCCCCCTCTTCAGAGCCTTACTGAAGACCCACCCCCTCCAAGAGGCCTTCCCAGACTAAGCCCCACTTTTCATCATCTCCCACTCCCTTCCCCGTCACCCTTATTCCCTTTGCTCTTCCCGCCCTCCCTGCCCCACAGCACTTATGTATGTTTCTGTCATTTTATTTGTTTTTATTGATGTCTGTTTACTTATACTGATATCTGCCTCAACCCCTCTAGATTGTGAGCTCTTTGTGGGCAGGGATTGTCTCTCTTTATTGCTGTACTATACTTTCCCAAGTGCTTAGTACAGTGCTCTGCACACAGTAAGTGCTCAATAAATCCAATCGAATGAATTACTCTCCCTACCTCTTAGATTGTGAGCCTCCTGCAGGCCCCCAGTCTTATTTGTCCTTTATTTGATTCTTCCCCAATCCTTAGAACAGTACTCCGCATACAGTAGACACTCAATAAATATCACCGAATGAATGAAGAAATAGCAGAGAAAAAAGAGAGGAACAAATGAGTGGGGAAAAAGAGAGGGAAGAGAAGATGGAAAGAAGACTATGTTCTGGGTGGAAAGCTTTAGCTCCCTGCCCTCAAAGAACTTAATAATAATAATAATAATAGCAATAATGATAATAAGGGTATTTTATTAAACACTGAACGAAACACTGAGCCAGATACAAGGTAATCAGGTTGGATACAGACCTGGCTCCTCATAGGGCTCACAATCTAAGTAGGAGGTTGAACGGGTTTTGAATTCCCAATTTTTCAGATGAAGAAACAAGCCCAGAAAAGTGAAATGATTTGCCCAAGGTTACACAGCGGGCAAGTGGCAGAACCAGGACTAGAATCCAGGCCCTTTAGGAAATACAGTGGTCAAGGCCCTGCATTTGTCCCCCTTTCTCTCTGCCCTAGGCCTACTTGACCGCTCTGGACGTGCTTGAAGTCTCGACCTACTCGAGCTAAGTCTGGCTATTTGACTCAAATAGCTCGATGACTTGATCTCCTCAAGCCAAGCCTGGCTATTTGATTGACTCAGATCACCTGATTGACTCAAATCGAGTAGCCAAGCTCGATTTGAGACAAGCCGAAACCACTCTCTTGAGTTAATCAAGACCCCGGGGCCCTGCTCGTCGGTGGAAACAGATCTACATCTCCGCCCCTGTCCTCTCCCCCTCCCTTCAGGCTCGCATCTCCTCCTGCCTCCGGGACGTCTCCACCTGGATGTCGGCCCGCCACCTAAAACTCAACATGAGCAAGACTGAGCTCCTCATCTTCCCTCCCAAGCCCGGTCCGCTCCCAGACTTCTCCATCACCGTGGATGGCACGACCATCCTTCCCGTCCCGCAGGCCCGCAATCTCGGTGTCATCCTTGACTCGTCCCTCTCGTTCACCCCACACATCCTATCCGTTACCAAGACCTGCCGGTTTCACCTCTACAATATCGCCAAGATCCGCCCTTTCCTCTCCACCCAAACAGCTACCTTACTATTGCGGGCTCTCGTTATATCCCGGCTAGACTACCGTGTCAGCCTTCTCTCTGACCTCCCTTCCTCCTCTCTCGCCCCGCTCCGGTCTATTCTTCACTCCGCCGCCCGGCTCATCTTCCTGCAGAAACGATCTGGGCATGTCACTCCCCTTCTTAAACAACTCCAGTGGTTGCCTATCGACCTCCGCTCCAAACAAAAACTCCTCACTCTAGGCTTCAAGGCTCTCCATCACCTTGCCCCTTCCTACCTCGCCTCCCTTCTCTCCTTCTACCGCCCACCCCGCACGCTCTGCTCCTCTGCCGCCCACCTCCTCGCCGTCCCTCGGTCTCGCCTATCCCGCCGTCGACCCCTGGGTCACGTCCTCCCGCGGTCCCGGAACGCCCTCCCTCCTCACCTCCGCCAAACTGATTCTCTTTCCCTCTTCAAAACCTTACTTAAAAATCACCTCCTCCAAGAGGCCTTCCCAGACTGAGCTCCTCTTCCCCCTCTACTCCCTCTGCCATCCCCCCTTTACCTCTCCGCAGCTAAAGCCTCATTTTCCCCTTTTCCCTCTGCTCCTCCACCTCTCCCTTCCCATCCCCACAGCACCGTACCCGTCCGCTCAACTGTATATATTTTCGTTACCCTATTTATTTTGTTAATGAATTGTACATCGCCTCGATTCTATTTAGTTGCCATTGTTTTTACGAGATGTTCTTCCCCTTGACGCTGTTTAGTGCCATTGTTCTTGTCTGTCCGTCTCCCCCGATTAGACTGTAAGCCCGTCAAACGGCAGGGACCGTCTCTATCTGTTGCCGACTTGTTCATCCCAAGCGCTTAGTACAGTGCTCTGCACATAGTAAGCGCTCAATAAATACTATTGAATGAATGAATGAATGAATCGCCTAGAACAAACAGGTGCGGGTCTGAAAACCCCCGAGTGACTTATTGCTTTCTACCCTAAAGAATTTCTCTTGTATTGTATTCTTCTGATCATGAGGAATGCCATACCAACTGTCAGTAAAGAAAAGCTGAATTGCTTGAAGTTGAGCTGGCCTTGACTGGCAGGGGAATCTCTGCCACTCAACCACCTCTCCCTACTGATGCTGGAAGATGCGCTAATAGTAATAAACTTGTCTCTGACCTACCCTTTTAAACACAACGCAGAGTCTGAAGGTTTTCTTCCACGTCCTCTTTCCACCAGGTCGTACCTCTAGGCCAAGGAGAGACTTAGCCAAGGCTTGCTATATTATATGAGCCCCTCTTAGTCATTCATTCATTCAATCGTATTTATTGAGCGCTTACTATGTGCAGAGCACTGTACTAAGCACGGGGCCATTTGTAATTCCCACCTGTGAAGCACCATGGCGGAAGAGGAGCAGCGTGGTGTAGCGGATAGAGCAAGGGCCTGGGAGTCAGAAGGTCATGTGTTCTAATCCTGGCTCCGCCATTTATCTGCTGTGTGACCATGGGCAAGTCGCCTCACTTCTCTGGGCTTTGGTTACCTCATCTGCAAAATGGAGATCAAGACTATAAGCCCCTTGAGTGACAGGGCCTGTGTCCATCCCAATTATCGGCACTTAGTACAGTGCCTGGCACATAGTAAGTGCTTAACAAATATCATCATTATTATTATTATTATTTTGTACAGTGTTCCAGGCCCTGGAAGCCCTTAACAAGTACTATACCCGTCAAAAGTAGCAGCAGGTCCATGGGGCAGATAGCCCCTGTGGCCAATTAGCCTGTGGAACAACAGCATTGTTTTTGTTCCATGGAATGAGCTCTGAGCTGCTGAAAGCAGCTGCAGCTTTTGGTTGAGTCAACCACAGCACAGTGGGAGTTATCAGGACGTCCTCAGCCTGCTAGCATGTAGTCCGAAAGGATAAGGGCTTGTCCCCTAGAAGTCAGGCCTCCCTGGAATTGCAAGTGTCCCCCACATTACCAGAATACCCCGTTACAGCCAAGGCTGTGACCATTAGACAGCTCTGAGATGCCCCTAACTCTCTTCTTCCAGCCACGGTTCCCTATGGCTTTTAGTTTCGTATTTATCCCCATCCTTGTCTTTTATAAAGATAATCATCGTAATTTTGGTGTCCTGGATGGGCGTGTCAGAAGCATCCCCAGTCTGCTCTCCTTCCCCGAGGACCAGTTACTGGCTCACCAGGCAATTGGCCCAGAATCAGCCTGAACTAAGACCCCGAGATAAAAATTAATTATAATAATTATGGTACTTGTATAGTACTTAACTATGCACCAGGCACTGTACTAAGCACTGGGGTAGATACACGTTAATCAGGTTGAACACAGTCCTTGTCCTACTTGGGGCTCACAGTCTTAATCCCCATTTCCAGATGAGAAGCAGCCTGGTCTAGTGGATAGAGCACAGACCTGGGAGTCAGAAGGACCTGGGTTCTAATCCTGGCTCCACCACTTGTCTGCTGGGTGACCTGGGGCAAGAGTTATCCGTGCCTCAGTTACCTCATCGGTAAAATGGGATTAAGACTGTGAGCCCCATGTGTGACAGGGACTGTGTCCAACCTGATTAGCTTGTTTCTACCCCAGCGCTTAATACAGTTTTTGACACACAGTAAGGACTTAACAAGCAGCATGACCTAGTGGATAAAGCAGAGGCCTGGGAGTCAGAGGGACCTAGATTCTAATCCTGGCTACGCCTCTTGTCTGCTGTGTGACACTGGGCAAGTCTCTTAACTTCTCTATGCCTTAGTTACCTCATCTGTAAAATGACGATGATGATGATGGTATTTGTAAAGCACTTACTATGTGCAAAGCACTGTTCTAAGCGCAAGGGGGGATACTAGGTGATCGGGTTGTCCTACACGGGGCTCACAGTTTTAATCCCTATTTTGCAGATGAGGTAAGTGAGGCACAGAGAAGTTAAGTGACTTGCCCAAAGTCACACAGCTGACAAGCGGCGGAGCCGGGATTAGAAAGCTCCATGTGGGACAGGGACTGTGTCCAAAACAGTTTGCTTGTATCCACCCCAGAACTTAGTACCGTGTCTGGTAGATAGTAAACACTTAACAAATACCACAATTATTATTATAATTTTTTAAAAGATGGAAGTTAAGAAGCCAGTCTCCCTTGGACCCAGGTAAAGCTGGGTCTCTCTATTGTCTCCCTCTGATTTCTCTCTCATTCTTTCTTCTATCTCTTCTCTAAGTCCCTCTCCTCCTGTCTCTGCCTGTTTCTATCTGCCTCGATGTCCCTTTGGAAGTGTCCTTGTCCTTCTCTGGCTGCCATGTCTGTCTCTGGGTGTGGCTGTGAGTTAGTACTGTTTTTAATCTTTTAGTTTATTGTTTGCCTCCTATTCGCGCACCCTCTCTCTCCAAAAAAAAAACAAACCCTCTATGTATGTCATACGGGATAAAAAATATGTGACCCAACACTAGAAGCTAAATAGTAGCTTCTAGAAAGAACTTTCCTGGAAACTGTTAGGAAGGGGGGAAAAGAGGCCATGGAGAGCCACAAAGATTTTTCTGAAACTGAGTCATAAATGACATAATTTATATTTGCGCAAGCTCCAAAGACTAGCTGTCCTGCTGGGACAGCTAGGAACTTGCACTAACTGGTTATGAACTTACTCTGGGACATGATGAATATATTTCCAGGAAATAACCAGTAATAACTGGGCATTTTCTTTTTAGACTCCTTTGCCAGGGACATGTTTTTTGATCGTTATTGCTTCATGTTCAGGGATGCTGGCTCTCTGGGGACAAAGGGAGGGTCAAGGGCTGGGAGGGGGGGAATCCAAGGTAATCAGCTTGTCCGACGTGGGGCTCACAGTCTTAATCCCCATTTTACAGATGAGGGAACTGAGGTCCAGAGAAGTGAAGTCACACAGCTGACAAGTGGCGGAGCTGGGATTAGAACCCTGGGCTCTTTCTACCGAGCCACACTGCTTCTAGAGGTTCGTCTTGTCCCTATCCCAGTGGGAGCAAGATGCCTGCCTCACCTCGGCCCAGCCAGGCATTCGGGGAGAAACAGGAGATAAGTCCCATATTGGAGTTCCAGGTCCACACTGCTTTCCAAGGCTGGGACCACCACCACCAAAATGGCAGAGTCCCAAATCAACTAGGGGTCCTCTGCCATTTGACTGGAGGTAGTGGACCCTACTGCAACAGCAAAAGACAACGGTGACGGTACTCTCCCTTCCCTCCTCTAACCCTCCTCTTTCCCCCACTTTCCCTCTCTCTCTTATCCATCTTTATCCCTCCTCTTTCCCCTTCTTTTTCTGCCCTTTTTCGCCTTTCCTCCATTCATACCATCCCTCAGCTGCCTTAGCACTTCGATGTACATGTCTTTATTCACGCATTTGTCTATTCTTTTTGAATTACGCGTACCTATGCTCTTCCCGTTCTACCTATAGTATGGTTGGCGAGTTTTGTCCATTCGTCCCCATCCCCCAAGGAGATTGCAAGCTCCTTGAGGGCAGGGACCTGTGTCTTTTATTTCTACGTCATGTCTGCAGAAGCCTGGTTCAGCGCTCTGCATCTAGATGCTTAATAAAGAAGTGCCGTTGATGTTGATAATGATGGACCCCCCACTTCTTCCTGACCCTTGGACTCCAGATACGGCAGAGGCTAGCCTTGGCCAGGGCTTTTTTAGGGTTCTATTGAGCAGCAGGATCGGGTGAGGAGCTGAACTCCTCCTCATTAAGGCGAACCGAGGGAACTCCTGCTGGAGATGTAGAGGGTGGCTAGAGGAGGAGACCTCCGTCTAAGAAGCAGTGCCCCTCAAATCGAAGCCTCTGTTATTCCCGGTTCCTTCTTGCACCCCAATTAAAGCCGGCACCACCCCCCTACGTTGCTACTCCGTCAATCAATCGATCAGTGGCAGTCATCGAACACCTACAATGTGCCAAACACTGAGCCAAGAATTTGGGAACACCCTCAGAGGCTCCACTACTTCCCTTCGAAGACTCGAGACATTCCTTTCCTCCGTTGTTCCGATTCTCAGTTTAGTACATGGAGTTCCTATTGAGAGTGGGAACGATAGTCTGAGTCCCGGAAACAACTGTACTTGAACTATTCAAAACCCAACACGAGAGGATCCAGGTGTTTCCTTCCACCTTTGACAAGATCCAGATTTCACGGGCATAGCTCAACTGTACACGAGAGCGATTCATAAATACATTGGCCCTATGCCGAATCTCAAGAAAAGTTATACTGGAGTGGGACATGTGGGACATGTGGGACATGCACTATATCCAACCTAATTAGCTTGTATAATAGTAATAATAATTATGCTATTTTGTTAAGCACTTACTAAATGCCAAGCACTGTTCTAAGCACTGGGGTAGATACAAGCTCATCAGGTTGTCCCACGCGGGGCTCACAGTCTTAATCCCCATTTTACAGATGAGGGAACTGAGGCACAGAGAAGTTAATTGACTTGATCAAAGTCACACGGCAGACAAGTGGCAGAGCCGGGATTAGAACCCATGACCTCTGACTCCCAAGCCTTACTTGTATCTACCTTTACTATGTACTCTTTACTTGTATCTACCCCAGCGCTTAGAATAATGCCTGCATACATAGTAAGTGCTTAGCAAATACCATAAAAAAGAGCTAGATTCCCCTACTGAAATACTTGTGATGCCAAATTTAGATTTTTAAAATAACATATCCAACGATACATTTCAGTAGTCACGTTTGTTTTTCAGTTTCTCATGAACGTTTTCAAGGAACTGAAACTCTGGGAATTAATCTAAATCAAGTAGTTTAAAGGAGGAAAAATTTAAATGCTACCGTGAAAAATAGGATTTCATTGAGAGCCAGTAATTTACATTGCATTGTTCTTATTGTTTTGACCTCTAAAGAAGACAATGCAAGTCTGCAATTAATCATTTGATACCAAAAAATGATTTCCTTTGTGAACTCACATCCTTTTTACCGTGCTTCCTCATTTAATTGTTGCCTTCCTTAGATTCAGCATTAAATAGATTCTCGCTATACCTCGATCTCGTCTATCTCTCCACGGACTGCTCGCCCACTTCCTGCCTCTGGCCTGCAACTCCCTCCTCCCGCTTCATATCCGTTGGACAATAATTCTCCTCACCTTCAAAGCTTTATTGAAGGCACATCTCCTCCAAGAGGCCTTCCCTGACTAAGCCCTCATTTCCTCTTCTCCCACTCCCTTCTGCATCACCTTGATTTGCTCCCTTTATTCACTCCTTCTTCATCCCCACAGCACCGCGCATATATCCATAATTTATTTATCAACATTAACTTCTGTCTCCCCCTCTAGACTGTAAACTTGTTTTGGGCAGGGAATATATCTACCAACTCTGTTGTATTGTACTCTCCCAGGCCCTCAGTACAGTACTCTGCACACGCTAAACACTCAATAAATATGATTGATTTGTTTGACTGAAAGTAATGTATCCTGGATACACTGGTATGTGTGTGTGTTATGACTTAGAATTGCTTTGACAGAATCTTTTGCTAATGGGGACTTTGAACAAGTTTATAAAATCTTTAGGTAAATATTTCTTCATAATGATGAGGAGCGGAAAAACGGTGTGGCCTAATGGAAAGAGCCCAGTCCCGGGAGTCAGAGGACCTGGCTTCCAATCCTGGCTCTACCACTTGCTTGCTGCGTGACCTTGAGCAAGTCACTTAATTTTCCGTGCCTCAGTTCCCTCATCTGTAAAATGGGGATTCAATATTCATTCATTCAATCATATTTATTGAGTGCTTACTGGATGCAGAGCACTATCCTAAGCACTTGGGAGAGTACAATACAACAATAAACATATTCCCTGCCCAAAATGAGTTTACAGTCTAGAAGGGGTGACAGGCATTAATATAAATAAATGACAGAGATGGACATAAGTGCTATGGGGTGGGGCGGGGGGATGAATAAAGGGAGCAAGTCAGGGTGATGCAGAAGGGAGTGGGAGAAAAGGAAAGGAGGGCTTAGTCTGGGAAGGCTTCTTGGAGGAGATGGGCCTTCAATAAGACTTTGAAGGCGGGGAGAGTCATTGTCTGTCGGATATGAGGAGGGAGGAGACTCTAGGCCAGAGACAGAATGTGGGCGAGGGGTCGGCATTGAAGTAGACAAGACTGAGGCACAGTGAGAAGATTAGCTTTAGAGGAGCAAATTGTGCGGGCTGGGTTGTGATAGGAGAGTAGTGGCGTGAGGTAGGAGGGAGCAAGGTGACTGAGTCCTTTGAAGCCAACGGTAAGGAGTTTTTGTTGGATGCGGAGGTGGATGAGCAACCACTGGAGGTTTTTGAGGAGCAGGGTTACACGTCCTGAATGTTTTGGTAGAAAAATGATCCGGGCAGCAGAGTGAAGTATGGACTGGAGTGGGGAGAGACGGGAGGCTGGAAGGTAAAAATAAATAAATAAATAAATAGAATCAGGGTGATGTACATCTCATTAAACAAAATAAACAAAATAAATAGGCACATCTCCTCCTGACTCAGCCCCGCCTTCCTCTTCTCCCACTACTTTCTGCGCCACATCCTCCCAGCCTCCCAGCACTTATGTACGTATCTGTAAAGAGCATACCGTGCTCTTTCCACTGAGCCACGCTTGTATACATGCTATAATCCTGTACATATGTCTGCTCAATTTATTTGTTTTGACCTCTCTAGTTGTAAACATTTTTGTGTTTCAAACTGCCATTTTAGAGTGTAAATCCTCGTAGGCAGGGTACGTGTCACTTTTTTACTCTGTACTTTCCTAACATCTAATACAGTGCCCTGTATCAAACGGGCACTCACTAAATGCTCCCAGTATTTCACCTCCTCCTATTACTGCTGCTGCTATTGCTGCTATTACTACAGAAGCAGGGAAGTGCGACATAATGATAGGTGAAAGGAAGACAAGTGGACCGAAGTTTTATTCTATACAATTGTCAATGTGGGGGCCACTGTAGGTTTCTGAGAAGATAATAATAATAATAATGGTGGTATTTAAGCGCATACTATGTGCAAAGCACTGTTCTAAGCGCTGGGGGGATACAAGGTGATCAGGTTGTCCCACGTGGGGCTCACAGTCTTAATCCCCATTTTACAGATGAGGGAACTGAGGCCCAGAGAAATGAGGAAGATAATATGGTGAAAATGATGATTCTTACTGCCGTGTTAAGAATAGACATTCTTGCTCTCCTTGATGTTCACCTTAATGTTTAGAAATTCATCAGCGAACATCCCTAATTTTTCCCTCTAGTACTTGTTTTATGGTATTTATAATAATGACATTTGCTAAGCGCTTACTAAGTGCTGGGGAGATACAAGGTGATGAGGTTATCCCAAGTGAGGTTTATAGTCTTAATCCCCATTTTACAGATGAGGGAACTGAGGCACAGAGAAGTTGTGACTTGCCCACAGTCACACAGCTGACAAGCGGCTGAGCCGGGATTTGAACCCATGACTTCTGACCCAAGTACTGTGCTCTTTCCACTGAGCCACGCTGCTTCTTTATTTGTTAAGCATGGCACTGTAGTAAGCACTGGAGTGGATACTAGATAATCAGGTTGGACACAGTCCATGTCTCACATGGGGCTCATAGTCTTAATCCCCATTTTACAGATGAGGTAACTGAAGCAGAGAGAAGTGAAGTGACTTACCCAAGGTCACACAACAGACATGTGTGGCAGAGCCAGGTGCTCTGACTCCCAGGCCCATGCTCTTTCCACTAGGCCACACTGCTTTTTTCATTCATTATAGTCTTGTCTTACTCTGTCGTCTTCTCCGACCCATAGCGACGCCACGGACACATCTCTCCCAGAGCGCCCCACCTCCATCTGCAATCGTTCTGTTAGTGTATCCATAGAGTTTTCTTGGGAAAAATACAGAAGCGGTTTACCTTCGCCTTCTTCCGCTCAGCAAACTCGAGTCTCTGCCCTCGATTCTCTCCCATGCCGCTGCTGCCCAGTACGGGTGAGTTTCGACTTGTAGCCGATGGCCTGCCACTCGCTAGCCACTGCCCAAGAAAGGAATGGAACGGACAGGCCTCTGCTCGACTCTCCCTCCCATAGCCGAGACTCGTAGAGTACAGGAAATTCTCCAGGTGCCATCCTGAGAAGGCATTATAGACTGCTCATTCATAAACTGAACTAAGCCCCCCTTTGAGCCTGCTGATATTTTTGGCCTGCACAACTTCTTGTAGCAACAAATTCAATTTCCTTTCCACCCACTGGGTGAAGAAGTGCTTCCTTTTGTTCGTTTTGAACTTACCACTCTCAAATTCAATAGCAACTTACCTAATTTAAGAAGCAGCGTGGCTCAGTGGAAAGAGCCTGGGCTTCGGAGTCAGAGGTCATGGGTTCGACTCCCGGCTCTGCCCCTTGTCAGCTGTGGGACTGTGCCAAGTCACTTCACTTCTCTGTGCCTCAGTTCCCTCATCTGTAAAATGGGGATGAAGACTGAGGGACAACCTGGTCACCTTGTATCCCCCTAGCGCTTAGAACAGTGCTTTGCACATAGTAAGCGCTTAACAAATACCAACATTATTAATTTCTCTGTGCCTCAGTTCCCCCATCGGGAAAATGGGGATAAGATACCTGCTCTCCTTTCCTTTTTAGATTATGAGCCCCAGGTGGGACAGGCACATATATATCTGAACTGATTATCCACCCAAGGATATATATATATCTCTTCCACCATTAACCAAAATATCTTAGCTTCCCTCCTTCAGGGCAGGGGTTATAGCGACTAGTTATTGTACTCTCCCAAGCACTGAATATACTGCTCTGCTCAAGAAATAATCATAATACTACTAATAATAATGATCGACTGGTTGATTGGCAATCAATCAGTGGTATTTTTTGAGTCCTTACTGTGTCTAGAGCACTATACTTACCACTTGGCAGAGTTCAATACAACAGAGTTGGTAGAAATGTTCCCTGCCCACAGTAAGTTTAGAGGTTAGGCGGGAGACAGATATTAATATAAATAAATAATTTATAGATATGTACATAAATGCTGTGGGACTGAGGGGGGAGGAGTGAATACCAAATGCCCAAAAGGCTTAGATCCAAGTGCGTAGATGATGCAGAAGGGAGAGGGAGTTAGGAAAAAGAAGGCATAAGGCAAAGTTAAGGCAGAAAAATGCATTTTGAGGAAGCAAAGGTATCTAAGCAACAGTTTAGAGCACAAGCTTGTTAGAGCAGTAGTTATCATCTGTCAGTTTTCAAAATTCCTTGCATTAAGATGAACCCAAAATTATAGGGTTTTCTGCCTGTGTTTTTCAAATCATCCAAGTTAAAGGAAATCTGTTTTTCTAGAGATTCCATCTTTTTTAATCTATGAGAAATTTACTGAGGCATTATCATTTATTGCACCAGAATTAGCTGTTCAGCACATTTTTCATGACCAGCTTAGTGTAAGTATAACATTTGCTGTATTTTTTCTTTGCCCCAAAATGTTATGACTGAATTTTTTGTTTGATTTTTGGTTAGCACTGATTTCAGCTATGAGTTAAATTGATAGTTCACTGTACTTGAAAGCACCCAGCTCAGTCTAGCTAGAAAGGCCCCTACCTTCGAAGCCAGTTAGATTTGGCTGCGAAGCCAGTGAACTTCTCTCCTCTAATGCTAACCCTCTCACTTTGCCTCGATCTCTCCTGTCTCGCCGCCGACCCCTCGCCCACGTCCTGCCTCTGGCCTAGAATGCCCTCCCTCCTCAAATCTGACAGCTACTTTTCAATCATTCCTTCATTCAATAGTATTTATTGAGCGCTTACTATGTGCAGAGCACTGTACTAAGCGCTTGGAATGTGCAAGTCGGCAACAGATAGAGACAGTCCCTGCCCTTTGACGGGCTCACAGTCTAATCGGGAGAGACAGGCAAACAAGAACAGTGGCAATAAATGGAGTCAAGGGGAAGAACATCTCATAAAACTCATACAATTAGAGTGGTCAAAACAAATAAATTGAGCAGACATATGTACAGGATTATATCATATATACAAGCGTGGCTCAGTGGGAAAAGCACGGGCTTTGGAGTCAGAGGTCATGGGTTCGAATCCCTGCTCCGCCACTTGTCAGCTGTGTGACTTTGGGCAAGTCACTTAACTTCTCAGTGCCTCAGTTCCCTCCTCTGTAAAATGGGGATTAAGACTGTGAGCCCCATGTGGGAGAACCTGATTCCCCTGTGTCTACCCCAGCGCTTAGAACAGTGCTCGGCACATAGTAAGCACTTAACAAATACCAACATTATTATTATTATATCTTATTTCCATCCCCAGTACATAACTCATGAACTTCCAAATCATACCTCATGTTATTTCCACAGGGAATACCCTCCTCCAACTTCTCTGTCATACTTCTAAAAACCCACCTCCTCATGAAGTCTTTCCGATTAACTTCAACTGGTTACTGTCACGCCGAGCACCCTTTAAATTTTATGTATATCGATTTAAAATCTCTTGTTTCTACACCCGCTAACTGTATTCTTATGTATTTGATTGTATGCTTGCAAGTTACATTTTATATGTGTTTGGGGGTTTATCCTGTCTCCTCCATTTCACTTTAAGCTTCACTTTAGGTATTCATTCATTCATTCATTCAATAGTATTTATTGAGCGCTTAGTATGTGCAGAGCACTGTACTAAGCGCTTGGAATGAACAAGTCTGCAACAGATAGAGACAGTCCCTGCCCTTTGACGGGCTTACGGTCTAATCGGGGGAGACGGACAGACGAGAACAGTGGCAATAAATAGAGTCGAGGGGAAGAACATCTTGTAAAAAACAATGGCAACTAAATAGAATCAAGGTGATGTACATTTCATTAACAAAATAAATAGGGTAATGAAAATATATACAGTTGAGCGGACGAGTACAGTGCTGAGGGGATGGGAAGGGAGAGGGGGAGGAGCAGAGGGAGATGGGGGGAAAAGAGGGTTAAGCTGCGGAGAGGTGAAGGGGGTGGTAGAGGGAGTAGAGGGAGAAGGGGAGCTCAGTCTGGAAAGGCCTCTTGGAGGAGGTGAGTTTTAAGTAGGGTTTTGAAGAAGGGAAGAGAATGAGTTTGGTGGAGGTGAGGAGGGAGGGCATTCCGGGACCGCGGGAGGACGTGGCGCAGGGGTCGACAACAGGATAGGCGAGACCGAGGGACGGTGAGGAGGTGGGCGGCAGAGGAGTGGAGCGTAGAAAGAGAGAAGGGAGGAGAGGTAGGAAGGGGCGAGGTGATGGAGAGCCTTGAAGCCTAGAGTGAGGAGGTTTTGTTTGGAGCAGAACCACTTGAGGTGTTTAAGAAGGGGAGTGACATGCCCAGATGGTTTCTGCAGGAAGATGAGCCGGGCAGCGGAGTGAAGAATAGACTGGAGCAGGGTGAGAGAGGAGGAAGGGAGGTCAGAGAGAAGACTGACACAGTAGTCTAGCTGGGATATAACAAGAGCCCGTAGCAGTAAGGTAGCCGTTTGGGTGGAGAGGAGAGGGCGGATCTTGGCGATATTGTAAAGGTGAAACCGGCAGTTCTCGGTAACGGATAGGATGCGTGGGGTGAACGAGAGAGACGAGTCAAGGATGACACCAAGATTGCAGGCCCGAGAGACAGGAAGGATGGTCATGCCGTCCACGGTGATAGGGAAGTCTGGGAGAGGACGGGGCTTGGGAGGGAAGATGAGGAGCTCGGTCTCGCTCATGTTGAGTTTTAGGTGGCGGGCCGACATCCAGGTGGAGACGTCCCGGAGGCGGGAGGAGATGCGAGCCTGAAGGGAGGGGGAGAGGACAGGGACGGAGATGTAGATCTGTGTGTCATCTGCGTAGAGATGGTAGTTGAAGCCGTGAGAGCGAATGAGTTCACCGAGGGAGTGAGTGTAAATGGAGAACAGAAGAGGGCCGAGAACTGACCCTTGAGGAACTCCAACAGTTAAAGGATCATATCTTATAATTTCTTTGTTCCCCCAGTACCACCAGGACAATGCTCTGCCCAAAGTGGGCACTAAATCGATGAAGTTGACGTAGACCTACTTCACTAAGCGTGGAAAAGTCTAGTATCATTTTTTGGAAGGATTAAGTCCTTTGGGGAACTGGTGGGTTTTCTGATATAATTTGTGAATCTAAATGCAAAGGGAATCACTACAAAGCTCCTTAGGATTAAGGTACAGTCATTGAAAGGTGGTATTAATAGAAAGACAAAAATTCTATTTTTGAAAGATCTGAATTACTGCATGGATAAGAGATAATATTTAATCAGTTCTGATTCTAAAATTATTCTGTCAAGTGCAGCAAGGCCCAAGGTTATGCTCACCTCCTTCTTCTTCTGAGAGTTGTAGAATCTTTATATTATGTTCAAAAAATAAAAGGGTGAAAAATATAAAGCCCCCAAGACCAGAAGGAGATGATATGGGGTTCTGCCTGACACTTTTAATAAAAACAAGAGATTTCTGTCGAACTGAACTCCCCCAAGCAATTAGTCCAGTGCTCTGCACACAGTAAGTGCTCAATAAATATCATGAATTGTCTTCACATATCCTAGGTCCATATTTTCTAATATTCTGCTTCCTACATTGCACCCCAGAATGCTTGGAGGAATATTATTCCTATTTTAAGACCCATCCTCTCCACAAGTGTCCATAAGAGGACCAAAGGTACAGCTGTTAATCTGTCAGTCAGTCAGTAAATTGTATTAATTGAACACTTACTGTGTGCAGGGCACTGTAATAATAATAATGTTGGTATTTGTTAAGCGCTTACTATGTGCCGAGCACTGTTCTAAGCGCTGGGGTAGACACAGGGGAATCAGGTTGTCCCACGTGGGGCTCACAGTCTTAATCCCCATTTTACAGATGAGGGAACTGAGGCCCAGAGAAGTTAAGTGACTTGCCCACAGTCACACAGCTGACAAGTGGCAGAGCTGGGATTACTGGGAAAATACAATATAACAGACCCATTCCCTGCCCACAATGAGCTCACAGTCTAGAGGGGGAGACAGACACTAATATAATTAAATAAAATGACACATATGTATATAAGCGCTGTGGGGCATTTAGAGTCATAGAATCTATCAGAAAATCCACCAGTACCCCAAAGGACTTAATCATTCCAAAAAATGATATTAGACTTTTCCACACTTAGTGTAATAGGTCTACGTCAACCTCATCGATTTAGTGCCCGTGATGGGTAGAGAATCGTGCTGGTGGTGCTGAGGCGATAAAAGAGAGCGAGTCAGGGTGAAGCAGAAGGGATTGGGAGAAGAGAAAAGGAGGGCTTAGCCTGGGAAGGCCTCTTAGAGGAGATGTGGCTTCAATAATCCTTTGACGGTGTGGAGAGTAATTGTCTGCCAGATATGAAAAGAGAGGGCGTTCCAGGACAGACACAGGACATGGGCGAGAGGTCGGGGTGAGATAGATGAGAAAGAAGTACAATGAGTAGGTTGACATTAGAGGAGTGAAGTGTGTGGACTGGGCTGTAGAAGGAGAGAAGGGAGGTGAGGTAGGAGGGGGCCAAGAGATTGAGTGCTTTAAAGCAGATGGTAAGGAATTTCTGTTTGATGCGGAGGTGGATGGGCAACCACTGGAGGTTCTTGAGGGGTAGGGAAACATGGACTGAACGTTTTTGTAATAAAATGATCTGGGCAGCAGAGTGAAGAATGGAATGGAGTGGGTAGAGATAGGGAGGGTAGAGGAAGCCAGGGAGGTCAGCTAGGTGGCTGATACAGTAATCAAGGCAGAATAGGATAAATGCTTGGATGAACATGGCAGCAGTTTGGATGGAGAGGGAAGGATGGATTTTAGCAATGTTGTGAAGGTTGAGCCCACAGGATTTAGTGATAGATAGAATATGTGGGTTGAATGTGGGCAGGGAATGTGTCTGTTTATTGTTGTATTGTACTCTCCCAAGCGCTTAGTACAGTGGTCTGCACATAGTAAGTGCTCAATAAATATGACTGAATGAATGAGAAAGAGTCAAGGATAACGCCAAGGTTATAGGCTTTTAAGACAGGAGGGTGGTGGTGCTGTCTACAGTGATGGGAAAGTCAGGGGGAGGACAGGATTTGAGTGAGAAGATTAGGGGTTCTGTTTTGGACATGTTAAGTTTGAGGTGATGCAGAATATCCAGATGTCCTGAGGGCAGGAAGAAATGTGAGATTACAGAGGGGGAGAGAGATCGGGCTGGAGATGTAGATTTGGGAATCAGCCACATAGAGGTTATAGTTGAAGTCATGGTGATAGAAGAGTGCTCCAAAGGAGTGGGTGTAGATGGAGAATAGAAGGGGAACCAGAACTGAACTTTGGGTACTCCCACAGTTAGGGACCGAGAAGCAGAGGAGGAGCCTTCAAAAGAGACTGAGCGGCCAGAGAAATAAGAAGGGAATCAGGAGACTACAGTGACAGTGAAGTCTGGTATGGAAGGCAGCTGAGAGATTGAAGGTATTAGAATGGAGAAGAGGCTGTTGGATTTAGCAAGAAGGAGATTATTTATGACTTTTGAGAGGGTTGTTTCTGTGGAGTGAAGGGAGCGGAAGGCAGATTTGAGGGGTTAAGGAGAGAATGGAAGAGAGGAACTGGAGACAGCAGGTGTAGGCAACTCACTCAAGGAGTTTGGAGAGGAATGGTAGGAGGGAGATGGGGTGATAGCTTGAGGGAGCCATGGGGTCAACGGAGGGTTTTTTAGAGTAGGGGAGACATGAGATGTTTGAAATTCATGGGGAAGAAGCCTTTGGAGAGAAAACAGTTGAAGACTGTGGTCAGGGAGGGAAGAAGAGAGGGGACAAGTGTTTTGATAAGATGTGAAGGGATGGGATTGGGTGTGCAGGTGGAGAAGGTGGATATTGAGAGGAGGCAGGAGAAGGTTGGGAGAGCTGAGGAAGGAGCAGGAGGAGTGAGGGGCTGGAGAGGAGCAGGGAAGATTTTAAAGAGAGTCATTCATTCAGTCGTATTTATTGAGCACTTACTAGGTGCAGAGCACTATACGAAGCACTTGGAACACACAATAATAATAATAATGGTATTTGTTAAGTGCTTACTATTTGCCAAGCACTGTTCTAAGCACTGCGGGAGATACAAGGTAATCAGGTTGTCCCACGTGGGGGCTCATGGTCTTTAATCCATTTTACAGATGAGGTAACTGAGGCAATGAGAAGTTAAGTGGCTTGCCCAAGGTCACACAGCAGATGAGTGGCAGAGCCGAGATTAGAACCCACATCCTCTGTCTCTCAAACCCATACTCTTTCCACCGAGTCACACTACTTCTAATAATTATGGTATTTGTTAAGCGCTTACTATGGGCCAAGCACTGTTCTAAGCACTGGGGTAGATACAAGGTAATCAGGTTGTCTGAATCCCCAAATTTACAGCTGAGGTAACTGAAGCAAAGTCACACAGCTGACAAGTGGGGAGCTGGGATTAGGACCCCGCGACCTCTGACTCCCAAGCCCAGGCCCCTTTCCACTAAGCTACACTGCTATAGCAATGAAGATCAGGCTTACAGTCTAGAGGGATCACACCTGATAGTTTTAGTTTTTTCAATAAAGTAGGCAGCCAAGTCATTAGAGGCAAAGGATGGGGGAGGCGGAAGGGAAAAGGGGTTTGAGAAAGGAGTTAAAAATTCTGGAACAAACTGGTGAGGGCAATAGGCATGAGTTTCAATATGGAGCAGAGAAATAATTTTGCCAGGCAGAAGAGAGGGGAGAGTTAAAGTTATATGTTATATAAATAATATATTTATTTTTTTTAATAAATTATACCTCTATATATCATATAACCTAAATATGATCATATATCACTTAAATATTAAGTGCTTCTTGTTTAATGGGTAATATGCACATTTAAAACATATGGTCCCTTTGAAAACGCATGGAAGAAATGGGATTAGTTCTCTTTTCATTCTGCCTTCATTGTTACCGGCAGACTTTGATGACATAGTTGAATTCATTTGTGACAGTTATCAGTAAATGTCAGCCTAGTTTTTTTGGTGGCTAGCTAATCAATCAATTAATTATTAAGTGCTCTTTGTGTGCACTGTATTATGAGCTTGGAAGAGTAGAGCAGATTTAGCAGACACATTCCCTACCCCATAGCAACCTTTACAGTCTAGAGTTAATCTTGATAATAGTCTGACTCTTTCAAGCCATTGTAGTATTACTTTAACAGGTACCTAAGTGCGTTGAAAGAGTTTATTTTTATCATTAGCTGGCAAATATCTGGATCAGGGAGAAAGCCCGCTTTTAAAAGTACAGCTGTTACAATCGACTAATAATGTTCATACAGTATTTCCATCATAAATCAATACTTAGTCATATTAATCAATATCATCTAATTCATGAGAAGCACCATACTAGGCCTCTAGGATATTTACAGAATCTAAAATATGGTCCCTGACCAGATCGGATTTGTCATTTTCCTACCCCACAGGGCCTAAGAACTGATTTGTTGCCCTTTGGTCTATTTAAATTTAGCATTTCAAAATAATTATAAAAATACTGAAAATGCAAAATTGGTGCCTATGAGCAACCTGAATTCGGCAGGTCTTTATACTTATTAAAAATAGTGAAACTACGGGTTTACTAAGGCAGCCCAATAAAATAAAAAATCTCCCTAACAATTCCCCGCGGAGTAAAAAAAAGAGTTATTGCCCAAACACCAGAATAGGCAATCAATGAACATAGTAATTCGGGTCACTTAGAGGGAGCAGGGGCTCCATAAATCATGTAAACCTGGGCAGGACAGGATTTTCCTAAAGAATGAACTTCAAAAAGCCTACAGTAAGAGCCAAGTGTTTTCTCCTCAGTGTTGCTTCCAACCTAAGCTTTTAACTTGGTGAAGAATGACCCAGATCACATGTTAAATAAAAAGATTAGCATCTCACATAAATGATAAAAAACCCGTGGCTTGCTACAGAACTTTAGGACCGGTTCTGTCGCTAACAAAAATCACCACATGCCTCGTGCAATTACCCTATCTATCAATAATGATGATATTTATTAAGTGCTCACTATGTGCCTAGGACTGTTCTAAAGCGCCGGGGTAGATGCACAGGTAATCAGGTGCAAGGTAATCAGGTTATCCCATGTGGGGCTCACAGTCTTAATCCCCATTTTACAGGTGAGGGAACTGAGGCACAGAGAAGTTAAGAGATTTGCCCAAAGTCACAGAGCTGACAAATGGTGGAGCTGGATTAGAACCTCATGACCTCTTACTCTCAAGCCCGGGCTCTTTCCACTGAGGCCACGCACTGATTATAGCAGTGTTATAGCACTTCCTTCTCAACAGACGGCTCATAGCCCATAAAATCCCAGATGCTGATTAGTGTTGAGAGTATGCATTGGACAAGCATGGAAACATAGAAAGTTTGTAGATGTTGATCATTTCCCCATTTCCACATTAGCAGTGCTTACTACAAATAATAATAGTGGCATTTGTTAAGCGCTTACTAAGTGCCAGTACACTAAATACTGGGGTGGATAAACCAACTTGGATTGAACACAGTCCCTGTCCCTCATGGGAGCTCACAGTCATTCATTCATTCATTCATTCATTTCATTCATTCATTCATTCATTCAATTGTATTTACTGAACATTTATTGTGTGCAGAGCACTGTACTAAAGCACTTGGAAAGTACAATTCAGCAACAAATAGAAACAATCCCTGCCCACAAATGGGCTTAGAGTCTAGAAGAGGGGAGACAGACTTCAAAGCAAGTAAACAGACCATCAATAGCATCAATATAAATAGAATTATAAATACACATCAAAATAAGTAAAACAGCTATTAATATAAATTGATAGGAATTATACATATGTACAAATGTACAGAAGTGCTGTGGGTGGGAAGTAGGGGGTAGAGCAAAGGGAGCGAGTCTGGCCGATGGGGAGGATGGGGGAGTCTTAATCCCCATTTTACAGATGAGGTAACTGCGGCCCAGAGAATAAGTGACTTGCCTAAGGTCACACAAAAGACAAGTGGTAGAGTCAGGATTAGAACCAGGTCCTTCTGACTCCCAAGGCTCTATTCCACTAGGCATGCGGCTTCACTGTTGTCTACTAACCACTTACTGGGCATATTGGAGCAAAAGTACTGCTGCTTGGAGACTAGACAGAAGGTAAGAGATCCAATCCCTTCCCTTGAGGGGTTTATGGAGGCAACAGACAAATTTTAAAAATGTAAAACAAGGAAACAGTAGATTCAAATGACAATGATGTCTTAGAGATTATGAGCTCTCTTTGGGCCAGGGTCAATACCTGAATTATAATTCCTGTGCCTTTCTTGGGCCTTGCACAGTATTTTGTGTAAAGTAAGTGCTTAACCAACATAATAAATATTAATAATGCCAAATAAATACTTGGGGTAAATATTGTGGGGATTATAGAACAGCAGCAGACTAGAAGTGAGAGGTATTTATCCAGAGAGAAGCAAGTGTGGCTAGTAACATGGGCCTGGAAGTCAAGAAGGACCTGGGTTTAATCCTGGCTCTGCCAATTGTCTGCTGCGTGATCTTGGGCAAATCACTTAACTTCTCTGTGCCTCAGTTACCTTCATCTAGAAAATGGAAATTAAGATTGTGAGCCCCATATGGGACATGGACTGTGTCCAACCTGATTTGCTTGTAACTACCCCAGTGCTTACTAGAGTGCCTGGCACATTGTAAGCGCTTAACAAGTACCATTAAAAAAATAAAAATCAAGGAAAAGCCTTTAGGAGGAGATGGTGCTTTTGGGGTTGGGGGATGAAGACTGTGAGCCTCATGTGGGACAAACCTGAATTACCCTATATCTACCCCAGCGCTTAGAACAGTGCTTGTGCACATAGTAAGTGCTTAACAAATACCAACATTATTATCAATTATTATTATTTTTGATTAACTTTGATGAGAATGGAGGGAAGAGATTAGGTGAAACTGGAATAGAAGCGTTCCCTGAGAAGGCAAAAGCATGAGCAAGGGGTCTGAGAAGGGAGATTTGAAATTGAGAAATGGGGCTGATGGGGACCCAACGATGCATTATATCGATTGCAAATGCAGGGAAACTGAAGAGACCTATAGCTTCTTCCATAAAGAGCACTGGTTTATTCTAGTCATTCATTCATTCAATAGTATTTATTGAGCGCTTACTATGTGCAGAGCACTGTACTAAGCACTTGGAATGTACAAATTGGGAACAGAGACAGTCCCTGCCCACTGACGGGCTTACAGTCTAATCGGGGGAGACAGACAAAAACAATAGCACTAAATAGAATCAAGGGGATGCACATCTCATTAAAACAATAGCATAGTCATGAGTTTAACCAAATTTTTCCAAACTCCTTAAGGATTCCTAAGGACCAGAAAATATTCATTATTGATGGCGTTGGAGACAAGCAAGGAGCAGAGTTGAAACACTACAGGATTTATGAAAGAAAGGAGCCAGGCACAGTAAACCTTTGTGGGGCAAAAGTGAGCAACAGTGAAAAAGTCAGAACCAGGCAAGATTATGAAAGCAAAACAGTACCGGCTATAGGGATAAGGGAAGAAAACTTTTGCATGCGAAATAAAAAGCTGTTGGAGGGGCACATAGCATTTAATGAAAGGTAGAAACTCTCTGTCCCATCTCAGGACCACACCTGGAGAGTTTCCAGTCCTCTACCAGTCTCGGCTAGGGGAGGGAGAGTCAAGGAGAGGCCTGTCCGTTCCATTCCTAGCTTGACCAGTGGCTAGCGAGTGGCAGACCATTGGCTACAAGTCAAAACTCACCCATGCTGGGCAGCAGCGGCACGGGAGAGAGTCGAGGATGGAGACTTTAATTTACTACCTCAGCTCTTAGAAGTGCTCTGCACATAGTAAGCGCTTAACAAATACCAACATTATTATTATTATTACAAAAGTGCTATGGGGCTGAAGGTGGGGTAAGTACCATGCCTAAAGCGTACAGAACCAAGTGCAGAGATGACATAGATGGGAGAAGTAGTCAGGGAAAAGAGGACTTAATCAGGGAAGACCTCTTGGAGGAGATGTGACCTTTATAAGACTTTGAAGGTGGGGAGAGTGGTGGTCTGATGTATATGGAGAGGAAGGGAGTTCCTATCATTGACTGACTGAGAGGTCATTATTACAGGCGACCTTTATTTAGCCTCCACCTATTGGTTTTAAAGTAGTTATTACTGCCTAGACTATATGTTTGCTGGGGGCAGGGAACGTGTCTGCTTAGTCTGTCAAAGTATTGTACTTTTCCAAGCGGTTGATACAGCGCTGTGCACATGGTAAGCGCTCAATAAATGCCATTGATCTGTCTTGCCCTTCGATTTGCATGAGGCACAGTTTTAGCTATGTGAGTTTGACTGTGCTCTACAAATACATTATTGTTGGTGGCTTGTTGTTCCCAGTATATTGTACAGATAAATAGAGGGACTATGCTTAAAACTGCTTCGAAATTGAATCTATTAGGGCAGCATGGAGGAGGAGGGGTCTGAAAGAGAGCAAAGCAGAAAGGGATGGAAAAAGGGGAGAAGATGCACCTGGGAGTCAGAAGTCATGAGTTCTAATTCCGGCCCCACCACTTGTCTGCTGGGTGATTTTGGGCAAGTCACTTCACTTCTCTGGGCCTCAGTTACCTCATCTGTAAAATGGGAATTAAGACTGTGAGCCCAGTGAGAGACAGGGACTGTGTCCAATCCAATTTGCTTGTATCCACCCAAGCACTTAGTACAGTGCCTGGAACATAGTAAATCCTTAACAAATGCCATCATCATCATCCTTTTATTATTATTATTAATGTTGTATATATCTGCTTCCTCCACTTATACTCCTCCAAATCCCTTCTTCACCCTCTACAATCCAGTTTCAACTCCCTTCATTCTACTGAGACAACTCCAAGATTACCAAAGCGCTCCTCCTTGACAAGTCTAACAGATTCTACTTCCTCCTAATCCTCCTCAAACTGTCAGCTGCCTTCTTCTCCGTGGACCATTATTCATATTAATGTCTGCCTCCCCCTCTAGACTGTAAGTTCATAAGGGCACAATTAGCGGCAAATGACTGCTAGTTCTGTTGTATTGTACACTCCCAAGTGCTTAGTACAGTGCTCTGCACATAGTAAACACTCAATTAATACAATTGACTGATTGCTTGACCATATCCTTCTTTTTAACTTGGTTTTTCTGACACGGTTCTCTTCTGGTTCTCCTCTTTGGCCGATCCTTCTTAATCTCTTTTGTTGCCTCTGCCTCTCATTCAATTCATTTCAATTCAATTCAGTTGTATGTATTGAGCATTTACTGTGTGCAGAGCACTGTACTGAGCACTTGACAAAGTACAATATAACAATAAACAGTCACATTCCCTGTTGACAATGAGCTTATAGTCTGCGGGGGGGAAGACAGACATTAATATAAACAAATTACAGATCTGTCCATAAGTGCTGTGGGGTTAGAAAGGGAGGAAGAACAAAGGGAGCAAGTCAGGGTGATACAGAAGGGAGTGGGAGAAGAGGAAAGGGGGACCTTAATCAGGGAAGGCCTCCTGGAGGAGTTGTGCCTTCAATAAGACCTTGAAGGCGGGGAAGAGCAATTGTCTGTCAGAACTGAGGAGGGAGGGCATTCCAGGCCAAAGGCAGGATGTGGGCCAGGGGTCGGTGGCAAGATGGGCAGAGTGAGACATAGTGAGAAGGTTAGCAATCTTTAACTGTGGGTGCTCCTCAAGGCTCTGTTCTGGGTCCTCAACTCTTCTTATCTACACTCAATCCCCTGAATGTAACATGGGTTACCCATCCACTTCCAAGGCTTCAACTGTCACTTCTATGCAGATGAGCCCTAAATCCACCTTCTTCTTCTTCTTCTTAGTGACATTTGTTAAGCACTTACATATGTGCCAGGCACTGTACTAAACACTGGGGTAGATACAAGATAGGTTGAACACAATCTCTGTCCCACAAGGGACTCACAATCTTAATCCCCATGTTACAGTTGAGATAACTGAGGTTCAGAGAAGTTAAATGATTGCCCATGGTCACACAGCAGACAAGCGGCAGAGCTGGGATTTGAACCCTGGTCCTTTGATGCCCAGACTCATGCTCTTTCCACTAGGCCACATGACTTCTTTCCCTTCCTGCAATCCTGCATTTTGCCTTGCCTCAAGCTATCTTAAATGGATGCTCTGCCGGCACCTCAAGTTTAATGTGTTCAAAAATGAACTCATTTTCCCTCCCAAATCCTCTTCTCCCCATTTCCCTTCACAGTTACCATTCCCCGATTGCTCAACCTTGGAATTATTTTGACTTTGTCCTCTCTTTCAAACCCTATATTCAGTCTGTCACTAGATCCTGTCTATTTTTCCTCCATAACAATTCTGGAATGTGCCCCTTCCTCTGTATCCAAATGGCCACTTCTCTGGAGCTCAGCACACAGTAAGCATTCAAAAAATATGACTGAATCAATGACTGAATGATCTAAGCATTTGTCATATCCTGACATATCCACTGTATCAACCTCTTCACTGGTCTCACTGTCTCCAGCTTCTCTCCACCCCAATCAATTCTTCTTTCTATATCCCAGATCGCCCTTCTATAATGTCTCTCTATACACATCTCCCTACTCCCCCAAAAGCTCTGATGGTTGCTCATTCCTCTTTGCATCAAGCAGAAACTCCTGACCATTGGCTTTAGTAATAATAAAAATAGTATTTAAGTGCTTACTATGTGCCAAGAACTAAGCGCTGGGAGGGAGATACAAGGTAATCAGGTTGTCCCACGTGGGGCTCACAGACCCAACCCCCATTTTACAGATGACATAACTGAGGCACAGAGAAGTTAAGTGACTGGCCCAAAGTCACACAGCTGACAAGTGTTGGATTTGGGATTAGAACCCATGACCTCTGACTCCCAAACCCGTGCTCTTTCCACTGAACCACACTGCTTCTTTAAGGCACTCAATCCCATTACATCCCAGCTCGCACTCTTCATTCTTCTCAAGCTAACCTGTGCCTCATTCACATTTCTCCTACCAACTTCTCCCACCTTCCTCCTGCCTGGAACTCTCTCTTATTGAGCGCTTCCTGAGCGTAGAGCGCCGTACTAAGCCCTTGGGAGAGTACAATGCAATGTAGTTGGTAGAAATGTTCCCTGCCCACAGCGATCTTATAGTCTAGAGGGGGAGAGAGACATTGGCTGAGATGTGCATACCCATTAGCTGACTGTTTTTATTTTATCATATGACTGTAAGACAAGTTTTAGGTTTTATCAGGACATAAATGAATCAGAAGGACCTAAAGTTGGCAGTGATTTGTACTTTCCAAATCAGTGAAAGGCAGGAAGTCTGTGTTTGCCAACATTGTGTCCAGTTCTCCCTTGGTGTCCAGAAATGTGTTAACAAATGGCCTTGCCAGTACCTGAAGGAATCTCTTTCTCTCTCTCCTCTCCTACCTCTCTTGCAGTCTTCCTTCAGCCTTCTGTTCCAAACTCGATCAGGGTGCTTTTTAATATTCCGCGACAGAACCAACTCATCCTGTGGTATCTCCACACCTAGGCTTGAAGGACTGAAAAATCTTCTAGAACGGTTGCCATAAGGAGCAATAGGTGTGACTGTAATCCAAGTTTCAGTACATAAGAGACACTGACCTGCCTTTCAAAATGGCTTCCTTGGACCAGGTGAAATTTATTTAGAATTGCTGGAGACCCAAGGGACAGAGAAGCAGCGTAGCTCAGTGGAAAGAGCCCGGGCTTGGGAGTCAGAGGTCCTAGGTTTGAATCCCGGCTCTGCCACTTGTCAGCTGTGTGACCGTGGGCAAGTCACTTAACTTCTCTGGGCCTCAGTTCCCTCATCTGTAAAATGGGGATGAAGACTGGGAGCCCCACGTGGGACAACCTGACTACCTTGTATCTACCCCAGCGCTTAGAACAGTGCTCTGCACATAGTAAGCGCTTAACAAATACCAACATTAGTATTATTATTATTATTAGGACCTTAAAATGCAGCTTGGAATTGAGATGAAGCCAGAAAACTTCTTGGAGAATATACAGGACTTTGCTGCAGTTCAAGACTCAAACACTGGCTTTCAGCCCAAACAGACAAAGACTTTGCTCAGAACCCTGGGGCCAAGAAACGGCTGTTGAGCCCACTCTGCCTCCTTCGGGCCTGATTTGGCCCAGAGACAAAGTGTACAGCCCTCCTCCTCCTCTAGCTTTTAGAAACACAGCTCTTTTGAATCCCAAAGTGTGGGCAGATTATGATGTGATGCCCAGACGGAAATGCGGGAGCAGAAGCAGCCCTGACTGAGGGACTGAAAACTTCCCGAGCTTCTCTCCAGCTGGTAAAGTGACAGCAACTGACCCCAGAGTCACACGAGGACAGGCCTGGAAGTGACAGAAGTGAGGACCAAGTGGTCTTGTGAAGAAGTGACAATTTCACATCAATCGATCAATCCATGGCATTTATTGAGTGCTAAGGATACCTCTTGCTTTGCCAACTTGAATCCGAAAACCGTCAAAGGTGATATTTTTAAGCCAGTCATGACCTCGAGTGGTATCCATGCTAACTGAGGGGCGTCCTCACCTGTCCCCCATGGAAAGTGATCTGGTCTAGGAAAAAAGAAAGTGCTGGATCTAAGATCTTTTGAGGAGTCCTCCTCACATATTTTCATTCATTCAATCATATTTATTGAGCACTTACTGTGTACAGAGCACTGTACTAAGCATGTGGGAGAGTATAATATAATAATAAACAGACACATCTCCGCCCACAATGAGCTTACAGTCTAGAGGGGTAGACAGGCATTAATATAAATGAATAAATTACACTTCTGTACATAAGTGCTGTGACTAAAGAGAGCAAATCAGGGCAACGCAGAAGTGAGTGGGAGAAGAGGAAAGGAGAGCTAAGTGAGGGAAGGCTTTTTGGAGGAGATGTACCTTCAGTAAGACTTTGCAGGTGGAGGGGGGAGCAATCATCTGTCAGATTTGAGGAGGGAGGGCGTTCCAGCCAGAGGCAGGATGGGCAAGTCGGCGGCAAAGTAGACAAGATTGAGGCACAATGAGAAGGTTAACATTACAGGAGCAAAGTGTGTGGGCTGGATTATAGTAGGAGAGTAGCGAGGTGAGTATGGGGGGGCAAAATGATTTAGGGCTTTAACGTCAATGGTGAGGAGTTTTTGACTACCGCCTAGCATCTTTAGTGCTACCACCTCTAGTCTAGGCTAGATTCGCATTACCTCTTGGATCAAGGTTGAGATATATCTTGACAGAGTACCTCAAAGTGCAATTTGGCCTCTTCTGTCAGGGCCGTATCTGCTGAAGTGGATCCAGAATTTGAGATTAGAGTGGCCACTGATGGCCCTAGCCAATACCAGACAAGGAGACACACATGCGTTAATGCTCTCACATGCATTATTAGTATCAAACAAAAACTCCTCACCATTGGCTTTAAAGCAGTCTACCACCTCACTCTCTCCTACCTCACCTTGCTTCTCTCCTTCTACAACCCAACCCACACACTTCACTCTTCTGGTGCTAACCTTCTCACTGTGCCCTGATCTCACCTGTCTCACCACCGACCCCTGGCCCGCGTCCTGCCTCTGGCCTGGAATGCCCTCCCTACTCAAATCCGCCAGAAGATTACTCTCCACCCTTCAAAGCCTTATTCATTCATTCAATAGTATTTATTGAGGGCTTACTATTCATTCATTCATTCATTCAATAGTATTTACTGAGCGCTTACTATCTGCAGAGCACTGTACTAATCGCTTGGAATGAACAGGTCGGCAACAGAGAGAGACAGTCCCTGCCGTTTGACGGGCTTACAGTCTAATCGGGGAGACGGACAGACGAGAACAGTGGCAATAAATAGAGTCGAGGGGAAGAACATCTCGTAAAAACCGATGGCAACTAAATAGAATCGAGGCGATGTACAATTCATTAACAAAGTAAATAGGGTAATGGAAATATATACAGTTGAGCGGATGAGTACAGTTTTGGGGATGGGAAGGGAGAGGGGAGGAGGAGGGAAAGGGGGAAAAGAGGTTTAGCTGCGGAGAGGAAAGGGGGGGTGGTAGAGGGAAGTAGAGAGAAAGAGGAGCTCGTCTGGGAAGCCTCTTGGAGAGGTGATTTTTAAGTTAAGGGTTTTGAAGAGGGGAAGAGAAATCAGTTTTCAGGTGAGGAGGTGAGAGCGGCCGGGCAGCTGGCGCCGGAGGACCGTGACCGAGAGAGACGTGGTGGCCCGAGCGGTCGGACGCGGTATGGGCGAGACCGAGGGACGCGAGGAGTGGCGGCCAGAGACAGAGCGTGCGGGGTGGGCGTAGAAAGAGAGAAGGGAGGAGAGGTAGGAAGGGGCAAGGTGATGGAGAGCCTGAAGCCTAGAGTGAGGAGTTTTTGTTTGGAGCGGAGGTCGATAGGCAACCACTGGAGTTGTTTAAGAAGGGGAGTGACATGCCCAGATCGTTTCTGCGGGAAGATGATAGTAAGCGCTTGGGATGAACAAGTCGGCAACAGATAGAGACGGTCCCTGCCCTTTGACGGGCTTACAGTCTAATCGGGGGATATTGGCGGCCACCTCCTCCAAGAGGTCTTCCCAGACTAAGCCCCACTTTTTCTCATTCCCATTCCCTTCTGCATCACCCTGACTTGCTCCCTTTGCTCTTCCTGCACCCTCCAGCCCCACAGCACTTACATATAGATCTGTAATTTTATTTATTTGGATTGATGTGTGTCTTCCCCCTCTAGACTGTGAGCTCATTGTGGTCAGGGAATGTCACTGTTTGTTGTTGTATTATACTTTCCCAAGCACTTAGTATAGTGCTCTGCACATAGCAAACGCTTATTAAATATGACTAAATGAATTAATTACACCACAAGGACCACAGCTCCCTCCACCCGACCCAAGAACCAGAGTCATCGTATTTCCCCTCATAACCCAGAACTCGGAGGGAGACTGAGCATTTAAAATAAAAATAATGGGCCTAAAGCCAATCAATGCCATATGTGGATGGGGCAAGAGACAAATGTGGAAGACAAAAGTGGTCTGGTTCTTGCATTTTCCCCCTCTCCTTCAGACCTTCCCCTCTGAGCTGTTTTGTCTCCAGACCTGCATGATTGTCTCCTATCTTGTGTAAGTGAATAAGAGTAACTCCAATGACTAGCATCCCTAAGAGTGGTAGAATACCAAGGGATGGAATATGATGGGCCTTTAGGTCTGGACTCCATTTTGTCTGGCCAAACCACCATTTAATCAAAGCGACCACATCATATTTTCTCTCTTCCTTTGTTTGTCCTGTCCAGATATCTGCCTTTTTGGAAGACATATGGCAAGTTCTTGAGGCAGGATGGAGCTGTAGAAGCAGCGTGGCTCAGTGGAAAGAGCCCGGGCTCGGGAGTCGGAAGTGATGGGTTCTAATCCCTGCCCCACGGCTTGTCAGCTGTGTGACTTTGGGCAAGTCACTGCACTTCTCTGTGCCTCAGTTATCTCATCTGTTAAATGGGGATTAAAATTGTGAGCCCCACATGGGACAACCTGATCACCTTGCATCCCCCCCAGTGCTTAGAACAGTGCTTCACACAGAGTAAGCGCTTAACAAATACCATCATTATTATTATTAAAGAGGTTCAAACCCCTGACCTGCTTATCAGTGGTGTTTGCCCACCAGACCTCTACATTGGGGAGAATCAGGCGGGGCCATGCAATTTCCCCAAGTAGAAATTTACTGCTCCCTCCGATTAGACTGTGAGTCCGTCATTGGGCAGGGATTGTCTCTGTTGCCAAATTGTACATTCCAAGCATTTAGTAAGTGCTCTGCACATAGTAAGCACTCAATGAATACTACTGAATGAATGAATATGTATCTCGGCTCTGCCACTTGTCGGCTGTGTGACGGTGGGCAAGTCACTTAACTTCTCTGTGCTTCAGTTCCCTCATCTGTAAAATGGGGATTAACTGTGAGCCTCACGTGGGACAACCTGATTACCCTGTATCTACCCAGTGCTTAGAACAGTGTTCTGCACATAGTAAGCACTTAACAAATACCAACATTATTATTATTATCATGTTCTTTGATCATGTGATGCTCAGGTGCTACACCAACTATATATAAAGAAACTGTGCTCCTTGGAACTGAGTTGGCCTTGACTAGTAAAGGAAACTCTGCCTGTCAACCAGCACTCCCTACTAACACTAGCAGAAATAAACTTGTTTCTGACATACCCACTTGAACACAACGCAGAGTCCGTGAAGTTTTCTTCAACAGTAATTTGGTGCCGAAACTCAGATGGCAATGCACGAGGGCGGTCCGGAGCAGTCCGTCTCTCAGTGACCCTCAGGAGCTCAACCAAAAGGTAAGAGACCTTTTGAATTCTCTACTGGGGCTCAGAGAGGGAGCTGTGGCCATTTGACCAAATCCTGTGTTATTAGATGGACCAAGTGACTCACTTGTATCTAACCTACCTTCCGTTAATAATAATAATAATAACAATAATGATATTCGTTAAGCGCTTACTATATGCCAGGCACTGTATTAAGCAGTGGGTGGATACAAGAGAAGCAGCGAGGCTTAGGGAAGGAGCATGGGCTTGGGAGTCAGAGGTTGGGGGTTTTATACCCGGCTCCTTCACTGGTCAGCTGTGTGACTTTGAGCAAGTCACTTCACTGTGCCTCAGTTACCTTATCTGTAAAATGGAGATGAAAGCGTGAGCCCCACCGTGGGAAATGGACTGCGTCCAACCTATCTTGTATCTACCCCAGTGCTTAGTACAGTGCCTGGAACATAATAACAATAATAATAATGACATTTGTTAAGCACTTACTATGTGCAAAGCACTGTTCTAAGCGCTGGGGAGGATACAAAGTAATCAAGTTGTCCCACACGGGACTCACAGTCTTAATGCCCATTTTACAGATGAGGTAACTGAGGCACAGAGAAGTTAAATGACTTGCCCAAAGTCACACAGCTGACAAGTGGCGGAGCCAGGATTTGAACCCATGATCTCTGATTCCCCAGCCCATGCTCTTTCCACTGAGCCACGCTGCTTCTCACATAGCAAGATATGTAACATAGTAAGCGCTTAACAAATACCACAATTATTTTTTTTTATTGTTATTATTACTAAGCACTGGGGTGGATACAAGCAAATCAGTCGGTCACAGCCCCTATCCCATATGGGTCTCACAGCCTCAATCCCCACTTTAAAGATTGAGACACAGAAAAGTGAAATGACTTGCCTAAGGTCACACAGTAGACAAGTGACAGAGCTGGGATTAGAACCCATGACCTTCTAACGCTCAGGCCCATGCTCTATCCACTGTCCCATGCTGCTTCTCAAAGCCAATCTTGAAATTAGTTAGTTGGAGGGAATCTGCAACAGAGACATGGGGGTAGGGAATCTAAGCAGCCTCTTTTCCAGGGACTAATTGGGAAAATCCTAGAGGGGTTTTACAGTCCCCTAGACTGTAAGATCATTATGAGCAGGGATTGTGTGTTCCTTTGTTATATTGTACTCTCCGAAGTGCTTAGTACAGTGCTCTGTATACAGTAAGGGAGGGTTTTTACAGTCCTCTAGAGGATAAACTGGCTGTGAGCAGGGAATGTGTCTTGTTACACTGTTATATCGAACTCTCCAAAGCCCTTAGTACAGTGCTCTACACACAATAAGCACTCAGTAAATTCAGTCGATGGATTGATTGCTTGATTGGAGGGCTGGAGCTATCAATTTAGAAGATCAAAGAGAAAATTTGTTCCAGGGAAGGCAACACCCTTCAGCAAATGGTTGTTGCTTTATTGTGAAGTGTGGATATCATTGTTGGGAAATCTAGTTCTCACCGGATTAAGTGTGAAAATGCAAAGGAGGTAATTGGGAGAGGAGACTGCAATTGCTCTTACAGGAAAGAAATGCCTGTCTGGGTGGTGATTTAATTACTGTGTCAGAAATTCAACTGCAGATTTTGCTAAATTGGTAAAAGAGGTATATAAACAAGCAGAATACAGACTGTCTTTTTTAAAAGAATCTAACTGGTGTAAATTTGATGATTTAAACAAGGAAAATTGTCCTGATGCATTCACTATGGAAATAGCTGCATGTGTAGTGAAAAGAAAAATAATTGTACGAAAAACAAATGTGTTCCTGCTCTATAATTTGGATAAATTGGAATTTAGAAATTTGGTGTATTGAAATGTTGTTCTGAATAAAAAGGTCACACTAAGATTGGAAGGGGGGCAATTGGAATGATAATTGAATCTGGATTTTTCACAAATGAGAATTAAAAAAGAGAACCTAAGGAATCTGTGTTAGACATCCACAAATTTCTAGGGAAGGGACATATTTGACATCTTATTTGACAGTGGGATTTTAGGTCCACATAAAACCCCAGCTTTCAAAATGGTTATTAAGGGTCAAATTGGTGTAGGATTAGTCCGATAAATTTTGTCAGCCATTAATCCTAAAGAGTCTATGATAAGGAGACAGCTGCACACAAAGGAAAGATTTAATTACTGAGCTTTACAAATTAATCGCAGGATTAAAAATGGGGTTTATCTGTTCATCTTTGCTTGTTACATCGATCTTTGGGGTTCAAATGGTCTTTAATATAAAATTTCCACTGTGTTAAGGGTTAACAACAGCCCTGCATGCTGTCTCTGCCATAGCCTGAGGACTGGGGCTAGGAGCAGATAAATGTTTGTCACTTTGTGTAGTGTTAGATTATTTGCAAAAGAAGAGGTCTGGGTGTTTGTTTATTTTGTCTTGGTAATTCTGTTTCCTTCTAAGGGACTGGGAAAGTTTTAGGCATCAGATTCCAAGGATTTGGAAAGTAACAGAGGGATAATAATCAGGAATATGTGCTACAATCAAATATTTGGGGGGAGAAACTATTATTTCAAATTTTATCAATTGCCTGGCTATATGAAGCTGCTGGATACTTCTCTGCCTCCCAATTCTATTCATTCATTCATTCATTCCTTCATTCAATCGTATTTATTGAACGCTTACTGTGTGCAAAGCACTTTCCCAAGTGTTTCAGCAAGTAGGATACAACAATGGTTTAAGACTGTATCTTCCTAAGTTTCAGTCCACATTGGCTTCCAGACCCATCCAGCAAAGGGATCATCACTCACCAGCCTCTCGGAGAGCCTGTCTTCGATCTGAGCCGTGATGTGGAAACATCAGAGAAAAAGGGCTGTTCACCCCCTGGACCACCGGGTCCAGAGACTTTGAGCATCAGCAACATCTGGCTGAAGGTGGAGACAAGTGGATTGGCTCCTCCCTTCCCCTACATGTAGAACACCAGTGTGTGGCAGAACCCAGATGCCTCTAAGGCAGGGAACAAGCTAATTCAATTGTACTGTACTCCCAAATGCCGAGTACAGTGTTCTGCACATAGTAAGTACTCAATAAATACCACTGATTGATTGATTATTGGGACCTCCAGGCTACCCTGGGAATAATCTACTGCATCTGTTGAGTCATTTGGGGGGTTATTATAATAATAATTATGGTATTTGTTAAGAGCTTACTGTATGTAACTTACTGTACAGTAACATTAATAAAATGGGACATCTCACTCATATGGTGGTAATACACTCCCTCTTGTTTGGGACAGGGATCAACCCTTCTGAAGCTAATACGTCCCTCAGGACTTTGTTACATTACACTCTAGACGTGAACGTGTGAGCAATTGTTGGGCTTGTGGTCATGTTCCTCAAGTTTCCCTAGGAGGAATACTGGTGCTCCGGGGCAAGCTAGATGGGGGTAGATGCCGGAGCAGCATGAGTCCCTGGAGGATATAATAAATAATGATAGTAATAATGATGGTATTTGTTAAGCGCTTAATAGTGCCAAGCACTGTTCTAAGTGCTAGGCTCTCTGGCTCTGCAAGTGTAGCGGATAGAGCACCGGGGTGGGAGTCTGGAGATCGTGGGTTCTAATCCTGGCTCCCTTGTCTGCTGTGTGACCATTGGGCAAGTCACTTCACTTCTCTGGCCCTCAGTTACCCTCATCTGGTAAAACGAGGACTGAGACTGTGAGCCTCACATTGGACAAGGGACTGTGTCCAACCCCATTTGCTTGTATCCACCCCAGTGCTTGGTACAATGCCTGGCACATAGTAAGTGCTTAATAAATACCATAATTATTTTTATTATTGTTGTGCTAAAAGCACAAAAGGGGGGAATGTGGAAGCAAAGTGGTCTGGGCTTTGAATTTGCTTCTTCGCATTCAAACCCTCCCCTCTAAGCTATTTCCTATCGAGGCCCGCTTGATTGTCTCCTAACCATCTTGTTTATGTGAACAAGAGGAACTCTGATGACTAGAGTCCCTAGGAGTGGTAGAATACTAAGGGGATGGAATATGACGGGCCTTTAGGCCTGGACTCCATTTTGTCTTGCCAAGCCGCCATTTACTCATAGGGGGTGCATTATGCATCCTCTCCTCCTTTGTTTGCCTTGTCCAGATGTCTGCCTTATTGGGCGGCATATGTCAAGTTCTCGAGACAGGACGGAGCCGTTTCTCCCTTAGCAAGGTCAGGACCCCTGACCTGCTTATCAGTGGTGTTTGCCCACCTGACCTATAAATGAGGAGAACCAGGCAGGGCACAGCACTTAGTGGGGCTTAGTGGAGAGAACTCGGGCTTGGGAGTGGCAGAGGTCGTGGGTTCTAATCCTGGCTCTGTCACTTAGCTGTGTGACTCTGGGCAAGTCACTTCACTTCTCTGTGACTCAGTTACCTCATCTGTAAAATGGGGATTAAGGCTGTGAGCCCCACGTGGGACAACCTGATTCCCTTGTTTCTATCCCAGCGCTTAGAACAGTGCTTGGCACATAGTAAGCACTTAAATACCATTATTATTATTATTATTAATAATAATTAGACTGAGTGGAATTTAATGCTGCTTGTCTTTACATAAAGGTCACATATCATGCTCTTTGATTCATTCAGTCCTATTGATTGAGTGCTTACTGTTCGCAAATCACTTGGGAAAGTACAATAGAGCAATAAACAGATCCATTGGCCACAGCGAGCTTACGGTCTGTGCAAAGCTTGGATGCTGTAGGATGCTGTACTAACTGCTGCTTGGAGCTGAGTTGGATTTGAGGAATAGAGAAACTCTGCCTGCTGCCTGTCAGCCACCACTCCCTACTAGCACCAATAGAAATAAACTTAATCTCTGACATACCTGCTTGAACCAACAGAGTCTGTAAAGTTTTCTTCAACACAGGCCGGCTGAAAAATGGTCTGGCATAAAATTAGATGAAAGACCATCCTACTTCAGCCTCAAGTAAATTACTGTGGCAAGTTTTATCAGCCCAACATTTTCTTAAAGAGAGGAAACAAAAAAGCAGCTGACTACCTCCTTTTCAGTCCAAAGATAAACAGCTTGCCTTCAACCATGCTGGTTTTCTCATCCTTTCTTTTCATTCAGAATGTCATCTTTTCATCTCCAATACCAACTTCCTGAGAACACATTAATGGTAAATTGTTTTAACAAAGAGCATTCAACACCCAAGGTGTATAAGATTATTCGAGTCACTTTCATTTTCCTTCCAGGAGATGATATGGTTCATTTAACTTCAAACTCCAGTCAAGGGCAAGAAAAACGTTTGGGGCCATCTGGGAGGGGTTTGTGAGCTGCAAATTGAGAGCAATGAGAGCAATTAAGCATCTAAATTGGAGCTATGTGTAAATTCAACAGCTGGTAAGTGTTGACAGTTATAAGATCCAGGACCACCTGCTAAGCAGAATCTGCTTACAGACTGAAGAAAGCAGTTTGAATGTGGGGAAAAGATCTGGACTTTTTAATCTAATGCATAAATTCAAAATGTACTGATATCTACCTGTAAGCTTTTTTAAATGGCATTTGTTAAGCACTTACTATGTGCCTGTGACTATACTAAGTGCTGGTGTAGACGATTAGACTGTAAGTCCGTCATTGGGCAGGGATTGTCTCTTAGCTGTTGCTGAATTGTCCATTCCAAGCGCTTAGTACAGTGCTCTGCACATAGTAAGCGCTCAATAAAAACTATTGAATGAATGAATACAAGCTTATCAGTTTGGACACATCTCATGTCCTATTTTGGGCTCCCAGTCTAAATTCCTATTTTATTTTACAGATGAGATAACAGAGGCACAGAGAAGTTAAGTGAGTTGCCCAAGAGCACAAAACAGACAAGTGACTGAGCTGGGATTAGAACCCAGGTCCTTCTGACTCCTGGCCTGTGCTCTATCCACTAATAATAATAATTGTGGTATTTGTTAAGCGCTTACTATGCGCCAAGCACTATACTAAGCACATTCAGATGCACAACTGCATTATCCTCACCGCTAGTATTACTGGATCTGTTTCAAGAGGAATTGAGCCTGACAGTTGATGTACATTTATATTACCACAACCTCTTGTGCCAAAATGTGTGCAGTGGAGGATCCAAAACCTTTATTTACACAGCAGATGGATATTTACAAAAAAAACCTATTAAAGATTATCAATTTTAAGAACTCATATGCACATGGAGTTTGGCTAGAAAAGTTAACATTGAATAGGGAAGCAGTGTGGTTCAGTGGTTAGAGCACGAGCCTGGGAGTCAGAAGGACCTGGATTCTAATCCTGCCTCTGCTACATGTCTGCTGTGTGACCCTGGGCAAGTCACTTAATTTCTCTGGACCTCAGTTACCTCATCTGGAAAATGGGGATTGAGTGTGAGCTCCATGTGGGACAGGGACTGTGTCCAACGTGATAGACTTCCACCTACCCAGTGCTTAGAACAGAGTTTAGCATGTAGTAAATGCCTAACTAGTACCATGATTATTATTATTAAGATGGTATTTTTTTATTATTCAACCATATCATCATCATGATGAATGGTATTTACTGAGCACTTACTCTGTGCTAAGCACTTGGGAGAGCTGCCTCAGCCAGCCCAAACCATAGCACATCACACTGGGCAATCATTCATTCAATTCATTCATTCACTAGTATTTATTGAGTGCTTACACTCAATAAGCAGAGCACTTTACTAAGAGCTTGGAATGTACAATTTGGCAACAGATAGAGACAATCCCTGCCCATTGATGGGCTTACAGTCTAATCGGGGGAGACAGATAAAAACAATAGCAATAAACAGAATCAAGGGTATGTACATCTCATTAACAAAATAAATAGGGTAAAAATATATACAATCATCCAATCAGTGGTATTTATTGAGTGCTTACTACATGCAGAGCACTGTACTAAATGCTTGAGAGAGTAAAATACCACAGAAAATATATTATTTATTACTCTATTTTATTAATGATGTGCATATATCTATGATTCTATTAATCTTGATGGTATTGATGCCTGACTACTTGTTTTGATGTCTTTCTCCCCCATTTAGACCATGAGCCCGTTGTTGGGCAGGGATTGTCTCTATCTGTTGCCGAATTGTCCATTCCAAGCGTTTAGTACAGTGCTCTGCACATAGGTAAGCACTCAATAAATACGACTGAATGAATTAATTAGCAATCACATTCCCTGCCCAACAACGGGCAAGCTCCGCCAAGCTGGCTCTGGACATCAAACATCTCAACCACTGATTGGAAGTAGCATGGCATAGTGGATACAGCGTGGGCCTGGGAGTCAGAAAGTAATAGCTTCTAATCCCTGCTCCGCCACTCGTTTTCTGTGTGGCCTTGGGCAAGTCACGTCATTCAATCATATTTACAGAGCACTTACTGTGTGCAGAGCACTGTACTAAGCGCTTCACTTCTCTGTGCCTCACTTACCTCATCTGTAAAATGGGGACTAAGGCTGTGAGCCCCAGGCGGAACACAGACTGTACCCCCTATTTGCCTGCTGTGGGCAGGGATTTTGTCTCATTATTGCTGAATTGTACTTTCCAAGCACTTAGTACAGAGCTCTGCACACACTAAACACTTTTATGCCACTAACCCCCAGCCTTGGTTCGCCTCCACAGTGCACTTCTTTCCCTCCTGTGCATGAGCCTTGCTTGATATCATCTTTGCCTACTTTACCTCTGCCCTCTCCTCTGCCAGGCAACATCATTTCTCCTTCCTTATTGACTCCCATGTCCATTGCCCTCGCCAGTTGTTTCAGACATTTAACTCTGTCCTCAAACCTTCTATACCCTTGCCTCCACCATCTCTTGCCCCTAATGATCTCCCTAAAATCCACCTTACTCCTCTCCAGTCCCTCCCTCCTTCTGCTCTTTCTTCAACTCTCCCATCATTCCCAGCCGTAAGTATTTCCCCTCACCACCCCCTTCACCTGCATTTCCAACCCCATCCCTTCATACCTTATCAAAACATTTGCTCTTTCCTTTTTCCCTCCCTGACTGCCATATTCAACTGTTTGCTTTCCAGTGGCTTCTTCCCCCCTGGTTTCAAACATGCTCGTGTTTCCCCTAGCCTAAAAAAAGCCCTCCCTTGACCCCACAGCTCCATCCAGTTGTTGTCCCATCTCCCTCCTATGATTTCTCTCCAAATTCCTTGAGAGAGTTGTCTACAAACACTCCTTGGGTCAGTCAGCCAATCCGTCACTCAGTTATATTTATTGAGAGCTTACTGTGTGCAGAATACTGTACTATGCGCTCAGGAGAGTACAATATGGCAGACACACTTCCCCGTCCTTTACAGTCTAGAGACAGACATTAACATAAATGAATAAAATTACAGAGGGGGCTGGAAAGGGGAAGGAATAAAGGGAGCAAGTCAGGACGACACCAAAGGGAGTGAGAGAAGAGGAAATGAAGGCTTAGTTAGGGAAGGCCTCTTGGAGGAAATGTGCCTTCAATAAGGCTTTGAAGGGGAAGAAAGTAATTGTCTGTCGGTTTAGAGGAGGGGGGGTGTTCCAGGCCAGAGGCAGGATGTGGGCTAGGGGTTGGTGGAGAGTTAGAAGAGATCAAGGAAAAGTGAGAAGTCATTTGGAGGAGTTAAATGAGCGGGATGGGTTGTAGTAGGAGAGTAGCAAGGGGAGGTAGGAGAGGGAAAAGTGATTGCTTTCTGAGGAGTTTCTGTTTGCTACCCAGGTGGATGGCACTTGAGGTTCTTGAGGAGAGGGGAAATATGGACCCAACCTTTTTGTAGACAAATGATCTGGGCAGCAGAGTGAAGTATGGACTGGAGTGGGGAGAGGCAGGAGGGAGGGGAGTCAGTGAGGTGGCTGTTGCAGTAATCAAGATAGAATGGCATAAGTGCTTGGATTATTGTGGCATCAATTTGGATGGAGAGGAAGGGGCAGATTGTAGTGATGTCGTGAAGGTGGAACTGACAGGATTTAGTGATGGATTGAATACGTGGGTGGATTGAATATGACAGGGAGTGGATTTTGAAATAAGGCAGGAGATCTCCTCTTGAGCTGATACTGGGAAAGATGAGAAAGTTGAAGAAGGGGCAGGAGGGGGGAGGAACTGGGGAGGGGCAGGGTAGATTTTAGGGACATCACACCCAGTGGTTTCAATTTTCTCAATAAAGTAGGTGGTCAGGTCATTAGGGACAAGGGGAGGCTGGGGGACAGGAATTTTGAGGTGGGGAGTCCCTCAAGGTTCAGTTCTGGGTCCCGTTCTATTCTCCATCTATACCCTCTCCCTTGGAGAATTAATTCACCCTCATGGCTTCAACTACCACCTCTATACAGATGATTCCCAAATCTATATCTCCAGCCCTGATCCTTTTCTGCAGTCTAGAGTTTCTTCCTGCCTTCAAGTCATAATAATAATAATAATAATAATGATGGTATTTGTTAAGCGCTTACTATGTGCAAAGCACTGTTCTAAGCGCCGGGGAGGATACAAGGTGGTCAGATTGTCCCACATGGGGCTCAGTCTTCATCCCCATTTTACAGATGAGGTAACTGAGGCACAGAGAAGTTAAGTGACTTGCCCAAAGTCACACAGCTGAAAGCGGCTGAACCGAGATTTGAACCCATGACCCCTGGCTCCCAAGCCCATACTCTTTCCACTGAGCCACGCTGCTTCTCTGCAAGTCATCTCTACTTGGATGTCCTCCCATGACCTCAAACTTATTAAAGCTTAAACTGAATTTCTTAACTTGCCATCCAACCCTGCCCTTCTTCCCATCACTTTCCCATCACTGTAAATGGCACCATCCTCCCTGCCTCACAAGCCCATAACCTTGGTGTTATCCTTGACTCCTCTCGCTCTCATTCAACCCACATATTCAATCCATCACTAAATCGTGTCAGCTCCACCTTCACAACATAGCTACAATCCATTCTTTCATCTCCATCCAAATTGCTACTATGTTAAAACAATCACTTATCCTATCTTCTTGATTACCGCATTAGCCTCCTTGCTGACCTTTCAGCCCCCTGTTTCTCCCCGCTCCAGTCCATACTTCATTCTGTTGCCTGGGTCATTATTCAATAGAAACATTCAGGACAAGTTCCCACTCCTCAAGAAACTCCAGTGGTTGCCCATCCACCTCCACATCAAACAAAAACTCCTCACCATTGACTTCAAAGGACTCAGTCACCTTGCTCCCTCCTACCGCCCCTCGCTACTCTCCTACTACAACCCAGCCCGCACACTTTGCTCTTCTAATGCTAACTTTCTCACTGGGCCTCAGTCTTGTCTACTTCACCTCCGTCCCCTCGCCCACATCCTGCCTCTGGCCTGGAATGCCCTCCCTCCTCATATCCGACAGACAATGCCTCTCCCCCTCTTCAAAGCCTTATTGAAGGCCCATCTCCTCCAAGAGGCCTTCCCAGACTAAGCCCTCCTTTCCTCTTCCTCCTCTCCTTCTGCATCACCCTGACTTGCTCCCTTTATTCATTCCCCGCTCCCCACCCCCCAGCACTTATATACATATCTATAATTTATTAATTCACATTAATGTCTGTCTCCCCCTCTAATAATAATAATGTTGGTATTTGTTAAGCACTTACTATGTGCAGAGCACTGTTCTAAGCGCTGGGGTAGATACAGGGTAATCAGGTTGTCCCATGTAAGGCTCACAGTCTTAATCCCCATTTTACAGATGAGGTAACTAAAGCACAGAGAAGTGAAGTGACTTGCCCACAGTCAGCTGACAGGTGGCAGAACTGGGATTCGAACCCATGACCTCTGACTCCCAAACCCGTGCTCTTTCCACTGAGCCACGCTGCTTCCCTAAGACTGTAAGCTTGTTGTAGGCAGGGAACATATCTGTTTATTGTTATATTGTACTCTCCTAAGCACTTATACAGTGGCCTGCAACAGTAAGCGCTCAATAAATATGATTGAATGATCGATCTGTATCTACCCCAGTGTTTAGAACAGTGCTTGGAATAGAGTAAACCCTTAACAAGTACCATAATTATTATTGTTATTACATTTCTCTACATATGGCTCAGCATTAGGCTAGGGCAGGTGCAGTTTTGACAATTCTATAAACGTGGGAGTTGCAATCTGGAAATCCTCACATTAAAAAGAAATTACATCATGTGGCATTTATGCCAGTGCCCCATGCATTTACAGTCATTTCTTCCAGCACCACATTATTTTCTACCCGGGCAGTTGGGAAGTGGTGGAAAAACATTCCCTAATTCCTCAAGCTTTTATCAAAAACACAATGACCCCTGAAGACCAGGGACCTTGATGATGTAGTGAATAGAGCACAGGCTTGGGAGTCAGAAAGTCATGGGTTTTAATCCCAGTTCTTCCACTTTGCTGTGTGGCCTTGGGCAAATCACTTCACTTCTCTGTGCCTCAATGACCTCATCTGGAAAATGGGGATTGAGACTGCGAGCCCCTCGTGGAACAGGGACTGTGTCCATCCCAATTTGCTTGTATCCATCTCAGCGCGTAGTGCAGTGTCTGACACATTGTAAATGCTTAACAAATGCCACAATTATTATTCATTTCTACTTGTATATTTTTCCCAGTGCTTAGTACACACTAATCCCTTAATAAATACTTCTACTGTGATCTCGCCAATGGGAAGGTCAGCTCATGAAGTGAAATAAGGAGTGGTAGGATTGTTATATGACAGGAATAAATGACCTATTTGCATCCAGAACACTCTCTTATGTGAAAGTAGTTGGATAGTAGCAGGGCCTATTGGAAAATACAGGATCTTGGGATTCAGAGAACCTGGGTTTTAATCCCAGCTCTCCCAATTACTTGCTTGATTGTTGATAATCAGTCCAACAATAGTATTTATTGGGCTCTTATTCTGTGCAAAGCACTGACTAAAGGCTTGGGGGAATATAATCGAATTAGTAAATATCATCCCTGCCCTTAGTGTGCTTACAGACTAGTTTACAAATTTTTCCTAATTGAAGACAGGGTATTCATTCATTCATTCTCGTATTTATGGAGCACTTATTGTGTGCAGAGAACTAAGAACTAAGCACTTATTGTGTGCAGAGAACTGAACTAAGCACTTAGAGAGTGTAACATAACAATAAACAGACATATTCTCTGCCCTTAACGAGTTTACAGTCCAGAGACCTAATATTGAGAGAACTCATTTTTTTAGTTACGAAAACAGTTGAGTTGATCAGAGATGGACACTGCCCAAATACAAAGTGTTATATTTTATTTTAGTCTAAAAAGGCCTGCCAACACTTTAGCAGCTATAAAATGCTAATGGCTGTGGAGATTTTAAGCTGAGCTTCTGGATAACACAGGCTACACGCCTTAGACTCACTCTATCCGTGAGGTTTCCGGAAGGAACCAGGAGGAACGATATTCCAGCCCAGTTTTGGAATCTGAGAAAGGAGATTGGCTTATCAACGCGATGTTGACTTTCAAGCCCTACTGGGTTTAATCTCTGTTGGGGCCCTAAAAGCAGCTCAGCAGCTCCACCGTCTGCCAATCGTCAATTCAACATGGAGCTATCGCTGTCCTCAGTCTCTCCTTGCTGCCCACTTATAAGTCATGGCAGCAGGAACCACTCCTGGGTTTCGCGTCACTACGGGCACAGCTGAAGCAGCATGGCATGGTGGACAGAGCACAGGCCTAGAAGTCAGAAGGTCATGGGTCCTAATTCTGGCTGTACCACTTGCCCGTTGTGTGACCTTGGGCAAATCGCTTATAATAATAACTCTGGTATTTGTTAAGCACTTGCTATGTGCCAGGGACTGCACTAAGCGCTGGGGTAGGTATAAGTAAATCGGACTGGACACAGTCTCTGTCCCATATGGGATTCGCAGTCTCAATCCCCATTTTACAGATAAGGCAACTCAGGCCCAGAAAAGTGAAGTGACTTGCCTAAGATCACACCGCAGAAAAGTGGGGGAGCTGGGATTCATTCATTCATTCATTAGTATTTATTGAGCGCTTACTATGTGCAGAGCACTGTACTAAGCACTTGGAATGTACAATTCGGCAACAGGTAGAGACAATCCCTGCCCATTGAGGGGTTTACAGTCTAATCCGGGGAGACAGACGGACAAAAATAATAGCAAGAAATAGAATCAAGGGGATGTACACCTCATTAAGAAAATAAATAGGGTAATAAAGATATATACAAATGAGCAAATGAGCACAGTGCTGAGGGGAGGGGAAGGGAGAGGGGGAGGAGCAGAGGGAAAGGGGGGTAAAGGGGGCTTAGCAGAGGGGAGGTGAAAGTAGGGGTAGAGAGGCAGCAGAGGGAGCAGAGGGAAAAGGGGAAGCTCAGTACGGGAAGGCCTCTTGGAGGAGGTGAGCTCTCAGTAGGGCTTTGAAGAGGGGAAGAGAGTTAGTTTGGCAGAGGTGAGGAAGGAGGGCGTTCCAGGACAGCGGGAGGAAGTGGCCCAGGGGTCGACGGCGGGATAGGCGAGAACGGGGGACGGTGAGGAGGTGGGCGGCAGAGGAGCGGAGCGTGCGGGGTGGGCGGTAGAAAGAGAGAAGGGAAGAGAGGTAGGAGGAGGATGAGAACCCACGTCCTTCTGACTTCAAGGCCCGTGCTCTATCCACTATGCCATGCTGCACTTCACATCTCTGTGCCTCAGTTACCTTGTCTGTAGAGTGGGGATTGAGATTGTGAGCTCCATGTTGGATGGGGACTGTGTCGATCCGATTTGCTTCTATCTACCCCAGCACTCACTACAGTGCCTGGCACATAGTAAGTGTTTAACAAATACCACAATTATTATTATTAGAACTGGCTTAACCTATTTATTGTGCCCTGTTCTCGTCTCTCTCAAACAACCTTTTTTTGTGTTTGTGTGGTATTTGTTAGTGCTTACTATATGCCAGGCACTGTTGTAAGCACTGGGTTACATATAAGTTAATTAGGTTGGACACAGTCAGTGGAGCATGGACCTGGGAGTCAAAAGGTCATGGGTTCTAATCCCAGCTCTGCCACTTTTCTGCTTTGTGACCTTGGGCAAATCATTTCACTTCTCCGGGCCTCAGTTACCTCGTCTGTAAAATGGGGATTGAGACTGTGAGCCCCACGTGGAACAGGGATTGGGTCTCAACCTGATTTGCACATTTCCACCCTAGCACTCAGTGCAGTGCCTGGCACGTAGTAGGCACTTTACAAATTCCACAATTATTATTATTACAGTCCAGGTCTCATATGAGGCACACATTAATCCCCATTTTACAGATGAGGTAACTGAGACAAAAAGAAGTGAAATGACTTACCCAAGGTCACACAGCAGACAAGTGGTGGAGTCAGAATTAGAATCCAGATCCCTCTGATTCCCAGGTTGTCCTCCCTCTGCTTGGTATTCCCTCAATCAATCAATCACACTTATTGGGCACTTACAGTGTGCAGTGCACTGTACTAAACACTTGGGAGAGTGCAATAAAAAGAGTTCCTTAGCCATGTTCCCTGCCCACAGTGAGCTTACAGTCTAGAAGAGACAGACAATAATAGAAATAAATGAATTATGGATATGTACATCAGTGCTTTGGGGCTGAGGGAGGGGGTCAATAAAGGATGCAAATCTAAGTGGAAAGGTGACACAGAAGGGAGTGGGAGAAGAGGAAATTAGGGCTTATTCAGGGAAGGCCTCTTGGAGGAGAAGCCTTTCCAGACTAGGTGCCCCCTTTCCTCTTCTCCCACTCCCTTCTGCATCACCCTTCTTTGTTTTGAATCATTTAGTACATAAGCATATTTTTTTAAATCAAATTCACAACCAGCTAAAATTTTCTCATAAATTGAGGGGCGGGGGAATAGTTCATTAGGTAAAGTACAGTTTATTGTAAAAAAGAATCACAACTGCTATGAAGACACAGAAGTCGTGATTATGTTGTCTTGTTTTTGTCTGTCCCCCCCTCCCCCCCCCCCCCCCCCGATTAGACTGTAAAACCGTCATTGGGCAGGGATTGTCTCTATCGGTTGCCGAACTGTATATTCCAAGTGCTTAATACAGTGCTCTGCACATAGTAAGCTCTCAATAAATACTATTGAATGAATGAATGAATCACCCTGACTTGCTCCCTTTGTTCTTCCCCATTCCCAGCCCCACAGCATTTATGTACATATATGTCATTTGTTTATTTGTAATGATGTCTGTCTCCCCGCCCCTAGACTGTAAGCTCACTGTGGGCAGAGAATGTGTCTATCGTAATGTACTCTCCAGAGCGCTTAGTACGGTGCTCTGCAAACAGTAAGCACTCGATAAGTACGACTGAATGCATGAGATGTGCTTTTAATAAGGCTTTGAAGCTGGGGAGAGTGATAACCTGTCAGATATGAAGAAGGAGGGCATTCCAGGCCGGAGGTAGGACGTGGGCGAGAGGTCGGCAGCAACAAAGATTAGATCGAGGTACAGTGAACAGATTGGCATTAGAGGGGAAAAGGGTGCGGGTTGGGTTATAGTAGGAGAACCGTGAAGTGAGGAAGGAGTGGGTAAGGTGATTGAGTACTTTAAAGCCGATAGTAAGGAGTTTCTGTTTGACGTGAAGCTACTGGAGGTTCTTGAGGGTGGAGAAACATAGACTGAATGTTACTGCATTGGAGAAAAATGATCCGGGCAGCAGAGTGATGTATGGATTGGAGTGGAGAGAGCAGGAGGCAGAGAGGTCAGCAAGGAGGCTGATGCAGGGAAGCAGCGTGGCTCAGTGGAAAGAGCCCAGGCTTGGGAGACAGAGGTCATGGGTTCGGATCCCAGCTCTGCCACTTGTCAGCTGTGTTACCGTGGGCAAGTCACTTAATAATGATGGTATTTGTTAAGCGCTTACTATGTGACGAGCACTGTTCTAAGCGCTGGGGGAGATACAGGGTCATCAGATTGTCCCACGTGGGGCGCACATTTTTTAACCCCCATTTTTACAGATGAGGGAACTGAGGCCCAGAGAAGTGAAGTGACTTGCCCAAGGTCACACAGCAGACAGATGGTGGAGCCGGGATTAGAACCCACGACCTCTGACTCCCAAGCCCGGGCTCTTTCCACTAAGCCACACTGCCTCTTTGTGCTTCAGTTCCCTCATCTGTAAAATGGGGATGAAGACTGTGAGCCTCACGTGGGACAACCTGGTTACCCTGTGTCTACCCCACTGCTTAGAACAGTGCTCTGCACATAGTAAGCGCTTAACAAATACCAACATCATTAGTATTACGATGCAGTAGTCAAGGTGGGATAGATTGAGTGCTCGGATTTATATGGTAGTAGCTTGGATGGGAGAGGGAAGGGTGGATTTTAGTGATGATGTGAAGGTTGAACCTACGCGATTTGGTGACAGATTATAGGGGTGGGTTGAACGAAGAAGAGTGCAGGATAATGACAAGGTTACGGGCTTGTGAGGCAGGGAAGATAGCGGTGCTGTCTGCAGTGATGGGAAAGTCATGGGGAGGACAGGATTTGAGTGGGAAGATAAGGAGTTCTGTACGGTTCCTACCCCTTCAAATTCGATGAACCACGGCTCTCCCCATTTTCAGACTCTTCTGAAATTGCACCTCCGGCAGGAGGCCTTCTCTAATTCATTTTTAAATCTCCCTCCTGCTGCCTCTTTAGAACTTCTGTGCCACCTTAGCACTGAAGTACTTATAACCTCCTGTAGCTTTTTGTACAAATCCCACATACCTTGTTATTTAAACACAGACTCATGTACTTATCTTCTTTTCCTTCTTTCTACTGTCAGTAAGCAGCATGGAATAGTGGATAGAGCATGTGCCTGGGAGTCAGGAGGTCATGGGCTCTAATTCTGGCTCTTCCAGTTGTCTGCTGGGTCACCTTGGGCAAGTCACTTCACTATTCCAGTGGCTCAGGGGAAAGAGCCCAGGCTTGGGAGTCATAGGTCGTGGGTTCTAATTTCGGCCTCGCTGCTTGCCAACTGTGTGACTTTTTGGGCAAGTCACTTAACTTCTCCGTGCCTCAGTTACCTCATCTGTAAAATGGGGATTAAAACTGTGAGCCCCACATGGGATAATCTGATCACCTTGTATCCCCCCAGTGCTTAGAAGAGTGTTTTGCACATAGTAAGCGCTTAACAAATACCACCAAATAATTCTCCAGGCCTCGCTACCTCATTTGTAAAATGGAGATTGAGGCTGTGAGTCCCATGTAGGACAGGGACTGTGTCCAACCTGATTTACTTGTATCCACTCCAGCGCTTAGTTATATTGCCTGGCACATAGAAACTCTTAACAAATACCACAGTTATTATTGCAGTGCCTGTCTTCTCTGCTAGATTGTAAGGTCCTTGAGGGCAGGGATCATGTTTTCTAATTCTAATATACTTTCCCAAGAGCTTAGCACACTGCTTTACACACAGTAAGGACTCAATAAATAATATCGATTGACTGGAAAACCTTAGCAACCAACAGGTCTTGCATGCCTTCCGCCATCTTCTTTGGGACTGGACTGGCCTGAATTTTCGGGTCATCTCAATTGAGACCCTGGGCTATTGTTGGGAAGTGGCAGCAAAATTCAACATCTCTTGTTACTGTACAACTTGTACTTTCACCAACTCTGAAATCCCGCTATCTGGCAACAATCTTCTTCCCCACTCCTTCTTTCCCACCGCTTTCAAACATGCCCATGTCTCTCCTATCCTGAAAAAACCCTTCCTTGATCCCACGGCTCCCTCCAGTTATCGCCCCACCTCCCTCCTACCGTTCCTCCCCATACTCCTTGAGCGAGTGGTTTACAACCGCTGTCTCCAGTTCCGCTCCTCCAATCCTCTCCTTGACCCTCTCCTATCTGGCTTCCATCCCCTTCACTCCACAGAAAATGCCCTCTCAAAGAGATCACCAGTAATCTCCTTCTTGCCAAATCCAACTGCCTCTACTCCATCCTAATCATCCTCGACCTCTCAAGCTTCCTTTGACAGTGTCGAACACCCCCTTCTCCTGGAAACATTATTCAACCTGGTTTCCTTGACACTGCCCTCTCCTGGTTCTCCACTTAATGATAATAATAATAATAATAATAATAATAATAATGTTGGTATTTGTTAAGCGCTTACTATGTGCCGAGCACTGTTCTAAGCACTGGGGTAGATACAGGGTAATCAGGTTGTCCCACGTGAGGCTTCCATTTAATCCCAGCGTGGCTCAGTGGAAAGAGCCTGGGCTTCAGAGTCAGAGGTCATGGGTTCAACTTCTGGCTCTGCCATTTGTCAGCTGTGTGACTGTTAGCAAGTCACTTCACTTCTCTGTGCCTCAGTTCCCTCATCTGTAAAATGGGGATTAACTATGAGCCTCATGTGGGACAACCTGATTACCCTGTATCTACTCCAGCACTTAGATCAGTGCTCTGCACATAATAAGAGCTTAATAAATACCAACATTAGTATTATTATTATTATTATCCCCATTTTCCAGATGAGGGAACTGAGGCACAAAGAAGTGAAGTGACTTGCCCACAGTCACACAGCTGACAAGTGGCAGAGCCAGGATTCAAACCCATGCCCTCTGACTCCCAAGCCTGGGCTCTTTCCACGGAGCCACGCTGCTTCTCGCTGCTTCACTTATCTCTCTGGCCACTCAGTCTCTTAGTGCTTAGTTCAGTGCTCTGCACACAGTAAGCATTCAATAAATACAATTGAATGATTGAACGAACAACCTCCTCACCTGTCAGTCAGTCAACTTTATTGAGTTCTTACTGTATGCATAGCACTGAACTAAGCACTTGGAAGAGTACAAAATAACAATACACAGACATTCCCTGTCCACAGCGAGCTTACAGTCTAGGGGGGGAGACTGACATTAATATAAATGCACAAATTACAAATATGTTCCCAAGTGCCGTGGGGCTGGGAGGGGGGATGAATAAAGGGAGCAAGTCAGGTTGAAGCAGAAGGGAGTGGGAGAAGAGGAAATGAGGATTTAGGAAGGAAAGGAGGGCTTCTCTTCCACACACCCTTTCCACAAATTTGTCCTGTTTCCTCACAGAGTCTTTTGATACCCTCCAGTTTTCTAAAGTTATTATGCTCTGTTTGGTCTCTATGCCCAACCTTTCTTTTCTTGACAAGCAATTTGACTCTTTCAACAACACCCTCTCCGCTGAACTGAACTCCCTCACTCCCGTCCCTCTGCCAATTTCATACCACTAACCCACAGCTCTAGATTAGTCTAGATTAGTCGATTAGACTGTAAGCCCGTCAAACGGCAGGGACTGTCTCTATCTGTTGCCGACTTGTTCATCCCAAGCGCTTAGTACAGTGCTCTGCACATAGTAAGCGCTCAATAAATACTATTGAATGAATGAATGAATAGATCTCCTCCGCACTCAGTTTCTTCCATTCCTGTGTTTGGGCTGCTGAGCACTGATGGAATCAGTGTAATAGAGTGGATAGAGCACGGGACCTCGGAGTCAGAAGGTCATGGGTTCTAATCCCGGCTCTGCCACTTGTCAACGGTGTGGGCAAGTCACTTCACTTCCCTGTGCCTCAGTTCCTTCATCTGTATAAATGGGGATTGAGACTGTGAGCCCCAGATGGACAAGGACTGCATCCAACTTGATTTGCTTGTATCCACCCCAGCGCTTAGTACAGTGCCTGGCACAAAGTAACAGCTTCACAAATACCATCATTATCATCATTATTAAATCCAGATAGCCTGATTTGATCCATCTCAAATTAATTCTCTTTAACCTGCTTTAACAGTGTCATCTCCTCCACCCGGCAACATTATTTCTCCATCCTTATTGACTCCCATGCCCATTACCGACACCAGCTGTTTCAATTATTTAACTCCATCCTCAAACCCCCCACCTCAATCTCTTGCCCTTACGGACTTGGCCATATGCTTTATTGATAAGCTTGAAAACATTAGGCGTGATCTCCCTCAAATCTCCCCTAGTCTTATCCAGTCCTGCCCCTTCTTCAACTCTCCCACCTTTTCCAGCTGGATCTCAAGAAGAGATCTTACGCTTCCTTTCAAAATCCATCTCCTCCATCTGCATCTCCAACCTCACCCCTTCAAACCTTATCAAAACACTTGACCACCCCCCCTTCTTCCCTTCCTGACCACCATCTTAAACCATTCACTCTCAGTGGCTTTTTCCTCACTGCTTTCAAACATGCTCATGTCTCCCCAGCCTAAAAAAATAAAACCCTTGACCCTCCCAGCTACCTTCGTGTGCTGATCCAAACACCTATCCTAGCCCACCTTGACTACTGACTAGAGAATCAGCTTGGTGTAGTGGATAGAACACATACCTGGGAGGCAGGAGGTCACGAGTTCTAATCCCAGCTCTGCCACTTGTTTGCTGTGATACCTTGGGCAAAATACTTTACTTCTCCAGCCTCGGTTACCTCATCTGTAAAATGGGGATAGAGAAGCAGCGTGGCTCAGTGAAAAGAGCCTGGGCTTGGGAGTCAGAGGTCACGGGTTCTAATCCCGGCTCCACCGCTTGTCAGTTGTTTGACTTTGGACAAGTCACTTAATTTCTCTGTGCCTCAGTTACCTCATCTGTAAAATGGGGATTTAAACTGTGAGCCCTGCGTGGGACAATCTGATCACCCTGTATCCCCTCAACACTTAGAACAGTGCTTTGCACATAGTAAGCTCTTAACAAATAGCACCATTATTATTATTATTGTTCTATTTCCTTCCTACCATTCTTCTCCAAACTCCTTGATGGAGTTGCCTAAACCCACTTCCTCCACTTCCTCTCCTCCATGCTTTCCATGATCTCCTCCAATCTGGCTCTGCCCCCTTCACTCCATGGAAACTGCCACTCAAAGGTTACTAATGACCTCTTTCTTGCCAAAAACAACGGCCTCTACTCCGTCCTAAACTGCCCTGATCTCTCATCTGTCTTCTACACTGTGGACCACCCCCTTCTCCTGGAAACGTTATCCAACCTAGGCTTCACTGCCTCTGTCCTCTCCTGATTCTCCTCTCGCTTCTCTGGCCGTTCATTCCCAGTCTCCTTGGCGGGCTCCTCGTCTGCCTCCCACCCCGTAACTCCCCGTAGGAATCCCGCAACGCTCAGTTCTGGATCCCTTTCTGTTCTCCGTCTACATCCATTCGTTTGAGAACTCATTCTCCCCCGTGGCTTCAACTACCATTTCTGTGCGGATGATTCCCAAATCTACCTCTCGAGCCCTGACCTCTCTTCTTGACTGCAATCTTACCTTTCCTTCTTCTTTCAGGACATCTCTACTAGGATGTCCTGCTGAAAATTCCAATCTAACATATCCATAATAGAAAGCCTCATCTTCCCACCCAAACCCTGTCTTCACCTTGACTTTCCCTTCACTGTCAACAACCCCACTATCTCTCTATCTCACATGCTCATAACCTTGGCATGATCCTTGGACTCAATTCTCTCATTCAATCCACATAATCAATCTGTCACCAAATCCTGTCCATTCTACCTTCACAGCATCAGTAAAATCCACCCTTTCCTCTCCATCCAAACTGCTGGTGTGCTGATCCCTTCCTCCTCTCTCTCCCCACTCCAGTCTATTCTTCACTCCGCTGCCTGGCTCATCTTCCTGCAGAAACGCTCTGGGCCTGTCACTCCCCTTCTTATAAACCTCCAGTGGTTGCTTATCAACCTCCTCACAAAACAAAAACTTCTCATTCTAGGCTTCGAGGTTCTCCATCACCTTGTCCCCTCCTACCTCTCCTCCCTTCTCTCTTTCCACTGCCCACCCCGCACGCTCCGCTCCTCCGCCGCCCACCTCCTCACCGTCCCCCGTTCTCGCCTATCCCGCCGTCGACCCCCGGGCCACGTCCTCCCACGGTCCCAGAACGCCCTCCCTCCTCACCTCCGCCAAACTCATTCTCTTCCTCTCTTCAAAACCCTACTTAAAGCTCACCTCCTCCGAGAGGCCTTCCCAGACTGAGCTCCTCTTTTCCCTCTGCTCCCTCTACCCGCCGCCTTCACCTCTCCTCAGCTAAGCCCTCTTCTCCCCACTTTCCCTCTTCTCCTCCCCCTCTCCCTTCCCATCCCCTCAGCATTGTACTCATCCGCTCAACTGAATATATCTTCATTACCCTATTTATGAATGATCCAAACACCTACCCTAGCCCACCTTGACCACTGACTAGAGAAGCAGCTTGGCGTAGTGGATAGAACACGGGCCTGGGAGGCAGGAGGTCATGAGTTCTAATCCCAGCTCTGTCACTTGTTTGCTGTCTGACCTTGGGCAAGTCACTTTACTTCTCCAGCCTCGGCTACCTCATCTGTAAAATGGGGATTGAGACTGTGAGTTGATTGATCGTGTGATTGCCTTGATCATTTTTCTAAAAAAACTTTTCTAAAAAAAGTTCCATTCCTGTCTCCCCCTCCTCAAAAACCTCCAGTGACTGCCTATCCATCTCCGCATCGAGCAGAAACTCCTTAGCGTCGGCTTTAAAGCACTCAATCATCTTGCCCCCCTCCTATTCTACCTTGCTGATTTCCTACTATAACCCAGACCACACGCTTTGCTCCTCTGATGCCAACCAACTCACTGTATCTCAATCTTGTCTATCTCACCGCTGACCGCTTGCCCACATCCTCCCTCTGGTCTGGAACTCCCTCCCAGTATATACACACCAGACCATCACTCCTCCCATCTTCAAAGCCTTATTAAAATCACATTTTCTCCAAGAAGCCTTCCCTGACTAAGTCCTCATTTCCCCATTCCCTCTCCCTTCCGCGTCACCTGTGCACTTGGATCTGTAACCTTTAAGTACTCGATATTCACCCTGCCCCCCAGCCCATAGCACTCATGAACACATCTGTACTTTATTTTATGGTCTCCCCATCTAGACCATAAACTCCTTGTGTATGGGGAACGTCTCCTAACTCTATTGTATTGCTCAAAATTACATTGCTTAAAGCTCACCTCCTCCAAGAGGCCTTCCCAGACTGAGCTCCCCTTTTCCCTCTGCTCCCCCTCTACCTCCCCTTCACTTCTTCTCAGCTAAGCCTTCTCTTCCCCCCTTTCCCTCTGCTCCTCCCCCTCTCCCTTCCACTCCCCTCAGCACTGTACTTCGTCCGCTCAACTATATCTATTTTCATTACCCTATTTATTTTGCTAATGAGATGTACATCACCTTGATTCCATTTATTTGCTATTGTTTTAATGAGAGGTTCATCCCCTTGATCCTATTTACTGCTATTGTTTTTGTCTGTCTGTTTCCCCCGATTAGACTGTAAGCCCGTCAAAGGGCAGGACTGTTACTGATTTGTACATTCCAAGCGTTTAGTACAGTGCTCTGCACATAATAATCGCTCAATAAATACTATTGAATGAATGAATGAATATTGTACTCTCCCAAGCACTTAGTACAGTGCTCTGCACCCAGTAAGTGCTCAATAAATACTATTGATTGATTAATGAATTGAAACTAGACAAGAAGAATGGAAGTAGGTCATTATGGCAGCAGGATAAGTGCAGTAGTAAGGGCTGAATTCAGACTGCACTGCTGCTCCAAACTGCAGACAGTGACAGGAACACGTCTCCCGGCTACAAACACCCCTGGAGCCATCTCCGCACTCTTGACTGGAAGAGGAACCTTGAATAGCCCCACCACTCATATTCAGGGTAATGAGCTGGTAGCCAAAATGTCATGTCTTTCTACCAATGGCTTCAGGGGTGAGGCTCTGGCCAGCAAAAGTCACATGGCCCATGTGACAGTTCCTATGAAAACAGCTGGTGGCAAGTATTCATTCAATCGTATTTATTGTGCCCACAGAGCAAGTTATTCCGACAGAAAACTGAAATCGCATCCCTCAGACTTTGCCCCCGGAAGCAGGGGAACCTGATCATGGTTGAAGAACTGTTCTACAACAAAGCCACGAGGAGGAAAACTTTAAGAAAATCCTAAAGAAGTGTACGGAAGGATCCCGGAACTCGTTGGCAGGTAAAGGACTGAATCGCTTTCCACAGCTCTTTCCAACGCCGATGGTCTTTTCTTCCATAGGGCCTTTCCCCTCTAGATTGTCATCTCGCTGTGGGCAGGGAACGTGTCTATTGTATTGTTCTATGGTACTCTCCCAAATGCTTAGTACAGTCCTCTGCACACAGAAGGTGCTCAATCAATACCACTGATAGATGGATAACTTTCTAAACAAAAGCAGGAAGGAACTGGACATCCCTTTCATCGCAACCCTCACTAGACAGTTCGTAAACTGAAATAGTGAAGATGTTATCGGTGCTACTTCTTCACGTTTCTCGCTTATCAGTCTTGGCCTCATTGTCTGGGGCTATTTTCAGCGGCAGCTTCTTTCTACAAAGCCCTCGCGACGCTAGCATTAGGCTAGGCATAATGCCAATATCACCCCATATCACCAACTACCACGGGCTTATCTCTTTACTCCTTGTGGCACCTTGGATGGACCATCCCCACGCTGTAGCTGTTCCCTAGATACCCAGAGGACATTTTCATAGCAACCTGTCCACTTAAAGAAAAAGGGGGTGGGATGGTGGTGGAGAGGAGGGGGTATGGGGGGGGGGAAGGGAGAAGCTTTGATTGCTATAATTTTCTACCCTGGGTGGATAATTGAGATAAAAAGAGAGCCCTGCATTCTATCTGGGCATGCGACCCCTTGCTTGATTTAAAACTCAGTGGGTTTGTTCTGTTTTTTTGAAATGCCCAATATAGATTCATCAGGAAGATCTTTTAACACGGCTCTTTAGGTTGAGGCACCTTTTCACGCACAGAATAGTCTTAGTCTAGCTGAAGATCCCAGGAGGGCTTCCTGGCTGTTCCCATGCTCGAACAATGCCGAGAAAATTGGTCTGGGATCTTATTTTCGCCCATCCCAAACTGCGGTTATAGCAACCATCTGCACACGGATACGTTTTACACCGGCATCATGCTGTTTGAAAAGCCTGCATTGTTTTGATAACTGGGCTCGTGACTCAGGAAGGCAGAATGGGGAATACAGACTGCATTTCCAACCTCAAGTAGTAGACATTCAGTGAAGGCAGATCTGACAAAAGAAATACATATGATTCATTTCTGTGGTAGACAGAAAGTCACTCACAAAAACAAAGCATATTTTCCCAAAATTTAGATGTTTTTAGCTGTCCTTTTAATTAAAAAAAAATTATACTATTGACAGTGAGTTCCCATACACCCAGGAAGGCATACAGCTGTAAAAAAATACCATAAAGAGTCCACATTATGTACCCTTAAAGGTGAACTTTAACCACCCTGCAATGTAAGTTCCTCTTTCTCTTTTTTATTTGGTATTTGTTAAGCACTTACTATGTGCCAGTACTAATCCCTGGGGTAGGTATGAGCTAATCAGGTTGGACACAGTCTATGGCCCTTATGGGGGTCACAGTATTAATCCCCCTTTTACAGATGAGGTAATGAAGGCACAGAGAAGATAGCAACTTGCCCAAGGCCACACAGGAGACAAGTGACAGAGCTGGGATTTGAACCCAGATCCTTCCAAAACCCAGGTCCAGGCTCTATCTACTAGGCAACACTGCTTCTCCTCTTCCTTCTGTTTTTAAATCTGTCTCTTAGCATCATGCTCTTCCCATAACTTATGTCTGATGCATCAATGAATCGGTAGTAATTAATGAGAATCTAGTGTGTTAGCATTGAGCTAAGCACATGAGGGTGTGCAATAGACTTAGAAGACATGATCCCTTTAGACTGTAAACTCCCGATTAGACTGTGAGCCCGTCATTGGGCAGGGATTGTCTCTATCTGTTGCCAAATTGTACATTCCAAGCGCTTAGTACAGTGCTCTGCACATAGTAAGTGCTCAATAAATACTATTGAATTGTGGGCAGGGAATGCTTCTACCAACTCTGTTAGAGTGTACTCTCCCAAGTGCTTAGTACAGTGCTCTGCACATAGTATGCACTCAATAAACATTATTGTCGATGAACTTGATGATCCCTGCCCTTAAGGAACTGGAGAAAAATATAGTCTCCCTCTCCTGATTGTTGTCTGTTTAGGGGATCTGCCTTCTGCTGTTGTCTCCTTTTCCTTAGAGAAGCAGCACGGTTCAGTGGAAAGAGCACGGGCTTGGGAGTCAGAGTTCATGGGCTCGAATCCTGGCCCCGCTGCTTGTCAGCTGTGTGACTTTGGGCAAGTCACTTCACTTCTCTGTGCCTCAGTTACCCATCTGTTAAATGAGGATTAAGGCTGTGAGCCCCACTTGGGACAACCTGATCACCTTCTATCCCCCCACAGCACTTTGAGCAGTGCTTTACACATAGTAAGCACTTAACAAATGCCATCATCATCATCACCATCCTAATATCTGCTGCTCTACCACACTGTATAAGATTATATTTTTGGATATATTTAAAAAGCTTGTTCCACCTTACCTCAATCAGTGGTATTTATTGAGTACTTATTGTGCACAGAGCACTGTACTAAATGCTTAGGAGGGTACAATACAACAGAGTTGGTAGAAGCATAGTCCCTGCCCTTTCATTCTCCCTACTTCATTTCTCCACACAGAAGCCAAATAAGTATTTTTCTTTCTTCCATTCTCCTGACATGTCAGATGTGTTGAAATGGGCAATTGCTGGTGAATTGATTTTTCCAAGACCTCATTGCCTGCTATCATGCATCACTGGTGTAGAATTTCTTGACAATTTTCAGCTTTATTTTGAGGACAGAAATCTCTGGTTGAGTGATTTCCTGATGATAGGTGGGTACATAATTTGGTCTTCAAGGTTGTTGTCAGGCCATAGGACTACGTAGATTCTGAAATGGTTTATAATCATCTACATGTCTTCTTATGTATTGTTACCTGAAAACATTTAGTAGCTTCTAGGTGACTATGCCAAAGATTCACTTAACCCTGAACTGTTGGGTTGAAAGAGTTATGATCAGAAACAGAAGGCTACATCAGATTCCAGTAGTTTTCTTTTTTCTTTAGTAATATTTACCTGATGATAGTCATAGTTCCAAAAAGCTTTTGTTTTCATTCATTCATTCATTCATATTTATTGAGCGCTTACTGTGTGCAGGGCACTGTACTAAGTGCTTGGAAAGTACAATTCAGCAACAAAGAGAGACAATCCCTGACAACAATGGGCTCACAGTCTGGGTGGGGTTGGGGGTGGAGAGACAGACATCAAAACAATTAAACAGGCATCAATAGGATCTATATAAATAAATAGAATTATACACACATCAAAACAGTAAACAGGTATTAGTTATAAATAAATAGAATTATAGATAGGTACATGTTTACACAAGTGCTATGGGGTTGAGGGGTAGAGCAAAGGGAGCGAATCGGGTGATGGGGAAGGGAAGGGGAGCTGAAGAAAAAGGCTTAGTCTGTTTTGAAGGACAGTGTTGGTTCATACACTCATTATTTATTTACTTAGAGAGATTTGGAATGACTGAGACTAAAGGCTGTCTGATTGAAAAATTCAAGAATTTTGGGAACTAGTTGTAATCTCTGCATTAACTGCCTTCCAATTTAAAAATTAAAAATGTTTTCAGTTCGTAAAACTTTCCTAAATTCTATCTTTCCCATTTTGTACTTTAGTTATGTTATTTCCACGGATGATTCTGTTTTTATAGTCAACGTAGGATGACAACCTATCGGTCAATCAAGGATATTTATTGAGTGCTTCCTGTGTGCAGAGCACTATATTAAGTGCTTGGGAGAGTACAATAGAGTTGGTAGACATGCTCCTTGCCCACAAGGAGCTTTTAATCTAGAGAGTGAGACAGACATTAAAATAAATCATAGAAAAGGGAAATGGCAGAATCCAAGGATATATGCATAAGTGCTGTGAGGTGAGGATGAGTGACTATCAGGTATTTAAGGGGTACAGATCCAAGTTCTAGATGACATAGAAGGGAAGGTGAGTAGGGGAAATAAAGCCTTAATCAGTGAAGGCTTATTGGAGGCTTATTTTAGGAGGGCTTTGAAGGAGGCTGTAAGCTCTAGACTAAGCTCATCTCTAGACTGTAAGCTTGTGTGGGTGGGGGTTGTGTCTGTTTATTATTACATTGTACTCTTCCAAGCGCTTAGTACAGTACTCTGCACACAGTAAGCGCTCAATAAATATAATTGACTGACTGGTAGGGTAGTTCATTCATTCAATCGTATTTATTGAGCTCTTACTATGTGAAGAACACTGTACTAAGTGCTGGGAATGTACAATTCGGCAACAGAGACAATCCCTGCCTAACAACGGGCTCACAGTCTAAAAGGGGGAAACAGAAGGCAAAACAAAACAAGTAGTCGGGCAACAGTACCATCAAAATAGATAAATAGAATCATAGATATAAATCTATATCTATTAATTAATTAATTAATCATTAATAAAATAGAGTAGTAATATATACAAATATACACAAGTGCTGTGGGGAGGGGAAGGGAATAGAGCAGAGGGAGGGAGTCGGGGAAATGGGAGGGGGAGGAGGGGCAGAGAGAAAGGGAGGGCTCAGTCTGGGAAGGCCTCCTGGAGGAGGTGAGCTCTCAGTAGGGCTTTGAAGGGGGAAGAGAGTTTGGTGGATGTGAGGAGGGAGGGCATTCCAGGTCAGTGGTAGGATGTGGGCCAGGGGTCATTGGCGGGACAGATGAGAATGAGGCCCGGTGAGGAGGAGAGCGGCGGCAGAGGAGTGGAGTGTGCGGGCTGGGCTGGAGAAGGAGAGAAGGGAGTTGAGGTAGGAGGGGGCTAGGTGATGGAGAGCTTTGAAGCCAAGTGGTCTGTGAGATATGAAGAGGGAGGGAGTTCCTGGAAAGAGCGAGGATGTGGGCGAGGGTTGGCGACAAGTTCAATGAGATCAAGGTACAGTGAGTAGGTTGGTGTCGGAGGAGCAAAGTGTGCAGGCTGGGTGTAAATAGGAAATAATGGTGGTAATAGCAAGATAATTGAGGGGGAGAGCTGATCGAGTGCTTTAAAGCAAACGGTAAGGAGTTACTGTTTGATGTGGACGTGGATGGGCAACATTGGAATTTTTTGAGGAATAGGAAGACATGGTCTAAATTTTTTTTTTGAAGAATGTTCTGGGCAGCAGAGTGAAGACTGGAGAGGGAAGAGTCAGGAGGTAGTGAGGTCAGTGAGGAGGTTGATGCATAGTCACGGTGAGATATGGTTAGTGTTTGGATCTGCTTAGTAGACGTTTGGATGGGTAGGAAAGGGCGAATACTAGAGATGTCGTGAAAGTAGAACCGATCAGATTTGGTCTCAGATCGAGTATGTGAGTTGAATAAGAGAGATGAGTCGAGGAGGAAGGGTGGAGGTGTTGTCTATCGTGATGGGAAAGTCAGGGGGAGAGTTAGGTTAGGGTGGGAAAATGAGTTCTGTTTTGGACAAGTTAAATTTGGGGAGTTGGTGGGACACCCAAGAAGAGATGTTCTTAAGGCAGGATGAAGCGGCATGAAGCAACGTAAAGAGTGCGACCTAATGGAAAGAGCATGGTCCTGGGGGTCAGAGGATCTGGGTTCTAATCCCAGTTCCACCATTTGTCTGCTGTTTGACTTTGGGCAAGACACTGCACTTCTCTGTGCCTCAATAGCCTCATCTGTAAAATGGGGATTAAGACAGTAAGCCCCATATTGGACATGGACTGTCTCTAACCTGATAATCTTGTTTCTACACCTTTACCTTCACTGGGCTGGGTGAATTTCAAGGTAAATTTTTCATGTATTTATCATGTATTTATAATGATTTAAATTTTATACTCAGTTAACTAACGGGCTGCAAAATGGCATATCTGCTCCTTCCAATTCTATGGGGCTTCTGGTGTCCACTTATTTTAGAGAACTGAGTCAGCAACATGTGTCAACTTTATACGATTCTGTCTTTGTGGGGAGTCTCAAATTGAAAATCAAAAATTACAAAAAAAACTCAAATCATGAAAAAAGCTGTGATTAAAAACTTTTAAAATGAGGCTCACAATGAAATCCTTTTACAAATGTTCCTGAAGTGTGGTGGAACATGTGCCTATCTCAGCACTTAGAACAGTGCTTGACACACAGTTAAGTGCTTAATAAATACCATAAAAAAGGAGAAATCTTATGGTACTTATCTACATGAACATATTAGAAATCTACTATGTATTTGGTACTTATATAATAGGAGTTCTATCCAGGAGAGTTTTTAATATATTTAATAGATGGAAGAAGCCAGCTGGGACCTGGTGGGTTTTTGTGGTCTAAAAGCAGGTGGAGGTTTCAGCTTTCTCAAAAACCAATTTGATATACATTTCTCACATTACAAGTAATCAACACTGTGAAAAATGTATGAAACAGATTATGTTTCCCATTACTATGTATTTACACTGCATTCTGGATGTGTGTTAATAGTATGGGACTCTTTATTCAATTTATAATCCAAATATATACTTAAAGTATTTGTTTCTAGTAGTTTAAATACTTACTCCTGCTCCCATCTGTACAGGGATCATTTTTACCTTAAAGTCTTTTTATATTGCTTTGTATTGTTTTGACATTACGCCTTGTAGTTCAGACAGACAAGAGAGATGAAGCAGGTAGAACTCAAAAAACAAAAATCCAGGCCTGTGCATTGTGCCAGCCCCTTTGGAGGTCAAAATGAAAACTTGTAAAGTTAGGAAGAGGATGTACATGAAAACACTGGATCTGATTTGTCTACATTACTCAGTAGTGGAGACTGAAAGTACACGATCCCCTACCAGATGTGTTTTATAAATGTATCAGTAATTTAGTAGAGGAGGATTAAGATGGAGTAAAGGCCGTTGGATTTGGCAACTTTTAGAGACCTTAGAGAAGGCAGTTTTCTTGGAGTGAAGAAACCAGTTTGGGGGAGGTCAAGGAGAGAATTGGAGGAGAGGCAGCAGAGGCAGGCAGTGGGTGTAAACAACTCAGTTAAGGAGTTTGGAGAGGAACAGTAGGGGGGAAATGGAGTGATAACCAAAGGGAGCCATGGAGTCGAGAGGGTTCTTTTAGGATAGGCAATACATGAGCATGTTTGAATAATAACAATAATAATAAAAAAAATTGTGGTATTTAAGTGCTTACTGTGAGCCAGGCACTGGGTTGGATACAAGCAAATTGGGTTGGGCAAAATCCCTGTGCTACCTGAGACTTACAGTCTTAATTGCCATTTTAAAGATGAGGTAACTGAGGCACACAGAAGTGAAGTGACTCGCCCAAGTTCTCATAGCAGACAAGTGGCAGAGGCGGAATTAGAACCCAGGGTCTTCTGATTCCGAGGCCCATGCTCTAGCAACTAAAGCTGCATCTTTGCAGGAACTGGGGAAGAGACCATTGAAAAGTGAAGATGGCAGTCAGGGAAGGAAGAAGGGAGGGGACAAGTGTTTTAATAAGGTGTACGAGGATGGGTTCGGAGGTGCAGGTGGAGGAGATAGATCTGATGCAAACCCTGCTGATGTTGCCTCAAGGACCTCCAGTAGTTGCCCATTCACCTCCGCATCAAACAGAAACTCCTCACCATCACCTTTAAAGCGCTCAATCCCCTTGTCCCCTTCTCCCTCATCTCGCTGCTCTATCTCAACCCAGCCCACACACTTTGCTCCCTCTAATGCCAATCTACTCATTCTGATGCAAACCCTGATGATGTTTCCTCTTGTCAGTGAGGTGAACCTTTTTTCATACTTTTTTTAACTCACTACTCTTCTCCGGTCACACCTTTTTAATCCTTTGCACCTAGTTGTCATGATTTCCCTTCACCCGCTTTAACCGGATACCTCTGCACCTGCCCCGTGCTTCTGCTATTTTTCACTTGTCCTCCTGGGGCTACTCTACCCAGAGCCCTCAAAGATCTGGGGCAGTATCCCGAAAAGGATGGGACTGGGGCAGCGTTGGAGGGTAAGGTGGTGGTGGTCCTCTTCTACTTAAGGAGACCAGTGACTAACTTGCCAACAACTTAGACTTTGAGCCCCTTGTGGGACAGGAACTCCAACCATTCCTCCCCAAACTCCTTGAGCGAGTCATCTACACCTGCTGCCTCCAGTTCCTCTCCTCCAATTCTCTCCTTGACTTCCTCCAATCTGGCTTCCATCCCTTTCACTCCCCAGAAACCACCCTCTCAAAGGTCACGAATGATCTCTTTCTTGCCAAATCCAATGGCCTCTATTCCATCCTAATCCATCCTCGACCTCTCAGCTGCCTTTTGACGCTGTTGACCACCCCCTTCTCCTGGAAACATTATTTAACCTCGGCTTCACTGACAATGTCCTCTCCTGGTTCTCTTTGTATATCTCTGGCCTCTCATTTTCAGGCTCTTTCATGGGCTCTTCTTCTGCCTCTTACCCCCTAACAGTGGGAGTCCGTCAAGGTTCAGTTCTGGTTCCCCTTCTAGACTCCATCTACGTCTACTCCCTTGGAGAACTTATTCACTCCTGTGGCTTCAACCACCACCTCTATGTGGATGATCCTCAAATCTCCATCTCCAACCCCGATCTCTCTCCTTCTCTGCAGTCTCTCATTTCCTCCCGCCTTCAGGACATCTCTACCTCCCACACCTCAAATTTATGTCCCGTCCACACCTCAAACTTAAACCCTGGACACCTCAAACTTAATATGGCCAAACAGAATTCCTTATCTTCCCATGCAAACTCCATCCTCCCCTGGACTTTCCCATCACTATAGACAGCACCACCATCCTTCCTGTCTCACAAGCCCATAACACTTGACCACCTTGCCCCCTCCTACCTCACTTCTTTGCTCTCCTACTACAACTCAACCCACACACTTCGTTCCTCTGGTGCTAACCTCACTGTACCTCGATCTCATCTATCTCGTTGCCAACGTCTCACCCACATCCTACCTCTGCTCTGGAACGCCCTCCCTTCTCATATCAGACAGATAATTGCTCTCCCCCACTTCAAAGCCTTATTGAAGGCACATCTTCTCCAGGAAGCCTTCCTTGACTGAACCCTCCTCTCCTCTTCTCCCACTCCCTTCTGTGCCGCTCATACTTGCTCCTTCATTCATCCTCTCTCCCTTCTCCATGGACCAGATGTATACCTCTGTATATATCTTTTATTTACTTATCTATTTATTTATTTATATTAATGTCGATCTTCCCCTCTAGACTGTGAGCTTGTCCGTGGGCAGGGAATGTGTTTGATGCTATATTGTACTCTCCCAAGTGCTTAGCACAGTGCTTTGCACACAGTAAGTGCTCAATAAATACAATTAATAATAATAATAACCTTGGCATTATCCTTGACTCATTTTTCTCATTCAACCCACATGTTCAGTCTGTCACTAAATCCTGTCACTTCACACTTCACAACATCACTAAAATCTCCTCTGCCGCCCACCTCCTCACCGTCCCTCGGTCTCGCCTATCCCGCCGTCGACCCCTGGGCCACGTCCTCCCGCGGTCCTGGAATGCTCTCCCTCCTCCCCTCCGCCAAACTGATTCTCTTCCCCTCTTCAAAACCCTACTTAAAACTCACCTCCTCCAAGAGGCCTTCCCAGACTGAGCTCCTCTTCTCCCTCTACTCCCTCTACCACCCCCCCTTCACCTCTCCGCAGCTTAACCCTCTTTTCCCCCCATCTCCCTCTGCTCCTCCCCCTCTCCCTTGCCATCCCCTCAGCACTGTACCCGTCTGCTCAACTGTATATATTTTCATTACCCTATTTATTTTGTTAATTTTGTTAATGAAATGTACATCGCCTTGATTCTATTTAGTTGCCATTGTTTTTACGAGATATTCTTCCCCTTGACTCTATTTATTGCCATTGTTCTTGTCTGTCCATCTCCCCCAATTAGACTGTGAGCCCGTCAAACGGCAGGGACTGTCTCTATCTATTGCCGACTTGTTCATTCCAAGCGCTTAGTCCAGTGCTCTGCACATAGTAAGCGCTCAATAAATACTATTGAATGAATGCCCTTTCCTCTACATCCAAACTGCTGTGATGTTAATCCAAGTATTTACCCTAATCTGCCTTCATTACTATATCAGCCTCCTTGCTGTCCTCTCTGCCTCCTGTCTCTCCCCACTCTAGTCCATATTTCCAATCTGCTGCTCGGGTCGTTTTTCTACAGATGGTTCAGGCCACGTTTCCCCTCCCATCAAGAATCCCCAGTGATCGCCCATCCACCTCCATATCAAACAGAACCATCGGCTTTAAAACACTCAGTCACCTTGCCCCCTCCTACCTCACCTCACTGTTCTTCTACTATAACCCAGCCCTCACACATTGCTTTTCCACTGTCAACCTACTCGTTGTACCTTGATCTTGTCTCTCTCGCTGCCCACCTCTCAGCCACATCCTGCCTCTGGCCTGGAATGCCCTCCCTCTTCGTATCTGACAGATGATGACTCTCCCCACCTTCAAAGCCTTATTGAAGGCACCTCTCCTCCAAGAGGCCTTTCCTAAGCTCTCATTTTCTCTTCTCTCACTCCCTTCCGTCTCACCCTTGCATTTGGATTTGCATCTTTTATTCACCCCCTCTTAGTCCCACAATACTTGTGTAATATAATAGTAATAATAGCAATAATAATAGCCACTATTTATTTATATCAGTATCTGTCTCCCCCTCTAGACTGTAAGCTCGTTGCGGCCGAGGAACCTGACTTCCAACTTTATCGTACTCTCCCAAGCACGAAGTACAGTAAGCGCTCAATAAATAGTATTGATTGATCGACTGATTGAACTGTGTCCAACCTGATTAACTTGTATCTATGCCAGTGCTTAGAACAGTGCTTGACATATAGTGAGCACTTAACAAATACCAAAATTAATTAATATTATTCAACACCTCATGACTTAGACCAAAAGTGAGACTTTCAGAAAAGTGGGTAAGACATAGGAACTGAATTGACAACAGTAAGTTAGCTAACTTACTGCTGTGTTGAGAGTTATACTGTATCTGTTACGTTGCACTCTGCCGAGTGATTAGTACAGTGCTCTGCACACAGTAAGCATTCAATAAAGATAAACAATAGATTGAGTTGGAATTGGGTAATTGAAGGAAAGCAAGGAGGATAGATGAAATTTTTTTTATGGTATTTGTTAAGCACTTACTATGTGCCAGGTACTGTTCTAAGCCCTGGCGTAGATATGAAGTAATCGGATTAGACACGGTCCATGTCCCTCATGGGGCTTTTTCCATTGATTTTGATCCCCATTTTACAGATGAGGTAAGTGAGGCACAGAGAAGTTAAGTGACTCACCCAAGGTCATGCAGCAGAAAGGTGGCAGAGCGGGGATTAGAACCCAGGTCCTCCTGACTCCAGCTCCATGCTCTATCCACTAGGTCAAGTTGCTTCTCGTTGTTTTAAGGGAATGGTAAAACAAAGTCTCAGACAACGTTGCTCATCTGAAAATTAGGAGTCAGTTGTCACAGGTGAGACCAGCATGGCACAGTGCAGTCAAGAAAGAGTAGAGAAGCACCATGGCCTAGAGAATAAGGCACAGGCCTGGGAGTCAGAGAACTTGGGTTCTAATCCTGGCTCCACCACTTGTCTGCTGTGTGGACTTGGGCAAGTGGCTCCACTTCTTAGTGCCTCAGTTACCTCATCTGTAAAATGGGGAGAAAGACTGTGAGCCCCATACAGGAGAGGGACTGTGTCCAACCTGCTGATTTTGTATCTACCCCAGTGACTGGCACATAGTAAGTGTTAACAAATACCATTAAAAGAGAGAGAGGAAAAAGAAAGGAGCACTCTGTTTGAGCAGAAGCTTCGTAGGGATCCTGAGACAAGGAAGCAAAAGTGAAAACAGTGTTGGGTGTTGCAAATAGTATACTCTGCAGCACAGCAATATCCCGGCTGGACTACTGTGTCAGCCTTCTCTCAGATCTCCCTTCCTCCTCTCTCGCCCCGCTCCAGTCTATTCTTCATTCCGCTGCCCGGCTCATCTTCCTGCAGAAACGATCTGAGCACGTCACTCCTCTTCTTAAACACCTCCAGTGGTTGCCTATCAACCTCCGCTCCAAACAAAAACTCCTCACTCTAGGCTTCGAGGCTCTCCATCACCTTGCCCCTTCCTACCTCTCCTCCTTTCTCTCTTTCTACCGCCCACCCCGCACGCTCCGCTCCTCCGCCGCCCACCTCCTCACCGCCGTCTTGCCCATCCCGCCGTCGACCCCCGGGCCACATCCTCCCACGGTCCTGGAATGCCCACTCCTCACCTCCGCCAAACTGATTCTCTTCCCCTCTTCGAAACCCTACTTAAAACTCACCTCCTCCAAGAGGCCTTCCCAGACTGAGCTCGTCTTCTCCCTCTACTCCCTCTACCACCCCCCCTTCACCTCTCTGCAGCTTAACCCTCTTTTCCCCCCATTTCCCTCTGCTCCTCTCCCCTCCCTTCCCATCCCCTCGGCACTGTACTCGTCCGCTCAACTGTATATATTTTCATTACCCTATTTATTTTGTTAATGAAATGTACATTGCCTTGATTCTATTTAGTTGTCATTGTTTTTACGAGGTGTTCTTCCCCTCGACTCTATTTATTGCCATCGTTCTCGTCTGCCCGTCTCCCCCGATTAGACCGTAAGCCCGTCAAACGGCAGGGACTGTCTCTATCTGTTGCCGACTTGTTCATTCCAAGCGCTTAGTACAGTGCTCTGCACATAGTAAGCGCTCAATAAATACTATTGAATGAACAACAAGGAACAGCCGTCTTTGTGTGGTAAATTAATCCTACCAGCATCAACCCGTTGGCCCCATTTCATCTGTCTTCTCTGCCACCTAAACCTATTTCTTTTAAATTGAAAAGTGTTTTAAAATGTAAATGGCTTTACCCCAGATTTAAAACGTGAGAAAAAAAGCTTGCTAATTACCTCATGGAAACAACTTTTAACTTGAAACCTCAGTGAGGTGGCAGTGTGACCCACTGGAAAGAACGTAGACTGGATGTTAGGAGGTTGTGAATGTGGCATGTAATAATAATAATGGTAGTATTTGTTAAGCACTTACTATGTGCAAAACACTGTTCTAAGCGCTGGGGTTAGAAGGTGATCAGGTTGTCCCACTTGGGGCTCACAGTCTTAATCCCCATTTTACAGATGAGGTAACTGAGGCCCAGAGAAGTGAAGTGACTTGTCCCAAGTCACACAGCTGGCAAGCGGCGGAGCCAGGATTAAAACCCATGACCTCTGACTCCCAAGCCCGGGCTCTTTCCATTGAGCCATGCTGCTCAGTATCCCAGGTGCTTAGTGCAGTGTATTACACTCACAAGATGCTCAATAAATACCATAATACTACCACTAGTCTCACTTCTGTCACTGACCTGCCTCACATTACTCACTTTCTCTCCTTTTTTAGTTGCCTCATCTTGATGTAGTGGATAGAATACGGGACTGGAAATCAGAAGGTCATGGGTTCTAATCCCAGCTCTGCCACTTGTCTGCTGCGTGACCTTGTGCAAGTCACTTCACTTCTCTGGGCCTCAGTTACTTCATCTGGAAAATGGGGATTGAAACTGTGAGCCCCAAGTGGGGCAGGGACTGTGTCCAACCTTATTTGCTTGTATCCACCCCAGTGCTTAGTATAGTGACCGGCACATAATAAGCTCTTAACAGATACCATTATTATTAACAAATGGGAAGTGGTCTCTCATTAATCAATCCTATTTTTATTGAGTACTTACTGTGTGCAGAGCACTGTACTAAGCGCTTGAGAAAATACAATATAACAAGTTTACAGTCCAGACTTAGATTATGAATCCACCACTGTGTCAAATCTAAAGATCTTGCATCTTCCTTATTGTGTAGTAGAGTACCATATTCCTTATTGGTAAGCAGTAAGTACTTAATAAATACTATAATAATTATTAATATTGCCCCACAGGGTGGGTTATAATCATATCTATAAACTGATATAAATGTTTCCAGTAGGGACCTAACCTAAAGATCATTTATACTAAAGCAATTTTATGAACTCTCTACCGTAATTTATGAACAGCTCATTTAGATTCTGCCAGAGATAGTTTAATGATTGTTTCAATCTACACAATACACTAAAATTCGTTCACTCTGTAGTTTTTCAATGTGGATCATAACTTGAAAGGTGTAAAAGAAAACAGGCATGTACCCTATAATTTGGAGAATTTCAACTAAGATTTAACTTCTGTGAACTGGTTTTGAATCAGGCTCAAGGGATTTGAAAAACAGGCTAAAAATTACCTTAACAAAACCACTTTCAGTAATGAACAGCTGACACTTTTTTTCTGATCAAACATTTTAAAAAGTTGGATTGTAGCAGGTCTTTAGATTTATGCAATCAATACCTTCTTTGGGCTATTTTAAAAATAATTTGAAATACATTTGACATATGATTGCCCTTGAACTTTTTTAGCATTTTCTTTAACTTGGTGCATGTGTTTACGTGGGATAAACCTACAGGCAAGTTGAAAAAAGTTTATATAATCTCCTTTGTCTCAATCATTATCTTCCTCATCGTCACCGATGGTATTTATTGAGGGCTTACTGTGTGCAGAGCACTGTATTAAGCACTTGGGAGAGTACAGTATGTACAGAGAGTACAGTAGCATTGCTGGACACGTTCCCTGCACAACAAGCTTACGATTTAGAGGGGCAGAGAGACATTAATATAAATCAATTATTTATAATATATAATTACAGATGTGAACATAAGTGCTGTGGGGTGGATGGTGGGGCAAATTTCAAATGCCCAAAAGGCACAGATCCAAGTGTATAGATGACGAAGAAGGGAGAGGAAGCAGGGGAAAGGAGGACTTAATTTAGAAAGGCCTCTTGGTGGACTCTTAATGCCGCTGAGCGTTTCTGACTTGGAGCCAACTAATACTGAAGGACTTTGATAATAGAACTTTGACACAATTGTGGCTGGCCTTGGAGATTTATTTATTTATTAAGATTAATGTCTGTCTCCCCCTCTAGACTGTGAGCTCAATGTGGGCAGAGAATGTATCTGTTTGTTGTTGTACTGTACTCTCCCAAGTGCTTAGTACAGTGCTTTGCACACGGTAAGTGCTCAATAAATACAATTGAATGAGATGGTCAAGGTAGATCCCTGTCTAAGCCTTAATTTCCCCTCTCCATCCTCTCCTCTTCATAGCGTATGCACTTCGCTGGGTGCTTCTTAAGCACTTTACTACCTAACCCAGGCCCACAGCACTTGTGAACATATAATAATAATAATGAGGCTATTTGTTAAGCGCTTACTATGTGCCAAGCACTGTTCTAAACGCTGGGGTAGATACCAAACAATCAGGTTGTCTCATGTGGGGCTCACAATCTTAATCCCTATTTTACAGATGGGGTAATTGAGGCACAGAGAAGTTAAGTGATTGCCCCAAGTCACATAGCTGAAAAGTGGCGGAGCTGGGATTAGAACCCATGACCTCTAACTCCCCAGCCTGTGTTTTTTCCACTAAGCCACACTGCTTCTCATATCCTTACATATCCTTATGCTTTATTATTCTTCTATCTGTAATTTATTTGAATGTCTGTCTCCCCCTGTAGACTGCAAGCTCCTTGTGGGCAGGGAATGTGTCAACCAACTCTATTGTATTGTACTTACATACTTACCTGGCAGGGGAGACTCCATGATCACGTAGGTGGTTTTCCCAGGATGAGGCTCCGCCATTGCACTTGGGCTGTGCTGACCCCTGCGATTTCCCCAAATGCGGGAAACTCGACTGCATCATTTGTGGTAGTGGGGGACTGTGTTCGTGCTCTTAAATTTTTTTCTCCTCCGATTAGACTGTAAGCCCGTCAATGCGCAGGGATTTTTCTCTATCTGTTGCCGAATTGTACATTCCAAGCGCTTAGTACAGTGCTCAGCACATAGTAAGTGCTCAATAAATGCTTTTAAATACTGTTGAATACTTTCCCAAGCATTTATTACAGTGCTCTTCACCAAGGTAGGTGCTCAATCAATACCAGTGATTGATTACTGAGGTTGGATAATAATAATAATGTTGGTATTTGTTAAGCACTTACTATGTGCAGAGCACTGTTCTAAGTGCTGGGGTAGATATAGGGGAATCATGTCGTCCCATGTGAGGCTCACAGCTTTAATTCCCATTTTACAGATGAGGTAACTGAGGCCCAGAGAAGTGAAGTGACTCGCCCACAGTCACACAGCTGACAAGTGGTAGAGCTGGGATCCGAACCCATGACCTCTGACTCCGAAGCCCAGGCTCTTTCCACTGAGCCACGCTGAAGTGGCTACTTGAGAATGGACTGGAGTGAAGAAGAGGTATTGTAGACTGTGGAAAGTCTTGTTTTTGTGGCACGTAGGCTTTTTTATGAATTTAATTTTGATGGTATAAATGTGAACATTTGAAGTAGCTCCAGAAGTCTGTCACCTCCAAAGCCTCATCCAGTGACTCGGCCTCCTGGAAATTTGGCAGCCTGGCCCTCAGAGTTAGTCTAACAGTCCTGGCCGGGCCTGTCACTCCCCTCTTCAAAAACCTCCAACGGTTGCCTATCAACCTTCCCATGAAGCAAAAACTCCACACTCTTGGCTTCAGAGCTCTCCATCCCTTTGCCCCCTCCTCCCTCTCCTCCCTCTCTCCTCCTACAGCCCACCCCGTACACTCCGCTCCTCTGCTGCAGCTCACCTCCTCACTGTGCCTCTTTCCTGCCTGTCCTGCCATCCATCCCTGGCCCACGTCCCACCGCTGTCCTGGAATGCCGTCCCCCCTCACATCCACCAAACTCTCTTCCCCTTTTCCCCTCGTCAAAGCCCAACTGAGCACTCACCTCCTCCAGGAGGCCTTCCCAGACTGAGGCCTCCCTTTCTCTTTGCACCTGCTCCCCTCCCCATTGTCCCTACTCTCTTCATCTGCTCTACCCCCTTACCCTCCCCTCAGCACTGGTGTATATTTATTTTTTATCTATTTATTTTATTAATGATGTGCATTGTTCTGTGGTTCTATATCTATTTTGATGGTAGTGATGCCTGTCTACTTGTTTTGTTTTGTTCTCTGTCTCCCCCTTCTAGATTGTGAGCCCGTTGTTGGGTAGGGATTATCCCTCTCTGTTGCTGAATTGTACTTCCCAAGCGCTTAGTACTGTGCTCTGCACACAGTAAGCTCTCAATAAATACGACTGAATGAACGTCTGAACAGGGCAGCCATGTTTTTTTGAAAAGACTATTTTTCTATAGAAAAATCTAATACTAAGGGCCTACGTAATAGGAGTGGGGAATTATGAAGGGTCTACTTAATAGAGTGGGGAATTACTTACTACTTAGTTAATAGAGTGGGGTCTAAGCCTTAATTTCCCCTCCCCACCCTCTCCTCTTCATAGCCTATGCACTTCACTGGGACTGTGAGCCCATTTTTGGGTAGGGATTGTCTCTATTTGTTGCCAAATTGTACTTTCCAAGCACTTAGTACAGTGCTCTGCACACAGTAAGTGCTCAGTAAACGTGATTGAATGAATGAGTGAATGAATGGAATGACATGGATGTAAACATCAAGGTTTTTGGAGCAATGTGCCATCGATTTGATCTCTGTGCCTTCTCCCTCTATACCCCTCACACCTCTCAGGGGTAGTTTCAGACATCTGGCTGTCCTGAAACAGGAGTATGGTGTGCAGCGTGGCTCAGTGGAAAGAGCCCGGGCTTGGGAGTCAGAGGCCATAGTTTCGAATCCCCCCCTCTGCCACTGGTCAGCTGTGTGACTGTGGGCAAGTCACTTCACTTCTCTGTGCCTCAGTTCCCTCATCTGTAAAATGGGGATGAAGACTGTGAACCTCATGTGGGACAACCTGATGACCCTGTATCTCCCTCAGCGCTTAGAACAGTGCTCTGCACATAGTAAGCGCTTAACAAATACCAACATTATTATTATGTTACCCTCTGGGCACCGGCAACTTGTGGAAATGATGGTATGTGGAAGCCTTCTTAAACCCACAAACTTAGAGTGTTTTTCCAGGGGTGGAAGACTTCCCCACAACTTGCTTCAGAGCCACCGAACCCCTCACTCAACCCATACCTTCGATGTGTCATGCAATCCAGTTTTACCTTTCCCCCATCTGTAGAACTCTCCTTTCCTCTCCATCCAAACTGCTGCCATGCTGATCCAAGCACTTAACCATCTTGTCTCAACTACTGCACCAGCCTCCTCCCTGACCTCCCTGCCTCCAATCTTTTGCCACTCCAGTCCACACTTCACTATGATGCCTGGATTATTGTTCTAAAAAACCCATTCTGTGCTTGCCTCCCCATCGGTCAAAAACCATCATAGCCAGAAGCGGCATGGCCTAGCAGCAAGAGCACAGGCTTGGGAGTCAGAGGATGTGTGTTCCGATCCTGGCTCCTCCAACCATCTGCTGTGTGACCTTGGGGAGGTCATTTCACTTCTCTGGGCCTCAGTTACCTTGTCTGTAAAATAATGTTGGTATTTGTTAAGCACTTACTATTGACACTGTAGACTATCCCCTTCTCCTCCACAACTTATCTCAACTTGGCTTCACGGACTCCGTCCTCTCCTGGTTCTCATATCTTTCTGGCTGCTCATTCTGTCTCCTTCATGGGCTCCTCCTCCCCCTCCCATCCTCTAACTGTAGGGGTTCCTCAAGGGTCAGTTCTTGGCCCTCTTCTGTACTCCATCTACACTCACTCCGTCGGTGAACTCATTCGCTCCCACGGCTTCAACTCTCATCTCTATGCAGATGACACCCAGGTTTACATCTCCATCCCTGTTCTCACCCCCTCCCTTTAGGCTCGTATCTCTTCCTGCCTCTGGGACATCTCCACCTGGATGTCCGCCCGCCACCTAAAACTCAACATGTCCAAAACTGAGCTCCTTATCTTCCCTCTCAAGCCCTGTCCTCTTCCTGACTTCCCTATCACTGTGGATGGTACCACCATCCTTCCCGTCTCTCAAGCCCGCAACCTCGGTGTCATCCTTGACTCGGCTCTCTCGTTCAACCCACATATCAAATCTGTCACCGAGACCTGCCGGTCTCACCTTTATAATATCGCCAAAATCCGCCCTTTCCTCTCCACCCAAACGGCTATCTTACTGGTACGGGCTCTCATAATATCCCGGCTGGATTACTGTGTCAGCCTTCTCTCTGATCTCCCTTCCTTCTGTCTCTCCCCGCTCCAGTCTATTCTTCATTCCGCTGCCCAGCTCATCTTCCTGCAGAATCGCTCTGGGCCCATCATTCCCCTCCTTAAAATCCTCCAGGGGTTGCCTATCGAGCTCCGCATGAAACAAAAACTCACTCTGGGTTTCAAGGCTCTCCATCCCCTTGCCCCCTCCTACCTCTCTTCCCTTGTCTCTTTCTACCGCCCACCCCACATGTTCCGCTCCTTTGCCGCCCACCCCCTCACAGTCCCCCATTCTCGCCTATCCCACCGTTGACCCCCGGGCCACATCCTCCCGCTGTCCTGGAATGCCCTCCCTCCTCACCTCCGCCAAACTAACTCTCTTCCCTTCAAAGCCCTACTGAGAGCTCACTTCCTCCAGGAGGCCTTCCCAGACTGAGCTTCCCCTTTTCCCTCTCCTCCCTCTGCTCCCCCTCTACCCCTGCTTTCACCTCCCCTCAGCTAAGCTCCCTTTCCCCCCTTTCCCTCTGCTCTTTCCTCCTCCCTTCCCCTCCCCTCAGCACTGTGCTCATTTGTATATATTTTAAATACCCTATTTATTTTATTACCCCATTTATTTTGTTTACATCCCCTTGATTCTATTTATTGCAATTAAGTTGTCTTGTTTTTGTCCGTCTGTCTCCCCCGATTAAACTGTAAGCCCGTCGATGGACAGGGATTGTCTCTATCTGTTGCCGAATTGTACATTCCAAGTGCTTAGTACAGTGCTCTGCACATAGTAAGCGCTCACTAAATACTATTGAATGAATGCATGAATGTGCAGAGCACTGTTCTAAGCGCTGGGGTAGATACAAGGTAATCAGATTGTCCCACCCGGTCTCACAGTCTTAATCCCCATTTTACAGATGAGATAACTGAGGCCCAGTGAAGTGACTTGCCCAAAGTTACACAGCTGACAAGTGACAGAGCCGGGATTCGAACCAATGACCTCTGACTCCCAAGCCCGGGCTCTTTCCACTGAGCTACGCTGCTTCCCAATAATGTTGGTATTTGTTAAGCGCTTACTCTGTGCAGAGCACTGTTCTAAGGCGCTGAGGTAGATACAGGGTAATCAGGTTGTCCCTCCCTGTCTCACAGTCTTAATCCCCATTTTACGGATGAGGTAAGTGAGGCCCAGAGAAGTTAAGTGACTTGCCCACAGTCACACAGCTGATAAGGGGCAGAGCCGGGATTCGAACCCATGACCTCTGACTCCCAAGCCCGGGCACTTTCCACTGAGCCATGCTGCTTCTCTATGGGGATTAAGACTGTGAGCCCTTTGTGGGACAGGGACTGTGTCAACTTGATTACCCTGTATCTACCCCAGTGCTTAGAACAGTGCTTTGCACATAGCAAGCACTTAACAAATACCACAATTATTATTATTATGTGGGTGACCACTCATCTGGTTTTAATAATACTACTAATGATAACTATTAAGTGTTTATTATATGCAAAGCACTGTACTAAGTTCTGGGATAGAGCTGGGATTAGAACCCAGATCCTCTGTCTTCCGGGCCTGTGCTCTTTCCATTAGGTTATTTTGGCTCTTGCCATCTACAGTCCTTTGACTATAAGCTCCTTGTGGGCAGGGATTCTGTCTACCAATTCTGTTGTGTGGTACTCTCCCATGTGCTTAATATACTGCTCTGCATACAGTAAGTGCTCAATAAATACCATTGATTGATTTTATACTGATCAATCAACCCATCAATAGTATTTACTGAGCTCTTACTGTGTGTAGAGCACTATAATAATAATAACTGTGGCATTTATTAAACACTTACTCTGTGCCAGGCACCATACTGAGCAAAGTGCTGGGGTGGATATCCGAAAATCGGGTTGGATACAGTCCCTGTCAATCCCCAATTTACAGATGAGGTAACTGAGGCCCAGAGGAAGTGAAGTGACTTGCCCAAGGTCACTCAGCAGACAAGTGGCAGAGCTAGGATTAGAACCCACAACCTTCTGACACCCAGGCCTGGCCTCTATCCACTACGCCATGCTATACTAACTCATTGGGCAGCGTGGCTCACTGGAAAGAGCACGGGCTTTGGAGTCAGAGGTCATGGGTTCAAACCCCAGCTCTGCCACTTGCCAGCTGTGTGACTTTGGGCAAGTCACTTAACTTCTCGGTGCCTCAGTTCCCTCATCTGTAAAATGGGGATGAAGACTGTGAGCCCCACGTGGGACAACCTGATTCCCCTGTGTCTACCCCAGCGCTTAGAACAGTGCTCGGCACATAGTAAGCGCTTAACAAATACCAACATTATTATTATTATTGGGCGAGTACAATACTATACGATACTAGTGGATAGCCAGTTTTTCAGCAGGTCTGTCCCCTTTTCGGTACTGATGTGTGACAAACCTCCTTTCACCGTGGTTTCTGTGTCCAAGCTTTGTGGCTCAAACATGTCGCCGGAGTCATGAGGACCAGGAGGGGCTCACAAAAAAAAAAATTGCTCTAAGGCAAACTGGGGGCAAAAGGCCAATGAAAACGGGAAATGAGTGTGTTGGAATGTGATGTGAACAGGAGAGAAAGCAAAAGGAGAAAGATGGTAGTGATGCCTGTCTACTTGTTTTGTTTTGTTGTCTGTCTCCCCCTCCTAGACTGTGAGCCCGTCGTTGGGTAGGGATTGTCTCTATCTGTTGCCGAATTGTCCTTTCCAAGCGCTTAGTACAGCGCTCTGCACACAGTAAGCGCTCAATAGATAAGATTGAATTAATGAATGATGAGAGCAGGAGGGCTGTCAGAGGAAGGTGGGGAGGTTAGGAGAAAAAGCAGAGCATTAAAATATGGAACAGGTAAGGAGAAGGGGGTAAAGACTAGAGAGAGGCACAAAGAGGTAGAAAAGAAGAGGAGTGGAAGAGAGGAAGGCACAGCTGAAGGGGAAAAAAGTGTCAAATACCCCAAAATGGGGAGATAAAGAATGGGGAGTTGAAAGTTTGGGTAGAGGTAGAAATGACAGACTGCTTTGCCTTTGGTTCTATAATTGGAGGGAAAGAAAAGAGGAAGAACCTCAAGAGGACACCTTTGTGTAATATGAAAGGAAATTATCTGAGTCAAAATTTTGGTTTAATACAATTAAAAACTCCAGGATGATCTTGCCTTAGTCCTTTAAGTGGTGAGAAGGGGAGTCCAGATGGTGAAACTTGCCTCACACATGAAGATGCCAAGTAACAATACTCTAGTCTTAATTTCCGGGGCGGGTCCAAGGTGAATTTTATGTATAATATTCTCCGGCTATGTAAATGAGTAAAGCAGACAGCTTTGGAAGTCCACTAATACTTTCAAACTACCAGGTTCAAATTGAAAAATTACTGATCCGGCCTACTAAATGAATGGTGGGTGCAATGGATGTGAAAAAGTACAATTCCGAACGTGCCTTATTGTCTCAGAGTAACTTTTACTTGGAGACTTATGAAACCTACTTTTTCCTCCTACCTTTGTTTTCTCACCTTTCTGGTTATTCGTTTGGTCCATCATGTAGAGATAGCTTAGTGGTTCAATTGCAGACACCACACTACTGACATTACTGTGTTTTTTTTTTTAAAAAAGGTCCCCAACTCCCCAAAGCCTTTCCACCAGGGTTCTTGACTCTCCACAGTGCTCTTTTTTACCCTATTTATTTTGTTAATACCCTCTTTATTTTGTTAATGAGGGGTACATCACCTTGATTCTATTTATCGTGATTATGTTGTCTTGTTTTTGTCTGTCTCCCCCGATTAGACTGCGAGCTCATCACTGGGCAGGGATTGTCTCTATCTGTTGCCGAATTGTATATTCCAAGCGCTTAGTACAGTGCTCTGCACATAGTAAGCAGTCAATAAATACTATTGAATGAATGAATTGAATGAATGAATAAATTTAGCCAAGCCCACCCTCGTCGCCATTTACGTTCAGGATGGGTTCATTCAGGAATTGGCGAGAGAGAGAGAGACACACAGGGGACAGAAAGGCTGAGTTTTATACAAAATTTATTCCATGAGGTGAATTGACTTACTTGAGTATTGTGGACACAGCGAATTGAATTATTTGATTATTTTGGACGCGGTGATGAACCTCCCTTTTGGGAGGAATATGATTATTTAATGATATTAGGGCTTCCCTATAGGGAGGAATTATTATTCATACATTATTTGCGCGTGTTATTAGCATGTGGAAAATCTTCTGATCCCACCCCAGGATGAATTCACTTGTGGTTTGTTCGGTTGTGGTGAGGCGGCTAGGTGCCACTCACGAGCACTCAGCGGGACGGGACGCTCACCCACCCCATGGCCCCTTTATTTGGGTTTCCCACCGGCCACTTTTCAAAACTTTGACACTTCAATCCAATAGTCCCTGCATGATCAGGCAGAGAAAAAGCAGAATTTGAGAGAACAGGCAAGAGGGAGAGAAAGAGAAACAGCATGTCCTAGTAAAAGAACTTGTACGTGGGAGTCGGAGGACCTGGGTTCTAATTCCGACTCTGCCAGTTGCCTGCTGTGTGGCCTTGGGCAAGTCACAATCAATCAATCATACTTATTGAGCGCTTACCGTGTGTGGAGCACTGTTCTAAGCACTTGGGAGAGTACGATATAACAATATACAGACACATTCCCTGCCCAGAGTGAGCTTACGGTCTCGAGGACAGTCCAAGTTCTAAGTGCTGGGAAAAATACAGGTTGATTAGATCGGATGTGGTCCCCGTCCCAATCAAATCAATCAATCACTTGTATTTATCCAATCCTTACGCATGCAGAGCACTGTGCTAAGCGCTTGGAAGGGTATAACAGAGTCGGTAGACTAGTTCCCTGCCCACACAGGGCTCATAGTCTGAAGTAGGAGGGAGAACGGCTACTGAATCCCCATTTTAGTTTTTGGATGGAGATGAGGAAACAGAGGCACAGAGAAGAGAAGGGAGAACGGCTACTGAATCCCCATTTTAGTTTTTGGATGGAGATGAGGAAACAGAGGCACAGAGAAGGGCAGTTGACTTGCGCAAGGTCACCCAGCAAAAACATTGAAGAGGCAGGATTAGAACCCTGTAGGACGGGGCCTGGGCTTGATCCACATCTCCTCAACATGTGGATTGAGGCCCCCTTTCCAGCTTCTCTATTGTTAATCTAAACACTTTGCTTTCCTAAAACCACCTCTCTTCCTGCCCTCCTTTGCAATGCAGATGCGAAGGTTTGAGTCTTTACTGAACTCCAAGTGTTCATCCATCCAAGGTACCCTCTCTCTTGCCAATTTCCAATTCATTCATTCGTTCATTCATTCATTCAATCATATTTTTTGAGCACTTACTGTATGCAGAGCACTGTACTAAGCACTTGGAAAGTACAATTCGGCAATAAAGGGAAACAATCCCTGCCCACATCGGGTTTACAGTCTACAAGGGGGGAGACAGTCATCAAAATAAGTAAACAGGCATTAATATAAATAAATAGACTTATAGATATATACACATCAAAACAAGTAAACAGGCATCAATATAAATAAATAGAATTATAGATATATACATATATACATAGATGATGTGGGATGGGGAGGGGGGCTAGAGCAAAGGAGTGAGGATGATGCGGAGGAGAAGAGGAACTGAGGATAAGAGGGGGCTTAGTCTGGGAAGGCTTCTTGGAGGAGGTGATCCTTCAGGAGGGCTTTGAAGGGGGCAAGTGTGATTGTTTGGGGGATGTGAGGAGAGAGGGTATTCCAGGCCTGCGGTAAGAAGTGGCCCAGGGGTCGATGGCAGGACAGGAGAGAACGAGGCTCAATGAGGAGGTTAGAGGCAGAGGAGCGGAGTGTGTGGGCTGGGCTGGAGAAGGAGAGAAGGGAGGTGAGGTAGGAGGGGGCAAGGGGATGGAGGGCTTTGAAGCCAAGAGTGAGGAGTTTTGTTTGATATGGAGGTTGATAGGCAACCACTGGAGATTTTTAAGGATGGGGGTGACATGCCCAGAGCATTTCTGTAGAAAGATAATCCAGGCAGCGGAACCAAGTAGGGACTGAAGTAGGGAGAGGCAGGAGGTTGGGAGGTCAGAAAGGAGGCTGATGCAGTCGTCCAGTGGGGATGGGATGAGAGATTGAACCAACAAGGTAGTGGTTTGGATGGAGAGAAAAGAGCAGATCTTGGTGATGTTGTGAAGTTGAGACCGGTAGGTTTTCTGACAGATTGGATGTGAGGGGTGAATAAGAGAGCGGAGTCAAGGATGACGCCAGGTCTGTGGGCTTGTAACTCCTCTCCCTGCCCACCCCCCCCCCCAAGATTCTACACTTCGATTCCTCCCCTCGGACGGGGGTCTGGGAAGTCCAACTGGAAAAGCAGTGTGGCCGAATGGATAGAACACAGGCCTGGGAGTCAGAAGGACCTGGGTTCTAATCCCGGCTCTGCCACTAATCTGCTGAGTGACTTCGGGCAAATCACTTCACTTCTCTGGGCTTCAGTTACCACATCTGTAAAATGGGAATTAAGGCTGGGAGCCCCATGTGGGACATGGACTGTGTCCACCTGGATTATTATGGATCTATCTCAGCGCTTAGTACAGTATCTGCCACATACTAAGTGCTTAACAAATACCATTTAAAAAAAAGAAGTCTGATGTAGCTGCAGAAAAACTGTATTGCCTTTCCCCTTCTTATTTTTTACTCATTCATTCAATTGCATTTATGCATTCGTTCTTTCAGTTGTATTTAATAATGTTGGTATTTGTTAAGAGCTTACTATGTGCAGAGCACTGTTCTAAGCGCTGGGGTAGACACAGGGGAATCAGGTTGTCCCACATGGGGCTCACAGTCTTAATCCCCATTTTACAGATGAGTTAACTGAAGCACAGAGAACAGTACTTACAATGTGCAGAGCACTGTACTAAGCTCTTGAGAAAGTACAATAGGACAGTAAAAGGTGACATTCCCTGCCCACAACGAGTTCGCAGTTTAGAGCAGGGGGAGACAGATATTCTGCCACTTGTCGGCTGTGTGACTCTGGGCAAGTCACTTAACTTCTCTGTGCCTCAGTTCCCTCATCTGTAAAATGGGGATGAAAACTGTGAGCCCCACGTGGGACAACCTGATTCCCCTATGTCTACCCCAGCGCTTAGAACAGTGCTCGGCCCATAGTAAGCGCTTAACAAATCCCAACATTATTATTATTAGATATCAAATCAAATAAATAAAATGACGGACATACTTAAGTGCTGTGGGGCTGGGAGGTGGGGAAGAGCAAAGGGAGCAAGTCAGGGAGATGCAGAAGGGAGTGGGAGGTGAGGAAAAGTGGGGCTGAGAAGGCCTCCTGAAGGAGATGTTTCTTCAGTAAGGGTTTGAAGGGTGGGGGGGACAGTAATCGTCTGGCAGATTTGAGGAGGGAAGGTGCTCACTGAGCATTTAATGTGTGAGGAGCACTGTACTAAGCACTTGGGAGAGTACCTTAGAACAATAAGCAGACACATTGTCTCCTCACAAAGAACTTACACTCTTGAGGGGAGACACACATTAAAATAAACAAATAAATAAATTACAGCTACGCAGATTTTCTTGTCGGAACCTGTTCCCACGATCTCCAGGTTACTTCCCGCATTGAAGCGAGTCCCAAAGGCCTTGGGGAAGAGAGGCAAGAGAGGTAGTTAATGACCTTGCTCTAGCGATACTAGGGTAGGCAACCAAGAGAGGATAAACTCAACTCTGGCTGTGAGAAGCAGTGTGGCTCAGTGGAAGGAGCCCGGGCTTAGGAGTCAGAGGTCATGGGTTCCACTCCCGGCTTTGCCACTTGTCAGTTGTGTGACTGTGGGCAAGTCACTTCACTTCTCGGTCCCTCAGTTCCCTCATCTGTAAAATGGGGATTAACTGTGAGCCCCACGTGGGACGACCTGATTCCCCTGTGTCTCCCCCAGCGCTTAGAACAGTGCTCTGCACATAGTAAGCGCTTAACAAATACCAACATTATTAAAATGGGGATGAAGACTGTGAGCCCCATGTGGGACAACCGGATTACCCTGCATCTACCCCAGTGCTTAGAACAGTGCTCGGCACATAGTAAGCGCTTAACGAATACCAACAGTATTATTATTATTATGGGCGGGGAACATGTCTACCAACTCTGCCGTTTTGGACTCTCTCCCAACTGTTTAGTACAGTGCTGTGCATACAGTTACTGCTCCATAAATAACAACGATGAGGATATAAGGTCTGCCCTCAGTCCTACAGGGTTTAGTTATTCACTTGCCTGCGTTCTAATCCCAGTTCTGCCACTTATCTGCTGTGTGACCTTGGGCAAATCACTTCACTTCTCTGTGCCTCAGTTACCTCATCTGCAAAACGGGAATTACGGCTGTCCTGATTACCTGGCAACTACCCCAGTGCTTAGAATAGTGCTTGGCACATAGTAAGCGCTTAACAAATGCCATTATTATTATTATTTGCTTGTATCTACCCCAGTGCTTGGGGAAGCAGCGTGGCTCAGTGGAAAGAGCCTGGGCTTCGGAGTCAGAGGTCATGGGTTCGACTCCCGGCTCTGCCACTTGTGTGACTGTGGGCAAGTCACTTAACTTCTCTGTGCCTCAGTTACCTCAGCTGTAAAATGGGGATTAACCGTGAGCCTCACGTGGGACAACCCGATTACCCTGTATCTACCCCAGCACTTAGAACAGTGCTCTGCACATAGTAAGCGCTTAACAAATACCAACATTATTATTATTATTATTACATGTAGGAAGTGCTTAACAAATACCACAGTGATTATTGTCATCTCTCTAGGTTTATTCAGCTCTACTGCCCGGATATGTATAGACGATAAAAGGTTAGATATCATCACATCTTTGGACAGTCCTTGGAATCCTCTAAATTTTCTATTCCCTAACTTGGCCACTGGGCTATCGAATCCTTCCTCTTGTTAGCCAGAGAACCTCACTGGAGGTCTGATGGCCCGAAACAATTCATCGGACACTCAGCTCCTTAGCATGTGGATTGAGGCCCCCTTTCCAGCTTCTCTATTGTTAATCTAAACACTCTGCTTTCCTGGGACCACCTCTCTTCCTGCCCTCCTTTGCAATGCAGATATGCAGGTCTGAGTCTTCCCCGAGCTCCAAGTCTTCATTTACTTAGCAAGAACTACTTTTTAAAAGACCAAATTATTATACGGGCTCAAACTACACCTATTTATTTGTAATCGTTACTATTTTCAGGGGGAAAATTTCCTCAGTTTTAATTCCGGCACTAAAAATAGAATCGACTGCAGAGTAAACATAATTATTACTATTATTAGTAATGTTTATAAAGTGTTCACAGTGTGCAAAGCTCTGTACTAAGCTACTGGAATAAGTACGGGAAATTAATCTAATTGTCTCTGCAAGAGATTCACCTAAAGTAGAGGAAGACAGAGCCACTGAACAATAAAAATTTGATACAAGTAACAATTAGAAGTCCAGTTCAACACATAACATTAAAATACAAAGTAAAACAGTTCTCAGAGGGATCAGTCTTCGGTACAGGCTAGCAGTCTTTGGTTAGAAGCAGTATGGTGTAGTGGCTAGAGCATGTGCCTGGGAGTCAGAAGGTCATGGGTTCTAATCCCAGCTCTGACACTTTGCTGCATCACCTTGCACAAGTCACTTCACTTCTCTGGACCTCAGTAGCCTCATCTGTAAAATGGGTATTGAGACTGTGAGCCCCACGTGTGCTTAGTACAGTGACTGGCACACAGTAGGCACTTAACAAACACCATTATTATTATTATTATTATTACCCACACCTCAAACACTAGTTGAATTTTGAATACTAGCTAAATATTAATATTTAATATTAGATAAAATATAATAATGATGACAACTGTGTTATTTGCTAAGTGCTTGCTATGTGCTAAGCACTGTACTAAGCCCAGGGGCAGATTGATAATCAGATTGGACACAGTGTCCGTCCCACATGGTGCTCTCTAGCTAAAGAGTGGGGAGAAGAGGTTTTGAATCCCCATTTTATAAATGAGGAAACTGAGGCACAGGGAAGTATAGGGACTTGGCCGAGATCATACAGCAGATAAGGGAAGGAGCTGATAAGGGGAGGGCCTCTGACTGCACCCCTGACTGTGCTCTTTTCGGTAATAAATAGTTGGGGTAAGCGTTATATGCTTACTAGGTACCAAGCACTGCACTAAGCACTGAGGTAGGAGGTAGGTACAAGAGAATTCACTAGTCCACAATACTTCTCATTTAAAGGTAATAAATCAATCGATCATAATTATTGAGTGCCCCTTGGGTGACGAGCACTGTACCAAGCTTTTAGGAGAGTTCAAAAGCATTAGTATACATGATTCCTGATCTGCAGGGTTTACAATCTCATGTGGGAGTCAGATATTAAAATCAATTAATCAATCAATCATTGATATTTATTGAGCGTTTACTGTGTGCAGACCACTGTACTAAGCACTCGGGAGAGTACACAGAGTAGGTAGACACCATCCCTGCCCTCAAGAAGCTTACAGTCTAGCCGGGGAAGCAGACATTCCAGTAAATTACAGGAAGAAGAAGCAGCAGTCGATCGTATTTTTTGAGCGCTTACTATGTGCAGAGCACCAAACTAGGTGCTCGGGAAGTTCAGTAAGTTCAGTTCAACAGAATTGGCAGGCATGTTCCCTGTTCACAGCAGGGCATTGTAGGTGGGGAGAGTGGTCTCCCAAGACAGGAGAGACAAGATGAGCCTGTCAAAGGGCAGGGACTGTCTCTATCTGTTACCGATTTGTACATTCCAAGTGCTTAGTACAGTGCTCTGCACATAGTAAGCGCTCAATAAATACTATTGAATGAATAAATGAGCAAGGGGTCAACATCAAGAAAGTGGAGATTGAGGCACAGTGAGTTGGTGTTAAATACAGCGGGAAGTAAGGGAGTATAAAAGATACTCATTCATTCAATCAATCATATTTATTAAGTGCTTACTGTGTGCCGAGCACTGTACTAAGTGCTTGGATATGTACGTCAGTGGCTAGAACGGGGAATGAAGGACAATTAAGCAGCTGTATGTACTGAGCACTCAGTGTGTACAGAGCACTGTACCAAGTGATTGGGAGAGTACAGTACAAAAGAGTTCATTCAATAGTATTTATTGAGCGCTTACTATGTGCAGAGCACTGTACTAAGCCCTTGGAATGTACAAATTGGCAATAGATAGAGACGGTCCCTGCCCATTGACGGGCATACAGTCTAATCGCATCATTGACCACAAGGAGTTTACGGTATAGAGGCAAAGACAGAATTAAGATAAACTATCAATCAATCAATTGTAATTTTGGAGTGCTTACTGTATGCAGAGCGCTGGACTAAGAGCTTGGGAGTGGAATGCAACAGAGTTGCTAGACACATTCCCTATCCACAACAAGCTCACAGGTCTAGATGGGGAGACAGACATCAGCACAAATAAATAAATTGACAGACATATACTAAAGTGCTGTGGGGCTGGGAGGGGGGAAAGGGAAAGGGACCAAGTCGGGGCGATGCAGAAGGGAGCGGGAGATGAGGAAAAGTGGGGCTTAGTCAGGGAAGGGGGAGATGTGCCTTCAGTAAGGCTTTGAAGCAGGGGAGAGTATTCGTCTGGTGGATTTGAGGAGGGAGGGTGTTCCAGGCCAGAGGTAGGATGTGGGCCGGGGGTTGACGGCGAGACAGGCGAGATGGAGGCCAAGTGAGAAGATTAGAGAACCCAGAGGAGCGGAGTATGCGGGCTGCGTTGGAGAAGGAGAGAAGAGACCTGAGGTAAGAATAATAATGTTGGTATTTGTTGAGCGCTTACTTTGTGCAGAGCACTGTTCTAAGTGCTGGGGGAGATACAGGGTAATCAGGTTGTCCCACATGAGGCTCACAGTTAACCCCCATTTTACAGTTGAGGTAACTGAGGCACAGAGAAGTGAAGTGACTCGCCCACAGTCACAGAGCTAACAAGTGACAGAGCCGGCATTCGAACCCATGACCTCTGACTCCCAAGCCCGGGCTCTTTCCACCGAGCCACGCTGCTTCAGGGGATGGAGAGCTCTGAAGCCAATGGGGAGGAGTTTTTGTTTGATGCAGAGGTGGATGGGCAACCGCTGGAGTTTTTTGAGGCAGCTCATCCAGAGGCAGGGTGTGGGAGAGAGGTCAGGGACGAGAGAGAGAAGACTGAGGTACTTCTGGAGGAGCGAAGTGCGCGGATCGGGTTGTAATAGAAAATCATAAAGGTGAGGTGGGAGGGGACTAGGCCCAGCTGGCCGAGTGTAAAGGCTGAAGGGTGAATATCACAGGCTTCAGTTGGCAAGAAAGTGTTGAGGGGGTAGAAGGGGGCTATGAAGGGGGCTATAACCCCCAACTATTTGGGGCAGTTGGGTTCATTCATTCATTCAATCTTATTTATTGAGCATTTGCTGTGTGCAGAACGCTGTACTCAGCGCTTGGAAAGTACAATTCAGCAATAGTGACAATCCCTGCCGACACCGGACTTACAATCTACAGGGTTCTAAACCCGGCTCTGCCCCTTGTTTGCGGTGTGACCTCGGGCAAGTTCCTTCACTTCTCTGGGCCTCAGTTCCCTCATCTGTAAAATGGGGTTTGAGAGTATGACCCCCCCACGTGGGACAGGGACTGTGTCCAATCCGATTTGCTTGTATCCACCCCGGAGCTTAGTACATTGCCTGGCATGTAGTAAGCACTTAACAAATACCACCATTATTATTATTAGAGTGGTGAGATGATTAAAAAATTAATTGTGGAGGACCTCCTGGAGGAGAGACATGATTTCCAAAAGGCTTTGAAGATGGGGAAAGCAGTAGTCTGTTGGATGAAAACTGAGGAGCTGCGGGTTTTTATATCTGTAATTTATTTTTGTATCTGTAATTTATCTTTTACACTGATGGCTGTCTCCCCCTCCAGACCGCAAACACAATGTGGGAAGGGACTGTGTCTGTAATGTCATATTGTACTCTCCCAAGTGCTTAGTACAGTGCTCTGCACACAGGAAGCACTCAATAAATGTAACTGGCGACTGACAGGCAGGAAGAAAGGCCCGAGAGACAAGCAAGTACAAGACACAGTGTAGGCTACCTGGATTCATAGATAAAACTCATGACTATTACTGGTCAGTACAATTTGAGGATTCCTTACTTTTCCTCGGACTACACGGATGAGGGAATAATAATAATGATAATTGTTAAGCGCTTTACTATGTTCCAAGCACTGTATTAATCAGGTCGGACACAGTCCCTATCCCACACAGCAATCTCAGCCAGAGTAGGAGGTAGAACAGGTATTGAATCCCCATTGTACAGATGAGGAAACTGAGGTACTGAGAAATTAAGTGACTTGCCAAAGATCGCCCAGCAGCAGAGTGGATCGGTGCCTTTTCCACTGTCGATCAGTGATATTTATTGAACACTTACTGCGTGCAGAGCACTGTACTAAGCGCTCAGGAGAGTACATTACAACAGAATTGGTAGATACGATAGATAATTGCTGTGACCCGGTATTGGCATTTCTTACTACCCAGTTCAAGTCATCCAATCTCTGGCCCATGTCCTCCCGCTGTCCTGGAATGTCCTCCCTCCTCACGTCCGCCAAACTAGCTCTCTTCCCCTCTTCAAAACCCTGAGCGCTCACCTCCTCCAGGAGGTCTTCCCAGAGTGAGCCCCTCTTTTCCCTCTGGTCCCCCTCTACCCTTTACTCCTTCCCCTTTCCCCTCCTCCCCTCAGCACTGTGCTCATCTGTATATATTTTTATTCCCCTATTTATTTTGTTAATGAGGTGTACTTCCTCTTGATTCTATTTATCGTGATTATGTTGTCTTGTTTTTGTCTGCCTCCCCCAATTAGACTGTGAGCCTGTCACTGGGCAGGGATTGTCTCTTTCTGTTGCTGAATTGTACATTCCAACCTCTTAGTACAGTGCTCTGCACATAGTAAGCACTCAAAAATACTATTGAATGTTGAATCTAAAGCTGCCAGAAACTACCAACTTTATATAATTTAAGAGAACTTCCCCAATTAAGCCCTCTTTTCCCATACTGCACGGTTTAGTGGATAGGGCACGAGCCTGGGAGTCAGAAGGCCATGGGCTCTGATCCCAGCTCTGCCACATATCTGCTGTGTGACCTTGGGCAAGCCACTTAACTTCTCTAGCCCTCAGTTACCTCCTCTGGAACATGGGGATTAAGGGTGTGAGCCCTGTGTGGGACAGGGACTGTGTCCAACCTGACTAATTTATATCTACTTTAGTGTTTAGAACAGTGCTTGGCACGTAGTAAAGGCTTAACAAGTACCATCATTTTTTTTCTGCATCCCCTGTGTACTTGGATCTGTACCCTTTAAGCACTTGATAGCCACTCTGTCGATGGCCCCATATCTCTTATGTACAGATCCCTAATTTAATATCTGTCCCCTTCTAGAGACTGTAAGTTCTTTAATATTATTATTATTATTAATAATAACAACAATTAATTTGTTAAGCACTTACTATGTGCCAGGCACCGTTCTAAGCGCTGGGATATTTACAAACCAATTAGGTTGGACACAGTCCCTGTCCCACATGGAGCTCACAATCTTAATCCCCATTTTACAGATGAGGTTACTGAGGCACAGAAAAAGTGAAATGATTTGCCCAAGGTTACCCAGCAGACAAGGGGCAGAGTCAGGATTAGAAACCAGGTCCTTGTGGGCGGGGATCATGTCTTCCAGCTCTGTTATATCGTACTCTCCCAAGAGCTTAGTACAGTGCTCTGCACACAGTAATTACTCAATTAATGCCACTGATTAATTGACTGATTGATAATCAAGTGGGCGGTAGGCCATAGTACCTCTCCATTCATTTCTATATTGTTAGGTTTTTCCGAGATAAATACCCGAGTTGTATGTGTGGCTAAGGTAGAATTTTGGTCATAGAAATCACTGAGGGTAACGGGAGGAATTATTTTCTAACTTTGTATGTTACGTG